>NC_060119.1:1102069477-1102700247 GCF_021461395.2 Schistocerca americana | reverse complement strand
GGGGTGTCTAAAGCAGAGTAATGAATAAATTTACGAAAAAAGTTAATTAAACCCAAAAAGCTGCGTAGTTGTTTCTTCGTCGTAGGAACAGTAATGTCACGTAAAGCTTGACGTTTTTCCGGGTCAGGCGCAATGCCTTCTGCTGAAATTACATGTCCAAGAAATTTTATAGAAGTTTTACCAAAGTGCGATTTACTGAGATTAACTGTGAGTCCTTGTGCACGAAAAGTTTGCAACAGTTGTTCAAGAATCAGATTGTGTTCAGACCATTTAGCTTCTGCAATAAGAATATCGCCTACGTACGTTGTGATTCTGTCTTTAAGTTCTATCGGAAGTATTGTATTCAAACCGCGAATAAATGGTTCAAATGGTTCAAATGGCTCTGAGCACTATGCGACTTAACTTCTGAGGTCATCAGTCGCCTAGTACTTAGAACTAATTAAACCTAACTAACCTAAGGACATCACACACATCCATGCCCGAGGTAGGATTCGAACCTGCGACCGTAGCGGTCACGCGGTTCCAGACTGAAGCGCCTTTAACCGCACGGCCACACCGGCCGGCTGCGAATAAATGCTGCTGAAGAAGTAGTTAAACCGAACGGTAATGTACAAAATTGATAACTGTCACCAAAACAGAGAAAAGCCGTGTACTTTCTGCAGTTCGGATGGAGTTGAATTTGCCAAAATCCCGATTTCAAATCTAATGTGGAATAAATAGCAGTACCATGAAATTTATTTAGAAGTTCTTCTAGTGTCTGAGGGTGATCCGTTTCATTAATAATAATGTCATTGATGTGCCGCGAATCAAGTACGAGGCGAAGTGAACCATCCTTTTTCTTAACAATATGGAAAGGGTTTATGTACGGACTAACTGCCGGTTCAATAATTCCTTGGTCAAGCATAGCTTGCAATTCTTTCTTAACTTGTTCTCTGTGAATATACGGAATGGGATAATGCTTGGCTTTAAATGTGTCGTGCTGTTTAACTTGAAATTCATACATCAAACCGGACATAGTACCAGGAACGTTGTCAAAAACTGAAGCTTGCTGTAAAAGAATTTTGCGTAGTTGTGTGCGTTCGTCGTCTGTATTTGCACTACTCTGTTTAACTTTATCAGAAATCATCTGTATAACGTCGTAGTCAGCTTCGTCTGGAGTATTATAGTTGTGTAAGTACGTATCTGTTAACAATGTGGAATGACAGTCTATGTTACGTGATGCGGAAAAGACCTCTATACGATTAATTGTTTGTTCTTCTGCAGATAAAGAGTGCTGAAATTCTAGAGCCAGTTGTACATTTTCATCCTTTAACATTAAATAGGAATTTTGAAAGTCAATAATTGCGTCGTGTTGTACCAGAAAATTCGTACCTAAAATAACGTCTGTCGTCAATAAGGGAACAATCAAAAAATTTGAGTGAAATGTATGACCTGCAATACAAAATGATAAATGTGTCTGTAATTTAACATCTACTCCTTTACCAGATACTGCTCCTTTTACTTTCGTTTTGCCTAGTGGTAACGTAGGATAGGTATTCTCTTTGTTACAGTCGTTGAAAGTTTCCTCATTTATGATTGACATAGGAGATCCAGAGTCGATTACTGCTGAAAATTTCGATGATCCAATTTTTACTTCGATGACAGGGTGTGAAATGGTTTTTTGAATAACTGGTCTTTCCTGCAAAAGAGTGTCTCGGATGTCGTCAAAAGTAATAACATTTTCGTGAACATGATTCTCTGTGTCAAAAGTATCGCTTACGTTGGTGGAAGATGCAACCTGTACTGTATTTAGTCAAATTCTATCTGACGCGCTATTATTTTCAGGGGGATGCTGTCGCATTTCAACTATTTGTACTGTTCTGTTATTTCTTCCTGACGTATTACGTTCGGGATGATATCTACTGTCTGGTTCATTCATAATAATCTGTTGTTGCGGATGATTTTGCTGCTGATAAGACCGACCGTTATTAAACGTACGCTGAAAATTGTGCTCATTACTTTTACGTCTGTCATGATAGTCATTTCTATACGGTGCATTGCGATAGGAATTGAAATGGTGTGTTTTCCGTACGTAGTTATTTCCTTGTTGCTGTGCATTACTATTTGTTGGAGCTGACGCTATACGTGCAGGCGGCGTGACATTAAAGCTTGGTTGACCTTGTACGTTACATTGTTGGTTAGGTATGCTAACCGGTTGGCTTTCATGCTGTTGTTGTGAAAAAAAACTCTATTGTTACCAAAATGTGTTTGTGACTGCTGAAAATTTTGTACATATCGATGATTAGAATTTTGCCTGTTATTAAAATTACGCTGTTATTTCTTGTCATTTCGGGAGTGTTTAATGAAAATTGTCACTTTCGGTATAACTTTAGTTTTTGCATTACAGGCAATGCCGGTGAAAATTCAGAAGCAAATAGTTGTATCCAATTCTAGTTTCTGCATTACACGCCAAACTGATGAAAATACAAAAGCAAATTGACACACCCAGTCCAAAGAGTGAATCTGTGTTCCGTCATTATTAAATACTTTGAATTTTTTACGGATAAAAATTTCTTATAATCTACGTTGTCGTCTCTGAATGTGTGAACAGGTTCACTTCAGATTCTAAGTGGCGTGGTGTCTGTAAATTACTTAAGTTACACTGGCTGTGTGAGTGTGACAAATGTTCGCAACGTGGCGTATGCTGTGACGTGTTAGTGAGTGAAACAATTTTCATTTCTGTCACTTTAAAACATTCGTCAATTTGGCTATTCTGTTGTTCAAATTTCTTATCGACTTCCGTATCCAGAGTGCGTGAAAGTTCTGGTGACATTAAATTAAACTCGTCGCGTATCTGTGTTGTGTTTTCTGAACATTGCTCAGTGACTGTATTAATTTCATCTACAAGTGATTCTGTTGTGGCTGCATGTGTATTATTTAATTCTTGTGCAACAGATCTAATTTCTTCACTACTGTTACTAGGACAAGCCTTAATTTCCTCACGTAATTGTTCTTTAGTATCATAACGTTGCACGGTAACGGCTGTAATCAGTTCATTAAGTTGTTTGTTCTGTTCATTAAGGTTGTCGTGTTTTTCATTCGACTGTTTGAAACTTCCATTAAATTGTTTGATCGACCTGTCATATTTTTGATTGAGTTGTTTGCACGATTCATTAAGTTTGTCATATTGTTCATTAAGTTGTTTGAAATGGTCGTCGAAATTTTCATTACGTTGTTTGTACGATTCATTAATTTGTAGCAATAATGCCATAATTTCTGCTGTTTGATGGCGTACCTGCAATTATCACGTTTTGAGTAACCATTTGGTCATTCTGTGATTCTCGAAAAGGTTTTCCAATCGGTTGTGCACTGTTAGTCACTACACCGGAATTAAATAAATCTGACGTATTCTGATTACACTGTTCATTTTCGTTAGAAAAATTTGTCTGTTCATTACGTAAATTTTGCAAACCGGGTGTGTCAAGCTGGGCAGCGTTCATTGTAACAGAACGTGCCGTGTCATCCATTGTCGTTAAATTAACAGACGACACAATTGAATTTGTTTGCTGACCATTGGGATTAAAATCATTACTAATAATCCGCACAGACTGATTGTCTGTAAATAGGGGATTATCACTATCACACTGAGTGTCGCTAGTATCATCGGTCAAATTATTCGAGTCGGCTATTTCACTCATTACACATCGCGATGAACTGTTAACAGTTTTTCGCGGCATTTTTACACAAATCAAAATTAAGCACGAAAATGAAACAAAGACAATGCAAAAAATGCAACAAACACAAATACAAGAAAGAGCAACAAATAGCCGATGATCTGTGAAAGAAAGAGTGACAAATTAGTAAATGCGTTGCGCCAGATGCAAACTACATTTAGGTAAATAAGAGCAGATATATGACTACTTCTCAGAAGATTCACAAAGAAAAACAATCCTGGCAGTGTCGCCAAGTGTAACCTCCCCAACAAAATTATTTAATTAAATGATAAGAAACCAAGAACCAAGTGTAACCTCCCCACGAAAATAATAAAAATGAACCACCTGTAAACTCCCCACAAAATAATAATTAAATGAAGAACCAACTGTAACCTCTGAACAAAATTAGCTCCCTTTTATAGTCTCTGTGCAGAAATGCATTCACATTTAATGTAACCACAAAATTCAATTCCTAAACGTGGAAATAATGAAAAAATTCAGTAACCTGGTAAATTATATGACAACAGCAGCGCTGCGCCTCGGCCCTGTATTCTGAATAAAAAAAGGAAAAATTCTTACCTCAATAAAAACTGCGAATATATATATCCGCTCTTATGTAGAACCTTTTTTATTTGGCACAGCTTCGTACAATACTGGCATATATATATATATATATATATATATATATATATATATATATATTGTTGGAGGGAATGATCATGCAATGGAAATTTTCTTTAAATTGAAATGAATGCTTTTCTTTAAGAAAATTACTTTATATTATAAAAATTATTATTGGGGGCATCTTTTTTAAACAAATTGACATTTAATATACATTACTAGATATGCGCAAGGCTGCTTCTTTACCTTCTACAACAATACCCATCCTCCAGAGTCCCGACCAGAGCAGACTGCCGACACGCGCAGGCACGTCGACTGCAGCTTACTAGCACGGACAGACGACTACTGCCGACTCACGCCGACTAGCGACAAGCAACAACTAACTACATACTACTCTCTGGTCAGAGACTCTGCCATGCCTCGCCCATCGCCGGCAATGCATACGTTTTACAACTCGCCGGTAGGTTATTTTAAAGAGCTTATGTAGCTGCACACGAATTTTAGCGTCTACCTCTCCCACTCCAGAAGCTAATGCCAGGTTTTAAATTTCAAGGAATGCGCTTGGAGGGGGTTGTTGTCCACTGTGGGGCCTACTTAGAGCATCTAACAATACCACCACTTGCAAAGTAGGTTAGAATTCAGATTAATAATGTTGCTCATGCAGCATATGTTTGCTTTATCGGGCAACAACAAAGTTTGTAGATGGTATCGTCAGAATGGAAATAATGAAGTCACTGTAAAAAAGTCATTAATTTTGGCATTTATCTTGAATGGATTCCCACGTAGATTTCGTCGAAGTTGTTATGGCTCACCTTGTTGATTCTAGGGTGATTCCACTTTGACTGCTAGAAGGTCCAGATCTGTATTTTAGCAGTATTTGAAGACCTAACATATGGGTTTTTCTGGAAATTCTTAATGATCAGAATTATGGTATGGTACAAATAATTGTTGACTTGGTGTTCACGATCCATATTTTTATTAAACTTCTCGTAAATTCACATATACTTCTTAATTGTCTCATCATCAACAGTTTTGTATCAATATTCATATGTTTAATTTCCACTTTAACCAAACACAAGACTTGACTGTTCTTTTACAAAGCGAAATAACAACTTAACTTCTGCAAAGTGCACACTCACGCCAAGACGGTTACAAGTAAGTCAAAGGTTATGGCAGTCTCAAAGAAATGAATACACACAAGAACCATATCACTGTAATATATCGATACATCGGAGTACTTATACATTAATAAAAGCAAATGTGAATATTGTCACAAAAATATGTCTGTTACTGCGCAGAAAAGTAGTACTATATTACTGGTATCGAGAACTGGGGTTGGAATGCCGTAATGGTCACGTAATAAAGAACCATTACAAGCAGCAGCGCAAACTCCAAACAAACATCTCATTGGAGGTTTCTGATACGTTTCTGAACAAAATCGTTGATTTTTTTACATACATCGCAAGTGAAGTCAGCATGTTGTAATTGCGTAGAACAGCTTTGCAGCGCGCAAGCCCTTGTGTGATTCTGTTGTAGACCGAAGTGACAAACGTCATGGGATATCTTCTAATTGCGTGTTGGATCTGCTTTTGCCCGGAGCTGTGCAGCATGTACTCAACAAGTCCCCTGCAGAAATATTGAGCCACACGGCCTCTATAGCTTACCGTAATTGCGACACTGTTGCCATTGAAGGATTTTGTGCACGAACTGACCTGTCAATTATGCCCCATAAAGGTTCGATGGGAATCATTTCGAGCGATCTGGGTGGCCAAATAATTCTCTCGAATCGTCCAGTACGTTCCGCAAACCAGTCGCGAACAGTTGTGGTCCAGTGACATAATGCATCGGTTTTTTGGGAACATGAAGTCACGAATGGCTGCAAATGTTCTCCAAGCAGCCAAACATATCCATATCCTGCCAATGATCGGTTCAGTTGGACCAGAGGACCCGGTCTATTCCACGTAAACACAGCCCACGCCATTGTTGAACCACGACCAACTTACACAGTGCCTTGTTAACTACTTGGGTTCATGGCTTCATCGGGTCTGCGCCACACTCGAACCCAAACGTCAGCTCTTTCCAACGGAAATCGGGACTCATCGGCACAATGGTCTGACTAATGATCTGAAAGTTTTCCAGTCGTCTAGCGTCTAACAGAAATGGTCACGATGCAGTCGATGTGTTGTTAGCAAAGGCACTTGCGTCCATCGTCTACTGTGATAGCCCGTTAACGTCAAATGACGCCGCACTGTCCAACGGATATGTTCGTCGTAAAGTCCGGGTATTTCACGCAGTGCTACTTGTCAGTCAGCACTGACAACTCTTCTCAAACGCAGCTGTGCTCGCAGCTCTTGGTCGTTAAGTGAAAGACGTCGGCCACTGCCTTGTCCTAGGTGACAGGTACAACCCGAAATCTGCTATTCTCGGGATACTTAACTTCCTAACAATTTCCCAAACGGAATGTCCCGTGCATTTAGCTCCAACTACATTTCCGCGTACAAAGCCTGTTAATTCCCGTCGTGTGGCCATAATCACGTCGGAAAACTTCTTACAGGAATCAACTGAGTACACATGATTGCGCCGCCAAAGCACTGTCCTTTTATACCTGGTGTAAACAATGCTACCCCTAATGTATTTGTGCATATCGCTAACCCTTGATTTTTGACACCACAGTTTAATGCTCTCTGTTAGCTCACGAGGCGATATTGGTTTCTTTGTAGAGCTACTCTCTGCGCCTAATATCTAGGGAAATTTTCTCCTTGCGATTACCAGACACTCTCTATGGTATTCAAATCAGGACACAGTCGTTCAGTCGACGTGGTGTCAAAGGTAATTGTCAAGAAGAGGTACAATGTATGATCGACTGGTTTTCTGGAACAAATCAACACCCACCGCATCGGTTGAGTTCATCAGTCCGAAGAATGATTTCAGGCAGCTCTCCATGCCAGGTTATACCGCACAAGTTCCCCCAGTTCTGTATAATCACTGCAAATTACATCGACATCTACTTCTATACTGCCCTTCTTTGAACTTTTTCGACGTCCTTCGTCAATCGTATCTTATCAAGGTCCAATAACAAGCAGCAGTACCCCAGAAGAGGACGGACATGCGTAGTATGGATAGTCTCTTTAGTAGAACCGTTGCGTTTTTAGAATGTTCTGCCAATAAACTGCAGTTTTTGTTCGCTACTCCACAACATTATGCATGTGATCGTTCCAGTTTTAGTCGGTCGTAAATCTAATCCGTAAGTATTTAGCTGAATTTATAGCCTTCAAATTTTTGGACTTACAGTGTAACCGGAATTTAGTGGATTCCTTTTAGTACTCATGTGGATGCCTTTAGAGTTTTCATTTTTTTAATCAATTGCCACTTTTCACACCACAGAAATAACTTATCTAAATTATTTTGAAATTGGTTTTTATTATCTGATGACTTAACTAGACGGAGAATGACTGCATCATCTGCAAAGAATCTAAGAGGGCTACTCATATTGTCTCCTAAATTCTTTATACAGGTTAAGAACAGCAGAGGGCCTATAATACTTCCTTGGGAACCCCAGATATTACTTCTGTTTTATTCGATGACTTTCCGTCAATTACTAACTGTAACCTTCCTGACAGGAAACCATGAATCCAGTCGCACAGTTGAGATGAAACTCCGCAGGCACTGATTAGAAGTCGCTTGTGAGGTATGGTGTCAAAAGCCTTCTGGAAATCTAAAAATATGGGATCAATTTGACATCCCCTGTCTGTGGTACTCATTACTTTGTGAGAAAAAAAGAGCTAGTTGTGCTTCACAGAAATGGTATTTTCTGAACCCGTGTTGGCTATTTGTCAATAAATCGTTTTCTTCGAGGTAATTCATAATGTCTGAAAACGGCATGTGTTCCAAAATCAAACTGCAAATCGATGTTAGTGAAACGGGTCTGGCCGGCCGGAATTGCCGACGGTTCTAGGCGCTTCAGTCTGGAACCGCGCGACCGTTACGGTCGCAAGTTCGAATCCTGCCTCGGGCATGGATGTGTGTGATGTCCTTGGGTTAGTTAGGTTTAAGTAGTTCTAAGTGCTAGGGGACTGATGACCTCAGATATTAAGTCCCATAGTGCTCAGAGCCATTTGAACCATTTTTTGAAACGGGTCTGTATTTCAGTAGATTTCTCCTGTTTCATTTCTCGGATATTGGTATGACCTATACAACTTTCCAGTCTTTATTTACGAGTGCCTCGAACCGCTCGGCCACCGCGGCCGGCAAGGAATTTTGGAAAATTGTTTAGTAACTCTACTTTAGTCGCGCTATCATCATCAGTAATATTATCTTTGGTGTTGTGCAGTGAGGTACTGATAGCGTCTTGCCACAGGTGAACTTTACATATGACCAGAATCTCTTTAGGTTTTCTGCCAGATTTGAGGTCAGTGTTGCGTTGTGGAAATTATTAAAAGCATCTGCCATTGACAATCACAGTATATTTCGAGCTTCTGAAAAACTTTGCCAGTCATGGAGATATTGCGCTCCCTTAAATTTGGCATGGTTTTCTGTTGCTTCTGTAACAGTGTTCTGACCTGTTTTGTGGATCATAGGGGTTGAGCACTATTTCTTATTAATTTATTAGGATATATCTCTCAACTGCCGCCGATACAATTTCTGTGAATTTAAAGAACTCCACGTTTATGTTTACACAGTCACATTGGAAGGGGTGGAAACTGTGTCGGAGAAGGGCGTCAGGAATATTTTTATTTGTTTTTTTTTTATGTATGATTTTGAGTTATTGTTGGCCGATTTCGTTGTTTCGGTATTCATTCTTGCTGCAAGACCTTGCGATCACTAATCCTTGTAACCATCAGGACGTTCCCTGTTTGCTCAGGATTATGTGAAACTAAGTGGTCAAGTAAATTTTCGCATCCATTTACACTTCGTGGGGATTCCTGGACTAACTGTCCATAATAATTTTCTGAGAGAGAATTCAGTACGATTTCGGACGACGTGTTATGCCTACCACCAACTTTAAACATGTATTCTCGCCAGCATATCAAGGGTAGATTGAGGTCAGCAGCAACTATAATTGTAAGATTTGCGTACCTGTTCGTAATAAGTCTCAAATTTTCTTTGAGCTGTTCATCAACTGTATCATCTGAGTGCGTGTGTGTGTGTGTGTGGGGGGGGGGGGGGGAGGGTTTTTTTCTGTAAAATGAACCGATTGTTTTTGCTAATGGTACTACGTCTATTAGGTACCCGCCCCTTTGACCAGACAACGTAGTGCAGTGTTCTTCCGTCAAGTTAGGCTGGATAAGTTCACAGCGGCTGTGGAAGGTGTCACATCAGTGCACTGAAGCATTTACAAAACCAAAAACGTCACGGTGAAAATGTATGAGAACGTTAGCGGTGCTGCATATTTGCCGGCCGAAGTGGCCGTGCGGTTAAAGGCGCTGCAGTCTGGAACCGCAAGACCGCTACGGTCGCAGGTTCGAATCCTGCCTCGGGCATGGATGTTTGTGATGTCCTTAGGTTAGTTAGGTTTAACTAGTTCTAAGTTCTAGGGGACTAATGACCTCAGCAGTTGAGTCCCATAGTGCTCAGAGCCATTTTTGCTGCATATTTTTATACTGACAACGGCTAACGGCAAAACGCTGTCGTCTTCTCACAAATTGTCCTTAAGAGCGTAGAATAGCGCGAAAGACCAGAAGAGAATGTGTTTCAGCATTTCTGCTTACCGTTACTCCCTTCACAAACATACAAGGAAATGATCTGCAAAGCCTTTATAGGCTCGTTAGCTGTAATTACATCGCTCACCGTGATTGCGCCATGCGGTACTACGTTACTTAATGGGGCAGTGCCGAGAGGGACGAACCGCACGTTTAATACAGCAGTACAACTATTCCACAAGAACTCTGCAGCTTCGCTATTATTACGACCGGTACGCACATTACAAGTTGGTCAAGGTCCTCTTTTGTCGTTGTCTTTATTGAGACAGTCATATTCGAGAGAATGCGGCACTAGTAAAGTCCGTACGGCTATAATGTGAAATCGTATTTCTTCTGTGTATTACTGCTTGCAAGCGCGTCACATGTTATAAAATTTTAAACACGTCCAAAACTGAACGTAGACTCGTAGACCACGGTTTGAAACAAATAGGTATATGATGGTTGTAGTTTAACGTTAAGCTTAAGATTAAAACAAACAGCCAGGAAAAAGTTTGTACAATATCCTCAAAGACAAGTTCATTTTAGTGACGAGTGAGATGACAGATAGTACATCATTCTATAAGGGGCAGTCCAGTGAAAACGAGACGAAAAAAGGTAAGTAAACGAGACGAAGAAAGGTAAGTAAACTGTTTATTATTTCAAAATTAATCACCATAGCTTTTAAAACGTTTATTCCACATTGAGATTAGGCTGTCAGAGCCTTCATGGAGAAACGTTTGCATTGATCTACTGAAACACTCCCCATGCAAACCCACCGTTATTGACTCGTAGATTGTAGCCTAACAGTTTAAAATGCACACATCAAAAAAAGTTTTGCATCACCCCGGTTCCCAGAACTCCTGAAGACAGACGTTGACTGCTGATATTGTATCACAGACACAGTCCCTTTGACTGTTCAGAGATGTCACTAAACCGGCTCAAAAATGTAAACAACCATGTATGAGCAACGCCTATTAGATGGAGGTGGTCCGACAGCCGATTAGTACCAGTCATTCCACTATGAAGTAGCTACACACGGCTCGTGTTGTCTGTAGTTCAACCAAGCATAGACGGTCAATGCCGCGGCTCCATCGCGTCCGCATTGTCACTTTGTGCCAGGAAGGACTCCCAACAAGGGAAGGGTCCAGGCGTCTCTGAGTGAGCCAAACGATGTTGTTTGAACATGGAGTAGATACAGAGAGACAGGAACTGTCTATGACATGCCTCGCTCAGGCCGCCCAAGGGCTACTACTGCAGTGGATGACCGCTACCTACGGATTATGGTTCGGGGGAACCCTGACAGCATGCTGAATAATGCATTCCGTGCAGCCACAGGACGTCGTGTTACGACTCAAACTGTGCGCAATAGGCTGTTTGACGCACAGCTTCACCTCCGACGTCCATGACGAGGTCCATCTTTGCAACCACGACACCATGCAGCGCGGTACAGATGGACCCAACAACATGCCGAATGGACCGCTCAGGATTGGCATCACGTTATCTTCATCGATGAGTGTTGCATATGCCTTCAACCAGACAATCGTCGAAGACGTGTTTGGAAGCAACTCGGTCAGGCTGAACGCCTTAGGCACACAGTCCAGCGAGTACAGCAAGGTGGAGTTTCCCTGCTGTTTTGAGGTGTCATTATGTGGCGCCGACGTACGCCGCTGGTGGTCATGGAAGGCGCCGTAACGGCTGTACGATACGTGAATGCAATCCTCCGACCGATAGTGCAATCATAACGGTAGCATAATGGCGTGGCGTTCGTCTTGATGGACAACAATTCGCGCTCCCATCGTGCACATCTTGTGAATGACTGCCTTCAGGATAACGACATCGCCCGACTAGAGTGGCCAGCATGTTCTCCAGACATGAACCTTAACGAAAATGTCTGGGATTGACTGAAAAGGGCTGTTTATGGACGATGTGACCCACCACCCACTCTGAGGGATCTACACCGAATCGCCGTTGAGGAGTTGGACAATCTGGACCAAGAGTGCCTTGATGAACTTGTGGATAGTGTGCCACGACGACACAGGAGTGCATCAGTGCAAGAGAACTTGCTACTGGATATTAGAGGTACCGGTGTGTACAGCAACTGGACCACCACCTCTGAAGGTCTCGCTGTATGGCGGTACAACACGCAATGTGTAGTTCTCATGAGCAATAAAAAGGGCGGAAATGGTGTTTATGTTGTTTCGTATCAAATCCAACAAAGCTAATTAGGATGGCAGGTAGCAATAATCGGTACATACTTTATTGTTAATGTTCTATGAATGAGGTAGTTACGCCCTTCGTCTGACAAAGTAATAACGGTTAACTCATCACGGACCGCCAATGTTCTTCATGTGGCACTGCAATCCAAATCGTGGGTGTCCGGCACGTTTGATGCGTAATCACGGTGCACAAACGAACACTTAAACACATCAAACAAACCACTCAGTTCACGCCATTTACGTTTCTGCTGGAGGCCCGGCCCACGACTTTGGATGACACACACAGCCGTTAAACAATTGTAAACGCAGTCGGCAGTCCTGTCCAAATCCGCCCTCTCGCATAGCAGCCAACAACTTACTTGCTTGGAGTCTCAACACGGACTACTCTGGCGTACTGGGCGCTTGACCATCGATAGTACCTACTGCGACCTGCGTGAGGCAAGGGTGTATTGTTCTCAATACGTAAGGGATGGTTGACCCGTTACTACGGAACCTTGGTTGTATCCATGTGTGCACCTATTCGTCCGAAGCAAATTGACGGCCACGAATGTTTTTCTTCAGGGATCCAGAAATACGGGAATCGCATGGGGAGAGCCAAGGGATGTTCAAGATCTTCCCAGAGAAACTTCTTCAGCGTAGTGGAAACGTGTGGGCACACCCACATGAAGCCAAGGTTTTTTCGATCACGCTGCAGAAGTTTCGCTTGGAAGCCCTTACTCATACTCCATACCGTCCTTATTTCTCTCCATGCAGTTTCCAGATTTTGGGAGTCCTGAAGGACGACATTAGTGGCCGTTTGTTGCCTCTGAGAGGTGCTTGCCTGTGTATAATGTTGGCCATTGCCTATTCTGTGTTTTTATTAGTATAGATTTCACTTATGAGGTGGCAGTGAGCTTTCGCCATGGCGGCACACTCGCACCATACAGGACCATCAACGTCCATTCCTCTGCGAAACACCATTCGCAGTCTCTCTTAAGACCGTCTGACAGCCGTCGTACATCGTACTCTGTATATTTCGCCAAAGATCGTTTGCTGATCATGCAACACACGTAACAAGCACGAATAAGCAGTTATGCTACTGCCAGTGAGCAAAGCCCTTTGCCATATCCTTTTGGAAAATATTTTAAGTTGGGAAAAAAATACAATTTCTTTCAAGAGTAGAAGTGGGCAGCATCAGACTTCTAAGTTATTATATTCAGATCTGTCAGACACAGTCCTTGGAGAGAACAATTCAGTCGAACAAAGTCATTTCCTCCAACCGGTAATTTTCTATTGAAATTGGTTTTGATTGAGCCAAAAAATTGTGTTAAAAACAAGAAAGAATTCGGCTTTCCACCTTTTCAATTCATCAGACAACTTTTTCTCGAAGAGTGCCTGATGAGCATCGAAAACGTTCTATATCCGACTGTATAGAACATACATACTCTATAAGTCACCGTATGGTGCGTGGCGAAGGCTACCCTGTACTGCAACTCGTCGTTTCCTTTCTTGTGGCACTCGGACGCAGAACGAGGGATGTGATGATAATGAAGTATGGTTTGTGGGGAGGTCAACTACGCGGTTATCAGCGTCCATACGAAGTCCCAAGTTTTACAGGTCTAATTTTTATACAATCCAGTCTAGCCACTGTCTTGAATGATGATGATGATGATGATGATGATGATGATGATGATGAAATGATGAGGACAACACAAACACCCAGTCCCTGGGCTCAGAAAATTACCAACGCGGCCGCGAATCGAACCCGGGACCCCGTGATCCAGAGGCAGCAAAGCCAGCCACTAGACCACGAGCTGCGGACGCAGAACGAGGGAAAAACGACTGTCCATATGCCTGCACTGTTGTTGTGGCTTCAGTCCAGAGACTGGTTTGATGCAGCTCTCCATACTAATCTTTCTTGTGGAAGCCTCTTCGTCTCCGAGTAACTATCGCAAGTTGCATCCTTCTGAGTCTGCTTAGTGTATTCATCTCCTGCTCTCTCTCTCTCTCTACAATTTTTACTCTTCATGCTTCCCTCCAGTACTAAATTCGTGATCGCTTGATGCCTCCGAATGTATCATACCAACCAATCCCTTCTACTATTCAACTTGTGCCACAAATTCCTCTTCTCCCCAATTCTGTTAAGTACCTCATCATTAGTTACGTATTCCACCCATCTAATATTGAGCGTTCTTCTGTAGCACCACATTTCGATAGCTTCTATTCTCTTCTTGCCTAAACTATTTATCGTCCATGTTTCACTCCAATACATGGCTACGCTCCATACAAATACTTTCCGAAAATACTTCCTCACAGTTAAATCTATACTTGATATTATCAAATTTCTCTTTCTCAGAAACGCTTTTCTTGCCATACCCACTCGACATTTTATATCCTCTCTACTTTGACAATCATCAGTTATATTGCTCCTCAAGTAGCGGAACTCATTTACTATAAGTTGTGAGAAAATAAAACCCCTACAGCGGTCCTTACGATTTTATTTATTTTTTTTGCAGCAAAATAAATAAAATCATAAGGACGGATGTAGGCATTTTATTGTATCACAATAGTAAACGGCCGTTGTCCAAAAACCTCCTGTCAAAGAGATGGACGCACAAAAACTAAGTATCTCATTTCCTAATCTAATTCCCTCAGCATCACCTGATTTAATGCGACTGCATTCCATTATCCTCGTTTTGCTTTTGTTGATGTTCGCCTTACATCCTCCTGTGAAGACACTGTCCCCTCCGTTCGACTGCTCCCCCAGGTCCCTTGCTGTCTCTGACAGAATCACAATGTCATCTGTAAACTTTAAAGTTTTTATTTCTTCTCCATTGATTTTAATTCCTACACCAAATTTTTCTGATTTGACCCATTGCAAATGGTTTTTGAAAGCCTGTGACTATAGAAACAGTAGGTTTGTTTATAAATAAATAAATCTTCCGCTACCAGTCACGATTTTTCTTTATTTTACTTTTCGCACGACGCGTTTCGAGAAATAAACCCCATTTTCAAGTGCGTTTTTTTGTGTGTATTAAGCCATTTCTTTTGATGTTGTCACTGTGGGTGAGTTTGCTTCATTTCGTTAACTTTTACTGCAATACGTAAGAAACATACGATTTTTTAGCTGGGTATCAATTGTTTTGGTGCAGTTAGCGGCGAAATGTAGAAGAATTTGTACTTACAGTTATCTAATGGCCCATTTGTACAGAGAATCACACAAACTAAACATCACAGACAACTTGTTGTACACTTTAAACGTCGAAAATATCTTATATAAACGAAATAGTTACCAAGATCTTCTTACAGGTAGTCCACAGAGATAACATTATAGGTCTTCCACAGATTGTGATATGCTTTTGTACAGAGGTTATTTATCTTAACAATTTGGCTCATAAATTACTTATATTGATTTTACAATTGTGCTTATCTCTATGTTTTGCTATTTTTATTTAAGTATATTATCGAAACATCTGAAGAAATTTACTGATTCACTTTCAAGTTTTTCATTTAATATTTTATCTTCATATTTTCTGTAATGTGAATATATCTAAAGTTCTTCAAGCAAATCCATTTTATGTCCTTTATTTAGTCGGTGGAGTACTTTGACATTTTGCTCTATTTTTCCAAATGGGTATCCTGTATTATGTATGTGTGTTGCTATTGCTGATGTTGTGTGTTTTGTGGTGTGTGTATGCTCTAATGTGCTCTATGAACCTGGTGTTGAAATTTCGACCTGTTTGTCCTAGGTAGAACATGGAGCATTTCTAGCATGTTACCTTGTATATTCCAGAGTCTGAATATGGATCATGATTACACTTTATATTATTTATTAGTTTTTGCTGTAATTTATTAGATGTAGAAAACCCAATTTTTACTTTGTGCTTTTTGAAAACATTTTCTATCTTCTGTGATACTTTGTCTATGCATGGAACACTAGATATACATTTGTTTTTCTCTTTTTCTTCTGTGGTGCAGTTTCCATCTGGGTTTTTCTTCGCTTTGTCTAAGATTGTGTCAACCATGGAAGCATTGTAACCACTGGCAACTGCAATCTTTTTCACTGTGTTTATTTCTTGTTGTATATTTTCTTGGTTAAATTGTATTTTTATTGCCCTATGCAGCATTTACCTTTATCCTGCCTGTTTATGGATATTTCGGTGACATGAGGTTGCAAGGATTGTGGTGTCAGTCATTTTGTTTTTCCTATAGATTTTGAATGTGCGTGTGTTGTTGTGTCTTGTAACATTTAGGTCCAGAAATTTGATGCTTTTATTTTGCTCATGTATATCCGTTACCATAGCTGACATATACATAAATCACTTAGAACAAAAATTATTTGACAGCCAAGAACTTTGCCTAAAGAAAATAGAATTTTATAGGAGATCTGTAGATGACACACTACTGTTAGTGAAAAGGGATACCAAAGACATCACAGAAATTCTAAATCATTTCAATAATCTAAATGAGAAACTCAAATTTACCGTGGAACATGAGCAAAATAAAAGCATCAAGTTTCTGGACCTAAATATTACAAGACCCATCAAATTCAAAATTTATAGGAAAAACAAAATTACTGACATCACAATCCTTGCAACCTCATGTCACCCAAATATCCATAAACAGACAGGATAAAGGTCAATGCTGCTTAGGGCAACAAAAATACCATTGAACCAAGAAAATATGCAACATGAAATAAACACAGTGAAAAAGATTGCAGTTGCCAATGGTTACAATGCTTCCATGGGTGACACAATCTTAGACAAAGCGAAGAAAAACGCAGGTGAAAACTGCACCACAGAAGAAAAAGAGAAAAAGAAATGTATATCTAGTATTCCATGCATGGGCAATGTATCACAGATGATAGCAAATGTTTTCAAAAATCACAAAGTAAAAACTGGGGTTTCTACATGTAATAAACTACAACAAAAACTAATACATAATATAAATTGTAATCGTGATCCATATTCAGACTCTGGAATATACAAAGTAACATGGCAGGAATGCTCCATGTTCTACCTAGGACAAACAGGTCGAAATTTCAACACCAAGTTCACAGAGCACATTAGAGCATACACACACAACATCAGCAATAGTAACACACGTTCATAAAACAGGATACCTATTTGGAAAAATAGAGCAAAATGTCAAAGTACTCCACCGACTAAATAAAGGACATAATATGAATTTGCTTGAAGAACTTTATATATATTCACATTACAGAAAACAGGAAGATAAAATATTAAATGAAAAACTTGAAAGTGAATCAGTGAATTTCTTCAGATGTTTCGATAATATACTTCAAGAAAAATAGTAAAACATAGAAGCATGAAGGGTAAAAATTGTACAGGTTTGGTTTACGTAGTTCTAAGTCTAGGGGACTGATGACCTCAGATGTTAAGTCCCATAGTGGTTACAACAATTTGAACCATTTTGAATTTAAAGGAGGATGGCCGGACGCGGGTTTGAACCGTCGTCCTCCCGAATGTGAGTCCAGTGTGCTCACTACTGCACCAACACGCTTGGTACTTTTGCGGAAATCTAGGAGTACGGAATCTGCCTGTTGCCCTTCATCCCTTTTTCCAGCCGCTTGGCACTTTGCGCTGGGCGAGAGATTCGCGATAAATGCAGACTAAATAAGGGGCCAATGCTGTATTAACTGTTACTGCGCATCTATATCAGTCTCATGACTTGCCAAATGTAATCGAATTTTTTCTGTCCACAAACTAGTAGCTGCCACTGTTACATACGAAATCACCAGCCTACTTCTAACGTTGATGGATAGTCTGTACTAACCTTACATGTATTTTTCTGGGTATCTCCAATCACGCACCGACGAAATATTCCCTTAATGTGATTGTGAATGAGTCGCCAGTCGCTTCCAAACGTCCAGTTACACAAATATTTGTGCGTCTCGAGTAAACACCGCGATACGGGAGAGGCAAATACTCGGCATAAATTAGAAAGCGACTCCCAGACTGAGCGGCGTGTAACGTGCCAGGAGCAAATATTTCCGGTGGAGGCGATAGGCCGGCCGAGGCGAAGCTCTTGAGGCGAGACCAACCGAGCTGAGCTGCGCTGAAGTGTAGCGATGCCGGCTGCCGTGCGAAAGCACAGAGAAAGCTGTTCTCCTGCTTACATGTCAACTATTCGTTCCTGTGAACATATAATTTTACAAACTCAGTTTTCTGTGCTACTTGTTCCTCTATCCTTCTCTCTGTAAGTTACTCAGCTACTGATTAAACCGCTAAACTGCCACACCTTGATCCTTAAACGCATGTATAGTTACCATAGTCAAGGCTTTTTTCACATTATTCTTCGATCACCTACTCTAATTCAACACATTTCACGAGAACCACAAAGGACAAAAAAATGTGTTAAAACGAAGAAGCTTGTGCTAAACATTGGAATAATTATAAGCAACTAAAAGAAAACTTGGAAGTGAACTATATTTAAGCTTCTAAACTTCCAGCTGATAAAGAGCATCCATCTTGATTGGCTACTACAGAAACATCACCTTCCATGTAAATAAGTAGCTTATCATCTTATGTCAGTCCCTTTCAGTCCTTCCCTAACCGATGGAAATACAGAAAATAAATACCGTTGGCTTATCGTGGATCGAGATTTACCCACTTACACTTCCTCGCAAATATTCTACTTTGTTTTTTAATTTCACAGCTTTTGCAAATGCCCACAACAATAGCAGCTAGTATGATTTTTAAGGTACGCCGTTTAAACATCACGCTCATTCTTCTTCTTCTTCTTTTTAAAAATGCCATCAGTCTTCTGATTGGTTTGATGCAGCGCTCCACAAATTCCTCTCCTGTGCCAACCGTTTCATCTCAGAGTGGCACTTGCAGCCTACGTTCTCAATTATCTGCTGGATGTATCCTGATCTCTGTCTTTCCCTACAGTTTTTATCGTCTACAGCTCCCTATAATACCACGGACGCTACTTCCTAATGTCTTAACACATATCTTATCATCGTATCCCTTCTTCTTGTCAGTGTTTTCCATACGTTTCTTTCTTCGCCTACTCTGGGAAGAACCTCCTCGTTCCTGATGTCATCAGTCCGCTTGATTGTCAAAACTTCGCAGTAGAAACACATCTGAAATGTTTCGATTCTCTTCTGTTCCGGTTTTGCTGCAATCAATACATGCATACAATGCTATGCCCCAAACGTAGATTTTTAAAAATTATATCCTCAAAGTAAGACCTATATTTGAGACTATACTTCTGTTACTTCTCAATCACGAAATCGTATAATCACCAGATGGATGTAAAAAAAAGCTATACTCAGTTCTGTGCTTCATGTTTTAGACCCTACTGATCTAAGCCAATTGCCATGCCGTTTAATGTGGTAAACTGAATGTGCACTTAAATTACTAGAGCATGTGGATACCCCACTCTGCTTACATTAACTAGACAATTATTGCACTGTAAGCCACGCCTGAGAAGTTCAAAAAGAACTTGTATGCCTAACAGAAATCCAGAGATGTTGCTTATTCATTATGCATCAGTGTGCTCCCTGCCGCCGTTGGATAAGCAGCTGAGCAGCAAGTCGTATACTCCTAGCTCACTCATTTGTTACACAGTTTAATTCTTAATTTCTTTGCGTGTTTTTGGTACTTGCATTGTTTAATTCATAAATTTCGGGCGTATTATAGTATTTGAGAGTGTAGCATCGCGTTTTAGTACCTGAATAGTGTAAATTCGCGTAGTCTCCTTCCGCCGCCGAGCAGTGTCAGCAGTGCGCAAGTAGCAGCATTACTGCATTTACTAGGCAATCTTGTATTTTAATAACCGTTTAAATTTTGTGGATTTGTTTGCGCTCTCTGTAGATTAGTTCAGACGTTCTTTGCAAAACAGTTTTTAGCATGGATAGGGACTGCAACTGCTGTGTTCGGATGCAGGTTGAGTTGGCATCCCTTCGCTCCCAGCTTCAGGCAGTGTTGGCTTCGGTCACACAGCTTGAGGCTGTTGCCAATGGGCATCACTGTGGGGGTCCGGATGGGGGTTTGTCGGGGACGGCCAGCTCGTCCCACGCATCCCCTGATCGGACTACGACTGTGGTTGCCCGGGATACTGCCCGCATTGAGGCTGATCCCTCACCTGTGGTAGAGTGGGAGGGCGTCTCAAGGGGGTGAAAGACATTCCGGAGGGCTGAACGGAAAGCCTCTCCAGTTTGTCTGATGAACCGGTTTCAGGCTCTGTCTCAGACTGATACTGATCTTCGGCCTGACATGGCTGCTTGTCCTGTTCCAGAGGTTGCCCCTCAGTCTGCAAGATCTGGGCAGTCGCAGAGGGTAGGCTTACTGGTAGTCGGGAGCTCCAACGTCAGGCGCGTAATGGGGCCCCTTAGGGAAATGGCAGCAAGAGAGGGGAAGAAAACCAATGTGCACTCCGTGTGCATACCGGGGGGAGTCATTCCAGATATGGAAAGGGTCCTTCCGGAAGCAATGAAGGGTACAGGGTGAACCCATCTGCAGGTGGTCGCTCATGTCGGCACCAATGATGTGTGTTGCTATGGATCGGAGGAAATCCTCTCTGGCTTCCGGCGGCTATCTGATTTGGTGAAGACTGCCAGTCTCGCTAGTGGGATGAAAGCAGAGCTCACCACCTGCAGCATCGTCGACAGGACTGACTGCGGACCTTTGGTACAGAGCCCAGTGGAGGGTCTGAATCAGAGGCTGAGACGGTTCTGCGACCGTGTGGGCTGCAGATTCCTCGACTTGCGCCATAGGGTGGTGGGGTTTCGGGTTCCGCTGGATAGGTCAGGAGTCCACTACACACAACAAGTGGCTACACGGGTAGCAGGGGTTGTGTGGCGTGGGCTGGGCGGTTTTTTAGGCTAGATGGCCTCGGGCAAGTACAGAAAGGGCAACAGCCTCAACGGGTGCGGGGCAAAGTCAGGATATGCGGGGACCAAGCAGCAATCGGTATTGTAATTGTCAACTGTCGAAGCTGCGTTGGTAAAGTACCAGAACTTCAAGCGCTGATAGAAAGCACCGAAGCTGAAATCGTTATAGGCACAGAAAGCTGGCTGAAGCCAGAGATAAATTCTGCCGAAATTTTTACAAAGGTACAGACGGTGTTTAGAAAGGATAGATTGCATGCAACCGGTGGTGGAGTGTTCGTCGCTGTTAGTAGTAGTTTATCCTGTAGTGAAGTAGAAGTGGATAGTTCCTGTGAATTATTATGGGTGGAGGTTACACTCAACAACCGAACTAGGTTAATAATTGGCTCCTTTTACCGACCTCCCGACTCAGCAGCATTAGTGGCAGAACAACTAAGAGAAAATTTGGAATACATTTCACATAAATTTTCTCAGCATGTTATAGTCTTAGGTGGAGATTTCAATTTACCAGATATAGACTGGGATACTCAGATGTTTAGGACGGGTGGTAGGGACAGAGCATCGAGTGACATTATACTGGGTGCACTATCCGAAAATTACCTCGAGCAATTAAACAGAGAACCGACTCGTGGAGATAACATCTTGGACCTACTGATAACAAACAGACCCGAACTTTTCGACTCTGTATGTACAGAACAGGGAATCAGTGATCATAAGGCCGTTGCAGCATCCCTGAATATGGAAGTTAATAGGAATATAAAAAAAGGGAGGAAGGTTTATCTGTTTAGCAAGAGTAATAGAAGGCAGATTTCAGACTACCTAACAGATCAAAACGAAAATTTCTGTTCCGACACTGACAATGTTGAGTGTTTATGGAAAAAGTTCAAGGCAATCGTAAAATGCGTTTTAGACAGGTACGTGCCGAGTAAAACTGTGAGGGACGGGAAAAACCCACCGTGGTACAACAACAAAGTTAAAAAATGGCTCTGAGCACTATGGGACTTAACAGCTGTGGTCATCAGTCCCCTAGAACTTAGAACTACTTAAACCTAACTAACCTAAGGACATCACACACATCCATGCCCGAGGCAGGATTCGAACCTGCGACCGTAGCAGTCACACGGTTCCGGACTGCGCGCCTAAAACCGCGAGACCACCGCGGCCGGCCCCAACAAAGTTAGGAAACTACTGCGAAAGCAAAGAGAGCTCCACTCCAAGTTTAAACGCAGCCAAAACCTCTCAGACAAACAGAAGCTAAACGATGTCAAAGTTAGCGTAAGGAGGGCTATGCGTGAAGCGTTCAGTGAATTCGAAAGTAAAATTCTATGTACCGACTTGACAGAAAATCCTAGGAAGTTCTGGTCTTACGTTAAATCAGTAAGTGGCTCGAAACAGCATATCCAGACACTACGGGATGATGATGGCATTGAAACAGAGGATGACACGCGTAAAGCTGAAATACTAAACACCTTTTTCCAAAGCTGTTTCACAGAGGAAGACCGCACTGCAGTTCCTTCTCTAAATCCTCGCACAAACGAAAAAATGGCTGACATCGAAATAAGTGTCCAAGGAATAGAAAAGCAACTGGAATCTCTCAATAGAGGAAAGTCCACTGGACCTGACGGGATACCAATTCGATTCTACACAGAGTACGCGAAAGAACTTGCCCCCCTTCTAACAGCCGTGTACCGCAAGTCTCTAGAGGAACGGAGGGTTCCAAATGATTGGAAAAGAGCACAGATAGTCCCAGTCTTCAAGAAGGGTCGTCGAGCAGATGCGCAAAATTATAGACCTATATCTCTGACGTCGATCTGTTGTAGAATTTTAGGACATGTTTTTTGCTCGAGTATCATGTCGTTTTTGGAAACCCAGAATCTACTATGTAGGAATCAACATGGATTCCGGAAACAGCGATCGTGTGAGACCCAACTCGCTTTATTTGTTCATGAGACCCAGAAAATATCAGATACAGGCTCCCAGGTAGATGCTATTTTTCTTGACTTCCGGAAGGCGTTCGATACAGTTCCGCACTGTCGCCTGATAAACAAAGTAAGAGCCTACGGAATATCAGACCAGCTGTGTGGCTGGATTTTAGCAAACAGAACACAGCATGTTGTTATCAATGGAGAGACGTCTACAGACGTTAAAGTAACCTCTGGCGTGCCACAGGGGAGTGTTATGGGACCATTGCTTTTCACAATATATATATAAATGACCTAGTAGGTAGTGTCCGAAGTTCCATGCGGCTTTTCGCGGATGATGCTGTAGTATACAGAGAAGTTGCAGCATTAGAAAATTGTAGCGAAATGCAGGAAGATCTGCAGCGGATAGGCACTTGGTGCAGGGAGTGGCAACTGATCCTTAACATAGACAAATGTAATGTATTGCGAATACATAGAAAGAAGGATCCTTTATTGTATGATTATATGATAGCGGAACAAACACTGGTAGCAGTTACTTCTGTAAAATATCTGGGAGTATGCGTGCGGAACGATTTGAAGTGGAATGATCATATAAAATTAATTGTTGGTAAGGCGGGTACCAGGTTGAGATTCATTGGGAGAGTGCTTAGAAAATGTAGTCCATCAACAAAGGAGGTGGCTTACAAAACACTCGTTCGACCTATACTTGAGTATTGCTCATCAGTGTGGGATCCGTACCAGATCGGTCTGACGGAGGAGATAGAGAAGATCCAAAGAAGAGCGGCGCGCTTCGTCACAGGGTTATTTGGTAACCGTGATAGTGTTACGGAGATGTTTAATAAACTCAAGTGGCAGACTCTGCAAGAGAGGCGCTCTGCATCGCGGTGTAGCTTGCTCGCCAGGTTTCGAGAGGGTGCGTTTCTGGATGAGGTATCGAATATATTGCTTCCCCCTACTTATACCTCCCGAGGAGATCACGAATGTAAAATTAGAGACATTAGAGCGCGCACGGAGGCTTTCAGACAGTCGTTCTTCCCGCGAACCATACGCGACTGGAACAGGAAAGGGAGGTAATGACAGTGGCACGTAAAGTGCCCTCCGCCACACACCGTTGGGTAGCTTGCGGAGTATAAATGTAGATGTAGATGTAGAATATCTGACCCCGTTCATTAGTGTACAGAGTGTCTTTTGTTGCCACTCGTGAATGATGAGCACCACAATGGCCGGCCGGAGTGAACGAGCGGTTCTAGGCGCTACAGTCTGGAACCGCGCGACCGCTACGGTCGCAGGTTCGAATCCTGCCTCGGGCATGGATGTGTGTGATGTCCTTAGGTTAGTTAGGTTTGAGTAGTTGTAAGTTCTAGGGGACTGATGACGTCAGAAGTTAAGTACCATAGTGCTCAGAGCCATTTGAACCATTTGAGCACCACAATGAACGTCTGTAGCTGTGTGTAACAGTGTGATTAATAGTACATTATGCCGCTGTTCCATCGATAGTTATAATCATCTTTGGATCACTGTTATAAGAATACAGGAGATGTAGTAGTACTACAGTTTAAGAACAAAAAATGGAATTCATTGTATGCGGGTATTTACATGGTTACCGGTCTAGTCTGACAACGTTAGGACAAGTAGTTGGCCATAGGCTTGTAGTATGGATCATTCGGGGATTTGCATGGCGAAGTTTACTAAAACAACAGAAAACCTAAATGAGGATGACTGGATGGTGATTAGAGCGTCTGTCCTCCCTAACAGAAGGCCAGTCCGTGAAAACCACGGCAAACTCGTTCGTTTTATGCTTAGTACAGGGCAGTGTTTTGTTAATACATTCGTGCAAATAAGTTTCTTCTTAATGTATAAAAGTAGTGCTACACTGTTCATTTCTCAAAACTGATCACTGCACACACTGTCCACACATACCAAAATTATTTCACAATTTTAAAATCTATTGATACACTCTTAATTCAGTTTCTCATCAGCGATGACTGCTCACAATATAGATACGCTATCAATTGACTACAGGAACAATACGAGGACGTTTGGTTTCCATTTTGTGTTCTGCAGCTTCTCATTTGGTTGCCTGGAAAGCTGAGTGAGCGCCTCTCCACAATGGGTGAAAAAGAGTTCTGATGTAGCGTTTTCTAGAGAAAAACTTAGTAGTGTGAAAGTGTATTATGAAATGATGGACTGTGTTGCTATTATTTAGTTCCTGTATGTTACGTTTTCAATAAACATCTAGTCTGTGCTGTCTAAGTAATCCTCCAATGTATGGACGGTACTGCTTAATTGGCTCATTAAATAAGTTTGTTTTAGTAATCTTTTTAGGCAATTTATTTCACAATTGTACTCCACGGCAGATATTTTTGTTTTGCAGTTTCTGTTTATTCTTCCTTGGTTTGGTAATTGTACGTTCTATCTAAATCTCGTTCTACAGTCACGGAAAAAGCTGCATGTACAGTAATTATTGAAGTTTTTGTGTAAATAACTCATTGGTAAATGTACTAATATAGTACACTTGTTGAAGTCCCCAATCTTTTGATTAGACGTTTACACCGAGCCCAATTACTATTCTTGGTTATTATCTTATGACCCTTTTTTGCAACTTGAAAAAACTGTCACTATTTTCTGTTTGTGCTTTTGTTTCCCACATAAGAACAATTTAGCTGAGGCTAGAGTGTAAGCAGGAGTAGTAAGTAGCTGGAAGATACTGGCTATTACACACTGAGGATGCGACTCTATTACAGCATAACATGCCGATAAATCTTTATTTGCAGGTGTCTTTTAAATGATGAAACCGCTTCAACTAACAACAAAGAATCCTAAAAATTTCTTATTTGTTGCAGAATCTATAGATATACCGTCTACATTTGAAACCACTTCAACTAACAATTAATTCTAAAAATTTCTTATTTGTTGCAGCATCTATAGATACACCGACTACATTTAATTTGACATTTTCCGTCTCCAAACAGAAATGAATGGCATTTGTTTCCTTGTGATTTATTTAACTTGAATACTGACAATTTGTAAAATGCCTTGAACATTTGACTTGTCTTCTCTGCGAGGAGTTAATATGGTTACTTTCCAGTGGCTATAATGATGCTGTCATCAGAAAAGCCAAATTTTTCACCATGGCTAACTTTAGTGGGAAATTCACTTGTGTATATCAGAAACTGTATACGTCTTCATACTCTACGCGTGGCGAACTCCCGTGTTAATGAATTTTGGTTGTGATACGTGGTTCATTAAGGGCGAAATACCACCGTGTGCAAAAACAGACCTTCCCATGTATCGCGTCTAATCTCTTGTGAATGCTTCTGAAATTCAAATCGGGTTGTAGATAGTGTCTCGTGAACTTTTATTTTACTGTCACTAAACATTTTCAACCTCCGATAAGGTAGGGGTGGGGGTTATCACTGAAAAAAGCGATTTTCGGTTGCACTATTTCTTCAACGCCAGTTTAACCTGTCTATCAAAATAGCTCAATATAACCGACAGCTGAAATAATCGATTTTCAATTTTTTATTCATGTTATTTCCTGTATTAAGCGTAGAAATCGAACAAAGATTGAAATATTTTCACTCAGTCAGTTTTAAGATACATAGAATCAAAATATTAAATTACATAGGCTAATAAAAGAAAAATTAATCCATCCACGATTCGCTGCTTTTCTCGAAAAGTGGTACTACAACAAGTCACCAGTATTCTCATGTTGATTCTGATGTTTTTAAACTCTGCTTAATACTGTTGTAATAGGGGTTCACGTCAATATTTGAACTGTACGAATAGTGAGTGCTAAAAAGTGAAAACTGAGGTTGAAGGACTCTGTTTTTCGTGCTAATTTGTGCAGTTTAAATGGCTACAAGCAGATAAAGGTATGTTATGTAGACACACGCAACGGATCAGGTGCTTTCTATTTATATTGCAAACTGTTAATGAACTTCCTGGCGCAAGACTGGATCAGGTGCTTTCTATTTATATTGCAAACTGTTAATGAACTTCCCCGCGCAAGACTGGAAACCGTCGAACATCAACTCACGAATACAGACAGCACTCAGAACAGCTGAGCCTTGGCTGGAGCGATGGCGTATTAAAGTAAACGTCGACAAGTGCGAAGCAGTTCTGTTCACACGCAGACCGAAACTACTGCGCAAACACCAACACTGTAGACCGATAACACTACATACACGCCCAATACGTTTCCGAGAGAAAGTCAGATACCTTGGTGTCTGGCTGGACCGGAAACTTACATGGGGGGACCACATCGAATACGTTGCCAACCGAGCGCACGCGAGGCTCAAACAGCTCTACCCAATGCTCAACAGGGAAAGCACACTGAATAGGAGGGTGTCGAGGTCCTTATACAGGACACTGATTAGACCTCTGATGACGTACGCAGCTCCCGTCTGGGGATATGCAGCTCCCACACGACTGCGCCGCCTGCAGATCATACAGAACAAGGTGCTACGAATCATCAGCAATGCTCCACGCTACACACGCACCGTGGATCTTCACCATGAATACCGCCTTGATACCCTCAAGGAAGTATTCAAGAAACACGCCACACGACTATACAGGAACTCGAGACCCTCGAACAATCCTTTCATCCTCACTCTGGGAAACTACGATCACAACCACAGGTGGAAACACAAGCGGCCAAAGACACTGGTAGCTAGGGCATAACCACCTATGGTAAACTAACATACGCAAACAGCGACAAACGCCGGTAAGCCCCTGCATATCAGCAACACTGACTGGCAACTACCAGCTGCTATTAGAGCCGACCAACAGGCCACAGCAGGGACACCGACGAGCTCGCCCACAGACGCACGAACAACCTGCCAACACTCCCTCACACTGTGCCTCCGGTATATGACCTATCGGGCACAAGACCGATAACAAACCTAACCGTTGCAGGTTGCAGGACGCTGAACGAGGACTCTGTACCAGCACCCAGCGCCAGCCGCCGAGCAGCACAAACGTACAACGTCAAGGTATCGACATGCATGATACCCACTACTAACAAAGACTATCCTTGCACAACCTATCGCAGGCAGCAAGACAACCGCTACTGCTCTTGCCGCCCGACCTAACTTTCGCAGAGGTTTTTTTCCCTTGGCTCTTGCTTTGGCACTTTTTTTCCTCTGCCCTTCAAACCGCTACCCTTCGTCAGATTTCGACCAATCTATCTCCAGATGAGCGCGTATTAATGGTTAATCCTAACCAGACGTACGCAGACATCGCAGTACCCACATCCTGCGACACCTCACTTTAGTGAATACTAACCCTTACGCAGAGATGGCAGTAGACCTTTTGTGTTGGCCATCATGCCGGTGTGGGCGTGGAGGGGCTCCACCTCTTTGAAAAAAACAAAAAATGAACTTCCTGGCAGATTAAGACTGTATGCCGGATCATTTTTTGACGTGTATAGACTTTTAGACTTTTATTTACAAGATTACAAATTTCGTTTTACAAAACAGTTTACATTTTACAAGAATCGAACTCGGGACCTTTGCCGCTTGTGGGCAAGTGCTCTACCAACTCTTTTTTTAATCATCTCATTTTGATCGTAATCATTCGTTGCATTTGTTCGGGGCTGACGTCCGAGGACGCCAATTCAAGTTCATAAGTGATCTATTTACTCAGATTTTTATTCCCGAGGGCAGCTAACCCTCGGACCGAACATTCTGAGCTACTGTGCTGGCCGCCAACTGAGCTACCCAAGCACGACTCACGCCGGTAGTCACAGATTCAGTTCTGCCAGTTCCTCATCTCCTACCTTCCAGACTTTACAGAAGCTCATCTGCGAACCTTGCCGAACTAGCACCCATGGAAGAAAGGATAATGCGGAGACATGGCCCAGACACAGCCCGGAGAGATTTTCACTCTGCAGCCGAGTGTGCGCTGATATGAAACTTCCTGGCATATTAAATCTGTGTGCCAGATCGAGACTCGAACGCGAGACCTTTTCCTTTCGCGGGCAATTCTCTACCACCTGATGTACCTAAGCACGACTCACGACCCGTCCTCACAGCTTCAATTCTGCCAGTTGCTCGTCTCCTACCTTCCAGACTTCACAGTTCTTCTGCGAGCCTTCCAGAACTAGAAGTTTGGAAGGTAGGAGACGAGCTACTGGCAGAATTGAAGCTGTGAGGACGGGTCGTGCGTTGCGCTTGGGTAGCTCACCATTCACTCTGTACACCAGTCAATATAGGACACATCATGGCACTGCTCGCACACCTTCGGGACTTATTCGTCGATTACAGTTATGTTCAGGACAGTTCGCCGTAGACCAGGCTGCCCACGATGAAAGACATATATCGAAGCTTCCCTCAGCAGCAATCTCGCAATGTGACCGAAATACCCGGCGATACAGTGGCAGGGAGTAGGAGAAGGGTCCATCTTCCCTCTCTACCTACGGAGGGAGGTTGGTGCATTGTGGTGAAGGGAAAATTCTCGAACGGTCAACGACTGCACTCCATTCATCTGGTCGACACGCCGATATGCCTCCACTGCGCGGTCGTCGCCTCCGGCGAGCACCGTTTGGTTTGTTGCACGGCGATCGATTGTTGGCTTCTAACGCACACTCCGCTGCAGAGTGAAAATCTCATTCTATGAATGAATTGTAACGTTGGAAGATTGCACTTCGTTGATACCCCACTTCGTACAATACTTCCAGACTAGGGATGGTGCCATTCTGTAACACAGGCGGTGTCCGACGACGACAGTGAGGAACTACCATATAGACCAGATGGGGCGAGTCTTGCATACTGCATGACAGGTCTACCACCTAGCAGGTCACACCACGTGGTAACAGGCACATTATTGTCTGAGCGGTGTCGAACTATTTCTTACGCCACGTGTTTGTTGCTCGTTTCTGTTGGCATTGCTATGAATACAGCACTGATTTCTATAACAAAGAAATAAAGCAATGTAAATTTTACGAATAAAAATTATCCCTTCTTTAAAAAACGGTTGATTTAAAAACGAAAAATTTTAGCATTGCTGCTATAACTAATTGATATTTCGGTTTTTTGACTCGATTATTAGTAAAAAATAACAAAAAAACACCAATTGTAACCGAGAGCAAACAAATACCGAAAATATCGGTTATTTTGAACTACAATACCGAACGAGTTTCATAGCGCATAGAGCACTGTGCAATAAGTTATCTGCGGTAACGTTTTGGCCTTCTCGTCGTGACCTTCTTCTCGAGCGAGCAGGCAGCGATCTCACGGTAGCGGCATGTTCCATGTCATAGCGGCCAAACTGCCTCCCACCGAGCAGCGAACTTGTCGGCGGGTTTTTTATGGCCTCTTGTCCAAGCGCGGACACCTTCAAGCTCCGTACAAGATCTTGTCATGTGTTGCCCACATCCGCGAGAAGTCGTGATGCGGTAGTCAAGGCGGACATTCCACTAGCCACTCAAATCCCGCCCTGTTTACAACATTCCTGCATGCAATTTCATAACACGGCCACTCGCAGAATTTAGATCAGGGAAGTAGTGTTGCAAAATATTTAGACGCTTCCCGAATCCAAATATCAGGAAGTTAAATAAAAAAATTTGCCTCAATAGAAATTTAAAAAAAACTGTAGCTAAATTACCAGATGTAATTTTTGTCAAGCTCTCTGTTACTCCACACAATTAGCAAATTGATGCAGTGGTTAAGACACTGAACAAATAAAAACACTATGAGTCACTGCCACACTTTCTTCTGTGTTCTTACTAGTGTCGATGATCACATCATGTATGGGGACCGTACTCTCTGAAACCTCATATTTTTCACAATACACTTTTATTAACTTTTATTGTGTACGAGGGGCGTTCAGTAAGTAATGAAACACTTTTTATTCTGAAAGCAGTTTGGTTTTATTCTGTATTCCCATACAATATATTATTCCCCACTCTTTTGGCTACAAAACCCTGCTTTCAACGTGATCTCCGCTCAATGAGGCGGCCTCACTCCAGTAACTGTATGCCCATATGGTACCACTCCACTGGTCGACGTCGGAGCCAACGTCTTGCTGCATCAATAACCTCCCCATCCTACACTCATGCTCATAAATTAAGGATAATTGCAGAATGTGGTGCCACACAACGTAGCACTACATACACAAAACTGGTGCTAATAGCATAGGCACATAGGGAACACACACGACATAGATCTGTAAGTACACGGTATTGGTGATAAGTTGAGAAAACCGCCCCGAAACACACGTGCTACAAAACGCCACTGTTTCATGAGCATGCACCCTGACATCAATATGGGATATGATCACCATGGACACGTACATAGGCCGCACAATGGATTGGCAAACTCTGGATCAGGTGGTCGAACAGCTGCTGGGATATAGCCTCCCATTCTTGCACCAGTGCCTGTCAGAGCTCCTAAAGTGTCCTAGGGGTTTGAAGACGTGCAGCGATACGTCGACCGAAAGCATCCTAGACGTGCTCAATGGAGTTTAGGTCTGGTGAACAGGCAGGCCACTCCATTCGCCTGATATCTTCTGTTTCAAGGTACTCCCTCCACGATGGCAGCTCAGTGGGGCTGTGCGTTGTCATCCATCAGCAGGAAGGTGGGACCCACTGCAGCCCTGAAAAGGCAGACATACTAGTGCAAAATGACGTCCCGGACACCTGACCTGTTACAGTTCGTCTGTCAAAGACATGCAGGGGTGTACATGCACCAATCATAATCCCACCCCACACCATCAAACCACGACCTCCATAAAGGTCCCTTTCAAGGACATTAAGGAATTGGTATCTGGTTCCCGGTTCACGACGGATGAAAACCTGGCGAGACCCACTGTTCAGACTATACCTGGACTTGTCCGTGAACATAACCTGGGACCATTGTTCCAATGACCATGTGCTGTGTTCTTGACACCAGGCTTTATGGGCTCTCCTGTGACCAGGTGTAGGGAAGCAGCCTACTCACGCCTTATAAAATTCACATCAGTCTCTCCATTGTGTGCCAGCCATTCCGCTGTAACTAGCTCTGACGTCATAAATATTGCGCAATACTTTAAAAATCAAGTAAATAACCTGAAACGTTTCTGGCATGTCAGGAGTAATACTAAATCAATATATGTTGAATATCAGTTCAATAACTTTCACCATTTTCGAAATTTGGACGTTTTTCTGTAAAAATCATTGGCGCAACAGAAAAGAGCTAGAAACTTAAAAATTTATATTTAGATTCCTTTTGCATAATAATTTAGTAGAAACAGTATTCTGGATCTCACAAATTAAAATTTTAGTTGAAATTCATGATATTCTGGTTTTTGTCTTAGAAATTAAGGAAGCAAGATAGATTAAGTAGGCGAATAAATAAAGCTAGGATGTTTAAATTTAAGTAGAAGGGAGATCCGCTATAATCATAAAGATGTGAGAAGTTTCAACTGAATAACTATAAAACTATAGCGATAGTGTATCTCCAAAGGGCAAGTTCAGTGCTCGTCTACTGCGTGTAGTGTAATTAAATTAATTATCTCGCCAAAATATTTGACTTAGCCACGTCAGACTTTTATTATGATTACTTACTTGTGTGCTGATTGCACAATTAAATTGAAAGCTTCATCGGCCATCAGCAAAGGAAGCAATGATTTATTCGATAACTTAAAGTGGTGCATTACTAGCCCAGCGGCTAATCGGGAGAGCAGATTTGATCAGGCGTTCCCTTAGCCGTCCGCACCGTGGCTTTATACGTAAGAACGCTGTGCAAGAAAAAGAAGCCCCAGTTCTCTCCAGACGCTGATTAGCGCACCACCTGTGCCGGGAGTCGCGTCGCGTCGGTATCATTGATATAAACAGCCTCGTATGCAGTAATAAGTTACTCGGGATACGCGTATCCATGAAATCGTTTTCGAGTGAAGTGTTAATTTTGGGATGACGTTAATGATCTATCTTTAGTTTGCGTATGTCGTATTTTCACGTGCCGCCGCAGGACAGACATTCTACCATTATTAGCGTGGCGTTTGATGAGCATTATCATCAAATTATGGCGAGCATTCACTTAAACATTTAATTTGAACAGTTATAGTGGCATCAGCGCATTAGACTCTGAACTGCTCTGGTAGTTGGATTGTGTGGATTCTTTTCGGTCTGTGACTTTCAGAATATAGTGTACATTTTAGAGAGAATGGTTTTTGATTATGAATTCCAGACAATCTCCTAATTCCTCAGAGCTGTAAGCTGTAGCTATAAATGTACACTCCTGGAAATTGAAATAAGAGCACCGTGAATTCATTGTCCCAGGAAGGGGAAACTTTATTGACACATTCCTGGGGTCAGATACATCACATGATCACACTGACAGAACCACAGGCACATAGACACAGGCAACAGAGCATGCACAATGTCGGAACTAGTACAGTGTATATCCACCTTTCGCAGCAATGCAGGCTGCTATTCTCCCATGGAGACGATCGTAGAGATGCTGGATGTAGTCCTGTGGAACGGCTTGCCATGCCATTTCCACCTGGCGCCTCAGTTGGACCAGCGTTCGTGCTGGACGTGCAGACCGCGTGAGACGACGCTTCATCCGGTCCCAAACATGCTCAATGGGGGACAGATCCGGAGATCTTGCTGGCCAGGGTAGTTGACTTACACCTTCTAGAGCACGTTGGGTGGCACGGGATACATGCGGATGTGCATTGTCCTGTTGGAACAGCAAGTTCCCTTGCCGGTCTAGGAATGGTAGAACGATGGGTTCGATGACGGTTTGGATGTACCGTGCACTATTCAGTGTCCCCTCGACGATCACCAGTGGTGTACGGCCAGTGTAGGAGATCGCTCCCCACACCATGATGCCGGGTGTTGGCCCTGTGTGCCTCGGTCGTATGCAGTCCTGATTGTGGCGCTCACCTGCACGGCGCCAAACACGCATACGATCATCATTGGCACCAAGGCAGAAGCGACTCTCATTGCTGAAGACGACACATCTCCATTCGTCCCTCCGTTCACGCCTGCCGCGACACCACTGGAGGCGGGCTGGACGATGTTGGGGCGTGAGCGGAAGACGGCCTAACGGTGTGCGGGACCGTAGCCCAGCTTCATGGAGACGGTTGCGAATGGTCCTCGCCGATACCCCAGGAGCAACAGTGTCCCTAATTTGCTGGGAAGTGGCGGTGCGGTCCCCTACGGCACTGTGTAGGATCCTACGGTCTTGGCGTGCATCCGTGAGTCGCTGCAGTCCGGTCCCAGGTCGACGGGCACGTGCACCTTCCGCCGACCACTGGCGACATCATCGATGTACTGTGGAGACCTCACGTCCCACGTGTTGAGCAATTCGGTGGTACGTCCACCCAGCCTCCCGCATGCCCACTATACGCCCTCGCTCAAAGTCCGTCAACTGCACATACGGTTCACGTCCACGCTGTCGCGGCATGCTACCAGTGTTAAAGACTGCGATGGAGCTCCGTATGCCACGGCAAACTGGCTGACACTGACGGCGGCGGTGCACAAATGCTGCGCAGCTAGCGCCATTCGACGGCCAACACCGCGGTTCCTGGTGTGTCCACTGTGCAGTGCGTGTGATCATTGCTTGTACAGCCCTCTCGCAGTGTCCGGAGCAAGTATGGTGGGTCTGACACACCGGTGTCAATGTGTTCTTTTTTCCATTTCCAGGAGTGTATTTCTCAGATGAAGTGGGCACTAGGAATTCTAATTACAGGCTTCACGTTTTGCTAATCACTTTCTGGTTGCCAATATTGTAATTAGAGAGCCAGTGTTGAGAACGGCAAATAGCATAAATACAAAACATTTATTCTATTAATCCACCCACCACACCAAATATGTTGCTAATCGGCTGGGAAACAAACTGAGTAAAAGTGAAATTGATTTTTAAATATACGGATTCGGAAGTGAAATGCGACACGCAGCTGAGCAATGGAACAGTGATAGTGTTACATGTGCATGTGGACGATGCAATTGAATTAACAACGCATCTGGATTGACGGAGCTGGCGCTGAGTCTAATTGCACTGCTGGCATCGCGAGAAGTCAGTCTCGCCGCACCGCAGTCATCCGTCGGAGCGGCCGGAGCCCGCGTCTGCTGTTGCGGGCTACGCCCACAACACAGCAGTTGTCGAGGTGCCGTCTGCAGTTCAACGCGCGCGTCACATCAGTAATCCTAGTACGCCGCGCCGGAAACGCCATACGTCGTGCAGAAGGAACTAAGTTAAGTGAAAAGCTGTTAAAACTTTTACTAACCTGCACTAAAAGACTGTCGGCGATGGAACCGCAAAAAGAAACAGAAGTTAAACCTAAATCAAGACCTATGTCTGTTGAACGAACTGTAAATCCAGACAACGGTTGAAGTGTAAATATGCATGAAAATAGTAATGTTAAAGTGAAATATGAAGTATTGTCTCCTGACAGTAGTGTGAAAAGGGGCAATGATTCAATAATAGAGACCCCTGTAGTAAAGCAGAAATCAGATATTGTTAATTTATTGGATGATAGTTTATCTGATGAGTTAAAAACGGAACAGTCATCAGAGATGGTAGAGTTTAAAAAGGAGAAGTTAGATATGACTGATCAATCAGAAGTTTCATTTAGTTTTGATGATTCTGGTGTTGGAGCTAGTTTTGTCGTCACCTGAGTGTGAAAAAAAGCCAGATAGTGAGCAACCCAAAGATACTGGGGCTATTGATTTAAATGTAATATTACAAGCAATAGCTGCCAGTAATGCAAAATTGTCACCCAGTAATGCTAGAATGACAGCTGAGTTAAAATCTGATATAATTGAGGTAAATAACAGGATTGTGGCCAGCCAAACCAATTTTAATAAACGTTTTGAGGCAATGGACAATAAACTAGAATCCAATAAAGTTGAATTAGAAACTTCCTTCAAGACTGGCTGCAATAAGTTGAAAGAGGATCTGGACAGTTTAAATTATAAAATTGATTACAACCATGAGGATATTAAGAGAAATGTTGCTCAACAGTTATCTGAGATGTATAAAACAGTAAAATCCGAAGTTGCTGAGGTTCGCAAAGACTTCCAAATGGAAGATGCGAAGCTGGAGCACAAGTTAACAGAAAAGATCGAGGCGGAATCTGGACTGTGCTCAGATAGGTTTAAAGATGTTAATATAAAAGTAAACATATGTCAAGCAGAAGTAGACGCAATCAAAACTGATACTACTCATATTGTGCAAAGAGTAGATATTGTTGAAATGAGTGTAGGAAATATTAGTATTAACATTGCTAACATTGTGAGTAATGTAGCTTCAGTAACTTCCAGTAATGGTAGTATGCACCAAGTTGTAGCTGCAAACGCCGCTTTTATCGGGTGTCGGCAGTTCTTGAGGTTCGATACAGATAAAAATATCCACCCGCTAATTTTCTGGAACGATTCTGAAGATGTGATTCCACCAACTTGGTCTGAACGAGAGAAAATCTCATTTATTAGAAGCCATTTAGCGGGTGACGCCATGCGTTGGTCAGCTGATGTTATGTTGAATTGTAAAACATTTGCGGAATTTAAAACAGCTTTCATTAACGAGTATTGGTCTAGCAATAAGCAAAATGAAGTATTGAGAGAATTTTGGAGTGGAAAACGCTTCAATGCAGACAAGAAACCTATTAAAGAGTTTGCCAGGTCATGGATCTCACGTTTGTCACATTTGGCCAAAAAGCTAAAACCTGAAATGATACCACTAGGTCTTGAAGCCAAACTGCCATGGTACTGGCAAACTAGAATTATATCTGCCCCTAGAGACAATCTGGATCGTTTCATTGAATATTTGGAACGTGTAGAGCGTGTGGCTGCCAATGAGGAGCAAGCACGTAATAACAGAAATGCTAAAAACACTAGCAGTAATTTTAAGAACGAGCAGAATGGCAATGCATACATCAGAACAGTAGGTGTTCGCCATCCTAAGAAAGGTAGGAATTGGAGAAATAATTACCAGAACCGAAATGGCATCCAAGTGATAGTAATTTTGTTCCTAACAAAAATGTGCAAGTAAACAACAGTGTTGAAAGCAATGCTGTGCCAGTTAACTGTAATGCAAATAAAGGTAACAGTAGTAGGCAGAGGCTGGAAAACTAGTTCCCGTCTATGAGGATACTGGCGCTCACCAGGCGGTTGCTTTTCCTAAGCCAGTAATTACAGTAATTAGTATGACAGATCAGAATACTCAAACTGAGGATTCGGATGATGGGTCGGTAGCATCCAATGATACTGCAGAAATATTAAAACCCTTACAGTATTTGATAGATACCGTGTTAGAGACGCTTTCTAAGTGGGAAGGGAAAGAGAAGGCGCAGCAGTGTAACGGTAGGGAAGAGCTACAAAATACTGAATTGTTAGGTGAAGAAGCAGAAGAAATTCATGCTTATATTTACGATGAGGATGATGTGCTCTTATCTAAAGTGCCTGTGCAGGATGTTGATACTGTACTAATAGATTTAGGACAGGAGGTAAGTGAGAATGTAGAGGATAGCCTGTTGAGGGTCGATGAACCCAGTAGCTGTGACCAGTTGTCACTTGAGAAGGAACCCGACGATAATAGTGAAAGTGGTTTAGCTGTAACTAGTGTTATGCCAGGTTTGGAGGCGAAGAATCGCTCAGACCACAATAATTTGGGTCATGTTCAGCACACTAAATGTAATGAAGTCGTACAGTGTTTCGATTTGAAATTAATAGACCGACTGGAAAAGGCAGCTGAAAATGTAGTTCAGGAAACCCCTACACACTTTGACCTAAATGTAATGAAGACAGATGTCGATCACTTTAGTTGGAGACAAATCCAAAAGGAACTATTGGATGAGTTTGAGGAACCACCTGTACAACCTAGAATACGCCACCCTATAATAATAGTGAATATGTTGGGTATCAATGTACGTTGTCTCTTAGACAGTGGAAGTGAGGTGAGTGCGATATCTCAGTCCTTCTTTGATGCATTACCTGGTAAAGACAAGCTTACAGTAAAGAGGGTATCAGGACTAAGAATAATTGGTGCTACTGGCAAGGTGTCAAAAACGGTAAAGCAAGAAGCTTTACTGCCATTTGATATTAATGGTAATTTCATTGAAACTTCCTGGCAGATTAAAACTGTGTGCCCGACCGAGACTCGAACTCGGGACCTTTGCCTTTCGCGGGAAAGTGCTCTACCATCTGAGCTACCGAAGCACGACTCACGCCCGGTACTCACAGCTTTATTTCTGCCAGTATCTCGTCTCCCACCTTCCAAACTTTACAGAAGTTCTCCTGCGAACCTTGCAGAACTAGCACTCCTGAAAGAAAGGATATAGCGGAGACATAGCTTAGCCACAGCCTGGGGGATGTTATCAGAATGAGATTTTCACTCTGCAGCGGAGTGTGCGCTGATATGAAACTTCCTGGCAGATTAAAACTGTGTGCCCGACCGAGACTCGAACTCGGGACCTTTGCCATTCGCGGGCAAGTGCTCTACCATCTGAGCTACCGAAGCACGACTCACGCCCGGTACTCACAGCTTTATTTCTGCCAGTATCTCGTCTCCTACCTTCCAAACTTTACAGAAGCTCTCCTGCGAACCTTGCAGAACTAGCACTCCTGAAAGAAAGGATATAGCGGAGACATGGCTTAGCCACAGCCTGGGGGATGTTTCCAGAATGAGATTTTCGCTCTGCAGCGGAGTGTGCGCTGATATGAAACTTCCTGGCAGATTAAAACTGTGTGCCCGACCGAGACTCGAACTCGGGACCTTTGCCTTTCACGGGCAAGTGCTCTACCATCTGAGCTACCGAAGCACGACTCACGCCCGGTACTCACAGCTTTATTTCTGCCAGTATCTCGTCTCCTACCTTCCAAACTTTACAGAAGCTCTCCTGCGAACCTTGCAGAACTAGCACTCCTGAAAGAAAGGATATAGCGGAGACATGGCTTAGCCACAGCCTGGGGGATGTTTCCAGAATGAGAATTTCACTCTGCAGCGGAGTGTGCGCTGATATGAAACTTCCTGGCAGATTAAAACTGTGTGCTCGACCGAGACTCGAACTCGGGACCTTTGCCTTTCGCGGGCAAGTGCTCTACCATCCTTTTTTTTTTTTTTTTTTTTTTTTTTTTTTTTTTTTTTTTTTTTTTTTTTTGCCCCTGAGCTTACACACTACCTAACCTAAATTATCATAAGTACAAACACACACACCCATGCCCGTGGGAGGACACGAACCTCCGCCGGGACCAGCCGCCCAGTCCATGATTGCAGCGCCCCTGACCGCCCTTTTTTTTTTTTTTTTTTTTCATTCGGTGTAACAGTAACAAACATAAACTGCTTCTAGCATTTTTTTAAATATATAGGACGATGACTTTATAAAATAAATTTTTCTGGGAAACGTAAATAAGTGGACTTTTTTTTTTACATAATAGTGAAAAAAATAAAATAATATATCCTGCTTCTGTCAGTACAAAACAATAACGTTCTATGTTCCTCTTTTAGGCGCGTACCTCCCTAATCCCGTCATACCTCGCGTTGGTGTCGGGTACGTCTTCACGTGTGTTTGTGGATCCTCTCCACTGTCCTGGTCCTTTCTTGTTCTGATACTTATAGACAATAATTACATTCTCCTACCCGGGACACCCCAACTAGGTGGGGGATCAAGCAAGGCACTCCCTAAAAAATTTGCGTAATATGTTCGATATCTCGGATGTCTCATAAGCTGTGAGTGATGTTCCTGTAGTAAGGCCCAAAAGTCAAGCACATTCTTACTGCCGTCTCGGAAAAGATAACGCACAGTCAAACCTCGAATCCAAGTCACTGCGTTCGTCTTCGTTCGGGGATAATATGTCCTATCTGGGAGAAGTAGTGTGCGTGGTTCTATTGTTTGCGGCCCCACCCGAAGGAGGAAGGCGATCATTTTTTTGACCAAACACCATACGTCCGCCGAAGGACCGCATATCAGGCGATGCTCCTCAGTGTCTATAACATTGCACTGCGGACACAGTGGCTCGTCCGCCATATGAATTGTATGCAACCTGGAACGAGTCACGTATTTCCCATTTACCACCTGATACCACAGTGCGCGCGTTCCCGTATCAAGGAGTGGGTGGTGCACTGTACGCCATACCACTGACCACGTAACTGTTGGTTGGCGGCGCTCTACGGCATTATTCGGCCGTCGTCGAGTCAAGATGTGATATATATCACGTGCCGTCGCCGTCCTGGTAGTCGGTAGTTCCATATGTACATAACTGTGTTCCACAAAGAATGTTCGCATATGGGCAAGCGATGGTGAGATGTGAGCCACCGCTACCGGAGCCGAACGAGAAGGTGGAGCGAGTTCGTCTATCAAGCTGCCCGTCAGACTTGTCTGGTGTCGTGTCCACATCTTTATCATTGTGGTTACATAAATAGCCACTGCTCGGTCGCGTACGTGGACCAGTCCAAGACCTCCACGACTACAAGGAAGGGTGAGGGTTTCGTATCCTACCTTAAAAAGCAGACCTGTGCTCACAAAATATCCTAGTGCCGCCAGGATTCGGCGGGCCAACACCACCGGCATAGGAAGAACTTGTGCCAGATGGGGGATGCGAGAGGCTAGATAAGTGTTGGCAAAGGTGACCCGTTGTATCATATCCAGTGCCCTTAACCTGTGACTTCGGACACTCGCACGAATTGTTTGCAGAAGATGTCTGTAACTCAGTGCCGCCGTGCGTCGAACGTCTGTAGTGAAGATAATTCCTAGGCATTTCATCTTGTTGATCGGCTGTAATGGTGCTACACTTCCTGTCGGGAGTCCTCTCCCGATGTTCATCGCTCCCGACTTTGCCATGTTCAGGCGACTTCCCGTAGCCATACAATACAAATTAATCCAATGCAAGGCCACTCTTGCCTCGTCGCCTGACCGTGCTAAAAACACTAGGTCATCTGCGTATGTTCGGCATATAAACTTGTTGTGCCTTATCGTCATTCCTTGGAGTCGATTCCGGAGCCCGCAAAGCAGCGGCTCGACAGCGATGACATACAATATCGTTAACAGCGGGCACCCTTGTCTGACTGATCGTGAGATGGTGATGGGCCCCACCAAGCGTCCATTGATGAGCACTTTGGATGCGGCTCCGTGGAGTAGTCTCATGACGACGGTGACAAAACTTTCCGGAAACTTCATTTTCGTCATCACGTCCGTGAGATAAGCATGACTCAGCCTGTCAAATGCGCGATCGAAGTCCATCGATACCAATACACCCCGGAGACGACATGTTGAAGCCAGTGCGATAACATCGCGGTAGTCGCTGAGTGCCGTTTGTATATTGCTAGCTCCTCCTAGCTGGGTTTGGTCGAGTGAAATCACTTGGCGTATCACGCGTTTAAAGCGTGCTGCAAGTATCCTGGCGTAGATCTTGTAGTCGCAATTAAGAAGGGTCAGTGGCCGGTAGGCCTGTATCCCTGTGCCGCCAGATGGTTTGTGGATGGGGATGATCATTCCTTCCACGAAGGAGGGTGGAAGAGTCACGTTGGGAGACATCAATTCGCAGTACATGGCAGTCCATCGTGGAATCATGAGATCTTTAAATGTACGATAGAACTCTAACGGAAACCCGTCGGGCCCCGGCGATTTGTGCGACGCTCCCTTATCAATCGCTTCCATTACGTCGTCAACTGTGATTTCACCTGTTAACTCCAGGTTGGCCGACTCGTCGAGACACGCGTAGAGCGTTCGTCGGACCTCATGAAAGGCTGCCTGATCGTGTTCCGCTTCTTGATAGAGATGACCGTAGTGTTCCACGAAAGCGTTGGCAATGTCTTTTTGCGTTGTCATGCGGCGACCATCTGGCAGTACGACCGTCTGTATTAAGGTTCTGCGACTACGTTGTTTTTCTCTGATAACGTGATACATCGACGGGGATTCTCCACGGACTCGTTCAATGGCCCTTGCGCGGATTGCGACACCCTCCAGTCGGCGGCGCGTTATGGAAATTATTTGGGCCTGTGCTCGTTTTATGCCGGCACGACGCTCCTGTGAAGGTGCTTGTACAGAAAGTTCGCGGAGGATCGTGAAATAAAATTCCGTCGTGTATCGCCTCCACATCATCTGCTCTCTTCCGTATGCAATTAACGCTCGGCGCGATGCAGGCTTAACGCATTCCAGCCACCACTGCAACGTCGTCGGATATGTCGGGAGGCGTCGTTCACACACATGCCAAGTGTCTGCGACTAAGCGTTTGCACTCAGGTTCCCTAAGGTGGGCTGTATTCAGTTTCCAAACACTGCGACTCCTCCACACTTGTTGACGACTCAAGGAGACCGTGCATATATATGCTATGTGATCTGAAAAGGCGACAGGCCACAATTACGCATCGAGGATCGCAGGTTCGAGACGACGTGTTACGTAAATGCGATCGAGACGACTTGCAGAGTGACTCGTGACGTAGGTGTATCCACGTCTGTCGCCATGTATCTTCTCCCATGTATCAATGAGATTCATGTCCTGTATGAGTTGCCGCAGCTCCGGACACGAAGTATAACGTGGGTGTTGATCTTTTGGTGCGAGCACGCAGTTGAAGTCGCTTCCAAATAAGACATGTTCATACCGACCTAAGAATAGTGTTGCAATCTCCTCTGCGTAAAATCGGGATCGGTCACGCCGTCTGTCTGACACCGACGGTGCGTAAATGTTAACGAGCCGTACTCCTAGCACTGTGAGCGCCAGTCCTCGCGCTGACGGCAGGTACACCACGTCCTCGGCGACTATGCCGCTACGTAGAAGTATCGCTGTTCCGCTGCCGCCGTCGGTAGTAGGTGTAATGTACGTATCGTACTCATAGAGGTCAGGGAAGCTCTCAACACATACTTCCTGCAGCAGAACGATGTCGACGTCTGACGCATGCAACATGTCTCGTAATAATTGCAATTTGACAGGCGTTCTGATCGTATTAATATTAATAGAGGCTGTTCGATATGCCTGTCGCTGTTCCTCAGTGCGTAAAGCGCACATGAACGCTTATGCTAATTTGTGTGCTGCTGCCCGGTGACATGCTGTCTGTGCGTCAGTCTGCATCTTCTGCGCGGTTAACATCCGGTGGACGCAGCACTCGCCATGGCGGGTGCGTCGTCGGTGTGGGGGTCAGTATCGGATTCGTCGGCCCAGTTCCTGTGCTGGAGGTCCAGCTCCCGTCGTGTCTCTCCGGCCGGGCTGACCGAAGGCTGCGGCGGCGCTGCGGTGGGTGGAGGGACTCCTTCCGTAGGCTTTCCGTCCGGTGTGTCTGTATTTAACCCCTGTGTAGCATGATTCCCGTCGTACTGCTGTGTGGGAGGTAGAACCTCCCGTTGCGCATCCGGATGCACTGTATCGAGGTTACACCCAAGTTCGTCTGCCGTGGACTGCAGTAAGCAGGTATCCGACGGCGCCAGCCGTCGTTTCTTGTGGCGCTTCGGCGATCGTTGTTTGCACGCGTGCGCCTCCGTATCCGAGTGCGGAAGTGACTCCCGGTGCTCAGGGACGAAAGCAGCTGTCGGCACAACAGCAGGATCAATTTCCATTTCTCCTACCGATCCTTTCCGCTCGGTTGCGTGAGACGCTGGCGCCGGATCGGCAGAGGTGTGCGTCGTTTCGTCACTGGAGGCGGTCTCTGCCGCAGTCGGTTGCCGTAAACTGTCAGGATTCTGTAGCTGGTCATTCTTCGGGATGGGATCCGTTCGAAACGCGTCCGCATACGTTAGTGGCAGCGGCGTCAACGTGGACGGAGGTACGGGTTCGCCGTTTGGAACTTGCACTATCCTCCGCTGCATACATTCGGAACGGACGTGGCCCTCTTTCCCGCAGCCTGAGCATGTTTTGGGTTGTCCATCGTATATGACTATAGCTCTGCATCCGCCGATGAACAAGTACGAGGGTACATGTTGTGTCAGTTCTATTCTGATTTGACGCACCCCATTGAGAACGGGGTAAGTCGTGAAGTTGGACCATTTTTCCTCAACGTGGCTAAGCACTCTTCCATATGGGCGTAAGGCGTCAACGACCAAGTCAGACGGAACCTCGAAGGGAAGTTCGAAAATACGTATGTTTCGTAAGCCCAGTCCTGCATGATCAATAGTTACTTCTCCAACATGTCCATCAGAGTGACGAAATTTGAGTTCATGTTTAGTATCTCGGATGATTCTGTCACATACTGCATCGTTAATCAGCTTGACGTAAACGACACTGCTCACTATGGAGAGGTGGATTCCGATAAGTTCGTTGTAGTCAAGTTTAACTTCGTCTCGTAGGAACCTTTCTATTTCGTAGGCTTTCGGTCTCGCATATTCATTCGAAAAACTAATCTTGAGAGTCGACTTTCGGTATGCATGTGCCATTCTATATCGAGTCGTCTAAACGCACGAGTACGCTGAAGAGGTAAACAACTGCGCGAGCGCCAACTTCCCCGGCAGGGACGTAAACAGACGTCCGTGCCGTAGCACCGCCGAAGGCAGACTGTCCATCTGAGCTATCGAAGCACGACTCACGCCCGGTACTCACAGCTTTATTTCTGCCAGTATCTCGTCTCCTACCTTCCAAACTTTACAGAAGCTCTCCTGCGAACCTTGAAGAACTAGCACTCCTGAAAGAAAGGATATAGCGGAGACATGGCTTAGCCACAGCCTGGGGGATGTTTCCAGAATGAGATTTTCACTCTGCAGCGGAGTGTGCGCTGATATGAAACTTCCTGGCAGATTAAAACTGTGTGCCCGACCGAGACTCGAACTCGGAACCTTTGCCTTTCGCGGGAAAGTGCTCTACCATCTGAGCTACCGAGGCACGACTCACGCCCGGTACTCACAGCTTTAATCTGCCAGGAAGTTTCATATAAGCGCACACTCCGCTGCAGAGCGAAAATCTCATTCTGGAAACATCCCCCAGGCTGTGGCTAAGCCATGTCTCCGCTATATCCTTTCTTTCAGGAGTGCTAGTTCTGCAAGGTTCGCAGGACAGCTTCTGTAAAGTTTGGAAGGTAGAAGACGAGATAGTGGCACAGATAAAGCTGTGAGTAACGGGCGTGAGTCGTGCTTCGGTAGCTCACATGATAGAGCACTTGCCCGCGAAAGGCAAAGGTCCCGAGTTCGAGTCTCGGTCGGGCACACAGTTTTAATCTGCCAGGAAGTTTCATATCAGCGCACACTCCGCTGCGGAGTGAAAATCTCATTCTGGAAACATCCCCCAGGCTGTGGCAAAACCATGTCTCCGCTATATCCTTTCTTTCAGGAGTGCTAGTTCTGCAAGGTTCGCAGGAGAGCTTCTGTACAGTTTGGAAGGTAGGAGACGAGATACTGGCAGAAATAAAGATGTGAGTACCGGGCGTGAGTCGTGCTTCGGTAGCTCAGACGGTAGAGCACTTGCCCGCAAAAGGCAAAGGTCCCGAGTTCGAGTCTCGGTCGGGCACACAGTTTTAATCTGCCCGGAAGTTTCATATCAGCGCACACTCCGCTGCAGAGTGAAAATCTCATTCTGGAAACATCCCCCAGGCTGTGGCTAAGCCATGTCTCCGCTATATCCTTTCTTTCAGGAGTGCTAGTTCTGCAAGGTTCGCAGGAGAGCTTCTGTAAAGTTTGGAAGGTAGGAGACGAGATAGTGGCGGAAATAAAGCTGTGAGTACTGGCCGTGAGTCGTGCTTCGGTAGCTCAGATGGTAGAGCACTTGCCCACGAAAGGCAAAGGTCCCGAGTTCGAGTCTCGGTCGGGCACACAGTTTTAATCTGCCAGGAAGTTTCATATCAGCGCACACTCCGCTGCAGAGTGAAAATCTCATTCTGGAAACATCCCCCAGGCTGTGGCTAAGCCATGTCTCCGCTATATCCTTTCTTTCAGGAGTGCTAGTTCTTCAAGGTTCGCAGGAGAGCTTCTGTAAAGTTTGGAAGGTAGGAGACGAGATACTGGCAGAAATAAAGCTGTGAGTAGCGGGCGTGAGTCGTGCTTCGGTAGCTCAGATGGTAGAGCACTTGCCCGCGAAAGGCAAAGGTCCCGAGTTCGAGTCTCGGTCGGGCACACAGTTTTTATCTGCCAGGAAGTTTCATATCAGCGCACATTCCGCTGCAGAGTGAAAATCTCATTCTGGTAATTTAATTGATCGACTATGCTTAATTGTAAACAATCTTAGTATTGAGGTTTTAATTGGCATAGATTTCTTGTCGAAATATCATAGTGTTGTTGACTTTGAAAGAAGCCAGTTAAAACTGATCTTGCCGATAACAGGAGTAATTATGGTACCTTTTATTGATAAACATGTAGTAACTAATGATGAAACTTGGAAGCTGCCTATACGAGTTCTGAAAAATAGGAGATATTGGGACGAAGGTGTTAATCTTTGTAAAAGTAAGCTAAACACAGAAGAAGAAGAAGCAATTATTTTGGGCAAAATAGAAGCTAATTTGCAGGAAATCGGTAAAATTTCAGCAAATCAGAAGGAAGAACTGAGACAGGTTTTAAAAAGGCATCATAAGGTATTTTCAAATCGACCTGGTGTGGTCAAAGGTTATGAATGTCAATTAAAGGTGAAACCTGGCCAAGAGTTTTTCAGGAAGCCATTCCAAATACATGTAGCTAGGAAGGAGGCGGTTCCAAAGGATATACAGAGAATGCTAGAGTGGGGTGTCATTGAAAAAGGGGCCAGTGAGTACAATAATCCCTTCGTTGTTGTACCAAAAAGAGACGAGAGTGTCAGATTGGTCTTGGACGCTCGTTGGTTGAATGAAATATTGGTTAGGGAAAGTGATAGACCGCAGAACATGGACGAGCTATTGCAAAAATTCCGGGGAGTAAAATTCTTAACCTCTATGGACATCACGTGTGGATATTGGAATTTGCCACTGGCGGAAAGTTCAAGGAAGTACACAGCTTTCTTGTACGAAGGAGTTTGTTACCAATACCGTGTGGAACCTTTCGGACTTAATATCTCTGTTTGTGCCTTCGTACGTGTGATGTGCCACGTTTTAGGACCAGCCTTAAGTAATAAAATAACAGTCTACGTAGATGATCTGTTAATAGCAACTCCTACCTGGGAAGAACATATAGTTTTATTAGAGGAAGTGTTAGAGGCTATTGAGAGAGCTGGCATGAAACTAAAGATTAAAAAGACAGAGTGCGTTAAAGAGGAAATAGGTTTCTTGGGATATGTGATAAGTGGAAAAGGTATTCTGCCTGACCCAGGCAAGCTAGCAGTCATTGAAAAATTTGAGGCTCCCAGAAACAAGAAGCAGTTGAGATCGATGTTCGGTCTTTTCGGCTTCTACAGGCGTTTTGTTAGTAATGAGGCTTTTAATGCACCCTGTCTTCACCTCCTGCTGAAAAAGAATACCCCTTGGGTTTGGACAGCAGAATGCCAACAGGCGTTCGAGGTGCTTAAACAATCTTTAATTAATAGACCTATTTTACATCATCCTGATTTTGAACCCTGTATGTCTGTTGATGCTAGTGGCTATGGTATAGCTGTGGAGATATTCCAAGAAGAAATAGAGAACGAACAAGAAGCGCACAAGACTATAGCTTTCGCTAGTCGACCTTTACAGGCAGCAGAGAGAAATTATAGCATCTCAGAACTGGATGCATTGGCAATTGTATTTGGGGTACAGAAATTTGAGCAGTATCTATTAGGTCACAAGATAGACCATAAGGTGTTGACCTTTTTAAAGACCTGTAAGTTGAGGAATGCTCGTTTGGTAAGATGGTCGTTGTATCTCCAGCAGTTTGAACTTGAGGCTAGATATATTCAGGGGAAAGACAATCTGGTAGCTAATGGGTTATCTAGAAGTGCGGAGCTATGTGATGACGCGGGAATTATAGCAACTGACCTAAGTGAAGTACGAATGTTTGAGTTGCACGAAGTAAAGGAAGAAAGTGCATTAGAGAGGGTGATTAAGAACTTGAGACATGAGCAGAATGCAGATGACCAGCTGAAATTAGTGAAAAGCTATTTAGGAAATGCGAACTATCCTAAGGTTTCGCAATACTATCGTCTGTATAAAGGTATTCTGTTTAGAAGGTAAAATGTAGGAGTTTCAGAGTGGAAGCTGTGCTTTCCCTCACAACATGTAGACTTACTAATCGACTATGTACACCTGAGGTATGGGCACTACGGTGCAAAGAAGTGCATTGCCAAATTAAAAGAGAAGGTTGTGTTTGACAACATGTACCGCCGTGTTGCCAAGCGTCTAGCATCTTGTGTAGTGTGCCAGAAAGTCCATGCTGCTAACACCAGAATACAAGGGGATATGCATTCAGTAGAGCCAACTGAAACCCTAGAGTTACTGGCTTGTGATTTGTTTGGCCCTCTTCCTGCTTCGAGAGGTGGGTGCACCCATGTTTTTGTTGTTTTGGATGGATTTAGTAAATATGTTAAGCTATACCCAATTAAAAGAGCAAATGCAAAAACGTTGGTAGTAAAGTTGGAAAAAGATTTCTTCGTGAACGTTGGCGTTCCGGAGAACTTGCTGTCAGACAATGGGCCTCAATTTACTTCTGATCGATTTAAAGAATGTCTGGTTAAGGCCGGAGTGAAACATCTGAAAATATCTGCGTATTTCCCCCAAGGAAATATGAGTGAACGTGTTATGAGAGAATTGAATAGACTTTGCAGGACTTATTGTGCTCGGAAACACTCAAGTTGGACAGAGCACATGAAGTATTTTGAGAATGCAATTAACAACTTGAGGCATGATGCAACTGGTTTTGCGCCTTGCGAATTCATGTTTGGCCAAGAACCACACGATGTGATTGCAGATATGGTAGAATTCCCTATTCTAACGCAAATATCCACAGTCGAAAAGAAGTTAAGGGCTAGGGCAAATATAAGGAAAAGAACATTAGAAAGAAAGAAGCATCATGATGCAAAAGCTGTACCCACCAGTTTTGAAATAGGTCAGTTAGTCCTTGTCAAAACCAAGGAAAAATCAAAGAAAATAAATGCAGAAACAGAGAAATTCATGTTCGTATACCAAGGACATTTCAGATTATAGGAAAACCACATGCCAATGCATGTAGGCTAGAGTACCCTAAGAGTAAAAAGCTATTCGGTCTCAGGAACGTGATCGACCTAAAGAAGTTCATAGGTAGTGAATGAATTCTGTAGGGAGAAGGTTGTTCTGTAACCTCTACACAGTGTGGCAGCTGTGCAGTCCCAGCTGTGTGAGATTTTCTTTCCTTTTCAGGTCTCACTCATTCTTCATCTTTCCTATCCACTAAAATTTCGGCTCTTACTCTCAAATATTAAAATCTTCCGGTATGACTATCAAGCCAGCATTAAGCTAATGAATTCTGTAGGGAGGAAGTTGTTCTGTAACCTCTACACAGTGTGGCAGCTGTGCAGTCCCTGCTGTGTGAGATCTTCTTTCCTTTTCAGGTCTCACTCATTCTTCATCTTTCCTATCCTCCAAAGTTTCGACTCCTTCTTTGCAATACAAAAATTTTCCGTCATGGCTATCAAGCCATGAGTTCTGTAACCATTCTATCCACCGATTAGTGAAGAAAATACCTAATGTGACAAACCTAACAGTGACATAAACAACAGAGAAGTATGATGTAATTAAGATACAAAGGTATTTGAGTAACAAGTATGTATAGAACCCTGGTAATATTATAAGTACAAAGTTATTGTTTTATTGGAAATGGTCCACCAACAGTAATTTAAAAAGATATACAAATTCGTGTACAAGCAGGATCTGAAGTGGCAGTGAAACCTATTGTATGCTGTAGAGCTAACTAATCAGTCTTTCCATTGTGTGCCAGCCAGTCCGCTGTAACTAGCTCTGACATCATAAGTGTTGCGCAATACTTTAAAAATCAATTAAATAACCTGAAACGTTTCTGGCATGTCAGGAGTAATACTAAATCAATATATGTTGAATATCAGTTCAATAACTTTCACCATTTTCGAAATTTGGACGTTTTTCTGTAAAAATCATTGGCGCAACAGAAAAGAGCTAGAAACTTAAAAATTTATATTTAGATTCCTTTTGCATAATAATTTAGTAGAAACAGTATTCTGGATCTCACAAATTAAAATTTTAGTTGAAATTCATGATTTTCTGTTTTTTTTCTTAGACATTAAGGATGCAAGATAGATTAAGTAGGCGAATAAATAAAGCTAGGATGTTTAAATTTAAGTAGAAGGGAGATCCGCTATAATCATAAAGATGTGAGAAGTTTCAACTGAATAACTATAAAACTATAGCGATAGTGTATCTCCAAAGGGCAAGTTCAGAGCTCGTCTACTGCGTGTAGTGTAATTAAATTAATTATCTCGCCAAAATATTTGACTTAGCCACGTCAGACTTTTATTATGATTACTTACTTGTGTGCTGATTGCACAATTAAATTGAAAGCTTCATCGGCCATCAGGAAAGGAAGCAATGATTTATTTGATAACTTAAAGTGGTGCATTACTAGCCCAGCGGTTAATCGGGAGAGCAGATTTGATCAGGCGTTCCCTTAGCCGTCCGCACCGTGGCTTTATATGTAAGAACGCTGTGCGAGAAAAAGAAGCCCCAGTTCTCTCCAGACGCTGATTAGCGCACAACCTGTGCCGGGAGTCGCGTCGCATCGGTATCGTTGATATAAACAGCCTCGTATGCAGTAATAAGTTACTTGGGATACACGTAGCCATGAAATCGTTTTCGAGTGAAGTGTTATTTTTGGGAAGACGTTAATGATCTATCTTTAGTTTGCGTATGTCGTATTTTCACGTGCCGCCGCAGGACAGACATTCTACCATTATTAACGTGGCGTTTGATGAACATTATCATCAAATTATGGCGAGCATTCACTTAAACATTTAATTTGAACAGTTATAGTGGCATCAGCGCATTAGACTCTGAACTGCTCTGGTAGTTGGATTGTGTGGATTCTTTTTCGTCTGTGACTTTCAGAATATAGTGAACATTTTAGAGAGAATGGTTTTTGATTATGGATTCCAGACAATCTCCTAATTCCTCAGAGCTATTAAATGTAGCTATAAATGTATTTCTCAGATGAAGTGGGCACTAGGAATTCTAATTACAGGCTTCACGTTTTGCTAATCAGTTTCTGGTTGCCAATATTGTAGTTAGAGTGCCAGTGTTGAGAATGGCAAACAGCATAAATACAAAATATTTATTCTATGTTTTATTCCACCCGCCGCCCCACACAGAGATCAGTGGAATGCACCGTGCAGGTCTCCGGCCAAATAAACCATGTCTGTTCAGTCGTCTTTAGACTGTGTGTCTGGAGACAACCGTTCCAGTGGCTGTGGTAAGGTCCCGAGCAAGGCTACCTGCAATAGTCCGTGGCCGTATGCGAGCAACAATGATGAGGTATCGGTCCTCTTGTGGTGTTCTGTACTGTGGACGTCCCGTACTGTAGCGTCTGGACACGTTTCCTGTCTGCTGGAATCGTTGCCATAATCTTGAGATCACACTTTGTGGCACACGGAGGGCCCGTGCTAAGATTGTCTATGTTTGACCAGCCTCCAGTCCCCTAATATTCAACCCCTCATAACGTCATCAATATGTGTTCTTTGAGCCATTTTCAAGACACAGTCACCATTAGCACGTCTGAAAACGTCTGCACACTTACTCGATGCACCTTACCCTGACATGCACCAACACACCTCTGCGTATGTGGACTGCTGCCAGCGCCACCGTGCGACGACCGCAGGTCAAATGCACCGCATGGACATACCCCGAGGTAATTTAAACCCGCAAACCGCCCATTAGAGCGTTGTTTCACCATGTATCAGCATTATCCTTAATTTGTGAGAATGTGTGTACTAACTGCTAACTGCGGGCCGAGCAGATGGAAATCGGAAGGTGCGAGATCCGGGCTGCATGTTAGATGAGAAAGAACATTCCAGTAAGGTTTTGTGAGCTCCTATCGGGTGTGCAGACTTGTGTGAGGCCCTGAGTTGTCGTAGGGAAGGAGAAGTTCGTTTCCATTTTTGTGGCGACGAATACGCTGAAGTCGTTTCTTCATTTCCTGAGGGTTGCAGATTGCACTTCCGAGCTTGTCGTTGCACCATCAGGGAGGACATCAAATAGAAGAAACCCTTCAGAGTCACAGAAGTCCGTCGCCATGATTTACCGGCTGAGGGCCCGGCTTTGAATTTTTTCCTCGGAAGAGTGGTGTTGCTGGGCCACTCCAAAAAAATGGTTCAAACGGCTCTGAGCACTATGGGACTCAACTTCTGAGGTCATAAGTCCCCTAGAACTTAGAACTAGTTAAACCTAACTAACCTAAGGACATCACACACATCCATGCCCGAGGCAGGATTCGAACCTGCGACCGTAGCGGTCTCGCGGTTCCAGACTGCAGCGCCAGAACCGCGCGGCCACTTTTTTTTTTTTTTTTTTTTATGTTACGGCTTCTGGCAAAATTAGTTTTCCTGAGGCACTTTCACCTGCTGTACTATAAAAATAAATAAATAAATGCCAACTTAATTATAATGAAGCACAAGTAGTATCAACTCGCTGTAGTGTTGTGCACCAACCAAAAAAAAAAAAAAAAAAAAAAAAAATAAAAATAAAGAAAAAAAAATTACCGCTTCATTATGGCAAAGTGTGAAGTAAGAAATTTTGAAACAAAGCTTTGTATTTCCGACTCGTTTTAAGGTTGTGGTGCTCTTCCATTATATACTGTATGTACTCGTCTATACTCGCATGTGTATTCGTAACTGCAAAATATGCAAACTGGCCGATAATCCAAACATAGCTATTGTGCTTTGTTGCAGGAAAGAAATGCCAGTCTGGTTGAAGTACATCTTTAAGTGTTATAGCAGAGTCTGTGGTTCTAGTAATTATTGCGAGTTTTTTTCTAGTCCAGTTCCATATGTGGTATTGGTCGCGGCAGATGAGAATGTGTGCCAAGGTATCTACAGTATGGCAATGATCGCAGTACGGACTCTGCTTCATTTTGATATTGTGCAACTTTTCACCTGTGGGGACCATCTCGTTCACAATGTCATACCACGTGGACAGTACTTTGGAGTGGAGGATGGGATTGTTAATGTTTTTCCAGACGTTACTCCAGTTGACCGCTGGATATTTCGCTTCAATTGGGTTTTGCCTATGGTGTCTCGTGAGGTGGTAATAGGTCCTTCTGGTGTTAAGCAGCTGTGAAGTGTCTTGAATATAGCTCATTTCCAGGTAATAAGTCCGGACGTGATCGAGTTGAGCGCTGATGCGACCAACATCGACTGGGGCCTTTTTGCTCGTTGGGGCTAACCTGTTGAATAACGTTTTCGTAATTGTCGGATGGGGTGACTGCAGTATTTTGCGGATTCGGTCCATATATACGGCAGTGCATTGGTTCTTGATGTCTTTGACGCCCAAACCACCAGCGGCGCGGGTTAACACTATGGTTGGCATAGCGACTTTAAAGATGTTTCCGCTCCATATGAACCAATACGCTGCAGCTAAAAGCTTTTGCGCTGTATCCTGGGGTACTGGTAACACTGCTGCGATGTGATATATTTTGCTTAGCGCATAGCTGTTAATCAATAGAGCTCTCTGTATCCGATTGAGCGTTCTAGTTTTGTGTTCACGGAGAGTAGCCCTGAATATATGCAGTTTATGGTCCCAGTTGGCTACTGTCATCTCTCTTGGGTTGGCCATTAGAATCATACCTAAGTGGTTCGTCTTCTCTGTTCTTTGTAGCCATGTTCTTGGTCTCCATATGGGGTCCGACAGGTAAAATTTTCGATTTTTGTTCATTGAGTTTGGCTCCGGAAGAAGTGGCGTAAGCGTGGATTATTTGTTGAACGACTTCCATTTCTGAGTGCGTGTTAACTACTACACTGACGTCATCAGCATAAGCGTGACACACGGTTTTTGTACCCAACACCTGTAGACCTTGTAACCTGTGATGCAGGTTTAACAGTAACGGTTCTACGGCGATTGCGTATAGTGCCATAGAAAGAGGGCAGCCTTGTCTCACTGATTGCTTGATCGGGACTGGTGAACTTAGCTGACCATTAATTTTGATTCGAGAGGAAGTGCCGACTACACATTTGCGTATGATCTGAATAAAATGAGCACTGAATCCCATCCGTTGCATTACAGTTAGTAGAAAGTGGTGGTTGATGCGGTCAAAAGCCTTATCGAAGTCTAAAAACATGAGACCAACACTGCATTTGCATAGCCACGACAAATATATTATGTCTCTATATTCACATAGTGCATTCGACATTGATCTCCCTGGGACAGCACTCATTTGATAAGGGCCAAGTACTTTCGGCAGTATTGTCTTCAGTCTACAGTTTATGAGTCGAGTGAAGATTTTATAGTCGGAATTGAGGAGTGTTAGTGGTCGAAAATCCTTCAGCGTAGCGCTACGTGGTTTTTTGGGGATCAGTACAATCATTCCTTCGGTAAACTGAGATGGCATCTGCACGTCTCCCAATAATTCATTGCATATTTTGGTGAATTCCGGTCCTATGATGTGCCAAAAACAAGCATAAAATTCTATGGGTAGGCCATCTAAACCAGCAGATTTCTTTGTAGGCGAGTCTTTGATTATGGCACATACTTCTTCCTCAGTTATGTGGGCTACAAGGTCGGCGTTGTCAGTCGGATGGACCGTGGATTGAATGTTGGATAAAAGCGGCTCACTTGCCGTCGCGTCAGTCGCCGATGCGGAGTAAAAATCTGTATAATGTTGCACCACGTAGTTTTTAACTGTAACTTGTTGATCGTATTCGTTCCCCGGTTCATCACTGAGAGTGTGGATTAACTTTTGTTTACCTCTCTTGGCTTCCCGTATCACGTGATATACGGACGTATTCTCCTGCGTCAGTTCAATCGGAGGACGCGATCGAACTTTTTTCCCCTCTAGTGATTATCGTACCAACGCCGTTATTCTTGCTTTGGTGCGTTTTATTCTAGAGCTGTTTGCTACTAATCCCATGGGGTCATCATATAGTTCGCGGAGGCAAAGAAAGTGATACTCCAAGGTGCGTTTTCGCCAGTACGCTTTCATGCGACCATATCGTGCGATGCATTTTTTTATCTGCGGTTTCGCAGACTGTAGCCACCACATGATGCGTGTAGGATATCTGGATTGCATCCGAAGACAACGCTGCCATGTAGCATGGACCTCCTGTTTCAGTACTGCGTCCTCCAAAAGTGACACGTTTAGCTGCCATACGCCCCTTCCCAGGAATGTTTTTTGTTTAGTATGCTTCGCGGTTATATGAAATCCGCAGTGATCCGAGAAGTTAAGAGGCCAAATTTCACAGTCAGTTACATTATGGATAAAACCTTTCGTTACATACAGCCTGTCTAGTCTGCTTGCCGAAGTACTGGATACGTACGTGTATCCTCGGGTGTGCGGGCGAAGGTGGCACCAAGCATCTATCATATCGAGCCCGTTAATTAACAGCAACAGCTCCTCACAAAAGTTGAAGTTCGGGATTTGATCTTCTGGACGCAATACGCAGTTAAGATCTCCACCCAAAATTATGTGCAGTCGAGGATCCGTTATTAATGGGACAATTTCGTCCCGGAACAGGTTGCCCCTTGCTCGTTTTCCGCTGGATCCAGAGGGAGCATATATATTAACAAGAAGCAGATCATATATTTGTGCAGTTATGCCTCGTCCAGATTCAAGTATTGCTTTTGCTGTACATGGTATGCCGTGTTTGAACAGTATTCCTGTTCCACATTCATTGCCTATGTTTAAGATCGCCTCATATCCGTACACATCCGCTATTTTGGTTGTAACTACCTCTTGTAACATCGCTATGTCAATGTCGGCGGCATATAAGTAGTCCTTCACAGATTGTAACTTTACGTCCGAAACTATTCTGTTTACATTGAGCGTGGCGATTTTATACGCCTGCGTCATTCGGTAGTCCAACTAAGCGCATTCAGTGTCGTCAGACCATGCTGTCCCCGTATCAGTTCCGCAGCGCTCAACAGTGTCCATTGGTTCTTGAATTGGAGGGGCGAGGTTCATCTGTACGTCCTCATTCGGGTTGGGGATGTCTGGTTTTCCGATGTCTACCACGCCTTGCTTTCCGCTTCGATCTGTTTTAAGAATTTTTTTGGTACGGGAGAGTTTTTTCTCCAGTTCTTGAATCTCTTCAGGGCTCTGTTTTCGTGTTTGCCGTTTAGGTTTCACCGGCTGCTGTCTGATGTTGTCTTCCTCGGCATTCTTCAAATCTTCTAAGCGGGTGGTGTTTCGAGCTAAATTGTCGATCGTGCTCTTGGTGGATGATGGTGTCAATAGAGAAATCGGTTCACTATGAGGTTGCTCATTCCGGGATGGTTCTTGCATGTCATTCTCAACAGCGGAGGAATCGGATAATTTGCTGTGGCTCCCAATATATTTCGGTGGCTGTTGTGTTGAAACCGTTACAGCTGTCACGATTTCCTTAGGTTCGGGTGGTCTAGCTTCTGTTGTGTCAGTGGTGGCAATCTGGGCTTCTATTCGGGTGGGATGGTTCTCCGAATTCACATCAGGGCTTGGGGTCAGGATTTGGCCGCGGGCAGCCGTAGCGTAAGTCGCTGGCAGCGCAGTCATAGCAGGCGGTCGCGGCGCCTCGCCAGCCGGCAGCTGCGCCACTCGCCGCTGTAAACACTCCGCGCAGACGCGGCCGGGAGAGTTGCACGCCGAGCACGTCCTCGGCTGGCCGTCGTATATAACGATACCTCGGTATCCACAGACGCTGATGTATGACGGTACATGTTTGTGCAAATCGACCTTTAATTGTCTCACTCCGTTGAGAACTTGGAATTTGCGCGCGTTGGACCACCGTTCGGCAACATTACTGAGAACTTTACCGTACGGCGCTATCACTGCGTTTATTTGTTCCGCCGGTACTTCGAATGGTAGTTCGAATATCCTGATAGTTCGTATTCCAAACCCTGCATGTGTTACGGTGACTTCGCCTACGTTTCCATCACAATGCTTAAATTTCATACTTCCTCCGCAAGACTCAACTATTTTGTCACATAAGTTAGCATTCCTCAATTTCACAAATACAACGCTGCTCACTATCGAAAGATGCATTCCAATGACATCCTCTGAATCAACTTTCACTTCGTATTCCAACCAATCTTCGATTTCGTGTAGTTTAGGTCGGGCGTAATTACGATCAAACGAGAATTTCAAAGTATCTTGTCTGTTCAAGTGGGCCATCACGGATTCATATTTCAAATTTCAATATGCGTAGAAGTTCTGCAACGATCCAAGACGCACTGCGACTTACCATGCCGAAGCACAGCAGACCGCGGCGCACGAAACTCAGCACACGTCCGCACAGCACGGCTGACGCGGCGAGACTGCCACTTCGGAGGGCCACTCCATGGAGTGCCGTTTTGTTTCCAGTTCGAAGTGATGAATCCATGTTTCGTAGCTTGTGACGATGTTCGACAAAAAAATTAACATATTAGCATCGCAACGCGCAAACAACTCCGCTCAGACGGTCCTTCGTTGCTCTTCATGGTCTTCTGTTAGGCTGCGACAAACCCAGCGGGCACACATCTTTGAGTACCCCAGCTGGTCAACCAGTGTGTCAGCACCGCCAACAGAGATGTCCATCTGTGAAGTGTTCGATGTGATCCCTCGATCACACCGAATGAGAGTGCCCACCCGTTCCAGGACTACAGGAGAAAAAAAAGTGTCATGTAATATTTTGTGTAATGTAATATATTGTATAGACACCTTCTATTAACATGACACGTTCCACATCATTACGAAGTGTCGTATTCATGATCTATGGAACAAGTACTAATCTAATCTAGCCATCGGCCGGCACGTGGGAGAATAGACACGTTTGCGTGACCTGTTGCGATGATAATAGACGCCTCTCCCAACGACTCACTGTGCTTTTGTTCACTGACAGGTGCCCGTAGACGTTCTGCAAGTGCCTATGAATATCTGCGATGCCCTGGTTTTCCGTTCCGTTGGATGTCATTTTAAAGGCTACGTGTAGCACCGCCACCCACTGGAACTTCATCAAACTATAGACCTGTGTGCAAAGCGGGCATATTCCACAACAAATCCTGCATTTTTTCAACCGAAACTGGCCTACAAAAGAAAGTGTTGCATTACGTATTGAACGTCACTCTTAAACTAGTATCTGAATCTCTCTCGAGACTCAATGCCATTTGACTTAACTCTCTGGTTAAAAAGTATTATGAAAAAAAAGGAATCATTCAAAAAAATATTGTTCTGGTCTGTCACATGAGAAACCGCGTTTTGCTACCGTGATCGACGAGTGGAGAGACTGAGGCAAAAACACGCCAGTGCGGCAGTCAAAGGTTGGCGACCCCTTAAAGAGATGACAGAGAGAGATCAGGCTGGAGAGCTAACTGCAAGTAGCGTTCTGTCACTGTTGGGAGTGTTCAAATGTTCAAATGTATGTGAAATATTATGGGACTTAACTGCTAAGGTCATCAGTCCCTAAGCGTACACACTAATTAACTTAAACTATCCTAAGGACAAACACACACACCCATGCCCGAGGGAGGACTCGAACCTCCGCCGGGACCAGCCCCACAGTCCCCGACTGCAGCGCCTCAGACCGCTCGGCTAATCCGGCGCGGCGGTTGAGAGGGTGAGCACTACAATGGGCAGTTTGAAGGTGGTTTTGCGCGGTTTTCCGTAAGTGTTCACGGAAATCTAAGTCAGATCATCATCTCCACCTCAGAAATACAGTACATAAAAGATAAAATGTGAATACTCCAATAGCGAAATTTAAGTAGTCAATACGCAGTGACATACACGACTCCGCTCCTGTGCTATACTGCTATCAGAGAACTACAATGTGAACATCAATGATAGATGGGCGGGTCTTGTCACTGCGCAACAAATTCTGAAGAAAAACAAGTAGGTAATTCAATGAGAACGAATGACGGTTTGTGATAGGTTTTGTGGTTCCAAGGTGCATTGTAGAGCTGTGCTGTGACAATATACAACGGATTTAACCGCAAACTGGCAGATTCTAGCATTACTTACTGTTGGGTCATCTGATCGTGGACAAGATTTCAATATACATATGAGATCGTTTTATCCTTAGCTAATATTTCTGACTTTTATGGGTTCAGATTTATGTAGGATATTTAGTAGAAAGCAATTTTTAACGTGTATGTCTTTCCTCGTGTGGTAGAAAATCTAAAGAGAAAAATTTAGAGTTTGATTCTAGACGTAGTGCAGGTAACTTAAATGAATGAAGATTCCTCGACAGAGCAATGCAGGGTAAATGTAGGCTAATATCATCATCAAGAGACAAGTGTGAAAGTAGGACTAACAACAAGCAGGCTAATTCTCATCAGCCGGCCGAGTGGCCGTGCGGTTAAAGGCGCTGCAGTCTGGAACCGCAAGACCGCTACGGTCGCAGGTTCGAATCCTGCCTCGGGCATGGATGTTTGTGATGTCCTTAGGTTAGTTAGGTTTAACTAGTTCTAAGTTCTAGGGGACTAATGACCTCAGCAGTTGAGTCCCATAGTGCTCAGAGCCATTTGAGCCATTTAATTCTCATCAAAAACGGAACCAAATTGTCGCCAACAAGTGCACGGAGGTATACATGCCGACATCAGAAGAACAAGATGATCAGATAAAGAGTATACGAATGAAGTTAAAGAAAAATTCAGTGTTTACGGACAGTAAAAGTCTAATTATGAATGAATGGAATGCTGTAGCTGGGGAATGAATAGAAGGCAGAGTTACGGGAAAATGATACTTCAGCAATGGAAGTGAGAAAGGAGGACGGCTTGACTTCCGCAATAAATTTCAGCTATCAATAGCAAATACACAGTGCGAAAATCACAAGAGTAGGAGATATATGATTTTAAAGAATACCCAGGAGTGCTTGTAGACTCAGATCACAATGAAGTGGGATACTGAAGTACAGGGGTCGACGAGGTGCTTTCGAAGTTTTATAAGGCGATAATGACTGTCACAGTAAGTAGTTAGGAAGAAGGAACATTTCCTGAAACAGCAGCTACACATGTTGGGCTAAAAATGAGGGTATAAGAAAGGCAACTGAAAGAAAAATGTCTCAGCAGGACAAATCAATTGATATACAAAAGAATGAAATACATCCAGGAAATGAGAGAAATTGAGAAACAGCTTAAGTCACTTATCAATGAAATCAATAGACCTGGATTCCTCGTTGTCGGGAGGGGAGAGGGTGGGGGTTGTTTCCTGCAGGTCAGTTCGCTTGAGCTGGTAGACACAGCTCATTTGGTTGGAGAGCCAAGACAACCGACGAATTTGAATCGCGAATCTCTCGTTGTCGAAAAACCAGTTGCGCAGTCGTTCTCAGCCCGTTTCGGTCGTCGCTAGCGTTGCGAGTTCTTGGAGAGCCACGCTTAATTGTGATCAGCCACATGACGTTGAGGCCGTCTAATCATTGCCATCCGTTCTCCTAATTCCTGTTAGGCCCTTGCTAGATTACTCTTTCGAAAACCAGCTGGTGAAAAGCGACGTTTCCTCTCCGTGCATCATTTAAAGTGTGTGAATGTGTGTGTGTGTGTGTGTGTGTGTGTGTGTTTGTGTGTTTGTGCCATCTCATGCATTGTTTTATTTAATATGTAGGCACCTTTTCCCATGACTAGGTTCTGTCAGTAATATAAAGCAGACGCTTCTGGTAATCTAGTTTCCGCTGATCTCTCGCTGCTAAAGGGTTCAATAATTTTTCTTTTTTCTTCTTCTTCTGAATGAGACATTATTTTGTGTAGAGTAATTGCGGAAGGGAGCAGATGTCCAATTCTTGTACATCACGTTAAATTGGGTCCGCAGCTCGTGATTTAGTGGCTAGCGTTGCTGCCTCTGGATCACGGGGTTCCGGGTTCTATTCCCGGCCGGGTTGGGAATCTTCTCTGCCCAGGGACTGGGTGTTTGTGTTGTCCTCATCATTTTATCATCATCATCATCATTCGTGACAGTGGCTAGATTGGACTGTGAAACAAAAAATTGGACTGTGAAAAAATTGGAACTTTGTTCGGGCGCTGATGACCGCGCAATTGAGCGCCCGACAACCCAAACATCACCATCATTATCACGTTAAATAAGACAGCTGTTGCAATAGAAGTACAGAACTCGAACCTCACGTACATGTAGGTGAAGAAGCATAGATTGCCTGTGCAAGGAACAAATCATACTATTTCGTCGGATGTGGATATTTCCACATGCACAGCAACGCCTCCCGGAAGACACTAATTCCTTATACACCGCACCTCCTCCTCCTCCTCCTATCCCCAATATAGCTAGAATAAATGAACTTTTTAATTGACAACAACCAGTATATAGCTACAAAACAGGAGACACAGCGAGCACATGACGCTCGAGAAGGAACTAGGACTCCACATCTTCATAACGACTCTGCAGTTCATTTGGCAAAGCGTTCAGATATCCACTTTCAAATTACTTTTTGACCCTACCGCTCTAGAATAGCAAGTGGAGAAAAACGAACACGTAAATGTTTTCTTGCGACCTCCTATTTCTATCATTTTATGACGACAGCTCTCCCTCCGCAAGTAGGTGGGACTCAACAAAAAAATTTCGTATTCGGAGCAGAAAGTTGGTGGCTGATTTCGGCAGAACGAAAAAGTCTTTGTTCTATAGAGTGCCACCCGAAATAATGTATCCGTGACACTCTCTCCACATTTTGCTTTAATTCGAAACGAGCAGCAGTTCTTCGACTTTTTTTCGATGTCTGCCGTCAATCCTATCTGGTAAGGCTCCAATACTGCGCAGAAGTACTCAAGAATGGGTTGAATAAGCATAGTGTAGGGAGTCTCTTTGTTACATCTTCTCCCCCATAATATTTTCTATGTGATGGTTCCAGTTTAAGTTATTCGTAATTGTAATCCATAGATATTTACTTTAATCGATAACATTGAAATTTGTGTGGTTATTATCTAACCGAAATTTAAATAATTTGTTTTCGTTCTCATGTGGAAGACCTCACACTTTTTCAATTGTTTAGTGTCAGTTGTTACTTTTCGCATGACATTCGCAGGTATCTTCTATAAGTCGTTTCGCAATTCTCTATTACCTTCTGGCGACTACAGTAGATGATAAACGGCACCATCTTGTGCAAACAATCTAAGGTGGATGCTCAGATGTATCTACAAGGTCCGGCGCTTAAATCCGCATAAATGGAACTTTTCTAAAAGCAAATTTATTAAAACAAAATAAAAATTAAAATGAAAATACTTTTTTATATCAGTAGTTGTATCATTCAAGAGTAACATTACTCAAATGCAACCACCTTCAGCCGCAATGACCGCCGCCAATCTTGTCCTGAAGCGATCGCACGCACTCTTTAAAACAGCGCTGTTCGTATTTGCGAAAGCTTCGATAGCGGTGCGTAGAGATGCGATATTAGGGTGTCTCGTCTTATCGGTATCTCTTTCGATTACGCTCTAAACATAGTAGTCGATGGCGTTCAAATCCGGGCTATTCGGGGGGTCAGAACTCTTTTGACCAGAACATGCCACCGTTATCCGAGAGCCAGTTTTGGACTAAATGGCTCGCATGAGGACCTCCTCTACCATCTGACGCATTGTTCGCTCGCTGACATTGTATAGCGACGCCAGTTTCCTAAAACATCGCCGCGGGTCCTCCGAAATCAGCGCCTGAGCCTTTTCGATGACTGCCGCATTTCGTGACACACGTTTCCTCGAATGAGGTTTCCTCGCCGGCTTATCGGAACATTCCGGGACTTCTCAGAAACATTACAGTAAGCCACAATATCGTAAACAGTTGATTTCTGGTACCCGAAAAATCGAACTTTTTCAGTGAGCGAACGCCCAGCGCGAAGACTTTCGATATTTGTGGATCTTCGGTTGTACTCCGTACTTGTCCGTAACATCTCCGCCATTTTGAGGTTATGACTGTTTACTAGATCTCTATGGCTTTCAAGAACGTCAATCGCCTCTGGAGGAACTACGATATGACGGTAAATTCAAATTAAAATTTGTCCGCATTTAAGCGCGGCACACTGTATGTGACTAAATCGTAAAACGGTCACCTGATCCGAATTGAAAGTTGCCTATCTAAAGCCTTCCATGAGCGACACAAATTAGATTTTTCAGTATTTCACAGAAATTGAATGAATTTAAAAATTTTAAATGTCATAATTCATTCATTAAGAGCTAAAAATTTTAAGTTAAAAGCTTAACACGATGAGACAATTATTAAAACTGGGAACAGGGTAGTTGTCTTGTTGAGGTGCTGTAACTCACTTCGTGCAGATTTCCCAGGCTTTATTCATCTAGAATGTGAGAACGAGAGCACTTGGCAACTTCCAACAAACTGCACGCATATTTTTAAACTTTTTCGAAACTTTTATCGCATACTACAGTCTCGCTATTCACGCAGAAACACTTCAGTGTCTGACATTACGTTTGAGTTTACAACTTTTTTATTATTAACTCTATTCGTAACAGGTTTTGCTGACAGTATCTACATATACCAGTGAATGTATATGCAAAATTATCACTGTGCGACATATAGTGGAGGAGATACGAAAAAATGGTTCAAATGGCTCTGAGCACTATGGGACTTAACATCTGAGGTCATCAGTCCCCTAGAACTTAGAACTGCTTAAATCTAACTAACCTAAGGACATCACGCACATCCATGCCCGTGGCAGGATTCGAACCCGCATCCGTAGCGGTCGCGCGGTTCCAGACTGAAGCACCTAGAACCGCTCGGCCACAACGGCCGGCGGGAGATATGAAGTTATAAACATTGAGATAGGTGGAAAATTAGCTCCACATATTAAATGATTTGTAAAGTAATCAGACATTTGAAGCATTTTTATACATGGAAGTTCGATTCTTTAAGGAGTTGAAGAGGATGGGGGTGTGGTTATTGGTTATCTCCTAAATCTTTTATGTAGGTCAGGAACAGAGTACTACTAACTGTGGCCTTACTGACAGGAAATCATGTATCCAATCGTACAACTGAGACGTAATTGCAAAATCACGCAATTTGAAGCTGCTTATAAGGAACTCCAGGACATTCAGAGGTATAGAATGAACTCGAGATCCACTGGCTAGAGATTGGTCGCTACCACTCAACTCTGCAACCCTGCAGAAATACTGAGCCAAGCTGCCTGGATAGACATCCGTAATTATGAAAGTGTTGCCGGTGCAGCATTTACTCCATGAACTGACCTCTCGATAATGTCCCATAAATGTTCTATGGGATTATGTTGGGCGATCTGGGTGGCCACATCATTCGCTCAGATTGTCCAGAATGCACTTCCATCCGTAAAAATTCCATCGTGTTTGGGAACATGAAGCCCTTGAATGGCCACAAGTTGTCTCCAAGTATCCCAACATAACTATTTCCAGGATGTCAAATTAAACACCTTTGAGCCGTCTAGTTTCCAAACTTATTTTATTTGACTATCAGTTTCGGCGACTTACTTCGCCATCTTCAGGCACCTGACCGACATTTACGAAGATTCCACCTCGGTTCTGATTAAAACAGGGACTAGCAATATTGGTATTCTCGTAAATTTCTGCTTGCTCTTGCGATGACTTCAACCATCATCTGCCGACTGTCGGCAGGGGCCCGAAGATGGCGTAGTATATCGCCGAAACTGGTAGCCAAATAAAATAAGTTCGGAAACTAGATAGCTGAAAGCTGTTTAGTTTGACACAATGTATCGAACAGCTGTGTCCCACAACCATCTCTGAAAAGATGGACATACCCATTTTCAGCCAATGACCGCTTCAGTTGGACCCACACCATTATGGAGCCACCACCAGCTTGCCCAGAGACTTGTTGACAGCTTGGGTCTAGTGATGAATTGCGTCAAAAGTCGTTAGGACATCTAGAGATATAGAGTCAACTTGAGGTCCACTGGCTAGCGATTCAAATGGTTCAAATGGCTCTCAGCACTGTGAGACTTAACATCTGAGGTCAGTTAGACACTGGACTCGCATTCGGGAGGACAACGGTTCAATCCCGCGTCGGGCCATCCTGATTTAGGTTTTCCGTGATTTCCCTAAATCGCTCCAGGCAAATGCCGGGATGGTTCCTTTCAAAGGGCACGGCCGACTTCATTCCCAGACCTTCCCTAATCCGATGAGACCGATGACCTCGCTGTCTGGTCTCCTTCCCCGAAACAGCCAACCAACCAACCAACCAATCTGATGTCATCAGTTCCCTAGAACTTAGAACTACTTAAACCTAACTAACCTAAGGACGTCATACACATCCATGCCCGAGGCAGGATTCGAACCTGCGACCGTAGCGGTCGCGCGGTTCCAACTGAAGCGCCTAGAACCGCTCGGCCACACCGGCCGGCATGGCTAGCGATTGGTCGCTACGTCTCAAGTCTTCAAAACTTCAAATGTATTTTAATCCCAGTCTCAGTGTAACGCCCTCAGTGGAAAGACTTGAGTTGGGAATCATTTGGTGGCCTCCCGCACGAAGACGCTTTCGCGTTCGCGGCCAGCTGTTGCACGGAAAGTGAGGAGGTGCCCGAGTAGCCAGCCCGTGGTGGTGGTGGTCGGCGGGCCTGCCTGAGTCAGCGGCACCTGCTCACGAGCCGGCGGGTTCGTGAGGTCGCCAGATAGCATCGGCCGAGCTTTATGTGCAAAACACGCCGACACGCCGCGCCGGGCGCACGGGGAACAGTTTCAGCAGCAGAGGCAGCGGCAGCGGCAAGTGCCGACTCAAAAGCAGCGAATTTGCATCAGAATGCGGCTGCAGCGAGCCCCTCATAACGGCCGGGGTCGACACGGATCCCACTGTCGGCGTCTTAGGCAGAATACAGAATTACGTGGCCCTCCCTATAAGGTGCAAGCAGAAGCGCTCGTGAGGACGGCGAATTGCTGCCGGCGGGCGGACGACAGGTGGTCGTGCTGGCGGGGGTGGGGGTGGGGGTGGTGGTGCAGTTTCCCTCGCCGAGATGATGGCTAGGCGCCCACGCCGGGCAGATCACGTAGTCACGACGTGCAGCGAAGGCGATCATTCACACGACTTTCCACTTTTGTTTGCTTTCAGGCGCTACTAACCACTAAACTACGTTATAGAGAAGGCGGTTTACTATTAGGTATGCAGGGACAGTAACACAAACAACTGGTGAAAGGTAAAAAAAAGTCTCTTTTCTTTCACTTTTGCTTTTTTCGTAAGCTCTATGTTAGTGCAGCAGACTAAGTGGAGGAACTCAGCTACCTTAATAGAAAGACTTGTCGTGTTATAATCTGAGAAGCTACCATCTCAGAAACGTGAGGTTAGCAACGGACTGAGATAAGAATGCTGCTTAGCACCTATCCTCTTTAAAAAACGAAGCAGCGAAAAATTGGAAAAGAAACTGCAAAACATGGGATTTAAAACAGGCAATGATATCTTGTTCTTCTTCAGTTTCGCCGCCGATCAGGTCGTCTGCGCCGCGGAAGAAGAGGCTGTTTCTTTTATGTTATGAGAGCTGAAAGAAGAGTATGAGCAGTGGCGCATGCAAATATCATTTACGAAGGCTTAATACCTGGTTGTCGGAGTTACAGGAAGGGATGTTGTATAGTCTATCATAAAAATATTTGGGAACAATCATTTCGCTTAAAAGTGAAAGCAACGAGGAAATGAAACACAGAATAGGAAAAGGAAAGGTGGCAATGAAGCAGCTATACTCCATTATTTGGAATAAAACTACGTCAAAAATTAGAAAAGAAGGATGAAACTGTAGTTGAGAGCATTGATCTTTATGGCGCTGAATTGTGGCAAGTCTCCAGGGTCAACGAGCAGAAATCAAAGGTAATGGAAATGGAATTTGAAAGTCGAAGTTGTGAAGTAGCAAGAAGAGACAAAATAAGAAATGAAGTGCTATGAGAACAGACGAGATTTGTAAAGGATATTGTAGACACAACTGAAAATAAACTGCTAACACAGTATGGGCATCTTACGACAATGCCAGAGGAAAGACGGTCAGTTAAAACAGGTCAGTGGGAACCTCCAAGACACAGGAAAAGAAGAACATCCCGACTAAACTGCAACGACGGAGTGAAGCGTGGGCTGCAGGACAGTGCGATGCAAGAAGAGAACTGGCAAGATGGGAGATGGAAACTTGGATGCGAGAGACACCACATGGTGTACAAAACTCGCACAAGGAAGAACAAGAAGAAGAAGAAGAAATTTCTCAGAATTTGGATGTGGATCCCTGCATTCTATATACAGGGTGTTTCAAAAATGACCGGTATATTTGAAACGGCAATAAAAACTAAACGAGCAGCGATAGAAATACCCCGTTTGTTGCAATATGCTTGGGACAACAGTACATTTTCAGGCAGACAAACTTTCGAAATTACAGTAGTTACAATTTTCAACAACAGATGGCGCTGCGGTCTGGGAAACTCTATAGTACGATATTTTACACATATCCACCATGCGTAGCAATAATATGGCGTAGTCTCTGAATGAAATTACCCGAAACCTTTGACAACGTGTCTGGCGGAATGGCTTCACATGCAGATGAGATGTACTGTTTCAGCTGTTCAATTGTTTCTGGATTCTGGCGGTACACCTGGTCTTTCAAGTGTCCCCACAGAAAGAAGTCACAGGGGTTCATGTCTGGCGAATAGGGAGGCCAATCCACGCCGCCTCCTGTAGGTTTCGGATAGCCCAAAGCAATCACACGATCATCGAAATATTCATTCAGGAAATTAAAGACGTCGGCCGTGCGATGTGGCCGGGCACCATCTTGCATAAACCACGAGGTGTTCGCAGTGTCGTCTAAGGCAGTTTGTACCGCCACAAATTCACGAAGAATGTCCAGATAGCGTGATGCAGTAATCGTTTCGGACCTGAAAAATGGGCCAATGATTCCTTTGGAAGAAATGGCGGCCCAGACCAGTACTTTTTGAGGATGCAGGGACGATGGGACTGCAACATGGGGCTTTTCGGTTCCCCATATGCGCCAGTTCTGTTTATTGACGAAGCCGTCCAGGTAAAAATAAGCTTCGTCAGTAAACCAAATGCTGCCCACATGCATATCGCCGTCATCAATCCCGTGCACTATATCGTTAGCGAATGTCTCTCGTGCAGCAATGGTAGCGGCACTGAGGGGTTGCCGCGTTTGAATTTTGTATGGATAGAGGTGTAAACTCTGGCGCATGAGACGATACGTGGACGTTGGCGTCATTTGGACCGCAGCTGCGACACGGCGAATGGAAACCCGAGGCCGCTGTTGGATCACCTGTTGCACTAGCTGCGCGTTGCCCTCTGTGGTTGCCGTACGCGGTCGCCCTACCTTTCCAGCACGTTCATCCGTCACGTTCCCAGTCCGTTGAAATTTTTCAAACAGATCCTTTATTGTATCGCTTTTCGGTCCTTTGGTTACATTAAACCTCCGTTGAAAACTTCGTCTTGTTGCAACAACACTGTGTTCTAGGCGGTGGAATTCCAACACCAGAAAAATCCTCTGTTCTAAGTAATAAACCATGTTGTCTACAGCACACTTGCACGTTGTGAACAGCACACGCTTACAGCAGAAAGACGACGTACAGAATGGCGCACCCACAGACTGCGTTGTCTTCTGTATCTTTCACATCACTTGCAGCACCATCTGTTGTCGAAAATTGTAACTACTGTAATTTCGAAAGTTTGTCCGCCTGAAAATGTACTGTTGTCCCAAGCATATTGCAACAAACGGAGTATTTCTATCGCTGCTCGTTTAGTTTTTATTGCCGTTTCAAATATACCGGTCATTTTTGAAACACCGTGTAAGTGAACCATGAAGAGGTAACCGGAAAGGAAGATAATGACTCTGAAATGTGGTATTACAGGAAAAATTAGAAAATTAAGTGGACGGGCAAGACGATAAATGTAGAAGTTCTCCATAGAATCGGCGACGAAAGGAATATATGAAAAACACAGTTTAGGAGAAGGGACAGACTGACAACACGTTTAAGACATCCATGGTGCTAAAGGTTGCCACAGAGGGCAACTGCTGTAGCAGAAAATAGAGATTATACTATATCGGCCATTAAATCCATGACATAAAGTGTAGACGCTACACCTCAAACCATTATTTAGGCGGCTGGAGGGACGCAGAAACACTCCATAAAAGGTTCTTGTCGCAAACATTTGCCACATGAAAGGAAGCTATGTGAAGCCTGTCACCAGGTGAACATTTCTCACCCCCTCCCCCCCTCCGCCCCTCCCCCTCCGCACCCTCACAAAAAAGAAAAAGTACGTAGAATGTTGGTAGTCTTCTCGGGTTTACTGCCGATTCTTGAAATCATCATGACTTATTACTTGAGACATGTTGATTTTAGGATCCGGCACCAAACCAGAGGAGACTGCCGTCAATTATTACAACGAAATAAGTTAGATCTTTGGTGTGACGTCATAAGCGAGTGACTGCGTGTGAGATCGCTCTCCAAGTTTTTATATATTTTTAGGTTTCAGATACATATTTTAACAGTTTTTGTGATAATATTTACTATATAAGTGACTTATTAGTGGTTCCTTCATTCACCTCTGCCTTTCTTGTGTTGTGACCTGATATTTGTGAGTGTTTCGTATCGAGCAACGTAACCTCTTACCTGTGTTTACATTCCGCGCTGACCAGTTGTATGTAGCGGCGCATCGAAAGCCAAGTACTAATTAATTGTTTGTATATAGTGGTTTATTTAGGAACTTTAGTAGTCTTCAACCGGAGTTTTTTGTGTTTTCTGGTGAAATAATTTCAGAAGAACCTTTTGGGAACTGTTTTCAGCTTCGTTACTGTGTCACTAGACGTTTGATTCTCTTTCTGTATTAGCCTTTTGTTTTATTCACATTTGTTGTTTATTAATACTGTTAATAATAGTAGTTACTTCCCTTGTAGAGTAAGTTTGTGTTTATTGTAGTCAGGTTTTTAACATCTTCTTATTGTAGTAGCGGAACTTAGAAAAAGTAAAATTTTACCATGAGAGAGAAGTGTGGGCTTTGCAGTAGGTTCGTGAGTGGTGGACTGCGGTGTGAGACTTCTTCGAAGTATTTTCACTGGGGGGAATGCATTGGGGAAGCCAGTGGGCATTCTGGTGAGATCGTCTCCTGGAACTGCAGGTTATGTAGCAAGAGTAAGTTGTTAGAGGAGCAGGAGCGTAAGATCTGTGCCCCTCAGGTGCAGTTGAAAAACGCACAGAAGGAGCTAGAGAGGATGAGGAGGGAGAAGGGGGTTGGGGAATGGGAGCTGGCTGTTGGCAAGAGATCTGCTAGGAGAAGAAGATTTTCAGATAGTTTTACTATTGGTGTTTACAATAGATATGACAAACTGTCAGAGTCTAGTGGAGAGGAATCTCTAGTAGCTGTAGATGTAGGAAGTATGCAGCAGACCTCAGTAGTTCCGGTGGCTAGAACAGTTGCAAAGTCGAAGAGGAAGAAGGAGGTTCTGCTGTTAGGTAGTTCTCATGGCAGAGGTGTAGGCCAGCAGTTTCAGGAAGTGCTGGGGAGTGAGTACCAGGTAACCAGCATTGTGAAGCCTAATGCAGGATTGGCTCAGGTGACTGTTAACATTGAGGGGTTATGTAGGGATTTTACTAAAGAGGATCAGGTAGTGATTGTGGGTGGGGCTGGTAATAGTATTGATAGGGATGGGGAGTATGACATAGATGCTGACTTGGAAAAGATAGCCACTCAGACTGTCAACACGAATCTGCATTTCGTGGAACTGTTTCAGCGTCACGATCGGCCTCATCTTAATACAGCCGTCAGGCGTAATAACATGAGACTTGGGGGTGCGCTGATGACAGAAAGCATGGGTCACATTTCAGTGGTGTCGGTGGAGTCTATCAGCAGGACAGGTTTCACTAGACATGGCCTGCACTTCAACAGGTATGGGAAGGGGAGGTTGGCAATGCTTATAGGTGACAGCATAGGTGGGGTTGGTGGGATCACTCATGGGAAAATTCCTGCAGTAGTGGGTGTTAGAGCTGCACCTTTTTTAGATTTAAGTCAGCTGATAGGTATTCCTGCTTAAGGGAAGTCTCTCTAATAAAGGAACCACTTTTGACAAAGCTTAGGTATCCGAGTAATGAGGGAATTAGAATATTTCATCAAAATATACAAGGTATTAGAGATAAAGTTAGTGAACTGCTTATAGATCTTGGCTCTGAAATTATTGGTATATCTGAACACTTCTTAAATAAGGAGATAATTCAGAGGCTTCCTTTACCAGGATACAGGTTGGCTGGCAGCTTTTCGAGGAGCTCTTTGCGGTGTGGGGGAGTAGCCATGTATGTGAAAAACGGCATCCCATTTGAGTCAACTGATGTTTCAAAGTACTGCACTGAAAAGGTGTTTGAATGTTGTGCAGGTGTGGTTAAATTTAACGGAGCTAAACTTCTAACTGTTGTTATTTATAGATCCCCAGACTCCGATTTCACAACATTTTTGCTAAAGCTAGAGGAGGTTCTTGGTTCACTTTATAGGAAATACAAAAAGTTAGTTATATGTGGTGACTTCAATATTAATTGTATAAGTGATTGTGCAAGGAAAAGGATGCTGGTAGACCTCCTTAATTCATGTAATCTTATGCAAACCGTATTCCAACGAGAGTGCAAGGGAACAGTAGAACAACCATAGACAACATTTTTGTTCATTCCTCATTACTAGAAGGGTATTCTGTTAGCAAAAAGGTGAATGGCCTTTCAGATCATGATGCACAAATTTTAACTCTAAAAGATTTTTGTACTGCAACACGTGTTAAATATAGTCATCAGCTGTTTAGGAAAGCTGATCCAGTTGCTGTAGAGACCTTTGTAAACCTTATCAAGGAACAAGAGTGGCAAGATGTTTATAGCGCTGCTACAGTAGACGATAAATATAATGCTTTTCTCAAGACTTTTCTCGTGCTCTTTGAAAGTTACTTTCCGTTAGAACGTTCAAAACAGGGTACTAGCACAAACAGGAAGCCTGGGTGGCTGACTAGAGGGATAAGAATATCTTGTAGAAGAAGGTGGCAATTATATCAAAACGTTAGAAACAGTCAAAATCTAAATGCAGCAGTCCATTACAAACAGTATTGTACGGTGCTTAAAAATGTTATTAGGAAGGCAAAAAGTATGTGGTATGCAGATAGAATAGGTAAGTTTCTGGATAAAATTAAAACCATATGGTCAGTCGTAAAGGAAGTGGCTGGTCTGCAGAGACAGGTCGATGATATAGAATCAGTGCGTAGTGGGAATGTCCGTGTTACTGATAAATCGCATACATGTACAGTATTAAATAATCACTTTCTGAATATAGCAGGTGAACTAAATAGAAACCTAGTCCCAACAGGGAATCATATAGCGCTCTTAGAAAAAAGTGTTCCGAGACTGTTACCTGAAATGCTCCTCCATGATACTGACAAGAGGGAGATTGAGTTAATAATTAAATCACTAAAGACCAAGAACTCTCATGGATATGACGGGGTAACTAGCAGAATACTGAAGTATTGTTCTATGTATGTTAGCCCAGTACTTAGCCATATCTGTAACTTTTCCTTTAGGAGTGGTCGGTTTCCTGACCGATTAAAGTACTCGGTAGTGAAGCCACTTTATAAAAAGAGAGACAGGGATAATGTTGACAATTATAGACCTATTTCTATGCCATCGGTGTTTGCTAAAGTTATCGAGAAGGTTGTATATACAAGGTTACTGGAGCATTTAAATTCACATAATTTGCTGCCAAATGTTCAGTTTGGTTTTAGAAATGGTTTAACAACTGAAAATGCTATATTCTCTTTTCTGTGTGAGGTTTTGGACGGATTAAATGAAAGGTTGCGAACGCTAGGTGTTTGATTTATCGAAGGCTTTTGACTGTGTTGACCACAAAATATTACTGCAGAAGTTGGAGCATTATGGAGTAAGGGGAGTAGCTTACAATTGGTTCGCCTCTTACTTTAAGAACAGAAAGCAGAAGGTAATTCTCCGCAATATTGAAAGTGGTAGTGATGTTCAGTCCCAATGGGGCACTGTTAAGTGGGGCGTTCCCCAAGGGTCGGTGCTGGGGCCACTGCTGTTTCTTATTTATATAAATGATATGCCTTCTAGTATTACAGGTGATTCAAAAATATTTCTGTTTGCTGATGACACCAGCTTGATAGTGAAGGATCTTGTGTGTAATATTGAAACAGTTTCAAATAACGTAGTTCATGAAATAAGTTCGTGGCTTGTGGAAAATAATTTATGCTAAATCACAGTAAGACTCAGTTTTTACAGTTTCTAACTCACAATTCAACAAGAACCGATATTTTGATCAGACAGAATGGGCATATTATAAGCGAGACGGAACAGTTCAAGTTCCTAGGCGTTCGGATAGATAGTAAGCTGTTGTGGAAAGCCCATGTTCAGGATCTTGTTCAGAAATAAATGCTGCTTTATTTACCATTAGAACAGTATCTGAAATAAGTGAAACATCAACACGAAAAGTAGTCTACTTCGCATATTTTCATACGCTTATGTCTTATGGTATTATTTTTTTGGGTAATTCTTCTGATGCAAAAAGGGTATTTTTGGCTCAAAAACGGGCTGTTCGAGGTGTATGTGGTGTAAGTTCGAGAACCTCTTGTCGACCCCTATTCAATAGTCCGGGAATTCTGACATTGCCCTCACAGTGTATATTTTCTTTAATGTCGTTTGTTGTTAGCAATATTAGCCTATTTCCAAGAGTTAGCAGCTTTCACTCAGTTAATACTAGGCAGGAATCCAATCTGCATTTGGAATGCACTTCCCTGACTCTTGTGCAGAAAGGAGTGCAGTATTCTGCTGCATCCATTTTCAATAAGCTACCACAAGAACTCAAACATCTTAGCAGTAGCCCAAACTCTTTTAAGTCTAAACTGAAGAGTTTCCTCATGGCTCACTCCTTCTATTCTGTCGAGAAGCTCCTGGAAGAGCTAAAAAATTAAGCAAATTCCAGTGTTACATTGTTGATTTTCTTTATTTAAATTTATGACTTGTCACCTGAATATGTTTTTTTATATTTCATTTTATCTGTTTCTAATATCGTGTTATAATTTCATGTATTGACTCGTTCCATGACCATGGAGACTTCTCCTTAATTTGGTCCCACGGAACAATAAATAAATAAATAAACGAGAAGGTCTATGCACTTACACATAGACTGTTAGTGAAACCTTAGAAGCGGGAGCCAAGCCTTATGCACCATCATCATCGATCATTCGCCTCAAGCACCAGCAGGTTCATATCGGTTAGTATACTTATAACTTGTCTAGAAGTATCACGTGTATTACATCACATGCTTCTTTGTGTGACCACTTATACATGTTGCTAAAGACAGCAGTACCCTTTGCCATCACTAAACTTCGAATATTTGTTAACGTCACTGAAACTGGAACCTTGAGGTGGGCCTCATTGCGTGGGCGGATAGCTTAACAATTAACGCGTGTGTTTCTGATAAGCAGAAATTCTGGGTTCGAGGCCTGGTCTGTTACAGATTTTTAACTACATATCCAAACTGGAGATTTATGTGGATTCAATATGCAACGAGTCGCTTGTTCGAATTTTGATATGATTTACTTCATTCACAACTTTTCGTGTTTTATTAAGTACACGATGCATTTCGGACCCTGTGGATCCATCATCAGATGTAACTTTTCTTAGTGCACACTTTATTTTTTTTTCTTGAATGAGATGAGATGTATATTCCTGTGATGAAAAGGTTTGATGTTAGGTTATGAATTTCGTAAGTCAAACGCGGAAAATATGTGCGGGATAGTGGAAAAGATGGACAGTGTAAACTTCCATATATTAAGACAAATTACACCTGATGATGGACCCACAGGGTCCGATGTGCTTCGTGCGCTTAATAAAATACGAAAAATTGTGACTGAAGGCTTTTTTAATTCATACTTTCAGTGTACTGAATACAGTCACGATTGAAGCTGCAAAATATGGATAAAATTAAATTGATATGATTTATTTTTTTCTATCGTTTATCAGTTTTCAAGACATCATAGGTTTACATCAGATGGAAGTGTTAGAGGTCCAGATAATTTTCCTGTAAAGTTTCTGAATGTTTCCAATGTAGGCTGTCATATTCTTCATACAAGATTATCGTTGTTTCACCAAAAGTTACATTACATTTCTGACCAGATTCAGCATGTGGCTGTTTTCAAATGCATTTACGTCGGTACTACACTTGTATCTGATGATGAACTTGCAGTGAATTGAAAACTAGTTAATGGTGATGATGAACCTGCAGTGGACTGGAAACTAGTTAATGGAGTAGAGAAGAAATCGCATCAAAATTCAAGCAGGGGACTGTTCTCTCCTCGTTTCCCACGCCCAGTGCAACACAATATGTTCCCCTTTCCTTAATGCTACTTAACTCAGGGTCTCCATCCTGTTGCACGGCAATATCCTTAAAGAGAAGCGGGATTCCACGAAGAATGGAACAACTCTGATTGGCTGACGACGCAAGAACGACCATCCCTGGACTTTCATCATCCAGTTGTTCCTCCGAACCCTGATCAAACATTCGACTCAAACCATCAGCCACAACACTTTCCGAACCACGGATGCGTCTGATCTTAAACTGAAACGGTGAAATACTACTGCCCATCTAGCAAATTCGACCCACCTCTCTTGGTTTTGCAAACAACCAATTCAGAACTTGGCTGTCGGTCTCTAACAAAAAAGGTTGGTGTTCCAGACATAACTTAAATTTTTCAGAAGTGAACAAGACTGACAAGGTCTCCAGTTTGTATACCGAATACAGGTTGTACATAAAGTCCGGGAACACTTTCAATTATTTATTGCACAATAACTAAACATTGTACAGATGTCATACATATAGCATTTTGAAGAGAAACTCTGAAAGTTTTTTTTAAGAAACATTCGATATGCGAACCATGTGTGACCTGGCAGACGTCAATACGGTAATCGAACTCTTGCCTTGCCCGTACCAGCATGGTATCGCGACTGTGGCAGTCGCTTCCCGTATTCTCTCCCGGAGCTCTGCTACATCACGTGGTAGAGGCGGTTCCCATAGAAAAAAGTCACACGGAGTGAGATCTGGTGATCGGGGAGGCCATTTCGTGAGACAGCTCGCTCCGCACCTGAACTCGCCATGTTTGCGACTAGCGCTGACATCAGCAAATTACCAATCTATGCTGTGGTGGTATACATAAAAAAAAACTTTCAAGGTTTCTCTTCAAAGTGGCATATGCATGATATCTGTACATTGCTTGGTTCTTGTGCAATAAATAACTAGAGGTTTTCCTGGACTGTATGTACACCCTGCACTTGGCTTCCAAAGGCAAAAAGCTACGTGAAGCATAAGCAATAGGCCGTCTTCCTGCCTCTCCTTCCTGCCAAAGGATAGCTGCAGTCCCTGACATGGATGTGTCTGCTTGGATAATAAACTCCTTACCGAAATCAGCCATAGCCTACACAGGGGCAGTGGCCCAAACCCTCTTCAAGGCCTCAAAAGACGCTTGTTGTGACAGACCCCAGTCGAAATTTTTTCCTTTGTTCCTAAGGTCATTTAGTGGTGCTCCTAATTGAGGCAAATTGGGCCCAAATTTTCGGAAGAAATTTACCATTTCAGTAATGCGAGCAACTGCTCTAATATTCTTAGGAGTGGGACACGAATGAACCGCCTTTGTGGGCCTCTGGTCGCTTCTAACCAACTTTCTAGATACAATATGTTCTAAAAAGGGAATTTCAGGCTGAACAAATTTTACCTTCGGGACTTTAACGGTAAAACACGCCCTTCGCAACCCTTGGAGCACCTCCTTAATGTGGCCGGCATGCCCTTCGTAATTCTCAGTAAAAATTACTAAATCATCAAGGTAATGATAACTAATTAACTAAACTAAACTCCTCCTGAACAGGCCATGTAAACCCAACGGGACCGACCGGCCGCCGCGTCATCCTCCGCCCATAGGCGTCACCGGACGCGAATATGGAGGGGCAAGTGGTCAGCACACCGCTCTCCCGGCCGTATGTCAGTTTTCGAGACCGGAGAAACTACTTCTCACTCAAGTAGCTCCTCAGTTGCCTCACAAGGGCTGAGTGCATCTCCCTTGCCTACAGCTCTCGGCAGGCCGGATGGTTAGCCCAGCCCGACAGAACTTTAACTTCGGTGATCTGACAGGAACACGTATCACCACTGCGTCCAGGCCGTTGGCCAAGATAATGATAAAAACACTCTAATTTAAGCCGGCCGGTGTGGCCGTGCGGTTCTAGGCGCTTCAGACCGGAACCGCGTGACCGCTACGGTCGCAGGTTCGAATCCTGCCTTGGGTATGGATGTGTGTGATGTCCTTAGGTTAGTTAGGTTCAAGTAGTTCTCAGTTCTAGGGGACTGATGACCACAGATGTTAAGTCCCATAGTGCTCAGAGCCATTTGAACCATTTGAACTCAAATTTAAAATCAGAGGACAGCCTTTTCAGGATACTGCTGGCCCCATTGACAGACCGAAAGTAACAAGCAGTAAAAACTTCCTTCCTGTACCGCGAGACAAAAGAGAGCTAGTCAATTCTCTCTCTGGCAGTACTTTATAGGCTAGCCGGCCGAAGTGGGCGTGCGGTTCTAGGCGCTGCAGTCTGGAATCGCGTGACCTCTACGGTCACCGGTTCGAATCCTGCCTTGGGCATGGATGTGTGTGATGTCCTTAGGTTAGTTAGGTTTAAGTAGTTCTAAGTTCTAGGGGACTGATGACCACAGATGTTAAGTCCCATAGTCCTCAGAGCCATTTGAACCATTTGAACTCAAATTTAAAATCAGAGGACGGCGTGTACAGGATACTGCTGGCCCCATTGACAGACCAAAAGTAACTCATTATAATCATAAAGTGCCCCATCAGTAGAAAAGGCCGTGACGGGTTTGGACCCCTCGGCAAGAGAAATTTGGTAATAGGCCTGATTTGGATCAAATGTCGCAAAGACCTTGGACCTTTGAGACCACGAAAAGCATGAATGCAAATCAGGATGGGTATAGACTACCTTTTTGGTAAGGGCTCAGTAATCAACATCCGGACGCACCCCCCCCCCCGCCCCCACCCCCCCCACCCCGCGGCTTTGCGGCCTTGGCACCACAAATATCGGAGAGAAGTATAGTGATTTGGATGGCTTAAACCCTCCTGTAGCATTTCAGCCATAGTGAGCTGTAGCACTTTCATTTAAGGTGGTGTCAAACTGTATGGTGGGTGCGTTACATGGACGTTACCGGTTAATTCAGTTTTATACTCGGCTTCCTTAAGCTCGCCTAAGCTATCATTGAGTACATCACTAAATTCTTAACACGATTCGACAGTCTGCTGCCGCCTGTGTTTGGATGGCAAATGTGCAAGACCATAGATGGTGACATCAGCAGCTACTAAATTAATTGCATGGTTCCAGAGGTCTACACTGCATTTCACTACATGCTTACAAAACTTAAAAATTTCCTGGTGGGAAAACTCAAAATAAAACCTTCTGTTACTCCACTGAGGAATAAACCCAACATTACAGGAAAAATCTGCACAGATAGATTATGGGCCACCCTGACTGGGAATTTCCACGTAAAATTGCCAATGTGAATCTTAATCTTAATTGGCCCCAATATTTGCGTTTGATCGGAATTGGCTAACTGGCAAGATTCAGTTCCACCTGACAATTTGGGTAACTTGCAGTGTTCTCGATGAGTTGACACCCTCTCCTCCTTAATTAGGGAGATAGAGCTACCGGTATCGGTGCATAAACAGGCCCCTTGTTTATAGACATACAAAAAAAAAAAAAGAGGAACTTGAGGCCCGGGGATCGGCGCAATTCCTCTACAAAAGGCCGTTCTTTGTGATCCCCACTTAAGGGACCATCAACTGTCTTTAAAGCTTGACTGCTCTACACAATTATTTGCAATGTCTCCACTTCTCTTACACTTAAAGCACATTACTGCAGATGACACATGTTGCTGGCTGGAATTACTGTTTGCCATTCCTTGCACCCAGGATTAAAACCCTTTTCCCGATCCTGGTCAGCACATGGTACAACTTGCACATGGCTCATCAACTCTTCTAACTGGCGAAAATTCTGCGGCTGCTCGCAGAACAACTATCTATCGCGATCACTAGATCGCATTCCTTGCAAAATGTTTTCAACTATTTCCCCTTCACTATAATTCAAACACAAATTGTAGCGCTATCTTTTACCCTCTTGACATATCTCACTAATGGTTCGTCAGAATGCTGCACCGCAAAACAGCGTTTGTCAACAAGCAAATGTTGGGCGTGGGCGCTCAAATAATTGCAACCATTTAATTCAGAAAGTGCGGTAGACGTCAGTCTACTCTATGGCATGCCGTGTTTGTCAATGCCTGTTCCAGTCGCCCACTCAATACAGAGCTCAGTAACTGGTAACAATGTTCTGCACTTAATCCAAAAATCTCTCCTCTATCTTGAAATTCCAACAAGAACTTTAAAATCCTCTGTATCTCATCGGATGAATTCGATGCCATCATCGCGGCTCCCCGCAAGAGCCTCTCTAACGGAATGGGTAATTTAACAGTCAAGTTAGATACGACTGTAGATGGGTACCTGTGACGGGTTTGCACTCCCGTTGGTTGACACAGTTCCCCTGGCGCTCCATCTCTGATGACCACATACCAGAAAGGACATTAAACATTTATCTTACTTCCTTTACTGTAAGGACAATGTTGACTCTTTTCCATTTTGGAAAGAGCCAAGTAATCTAAGCTGGTTTATGGTGTCCAGTTAGTTATTCCATTTCTATCCAGTGTTGCGTACACACAATTCTGAGTTTAACTTACTATACAGAACTCATTCTGCGTGTGTTAAAAGGCATATACGACCTATCTTTATATGTTTTCTAAATCACAATTAATCTAACATCTCGTGAACAAAAATAAATTACCCATAACATATTTTTGTCAATATTTTTCAATGATTTATTTCAAGTGTTAAAATATATTTAACTGTCTGTTCCTGAAAGCTGTATATGTGTGATACACATGGACATTTTCTTACTTGCATATATTACAGCTGTGACACAGCAGTGAATGATTTGGTGTGCTGTCACAGCGTTGGGAGCTTCCCAGCTCAAGTTTGTTTTGAGACAAGCCATGACATAATAATAAAAAAAATAGAATGTTTATTGCTAATGAAGTGTTCTGCAGTCTAAAAGTATTGTAAATTGAAAAAATTATATATTGTTTTGTCTTTTAACACGTATACTTCTGCAGCATCAGACCTCTCTTGTAAGTAATCTGTATTCTAATACGACGTTCTGGACGATAAATAGTTTAGACAAGAAGAGAATACAAGCTTTCGAAATGTGGTGCTACAGCGGAATGCTGAAGATTAGATGGGTAGATCACATGACTACTGAGGAGGTATTGAATAGAATTGGGGAGAAAAGGAGTTTGTGGCACAACTTGACTAGAAGAAGGGATCGGTTGGTAGGACATGTTCTGAGACATCGAGGGATCACCAGTTTAGTATTGGAGGGCAGCGTGGGGGGTAAAAATCTTAGAGGAAGACCAAGAGATGAATACACTAAGCAGATTCAGAAGGATGTAGGCTGCAGTAGGTACTGGGAGATGAAGAAACTTGCACAGGATAGAGTAGTATGGAGAGCTGCATCAAACCAGTCTCAGGACTGAAGACCACAACAACAACAACAACAACAACAATACGACGTTCGTATTATGATATTTCTGTTTTTGTAAAAAATGTTGCATCGATAGAACACATTCTTCGCCCTATTTTTCAATTGCAGCGTATAGCAAGATTACAAACAGCTGAGGAAATTGTAACTGTTCTTGAGGAAATAGAGATGGAAGAAGCCATTGATTCGCTCATCGCACATCCTGAGGTAGACGAAGTTACCGACGAAGAAGAAATAGAAAAGACATGATTGTCACTGACGGGGATGATGGACTGGGTTGGGGTGTTTTGGGGGAGGAGACCAGACAGCGAGTTAATCGGGCTCATCGGATTAGAGAAAAACGGAATTCGCAGTGCTGTCGTTAGTGATAGAAGAATGTACCAACTGACAGTAGGATCAACTGTGAGTCAGACTGATTTCAGATCCCAGATTTTATTACCTCGACCGAAAATCCAAGAAGGATCTGAGCCGGACGATAACACCAACCTCAGGAAAGAAACATCAGCCTCGAACGCCCTAGCAGAAACAGTTTACCAGAACCAGTGAGGGAGGACAGAACTAACCACATTATAATCCGCAATCAAGAAAATGCAAGGAGGAGATTCAAGATTTGCAAAAGCCAATCTACATACACAAGAAGTGTCAGGTTCGCCTTCACACTCAGTGTTTTCCAAACTTTCGAAAGCGATGCCTTCAACTTTGGTCAGGTTTGTAATATAATCAACACTGTAGTACACTCCAAACAAATAAAAATATGTGGTCTAAAATTTTTTTAAATTTTTTTACCAGGAAACTCCCAACCTTACACTAGTGCAACGTTACGTGCGGTACAGTTGAACACACGTACTACTAGTTTTTAATATTTAAAATGTTTTTCAGTTTTTTAAAGTGAAATTGTTGACAAATTAACATATTTTTCTCATACTTTTTAGGAAGAAGTGGGCTAAGGAGTAAAATGATACTTCATACTTACAGGATTTCTACTGCATGGTTTATCAGTCGAAACACACTAGCACTCGTTCTTCAAGTAAAAGTTAATGGCTTCGAAAGATGGAATTAAAAATTCCAAAACACCATGCTCAGCTACTTTTTTTATGTAAATATAAACAAGAGAATGATAAAGGAATCAGAGGTAAGAACAACTGAAAGAAGGCCTTCAGGATATATACGTTTCTTTTCTGCATTTCAAATTTCGAAGAATGTGCCTGAGGTCGTGAAAATTGAAAAGAAAGTGGAAAAAGCAGTGTATGTAGATGCACAAATAACTTTCAAGTTATTTGGTTTAATACGACTTTTAAGACCGCAGTTTATGGAGTGAGAAATGAAATAACCCGTAAGAAAACTACTTTATATAATTTCCTTTCGAAGAAGATGGGAGTACGCAATGTGTTGCCTGAAATATGGCTTAAGGAACGTGAATAGTACCTACAAAATTTTCCAGGCGTTTCCGTCACGTTTCGTGTGACGTGGGATGTATGAGACGTATCTGTGTAACGAGTAAAAATATCGTAGTTGCGTATAATCTGTGGAGAATGCGAAGAATGTGGCGGACAATTAAGTTCACATGGCAGGAAAGCGACGGCGGTGAGTTACTGGAGCCGGCCGATGCGTTCCGGCGGTCACAGCTGGTGACACACATTTTCGGGGACCGGTTCCCTCAATTTCGTGTTACGCTGTCATTCCGTGGCCACCCGCGTGAAATTTACATATTAAACCTGGCCATCCGGCGTCCCTACACGCACGTTTTCCGGCTACTTGCCTCGTTACCGATAGTTCACGCTGCGTCTCGTTCATGTCTGTAACGGGAATGCCGTAAGTATGTGAGTACATACATTACGGCAGGACGTGTTTGTGTCCAATAAGCGCTGCACGTAGGTGTGACGAAAAAGGAAGAGCGGGGATGCCAAAGGCGCCACACACCGCGCCTATTCTGTCCCGTCCGGGTCGGTTTACTCACCGAGAACAGGCCACGCATTTTCACACAAATTACAGATAAGCAAAGAACGGACAGTATTTGTATTGTACTATTTACTTCGTATTTATTTAGAATTGAAGAAGACCCTCTTGCCACCGCTGCAACGCCTTAGGAAGTCAATGAAAAAGAAACGCAAATGTTTACAGCCGGTGCACAAAACTTATTCAAAATATCACACACGACGCATACTTCACGTGCTTTCTAGCGTTGCAGATTTCCAGACTATAAACTATAAGTCAGAAAGTAATTACCGGTATAAAATATGAGCTGAGTGTGGAGGAAGATGTGAAAAGTTGTTAAGGTCTAGCAAGCAGGTTTAGAGAGGACAGGAGAGACTAGGAAGAACGTCCTGGTGAAGACGAGATCGTTAGAGACAGAGGATAAGCTCTCATTATGGAATGGAAGAGACGATTGCCACATTCACCTTAAGTGATTTACGGGGATCATTGTAAACCTTCTTCTTCTTTAATAAAATTTTGACTCTGATGCGGAGTATACGCTGATGCGAAACTTCCTGGTCGATTAAAACCAGGCTCGAACTAGCGACCTTTGCCTTTTGCGGGCAAGTCCTCTACCAGCTGAGCTACCCAAGAACGACTTACGACCCGTCCTCACAGCTTTACTTCCACCAGTGCCTCGCACCTACAGGGTAACAATGCCGTGTGGCTACCCGTCGGGTAGACCGTTCGCCTGGTTTAAGTCTTTTGAGTTGACCCCACTTCGGCGACTTGCGTGTCGATGGGGATGAAATGATGATGATAAGGACAACACAACATCCAGTCCCTGAGCGGAGAAAATCTCCCACCCAGCCGGGAATCGAACCCGGGCCGTTAAGTATGACATTCCGTCGCGCTGACCACACAGTTACCTGGGGCGGTTTAGGGTAACAATTATTGAACTATATGAAATATAATGGTCATAACTTATGAACGGTTTGCGTTAGAACGTTCAAACTGCACGGCTTGCCGCGGGACAGGGCGAGAATTAGTATGTGTATGCATGGTTTGGTTTAGCAACGAAGACCACTTTAATTTGGATTTGTTCTTTAGCAAGCAAAATTGGCACATTTCCACGAGTGAGAATCCGCATTTCGCAGTCGACAAATTTCCTCAACCTCAATGGGTGACCGTGTGGTGTACAATGTCGAGTCACGGAATAATCGGTACAATATTCCCTGATGGCACGATAACAACCGAACGGTACATGAAGGTTTTGGAAGATGGTTTCATCCCCATAATCCAAAGTGACCCCGATGTCGACAAGATGTGGTTCGTGCAAGACGGAGCTCGACCCCATCGAAGCAGGAGAGTGTTTAATGTCCTGCGGGAGCACTTTGGGGTCCGCATTCTGACTCTAGGGTACCCAGAGGCCACTGACATTGGCCTCGATCGGCCGCCATATTCTCCGGATCTAAACACATGCGAGCCCTTTTTGTGAGGCTATGTTAAAGGCAAGGTGTACAGCAATAACACTAAAACCACCGCTGAGCTGAAAACGGCCAATCAGGTAGTCATCGGCAGTAGCGATGTTCCGACAGTTCAGAGGGTCAGGCAGAGCTTCGGTATTCGTCTGCGCCACACTATCGTCAATGATGGCAGGGGCCGGCCGGAGTAGCCGAGCGGTTCTAGGCGCTTCAGTCTGGAACCGCGAGACCGCTACGGTCGCAGGTTCGAATCCTGCCTCGGGCATGGACGTGTGTGATGTGCTTAGGTTGGTTAGGTTTAAGTAGTTCTAAGTTCTAGGGGACTGATGACCTCAGATGTTAAGTCTCATAGTGCTCAGAGCCATTTGAACCATTTTTTGATTGCAGGGTTATCGAACATGTCATAACATACACTCCTGGAAATGGAAAAAAGAACACATTGACACCGGTGTGTCAGACCCACCATACTTGCTCCGGACACTGCGAGAGGGCTGTACAAGCAATGATCACACGCACAGCACAGCGGACACACCAGGAACCGCGGTGTTGGCCGTCGAATGGCGCTAGCTGCGCAGCATTTGTGCACCGCCGCCGTCAGTGTCAGCCAGTTTGCCGTGGCATACGGAGCTCCATCGCAGTCTTTAACACTGGTAGCATGCCAGTGGTCGGCGGAAGGTGCACGTGCCCGTCGACCTGGGACCGGACCGCAGCGACGCACGGATGCACGCCAATACCGTAGGATCCTACGCAGTGCCGTAGGGGACCGCACCGCCACTTCCCAGAAAATTAGGGACACTGTTGCTCCTGGGGTATCGGCGAGGACCATTCGCAACCGTCTCCATGAAGCTGGGCTACGGTCCCGCACACCGTTAGGCCGTCTTCCGCTCACGCCCCATAATCGTGCAGCCCGCCTCCAGTGGTGTCGCGACAGGCGTGAATGGAGGGACGAATGGAGACGGGTCGTCTTCAGCGAGGAGAGTCGCTTCTGCCTTGGTGCCAATGATGGTCGTATGCGTGTTTGGCGCCGTGCAGGTGAGCGCCACAATCAGGACTGCATACGACCGAGGCACACAGGGCCAACACCCGGCATCATGGTGTGGGGAGCGATCTCCTACACTGGCCGTACACCACTGGTGATCGTCGAGGGGACACTGAATAGTGCACCGTACATCCAAACCGTCATCGAACCCATCGTTCTACCATTCCTAGACCGGCAAGGGAACTTGCTGTTCCAACAGGACAATGCACGTCCGCATGTATCCCGTGCCACCCAACGTGCTCTAGAAGGTGTAAGTCAACTACCCTGGCCAGCAAGATCTCCGGATCTGTCCCCCATTGAGCATGTTTGGGACTGGATGAAGCGTCGTCTCACGCGGTCTGCACGTCCAGCACGAACGCTGGTCCAACTGAGGCGCCATGTGGAAATGGCATGGCAAGCCGTTCCACAGGACTACATCCAGCATCTCTACGATCGTCTCCATGGGAGAATAGCAGCCTGCATTGCTGCGAAAGGTGGATATACACTGTACTAGTGCCGACATTGTGCACGCTCTGTTGCCTGTGTCTATGTGCCTGTGGTTCTGTCAGTGTGATCATGTGATGTATCTGACCCCAGGAATGTGTCAATAAAGTTTCCCCTTCCTGGGACAATGAATTCACGGTGTTCTTATTTCAATTTCCAGGAGTGTAAATCCGAATATCTGTAGTGACCTTTACATGCTGAATAAAGTGTTTGCACGCTGTAGTTTGTAACTAATTTACACTTTTTTCATGTAGTTCATCTTGGTCACCTTGTAACTTTCAAACTTCACGGTATAGTTCCCCGCGGTTCTTTCGAGTCTAGCAGCAAGTTTCGTGTAAGCGCACACTCCACTGCAGAGAGTGAAACCTCTTTATTTAAATGTGTGAATCTGTGCTTAAATTGCTGAATGACTGAGAAGATGAAACTTCTATGTCATTTGATCGTGAAACAGCTGAGTAAAACTGAGCGTACTGAGCCTACTTTCTCTTTACTTTTTCTTATCATGGCAATACTGACCCACAATATTCTAGCGCAACGCAATCCGACTGCTCAAAAAAGTTACAACCTGACTTCAAATAATTAATACAAAGGAATGGCCCTGAATAAGAAGAAATTCTGACAATAACCTATATATTTCATTAAACACTTTCCTCACAAAAATCTTCATTACGCGAACTACTACAATACAGCGAGCGTCAGTACTGCCAGATAAATAAAAGATTCTAACTACTAAAGCCACTAACTACTAATAGGCATGTGGTTAGCAAAAGAAACCAAATAATGTATCTTTTTTACCTTAATAATGTGAAATCCAGTTCAAACACGAATATAAATCGTCATTGACATCCATTACTAAGATATATAATGATGAATAATATTCATCTCCAAGTCGAACATGTACAGATCGTTAGCCTACGCTAACACTTCAGACCTCCACCCTCCATCAATGCTAACTTCTCACATCTAACACCCATCACTGCTGGCTGTTCACCTCCAACTGCCCAACAGTACTTTCATCACTGCTGGCGACTAACTTCGAACTGCCCAACACTACTGGCGATTAACTACCAACAACGCGTCCAACCAGCCACAGAGTCTCTTACGACGAAAGCGCAGTCAGAGATCCAATGCAAAGCGCTACACAGCGCTGCCAACACAGAAGCAGCCGACTTACAAGAGAAAATATTATTCTGGAAAAATCCTCCAGCTTGCGGCTAAGCCATGTCTCCGCAGTACCTTTCTCCCAGGAGTGCTAGTCCTGTAAGGTTCGCGGGAAAACTTCTGTGAGTAGCTGATGATATACTAGCCAAAGTAAAGCTGTGAGGACAGATCGTTAGTCGTGTTTGGGTAGCTCATTTGGTAGAGCACTTGCTTGCGAAAGACGAAGCTGTTGACTTCGAGTGTCGGTTGGGTACCTAGTTTTAATCTGCTGCTTCTTCTACACCACAAGGATTAGGCAGTTGTGCTCGTCCCGTCTTAACTTTTTCTCTGCCACCTCGTTCTGGATCATCCTACGTCCCTTCTTCCTCTTGGCTGGTACAGCATGGTCTGACGTTGAATTCTTTCTGCACTCATTCTTTGTTAGTGATGTAAGCATAATGCTTTATTTACTTGGGTCTTTTCATTAATATTATAAATTAGTTATTTCTATTGCGGATTTCCTATGGGGAGTTCACGTCAAATTTTTGAGTATATACTAAAAAAATAACAAAATAGAGATAACGGCGCACCACGAAGGAAGTATCCGAATAGGTTGGAAATCGGTACTTGCAATGAGTCCCATTACAGAAAAATTTGATGATTTATCGAAGAGAAAGAGCTTCACAAAATGAGAAAGTCAATAACGCGTTGGTTCACCTCTGGCCCTTGTGTAAGCAGTTATCAGGCTTGGAATTAATTGGTAGAGTTGATGGATGTCCTTGAAGGATATCACGCCAAATTCTGTCCAACTGACGCACTAGAACGTCACAATTCCCAACTGGTTGCAGAGCCTTGCCAATAAAGCTCCAAACGTTCTCAATTGGGAGGAGATCGGGTACCTTGCTGGCCAAGATTGAGTTTGGAAAGCACAAAGACAAGCATTAGAATCGCTTGCCCCGTGCGGGCCGGCATTATCTTGCTGAACTCTGTGCCCTCGATGGCTTCCCACGAAGGGCAACAAAACGTCGACTTAGCGTTCTGCTGTAAGCGAGCCGCGTGCCGCGGATGGGTACCAAAGGGGACCTGCTATGAACTGATGTAGTACTCCAGACCATCACTCCCAGTTGTGGGCCAGTATGAGGTATCGCACCACTGTCGCGCGCGTCTGCAGACATGTCTTCGTTGGTTATCGGGGCTCAATTCTAAGCTGGACTCATCACTGAAGACAATTCTACTCTAGTCACCAGATTCAGGCCAGATGTGACCACAACACAGCTAACGGGCTTCTTGGCGTACAGAGGTCAATGGTAGTCGGCACAAGGGTCGCTATGAGGTCAGCCCCCGTTCTGTGAGCCGTCTGTTGATCTCCTTCGTGATCACTGAAAAACCAGTTGCACCTCGGATCGATGATAATGATGAATCCAGGGCTGTGAGTGCCTCTCTGACAACTGCTCAGTCCTCACATTCTGCCGTGTCTCTAGATTGACCGTATCCTTCTCGATACTGTGTTCGGTCATGATTCAACCATTCCTGCCAACATAATTGAATATCGACATCGCTCCTATTTAAATGTCGCACAATTAGCCTATTACTCCAACCAGTTTCTTTGATCCCAACTACAAGTCCTCTCTCAAATTCTGACATCAGCGTATATTCTTCTGCAATGCGTAATTATGGCCCACTAAGTACGCGTAATGAAATTCGAAAAGACTTTATGCCCTGGTATCGATGTGTCCCCTGTTTACTATTCTTGCCAGCTGCGCATTGAAATTGCGCTGCAGCATCACACATTCATCAATAAGCCGCCAAAGTCTATAATTTTGCCTTTTCTGTCGATATCTGCATGAGTATCAATTTTTGACCTTCACGGTGCTTTTTTTGGCTTAGAGCGTATAACCACAGTGTTGAATTTCCTGAAAGTGTGCTCTACGGTATGTTACAGCTGATACTCTGCTACAATTTGTCATCTGCAAATAGTATGTATCTACAGTATATTACTTATAGGTGCCTGTTTTATAATGTGGGGGATTCAAGTGTGGCAGCTCTCCTGGATGGCGGGGCGTGTCACACCACTGGCTACACGCAGCAGCAGATGGGGCACCAGCATTCCAGTCCATGGCAGGTCACTTGTTCGACCCTCTGAGGCCAACACAGGGTCCATAGCCAGCCAGCGGAGGGCCACTCGACGTCTCACTACCATAGGCAGTCTTGTTGGCTCTCAACACATGCCGGAGGCATCCTGAGGTGAGGATCGTAGGCGCTTGTCGTCACCACGATCTTAACCATGACGGCGAAGAAGCACGCAGTGGGCTGCCCTGCAGCTCCCAACGAGCGGCGCTGAGGCTACGGGGACGAAGGCCACTGTGTCGGCTGCCAGGGCATCCTGACATTGTTGAAACACCGCAGCTGTACACGGCTAGCATGCCACAGGACGTTGCATGGGTCGCTCAGGTAGCCCTTCCGCGCCAAGCTGTTTTGCAGACAGCGAAGTGGCGTCCTTGCATCGCGGGACCCTGTGATGTAGACAGACAGGAACGTGGCACTGTAGCTGGGAATAATAAAACACTTCAATATCATGGTCGAGTTTTAATACGGCGCATCCTGAATGTTTCATCCAAGTCCAACACTCCTCCACCACACGCCATCATCTGCATTTGGCCGTAACGGCTGCAAAACTGACAACAACAAATATTTTGAAATATAATTACTGTTAAGCAGAAAGGTGGAAGGAGTATATAGAGGGCCTATACAAGGGCAATGTACGAGGACAATATTATGGAAATGGAAGAGGATGTAGATGAAGATGAAATGGGAGATATGATACTGCGTGAAGAGTTTGACAGAGCACTGAAAGACCTGAGTCGAAACAAGGCCCCGGGAGTAGACAACATTCCATTAGAACTACTGACGGCCTTGGGAGAGCCAGTCCTGACAAAACTCTACCATCTGGTGAGCAAGATGTATGAGACAGGCGAAATACCCTCAGACTTCAGGAAGAATATAATAATTCCAATCCCAAAGAAAGCAGGTGCTGACAGATGTGAAAATAACCGAACAATCATTTTAATAAGTCACGTATGCAAAATACTAACGCGAATTCTTTACAGACGAATGGAAAAACTGGTAGAAGCCGACCTTGGGGAAGATCAGTTTGGATTCCATAGAAATATTGGAACAAGTGAGGCAATACTGACCCTACGACATATCTTATAAGCTAGATTAAGTAAAGGCAAACCTACGTTTCTAGCGTTTGTAGACTTAGAGAAATCTTTTGACAATGTTGATTGGAATACTCTCTTTCAAATTCTGAAGGTGGCAGGGGTAAAATATAGGGAGAGAAAGGCTATTTACAATTTGTGCAGAAACCAGATGGCAGTTATAAGAGTCTAGGGGCATGAAAGGGAAGCAGTGGTAGGGAAGGAAGTGAGACAGGGTTGTAGCATATCCACGATGTTATTCAATCTGTATATTGAGCAAGCAGTGAAGGAGACGAAAGAAAAATTCGGAGTAGGTATTAAAATCAATGGAGAAGAAATAAAAACTTTGAGGTTCGCCGATGACATTGTAATTCTGTCAGAGACAGCAAAGGCCTTGGAAGAGCAGTTGAACGGAATGGACAGTGTCTTGAAAGGAGGGTATAACATGAACATCAACAAAAGCAAAACGAGGATAATGGAATGTAGTCGAATTAAGTCGGGTGATGCTGAGGGAATTAGATTAGGAAATGAGACACTTAAATTAGTAAAGCAGTTTTGCTATTTGGGGAGCAAAATAACTGATGATGGTCAAAGTAGAGAGGATATAAAATGTAGACTGGCAATGGCAAGGAAATCGTTTCTGAAGAAGAGAAATTTGTTAACATCGAGTATAGATTTAAGTGTCAAGAAGTCGTTTCTGAAAGTATTTGTATGGAGTGTAGCCATGTATGGAAGTGAAACATGGACGATAACCAGTTTGGACAAGAAGAGAATAGAAGCTTTCGAAATGTGGTGCTACAGAAGAATGCTGAAGATAAGGTGGGTAGATCACGTAACTAATGAGGAGGTATTGAATAGGATTGGGGAGAAGAGAAGTTTGTGGCACAACTTGACTAGAAGAAGGGATCGGTTGGTAGGACATGTTCTGAGCCATCAAGGAATCACCAATTTAGTATTGGAGGGCAGCGTGGAGAGTAAAAGTCGTAGTGGGAGAGCAAGACATGAATACACTAAACAGATTCAGAAGATTGTAAGTTGCAGTAGGTACTGGGAGATGAGGAAGCTTGCACAGGATAGAGTAGCATGGAGAGCTGCATCAAACCAGTCTCAGGACTGAAGACCACAACAACAACAACAACAACAATTACTGTTGTCCTCCAAATGGACAAAAACTATCCGCTTTACCCTGTCTAGTAGTCAGAATGTTTAACGTCGAAATGGTTAAGCAGTATAGAATGATGGAGCTGAATATTTTGACATCTGGCTAGGGCTAATGGATGCCATAAAAGTATAGCGACCAAATTAATACTTTAGGAACAGCGCACGAACCAAATGGGTACGCCATGCAGTAAATTAAGTCAAGGTACTGTACTTCGATAATTTATTGTGGAAGGTAACAAACATTTTAAGCAATTTCAAATTGAAACCGTATGTAACACGAATAATACATTACGATGTAAATTATTGAATAATTTGAAATTGATGGCTGGCTCTGAGCACTGTGGGACTTAACACCTGAGGTCATCAGTTCCCTAGAACTTAGAACTACTTAAACCTAACTAACTTGAGTACATCACACACATCCATGCCCGAGGCAGGACTCGAACCTGCGACCGTAGCAGTCACGTGGTTCCGGACTGAAGTGTCCAGAGCCGCACGGCCACAGCGGCCGGCCTTGAAATTGATATTTACAACATTCTGTCTAATGTTTGTGAACTACATTTGTTAGGCTAGTAGGACCTATCAGTTGATGTACAAGGGACACAGGGACATTTTTCAGCTTAATAATTTCGAAAGGTCGGTCGTTTCGAAGCACATCCATGATACTGGCCAGTCTTTGCTGGAAATTCGAGATGACATCACAATTTTTGGCATATAGCGTAAGGGTAGGAAACTGGATCTATTGAGACAGTTAAAGATTACTGTACACAGCGAAAAAAATGAAAGTACATTACAAGGACAGATTACAAGAGAAACAAACATTCTTTAAACTTTGTAGATGTGTTATAATATCCTCTGTGGTTAGCTGCTTTAATTATAGTCATCATTTTGACATTCAGTGCGCGATGAGGTTCGACTTTCCAACCATCTCTATTAGGGTGTACATTATCTTTGACCATCTCTGTGATTCATTAACTACGCACAACAAGTGCTCAGTCGCACTTCATATGCTTTGCATCTGCGGCCGCCATTCTTGGAGGAATGTGGACCTTGCACAAGAAGAGTTGTTTTCATGACACTACCGATGTCCACGAGCTAGACATATCGATTTATTTTATTTTTCTGACTGGATTTGCACGATGGTCAAACACATTTCAGAATTGCAAGGTTTCAAGTTAACTGACGAAAAACTTTTAATATTTTATTTATATTATATTTTTGTAGTTTTTGTAAGATCCTCGTAAAATAATTCTGATGATGAGGGCTTGGACCCCCGAAAAGCTCCATTTTCGTCCTTTTGCAGTGTGAAAGGTAGTGAGACCACATTTTAACACTAAAACTTATTTATTTGTTGTGTTCTACGGTGAACACTACTATGTTGAATATACACGACTTGCCATTAAAGGTGCTACACCAAGAAGAAATGCAGATGATAAACGGGTATTCATTGGACAAATATATTATACTAGAACTGACATGTGATTACATTTTCTCGCAATTTGGGTGCATAGATCCTGAGAAATCAGTACCCAGAACAACCACCTCTGGCCGTAATAACGGCCTTGATACGCCTGGGCATTGTGTCAAACAGTGCTTGGATGGTGTGTACAGCTACAGCTGCCCATGCAGCTTCAACACGATACGACAGTTCATCAAGAGCAGTGACTGGCATGTTGTGACGAGTCGGTTGCTCAGCCACCATCGACCAGACGTTTTCAATTAGAGAGTGATCTGGAGAATGTTCTGGCCAGGGCAGCAGTCGAAGTTTTTCTGTAACCAGAAAGGCCCGTACAGGATCTGCAATATGCAGTCGTGCATTATCCTGCTGAAATATAGGCTTTCGCAGGGTTCGAATGGAGGATAGAGCAACGGGTCGTAACACATCTGAAGTGTAACGTCCAGTGTTCAAAGTGCCGTCAGTGCGATCAAGAGGTGACCGAGACGTGTAACCAATGGCACCCCATACCATCACGCCGGGTGACACGCCAGTATGGCGATGACGAATACACGCTTCCAATGTGCGTACACCGCGATGTCGCAAAACACGGATGCGACCATCATGATGCTGTAAACAGAACCTGGATTCATCCGAAAAAATGACGTTTTGCCATTCGTGCTCCCAGGTTCGTCGTTGAGTACACCATTGCAGGCGCTACTGTCTGTGATGCAGCGTCAAGGGTAACAACAGCCATGGTCTCCGAGCTGATGGTCCATGCTGCTGCAAACGTCGTCGATCTGTTCGTGCATATGGTTGTTGTCTTGCAAACGTCCCCATCTGTTGACTGAGGGATGGTGACGTGGCTGCACGATCCGGTACAGACATGCGGATAAGATGCCTGTCATCTCGACTGCTAGTGATACGGGACCGTTGGGATCCAGCACGGCGTTCCGTATTACCCTCCTGAGCACACAGATTCCATATTCTGCTAACAACCATTGGATCTCGACCAACGCGAGCAGTAATGTCGCGATACGATAAACCGCAATCGCTATAGGCTACAATCCGACCTTTATCAAAGTCGGAAACGCGATGGTACGCATTTCTCTTCCCTACACGAGGCATCACAACAACGTTTCACCAGGAAACGCCGGTCAACTGCTGTTTGTGTATGAGAAATCGGTTAGAAACTTTCCTCATGTCAGTACGTTGTAGGTGTCACCACTGACGCCAACCTTGTGCGAATGATCTGAAAAGCTAATCATTTGCATATCACAGCATCTTCTTTCTGTCGGTTAAATTTCGCGTCTGTAGCACGTCATCTTCGTGGTGTAGCAATTTTAATGGCCACTAGTGTATTACTACCGTACCTTAATTATTAGCGATTGTGAGATCATGTTACATTGTTTAATAATAGAAAAAAACAATTATTTAGATTAAATTGTGTACTAAAGAGTTGTTTTTTGTGCTAAATCCAAGACAAAGTGCTTGTATGCCTGTAATCGTCTATGGTTAACTTGTTAATAAAAGATTGCTCTACAGTTTTCTCTCTCCACATTATGAACCAGACTCAGCATACATTTTTGCTTGTGGTCCACCAAATTCTATTATAGGTTCGCCATTAAGTTAATCCTTCACTAAATCAACCATATTTTTTCATTTACCAGCAGAATGTTGCAAATGGTGGCTGTAGAGAATCCGAAACCACCGAACCTCATGTGAACGTCACAGCAGTATCCTTTTAGACATTTGGAGTTTTGAACTGATGGATGTCAGTGTCTGTGTAACGCAGTTTTATGTGATTTGAACCGTTTTCGAGATACCCAAAATGACCATTATTGCTGCTAGTTTAAATTAAGCCTGCAGTGGCTCTTTCGAAAATTTAGTTTGAAAATTAATGAAGCTGCCACAGATCTGCCTTTCCATGTTGTTGCTAGGCGTATGTCTCACATCTTCTGCAAATTGACAATGTTTTATATGAACACACAATTATTTATCAGTTTGAAAACGTCGTCATTGCTTTTACTCATGAGGTTTCGTGTGTTAATGTGAATGTATGTCTTCATCTATGGAGCTTGCCTAAATGATTAAATTCGATGAATTTAGTTTCAGATTCCTGTAATTTATAAGAATCAGCTTATAATGTCAGTGGCAAGCGATACAAACCACTTGAAATTAGTATTATAATTTTGTAATTTGTATTAAGCTTCTGATGGGTTCACTGAACAGTAAACAACAACCGTTTACTATTTACCATTTAACATTTACCCGTTTAACCATTTACCTTTTGATCGTTTAACATTTACCATGTAACGGTTTAACTATTTAACCATTTACTCTTTGCCGTTTAGACATTTAACGTTAGTGTTTGTAACGTAGCGAATTATTGCGAGTTGTCGCTTTGCATTGAAAACGTATCTTGCCGTGGAGCCGAGACGAAAAATGTTGGTTCTCTCGCTCGACAGTTGACGCTGGTTATTAAGAATTCCGCGTTTCCCACCCATTTGAGTAGGGATTTGTGCATCAGATCCATGGAACGAAATAGCCGCTCGGGAGCCGTCTTCTGGTAAACACCTTGTGACATTATTGTACATATTTTTTAAAATTTTTTTGTAAATATGGTATTGAAACTGTTAAAGCAGAAGTAGAGACCTCTTGTTTGAAGCGAAATCGATACTGAAACTCTTTGATAAGATTAAAATGAATGTACATATTAAGAAAAAGGGCAGAATATTTACTTTTAAATATTGTAAAGATATATATTTGTTATAATTATTAAATGTAAAAAGGTGCTATAATGTAATTATGTATGTAATACTTACTGGCACTCGCTTAGGGCTGTATGAGATATGTGTAGTATAAAAGATGGAGTAGTTCCGTCAGGAACGGAAAGCTGTGTAAGCGTAGGAAAAGGTGGGAGCGGAAATGGTTGGCGCACTTTGGCGGGCGCAAACAAAGTCAGTCGGTGGCCAGTGATCTTAGAGGCAGCACATACAGCACCAGCATAGTGTGGAGTGCGTCATATTGTTGCATCTTGCCACGGTTGGAAACTGCAGTTTATCACGGCCTGGTATGGGGAGAAAAACGGGCTGTTGATTATAAGATGGATCATCGCTATGAAGAGGAAATAAGTCCGACACGGATAACTGCTCTTGGCCGTTCTGATGTTAATGCGGTTGTTGCCACCAACGCCACCGTCGCTGATCACAGCTTACAGGCTACGACATTTTAGCTGCGTATTATAGTGTGTGCCAGGAAGTTGAAATGTGCTTTAAGAATAATAACCATCATCCAAATTAAAGATTGTGTCCACCTGGTAATTGATCCCGCTCATAAACCAAGCAGGATCCTAACCTGGTAAATGAAAATTCCGACTGACCTGTATTCAGACAAGACTGTGAAAACTTTAATATATTGTTTGCAAATCAGTGATTAATCAGTGGAATAATTGATGGAAAGAATAACTGAGAATTTCATAATTAACATTGCTATTATTTTCTGTGTTAAAATGATTACGTAAGGTTATGCCAGATTCAGAGACCACATTAGGTAAATTGTTTGCTGCTTTCAAATGACGTAATTGTGAAAGGAAATACTAAGTTGATAATTAATGGTGATAAATAGTAACGTTAACCAGTTTATAGTGAATCAATGAAATGCTGAGTACTAAATATGTTGATGTAGAAACCCCCCCTGTCCAAATTTACTTTTCTTTTCATGAAATCAGTCTATTTGATTAAGCAATTGGGTGCTATAGTTTTGTTTCGAGCGGCTAAACTTTTCTTATATTGCTGAACCATCTTTTATCTGAATCTAAAGTGAAGTCTATTAGGTAAGTGGGGAGTTGCAATCTTTTCTGCTGTCCTACTCAGCTTCATTACGTGTGCCTAATTAGACTGGCGAATAACAGTGCACCACCAACCACATATATTGTTATCGATGCAGAATAGTAGTCTAACTACTGTTATTTGCCATACCTCTGAACTAATGACTTGTTTGAAGAAACGAGTTAAAGTCTGATGCTTATTCCTTAGGTTGGCACACACGGTTATTACACTTGTTTTTGTGGCTTTGCTGTCCGGATAGGTAACTGTATTTCTGTTTGTTACATTGCTTATTACTAACAGTATCGTATAAGAATATTACAGTTGGCTTTGCATGAGAGTATGTTTTGTAAACCAATTCAGAGAGTACAAAATACGCGAAAGTATTACATCTGGTTTTACATTTCAGGATAGTAAATAATACGCACAAGTCAAAAGGAGGAATATTACAACATATGTTAAATCGCACTAGTAAAATCTGTACTAAAATGAAGAAATCCGCGTGTTGGATAGGTTCTCGTGTGGCTGATGAAAAGCGACTACAGTGTTGAGTATTTTGAAAAAGTTTGAGATTTGTAAGTAATTTATTTTAGGGGATTTCACGTGTGAACCTTCCAAGTGGTACGTAAACTCGCGTGACGTGTTTCGTGCAAATGACGAGACATTATGGCGAGCACTTCGGTACGAGAAGGACAACGACTGACTGTGTTAACTCGCAAGTAGTCCTGGGTCAGTGACAGTTTCGGATGTTTAAAATATCAGGTAGGACTAAATATCTTCTGGCTGCTTTTGGGTGTGAAGTTGATACAGAGACGGTAACATTGCATGATTAGTGTCGCGACATTAAGTAAGGACTTGATAGCCATTTAATGTGTTTAATGACAATAAACCAGCTTACAGGAGATTTCAGACATCTTTCGAATGAGTCACTCAAGATTCCCGAACGCCCGATAGTTTAACTAACTTTCAGATGCTGCCCAGGGACTGGAGTTGGTATTTAGTCGAATTTTGTCAGGATCTACCATCGCAGAGTGAAGGGGCAGACAACCTGAAGCCTATCCAGGTATGTTGACAGATTGTTTAAAGGATAGTGAGAGAGAAACCCTCCCCGCCGCATGCTGACGTGCTATTGACAGCAATCATTACTTTATGTGATAGGGATCAGTTGTGCATTATGCTCTGAGTCCGTGTTATGTATTACTTTATTCGAAGAATTTAGACATTTCACAGCACTGTCAACTACATACAGCAGAGCCGATGATGTATCAATATGACAACACAACATGTCGTAAAGCAGCTTCTGTGAGTCGATAATATGGGCTGGTTGCCCTGAATCCCGATCTCAACTCAGGAGAATAACTTTAGGACGAACTAGAATGTCGACAGACATAAGCGTACAGCATCACTACCTTCTCTGGCAGAAAGAATAGGCAGCCAATCCTCCACAGACATTCGGACGTCTCATTTCAAGTCTCTCCAGCGGAGTTCATAAAGGCATATGGTGGACACATCCTGTATTAATTTTCAACGTTGCTAGGACAATTTCTTGTAGTTCTTGCTGTAATATGAACCAACAGAAAGCGACAAACAGTAATTCACATTATAATGAAATAATATCTATTGAAGAGGAGCTTTGAATAATACTTGATACTCATAACGATTCAATATCAGAACATTCCATCAGTTGAGAGACATCAGCAAATGTGTAGAAACACTCCGCATAACTTAAGCGCTTGCACGAGTGAAAGAGGACAGTGTATTAAGACAGCATTTCAACTTCACGCTACCTTGTCATAGAGCCTATGGGCAACTGCTGCCTAGTGTTGCGGCTCGTAAGAGGTGAAGTGATTATTAATACACAAGCCTTAAAGAGCAGAGAACTTTTTTATTGCGAAAATTTTTTATCGCAAAAATTAGGACACTGAGATGTGAGGTCAGCTTATCTCTTCCCGGTTTGCGGAGATTGAGTTTCCAGGACATGTTGGATCTTGGATCGTGTTCCTTGAAAATGTGGAAGAGTGGTAAACTGAACAGAGCTATATCTCAACTGATTATATAGATTCAGAATACAAAAAATAAAGCAATTAGTTGTGATGTCCGCCCCCGGTAGCTGAGTGGTCAGCGCGACAGAATGTGAATCCTCCGGGCCCGGGTTCGATTCCCGGGCGGGTAAGAGATTTTCTTCGCTCAGTGACTGGGTGGTCTGTTGTCCTAATCATCTTCATTTCATCCTCATCGACGCGTAAGTCGCTGAAGTAGCGTCAAATCGAAAGACTTGCATCCGGTGAACGGTCTACCCGACTGGAGGCCCTAGTGTCAAGACATTTACATTTTTTAGTTGTGATAAGCAAACAAACGTATGTAATGAGTGTACCCAAAGTTTAAAATCAGAAATTGTACTGTGTGTGATTAGTATAGCCGAAAATACCACAGAATCCAACAATGATATGGTGTTTTGTACGGCCGAGCAGCCACAAGCTGATTAAAATGAATATTTATTTATTTAGCATTCTCTTTTAGTTTGTTATGTAGGTACAAGAACAGACCAAATGTAGCACATGAATTGGAGTGTGTGAGTATGACGAACATAATTTTACCATAATTTGGAAAGTATTAGTATAGCTAAGAATGACGGTGTTTAAGAAAAAATCTACCTGAAATATCTAGTTACAAGAAATAATAAGAATAAGTTTAAAAATCTACATGCTACGCTTTTGACGTCTAGCGCACAGATATACGTTCATTCAGAGTCCAGAAAGCACATGTTACTGTTCTGCTGCATTACGCCACATCGTTGTATTAGAAATTTTGTGATTTATAACTCTAAACTACACTATACTACACAGTGATACACTACACACCACGGCAAGACGTTACACTACCAAAGTAGATTTCCTCAGTTTGTCTGGATAGTTAGGCCCTGGGGCGCTGAGACACAACTCAAGATTCACAAGGGCTGTGCAGCCGAGTTACTCAAGGCGTAGAGACAGAGTGTTGGCTACCAGGGTCTCAGGAACTCCTTTTTGGTCCTCCCCGACGCTCATCTCCTTACTGCTTTCGGAAGATTGTAAGTGGATTTTCTGGCGTGGTGCGTCTCGTTGTCATGAGGTATGACCTCTTCTTGGTTGCCTCTCGGTCATGTAGGCTTCCAGTTCATAAGCTGATATTCTGCCAGCAAGTTCAGTTTGTACCTTTGCTCCTCGTTCCATACTATGATGAAGACTGGTGTATTACAGAAGACGTTCCTAATCTGGTCTGTAGCATCTTGTTTAACAGCACTCTCCCAGGCGGTGTGGCGATTGCTTCACATTCACATGTGTCACTGACGCGTTGACATATTTTCAGGAAGAAGCTGGGGTATGTTCCCACCGTCTCAGTATAGCTCCCTCCATCGAAAGGATGTACGGCATTCTTGATTTTTCATTTCCACTAAGAGGGAACTGGTAAGTTCTCCCTGTTTCTAACCTGTCCCAGATTCCTTGCCATTCTTTATCAATGCATGCCCTTATTTCGTTCAGTGCATAACATTACGTAAATATCTTTGTCTTTGGCTTTTGTGTGCATAATCTCCTTTACCTTATCATATTCGGCGTTTTTGAGCCAATATTGTGCACCTCACTTTCTTACAGCCAGTTCCATTAGTAGTAAGCCTAGTATCAGCGGACTGCCTCAATAGGTGTTGTTTAAAATGCGCCTGACAGACGCAGGAGAAAGCTTCTCTCTGCTCTCCGAAGAAGAGCCTGCTCTGTCTTTATCTATACCCTAGACCACAGGCTCACAACAACTATTGAGAGGGCGTTGTGGTACGTTCTTATTGCACTTAGCGGCAATCAAGAGCTTTTTTGGCCAATTGTTACTATTTTGTTCAGTATTTTGATGCCTCTCTGGGAAAGGATTTCAACATGTGCATGGAAAGTTCGATTTTAATCGATGATTGTACCAAGCTACCTGTATCCTCCTTTTGTCTTCGCAGGTTGTTCATTTATTCTGTCTAGGGCTTCTCGATCTTGACGAAGTTCCTCTTAGTAACATATAAACTGTTTCGTGTGCTGCTATCGTTAATGTATTTCACACGCACCAATAATAAATTGTTGAAAGAACTTCCCTGCCATTTTACTCTAACTAAGCCCTTGTGTTGATAGATACTATAAAGGGGCGATCAAAATTTTTCCATTCGAAGATACACTAATTCCTTGCCTCGATTTTGGTGCTTGAACACTGAGGTGACAAGGGTCATGAGATGCCGTGTCGGGCCTCCTTTTGCCTGTCGTAGTGCAGCGTTTCGACTTGGCAGGGACTCAACAAGCAGTTGGAAGTTCCCTGCAAAAATACTGGGCGATGCTGCCACCATAGCCGTCCATAACTGCGATGGTGTTGTTGGTGCAGGATTTTTTGCACGAACTGACCTCTCGATTATGTCCCATATATGTTCCATGGGAATAATGTCGGAAGATCTGGGTGGCCAGATTATTCGCTCGAATTGTCCAGAATGTTTTTCAAAGAAATCACGAACAACTGTGGTCCGGTGGCATGATCCATTGTAATCCACAAAAATTCCATCGTTGTTTGGGAACATCAAGTCCACGAAGGCAGCAAATGATCTCGAATTAGTAGAACATTTCCAGTCATTTACCGGTTCAGCTGGACCAGAGAACCCAGTTCATTCCATGTGGTCACTGCCCACACTTCGCAGAGCCACTACGAACTTGCATAGTGCCTTGTTGACAACTTGAGTTCAAATCTTCGTCGAGTCTGCGCCACACTCGAACCCTACCATCGGCTCTTACCAACTGAAATCGGGATTCATATGACCAGGCCGCGGTTGTCCAGTCGTCTAGGGTCCAACAGATAAGGTCACGAGACGAGAAGTGGCGCTGCAGGCTACATCGTACTGCTACCATAGCCCACTAATTCCACATTCTGCCGCACTGTTCTAACGGATAAGCTCGTCGTACGTCCCACATTGAATTCTGCGGTTCTTTCTCGCAGTGTTGGTTGTCTGTTACCACTGACAACGCTACGCAATCGTCGCTGTTCTCGGCCGACACTCACTGCGTTGCCCGAGGTGAGAGGCAATGCCTGAAATTGGGTGTTCTCGGTACGCTCTTGATACTGTGGATCTCGGCATATTGAATTCCCTAACGACTTCTGAAATCGCATGTCCCATGTGTCTAGCTCCACCTACCACTCCACCTTCAGTATCTGTTAGTTCCCGTCGCGCAGCCGTAATCACATCGGAAACCTTGTCACATGAATCTCTGCCAATGCACTGCTCTTTTATATCTTGTGCACGCGATACTACCGCTATCTGTCACCTCGGTGTACATACGCATCGGAGTCACGCTGGTATGCATATACACTACATGAATGCCCGAACGTTTTGATCGCCGTTCATATAGTCAGCAGAAAGAACAGCGAAAAAAAAAAAATACAAATCACAGATGCGCTCGGCGAAGGGGTACAAGCGCTGTGAGTTCGGGAGACGCCCATGGTGTTCTGCGGCTACGGCCGAGGCCGCACCGTTAGCAGATCAGAGACCAGGTCGGTTCGTTATCATTAACCCCGATCACGTCAACTACCGACTACGGGAACAGTCCCCAGTCGGAGCTATTAGTTTTTAGCGTCACCCGTGAATGCGGCCGGAAGCTATTCGGGCCAGTGGGAACGATTCGTGAAAAAGAAAAAAAAAAGCAAAGGAAACACATTAACGCCCATCGCTTCACACCAGGCCGCCGCCGGCAAGGTCTGGCCGGCGTGAGCTCTGACGTCACAGGGTCCACTTACGAGGCAACGAGCTGGGAAGTCCATCAGATGCTAGCAGTTTTCCGAGCGATATAAGTGGAAATTTACTGTTCACGTGTAATATCACACAACAGTGTTTCTACCCCCCCCCCCCTTCCAAGAACCATGAAGATTGCGCCGGCCGTGGTGGCCGAGCGGTTCTAGGCGCTTCAGTCTGGAACCGCGCGACTGCTACGATCGCAGGTTCGAATCCTGCCCCGGGCATGGATGTGTGTGATGTCCTTAGGTTAGTTAGGTTTAAGTAGTTCTAGGGGACTGATGACCTCAGATGTTAAGTCCCATAATGCTCAGAACCATTTGAACCATGAAGATTACCATGGTGGGGAGGCTTGCGTGCCTCAGAGCGATACAGACAGCCATACTATGGGTCCAACAACGGAGGGGTATTAGTTGAGAGGCCAGACAGACGTGTGGTTCCTGAAGAGAGGCAACAGCCTTTTCAGTAGATGGAGGGCAAGTCTGACTGATCTGGGGCCTTGCTCTGCTGATACTACGATTGCATGCAGCTCTAGTGTAAGGTTTAACGGTGATCGCACCTCTTGGGTAAAACATTCCGGATCTCTGAGCAGGGACTACTCAGGAGGATGTCCTTATCAGGTGAAACAATACTTGCGTTCTACAGATCGGAGCGTGGAATGTCAGATCCCTTAATCGGGTAGCTAGGTTAGAAAATTAGAAATGAGAAATGGATAGATTAAAGTTAGATATGGTGGCAAATTACTGAAATTCGGTGCCAGGAGGAACAGGACTTCTTGTCAGATGAATGCAGAGTTATAAATACAAAATCGAATAGGGTAATGCAGGATTAGCTTCAATAATGAATAAGAAAATAGCACAGTGAACGCATTATTGCTGCCTTGATAGACACGAAACCCACACCCACCGCAATAGAACAAGTTTACATGCGTTTTTAGCTCCTCAGATGATGAAGAAGTCGAAGAAATGTATGATGAGAGAAAAGAAGTTATCCAGATAGTTATGTGAGTCACCGGGGACTGGAATTCGATAATAGGAAAATGAAGAGGAGGAAAAATAATACTTCAATATGGACCAAGGAAAAAGAATGAAAGAGGAAGCTGTTTGGCAGAACTTTGCACAGAGCGTAATCTAATCATCGCTAACACTTGGTTTGAGGATCATGGAAGTAGGGTAATACGTGGAAAACACATGCACTGGAAGGTTTCAGATTGATTATGCAAGACAGAGATTTCGGAACCATATTTGAAATTGCAAGACATTTCCAAGGCAGATGTGGACTCTGACCACACTTTATTGGTTATGAACTGTAGATTAAAACTTAAGAAAATGCAAAAAGGAAATTAAGGAGATGGGACCTGTATAAACTGAGACAAACGTAGGTTGTTGAGAGTTTCAGAGGGAGCATTACGAAAAGATTGACAAGAAGAGGTGAAATCATGACAGTAGAAGAAGAATGACTAGCTTCGAGAAATGAAATAGTGAAGGCAACAGAGAATCAAGTAAGTAAAAAAGACGAGGGCTAATAGAAAAACTTGGGCATCACAAGAGATATTGAGTTTAATTGATCAGAGGAGAAAATATAAAAATACAGTAAATGGAGGAGGCAAAAGGGAATACAAACGCCTAAAATATGAGACTGACAGGAAGTGCAAAACTAGTAATCAGGAATGGCTGGACGGTAAATGTAAGAATTTAGAAGCAAATATCACTAGGGAAAAGATAGATAAGGCCTACAGGAAAATTAAAGAGACCTTTGCAGGAAAGAGAACCACCAGTATTAATATCAAGAGATCGGGTGGAAAACCAGTCAAAGCAAAGAAGAGCAAGCTAAAACGTGCAAGGAGTGCATAGAGTGTCTATACAAGGGAGATGTACTTGAGGGCAATATTGCAGAAATGGAAGAGGACGTAGATGAAGATTAGAGGGCAGACGTGATACTGAGTGAAGAATCTAACATAGCACTGAAAGACCTAGGTCGAAACAAAGCCCCAGGAGTAAGGAACATTCCGTTAAAACTACTGATAACTTTGGGAGAACCAGCCATGACATAACTCTTCCATCTGGTGAGCAAGATGTATGAGACAGGTAAAATAACCTAACACTTCAAGAAAATGTAATAATTCGAATTCCAAAGACAGCAGGTGCTGACAGATGTGAAAATTACCAAACTATCAGATTGAAAAGACATTGTTGCAAATACTAACATTAATTCTTTTTCCTGAAGGAACGGAAAAACTGGTAGAAGCCGACCCCAGGGAAGATCAGTTTTTATTCCAGAAAAATGTTAAACACTAGAGGCGATACTGACCATTATTAACCACAAAAAGGTTGGCTGTGGATGCAGCTAGCGAACTTCCCTTAGAAGATAGTTTAAGGAATGGCAAATATACGCTTATAGAGTTAGGGAAATATTTGGACAATGTTGGCTGGAATACACTCTTCGAAATTCTGAGAGTGGCAGTAGTAAACTACAGGGAGAGAAAGGCTGTTTACAACTTGTACAGAAGCCAGATGGTAGCTCTAAGAGTCGAGGGACATGAAGGGTTGAGAAGGGAGTGAGACAGGATTGTAGCCTATCCCTGATTTATTCAGTCTGTACACTGAACAAGCAGTAAAGTAAACAAAAGAAAAATTTGGAGTACGACATTAAGTTCAGGGACAAGACATAATAACACTGTAATTCTGTCAGAGACTGTAGTGTAATGACACTGTAATACTGTCAGAGACAGCAAAGGACTTGGAAGGGCGGTTGTAACGGAATGGACAGTGTCTTGAAAGTAGGATATAACATGAACATCAACAAAATCAAGACAAGGATAACAGAATGTGGTGAAATTCAATCAGGTGATGCTGAGGGAATTAGATTAGGAAATGAGACAAAGGAGTGGATGAGTTTTACTATTCGGGCAGCTAAATAACTGACGATGGCCGAAGCAGAATGATGTAAAATGTACACTGGAAATTGAAAGAGAAGCATTTCTGAGGAAGAGAAGCTTGTTAACTTCAAATATAGAGTTAAATGTTAGTAAGTCTTTTCTAAGAGTATATACATGGAGTGTATCCATGTATGGAAGTGAAACATGGACGATAAATAGTGTAGACAGGAAGAGATAAGAAGCTTTTGAAATGTGGTGCTACAGAAGAATGCTGAAGATTAGCTAGGTAGATCACGAAACTCATGAGGAGGTACCGAATAGAACTAGGAAGCAAAGAAATTTGAAGCACAACCTAATTAGAAGGAGGAATGAGTTGGAAGGACTCAATCTGAGGCATCATGGGATCATAAACTTGGTACTGGAGGGAAGTGTGGGGGGGGGGGGGGGGTAAAAATAGTTGAGGGGGACCAAGAGATGAATTCAGTAAGCAGGATAGATATTGGTTGCTGTAGTTAATCGGAGATGTACAGGCTTGCACGTAATAGAGCTGCTTGGAGAGTTGGATCAAACCAGTCTTCGGACTGAACACCACAACAACAACGTTTTTCAGCTATCCTTTTTACAGTCTTGAACATGGCTGTAAACATCAAATGTAAGGCGATAGTCTTGGAAAGGACAAAACAATCAGCTAACCAGGTTTAGAACTCTGGAATTAGGTTTCGATGATTATAAGTTACCATCTAGAGAAGGAGATTGTAACGTTTGTTGGACAGTGTGTAACGCTGCGCTTGTGCACACGATACTCATTAAAGCCTGTACTATGGTAAGTTGACGGGCTTCACCTTATGAGAAAGGATTTTTGTATAGAGATTGACCGCGTGTACCTGAATGGAGGCAAATCAGACTTACACCCACTCTGTAATAACAATAATACGTCAAGCAAGTCCGACATGCAACTACACGTCAGGACGGACAAGAAACAACACAGAAGATGCTACCAATTTGTTAATAATATGGTCGCCAGCCTAATTAGGCACTAACTGAGTTTCTTCCCTGTACAAGTTAATGTACGTTCATGCGAAACCACACGTAATAACACTGCATAATACGGTAAATTTTAGAACCAGAAAATCTACTGAACTGATAATTTCACTTTCTGTACTAATATGGATAAACCATAAATACATAACATTACACTATAATATTTACTACAAAACTTCGTACTATTGATCTGATTAAAATCGGGCATAGATTACCCTAGAAACAGCACTTTCGAAACACACACACAATGTCAATTTTGATAAAGGTAAAACACTGATAAATTTTGGTTTCTACTTTGGCTTTGACTTTGCTGGTCAAATCAGTTAAGAACACTTCAGAATTCAAATGAAGAAAAAAAACGGGGGGGGGGGGGGGGGGGGTGTCCCTGAGACTGTTATGACCACTGTATTAAAACAATTAATTACTGAAATCATTATGCCCTCAAGATTTCCAATATATGATTTACTACTCTTTTTGTCTTATTTCCTGCTCATTTAAATACCATTATATCTGTCTCGAAATAATTAAGCTTCATTACTAAATCAATATCAAAATTATCTTCCAACTTTGTCAGACCTTGTTATTCGTCTATTGGTTCATTAACAAAAAAGTTCTTTAAACATCATTCTAACATAGCTAGGTCTGCCGGTAATCATTATTAACATAAACTTTAATTCTTCATTTCGGGACACTCGGATTGCACAACATTTGGAAAGGACCCTGTCTAGGTTAGTTGTGAGGATAATTAAATGATAGGACAGTTCTGGTAAAATTTAAGTTGTTATTGAACAGTATGGAACAAAAGTAACACTGTTCCATACGAATACAGTACTAAAAAGTTCAACCTGTTCGTATCGATGCGGCAGTTGGCGGGCGGCGAGATGGCGAGGCATAGAGCACAGATACAACCACAGCAATGGCTCTTGACGTATCGGCACTTTACTTCTTGTTAGCGTCGCAATACTTTTCCATTTAGTGCCTATGGAATTTTGCCATGCTGTATAGGCGTCGGAACGGCATATCCGAGGCTCAATGAAACTACGTCTCCCAGGAGAGCCTCCTCGATCCAGGACGTGTTGCTCAGACCAATGCCCAACTCCGACTACAACTGCTGAGCCCGTTATGTCGTGCAGTGCCCGTGTGCATTTTTCCGCGCTCGCCTGCCATCCACCTTTTACCGCTCCCCTACAGACAGGGTATTCACCCGAGGTTTTGCATTCTACATGTCCTAATACATTGCCTATGTATGGACCAGACGCACAATTACAATTTTAACATCATGCAATAGTTTCAACGTTTCTTACATTTCAATTCTGTTATAATATTGCTTGAAATTTGACACAGACATTAATATTCACATCGAAAATTGTTCACTGTTTTCTTAACACAATGGCATGAAACAAAAAAGAAATGAAATCAGAACATCGATTACACTAATTTATCGAAAATCAGAAGAAAAAATTATTATATGTACAATAGTACAGCGTTGTTGTTGTTACACATGCCCCTGTTTCCAGTAAATTTCACTAAGTGCAAATTTGATGGGAACACTGAACTTTATATTTATACAGGAGTTCTGAATCTTTGTGTGAATGTCCCATCACAAAAGTTTATACCACAAACTTCCTTTCACTCACATTATCTAGGTCTATACTTTTTAACATATCAAGAACATTTACCTATCGTTTGCTTAAGTGCCTTTGGCACTGTCCAACCTTCTATCACAACATGATTTAAATAGCAAATTACTCATTTTTTATTAAATTTCTCAAAGAAATAATTTCAAATTCTGGAACACTAACACTTAACAATAAAGCAGATACAAACACCTATATACTCTATAAAACAATTTGTTGCTGCCTTCATTGAATGGTAGTCCATTTCCTTATTTACTAATAAACACACAATAATATTTAGAAAATTACTACACATATTTGCTGCCTATTATTCAGATTTGGGCAGTCCATTCCGCATCATTTTATCATATCTCCTATACCACATTTACAATTCTCCTTTGACTATTTATTTGCCCTCTTTGATTTTTGGCAGTCCTTTATATTATGACTCCTATACTGCCCACTTTGGTTTTCGGCAGTCCCATCTTTTATCTGGCTTACAGCATTTGCTTTTTCTTTTCAACCCTTTTCTCCATACATCTTTACATTTATAGGGCATTTGGTAAATTGAAACTCACATAACTACATTAGCACACTGACATTGGTATACATACATTTACAAAGATTTGTTACATTTAGAATAAAATGGTTTCAGCATAAGATACAGCGCATTTACTGCAAATTGCTCTCTGAGTGTACTTAGGTCACTCACTCCTAGGAACATACAGTTTCAGGTTCACAACATTTCTTAAACCTAAAGGTCTTTTGGATTTTGGGTAGATCAGGTAGTAAGCATTATTGTGTGGAATGTTATGTATTACATACGGTCCATTATAAATATATTTAAATTTGGAAATTTCATGGTTCAGTTCACTAGATTTTTTTGGGTTTTTAAAAGAACATAATCTCCAATTTTAAATTTTGAAACTTTCAGATTTTTATCATGTCTTTTAGATCTAGATTCAGCTTTTTGCTTTGCCCTTTTTCTGACTAATTCTTTCTTTTGACTCAACCCCAAGCTTGTACAAGGTGGAAACTCCAGTTTTTCCTCAATTAAACTTTTACTTCTGCTGCCTAACAAAATTTTTTCCGGAGGGAACCCAGTAGATTCATGATGTAAGGTGTTCATGACATTCTCAAAGTCCGATATAAATCTGCCCCAGACTCTAATTCATGCCCCTTCCTGTTTTTTCCACAACGCACCTTGGTCGACTGTGACATCGTCCCAAGATACGTTCCTGAACTATCAACCATTTATATCTAGTGGTTTCCTCGGTTTCTGGAGTTCAAAGTCTTTGTTTACTTCAACTCTTTGCAAAGTAGACACTGAGTCGTCAGGTGGCTCTTTCTTTCTGTGTTCAGTCTCAACATCTGGGTTTTGTTTTGACACTTCATCATCGGTAGGTACAATATCACAATTAGCTGTATTCCCATTATTTTCACTAGTACTGAAATATTCGTCATCTGAACTATCGTCCGAATCCGACCATTCTGGATCGCTTTCAGGTCCTAACATAAAAGCTTTTCTGAGACAGGAACTAAGTTCTTCCTCTGCATTTTCATCAGGCTTTGATTTTAACTCAGCATCTTCTTTTGGCAAAACGGCCCCATTATCGGCTTTACTCACATCCACTGTTACTTCATATTTAGTGTAATCCTCGTGGACTTCAATTACTCTTGCCCCTTCCCCACGGTGCCTTTCGGTAACAGCTTGTACTGTTGGCGGATCGTTAACAGAAGTTACTTCCTCGTCAATGCTTAAGATTTCATCCTCCAATTCCTTCCTATCTTTAACCATCGTCCTATCGGCAGCACGTGTACTTTGCGCGGCGCTATTTACTCTCTCCTCTTCAAATTTGGGCCACGTCACCTTATCGACGTCCCTACTACTTCCTTTTCCACTAATTAACCTCCTTGCCTCATATTCCTTCTTAAAATCCTCCCACTCACATTGCTTGAGGCCCTTGTGCAGATTGACGCTAATTCATTCTCGCCTTTTACTTTATTGCTAACACTGCTAACCGCACCTCTCTGTGTATCCACTGTTTTATCTACTATTTCCTTCGCCACGGAATTACCACTCGTAATGTATTCACCAGCTCTTACGGCAATGTTCGTACCTAATGCTGCCGCCTTGCTAGCGGCTTCTCTCTGAACAGCTGTTCTGCTAGGCTGGCCCGTTGCCCTCTGATGCTCCACTCGCCTGTTAACATGTATTGCTCTGCGCGGCGAAGATGACTCACCAGCGCTCACACCTGACGCTTGTTTCGCAACAACACGTTGCGTCATTCCACGCCCGTCTCCAACCTGTCTCCACAACTTTACTGTCAGTCCGGTAACATTTCTTAAATCGGGGCCGGTATGTTCTGTCCGCTTCCGTTTGACCCGCAACGTTCGCGGAAATCAGTTTCCCGCGTCGTTATTATTTTGCGCGGCGTACCCTCTACCGCGACCTGGATAACTCCCTCTTCCTCTTCCCCTGCCTCTACCTCTTTGTATCACGTTGACGCGAAACCCATCGCCGTCATTTCTCTCGTCATTATTGCGATTATTTCTGTTACCAAAATTCTGATAATTGGCACGACTTTCGCGCCAATGGTCTTCGTCTTCGACCCTTTCGAGAAACGCTTGGAAGCTACGATGATTGCTTCCCACATATCTCTTTGAATCTTCCGGAAGCTTTTTATATAGCTCCCATGTGATTTCAGAATCGGATCTTCTCCCACTTAAATGTGTCAATTTTCGGTACCAATATTCGCAGAAATCTTTCAAAGAATTCCTGCCCCTGTTTTCATGAAGCTTGGCCATGATAAACTCGCGCCACAAATGATCCTGTTTTTGTTCGGACCAATATTCTTCCGTAAACTCTTGCTTAAATTCTTCGAACGTCATTTGTTCGGTATTCAAATTAATTCCCCAGCGCTTAGCGTCACCTGCTAAGGCGCTAATTACTACATTTATCTTTTCCTGACCAGACAAGTGTTCAGGAAGCATTCTCTCGCAATTTTTGATGAAATCCAACGGATGCCATCCGTTATGTTTCTTGGCGGGATCGAAGCGTTCCTCACCTTCCAACAGCTTCGTAAGTGGTGTGCCATTACAGACAACACCAGGCCTATCTTTGATTTTACTCTCGAGATCGAAAATTTTGCCTTGAATTTTCGATGTATTTAGTTCACACTTTGGTACACATCCGGTAACTTTCTCGTCTAAATCTCTTTCAGTGTCTGAAACTGCCTTTTTCAACTGTGAGATTCCGTGTTGACATTCGTTTACGATCTCAGTTTTAAGACCGAAAACTTTCTCGTCTACTTTTGTTTCAACCAGAGGCTCTACTTTCTCTTAGATGTTGAGAATTTCAACATCAAACCTACTGTTAATGTTGTCAATTTCCCCCGGCATAGATCCATATTTTTATTAATTGTGTCAATTTCAAACTTCATAGTATTTACCACAGAACTTAAATTACCCACTTTTTGTTCTACCTGTTCTATTTGTTTACTAATTTTAATTCCTTGTTCTTCGACCTGTGCTTTAAGCTGACCAACTTGTGTTTTAAACTGCTCGTCAATGTGTGTTTTAAGCTGATCATTCTGAGTTTTGAGCTGCTGATCAACATGTGTTTTAAGCTGATCATTCTGAGTTTTGAGCTGCTGATCAACATGTGTTTTAAGCTGATCATTCTGTGCTGCAATTTGTTTGGTTAATTGTTCAAATAAGTCGTTCATGCTTAAAATTTTCACGCTGTTTTGTTCTACGAAATCTGAGTGTTCCGATACTACATCACAATTTTCTTCCGGTCTTTCTTTACATGTGGTGAATCAAACATGTCAGTGGATTCGTTCACGTACCCACTATCATCTACAAAGTCATCCTCTACTTCCTGTTTTATTCCTTGCTGTGTTCGAGGCGATCTCGACATTTCAATCTGTTCGTTAACATGTTCGTGATATTGTATGTACGCCAATTGTCTTCCGCTAACGCCATCTGTTATCTGGCTGCGTACACTCCTGTCATTGCCAGCCGCATTTTCCATTACGCTCGGCACATCTACTGTTTCTACGTTCCTGTATATACTGAACGCAAATTACACCACACTACCGTACTTGACGTTCACTGCTATTTATTTTACTAAATATTATTGCAATTCGTGCCACTGAACATCCACTGTTCGGTATTCACATTAATTTGTGACCAACAACAACTGGACGTCCTGTCACCGGGAGCCACTTGTAAACGCTGCACTTGTGGGCGCACACAATACTCTTTAAAGCCTGTACTATAGTACGTTGACGGGCTTCACCTTATGAGAAAGGATTTTTGTATAGAAATTGACCGCGTGTACCTGAATGGAGGCAAATCAGACTTACACCCACTCTGTAATAACAATGATACGTCAAGCAAGTCCGAAATGCAACTACACGTCAGGACGGACAAGAAACAACACAGAAGATGCTACCAATTTGTTAATAACACGGTCGCCAGCCTAATTAGGCACTAACTGAGTTTCTTCCCTGTACAAGTTAATGTACGTTCATGCGAAACCACACGTAATAACACTGCATAATACGGTAAATTTTAGAACCAGAAAATCTACTGAACTGATAATTTCACTTTCTGTACTAATATGGATAATCCATAAATACATAACATTGCACTATAATATTTACTACAAAACTTCGTACTGTCTATTGATCTGAATAAAATCGGGCATAGGTTACCCTAGAAATAGCACTTTCGAAACACACACACACAATGTCAATTTTGATAAAGGTAAAACACTGATAAATTTTGGTTTCTATTTTGGCTTTGACTTTGCTGGTCAAATCAGTTTAGAACACTTCAGAATTCAAATGAAGAAAAAAAGGGGGGGGGGGTCCCTGAGACTGTTATGATCACTGTATTAAAACAATTAATTACTGAAATCATTATGCCCTCAAGATTTCCAATATATGATTTACTACTCTTTTTGTCTTATTTCCTGCTCATTTAAATACCATTATATCTGTCTCGAAATAATTAAGCTTCATTACTAAATCAATATCAAAATTATCTTCCAACTTTGTCAGACCTTGTTATTCGTCTATTGGTTCATTAACAAAAAAGTTCTTTAAACATCATTCTAACACAGCTAGGTCTGCCGGTAATTATTATTAACATAAACTTTAATTCTTCATTTCGGGACACTCGGATTGCACAACATTTGGAAAGGACCCTGTCTAGGTTAGTTGTGAGGATAATTAAATGATAGGACAGTTCTGGTAAAATTTAAGTTGTTATTGAACAGTATGGAACAAAAGTAACACTGTTCCATACGAATACAGTACTAAAAAGTTCAACCTGTTCGTATCGATGCGGCAGTTGGCGGGCGGCGAGATGGCGAGACACAGAGCACACATACAACCACAGCGATGGCTCTTGACGTATCGGCACTTTACTTCTTCTTAGCGTCGCCATACTTTTCCATTTTGTGCCTATGGAATTTTGCCATGCTGTATAGGCGTCGGAACGGCATATCCGAGGCTCAATGAAACTACGTCTCCCAGGAGAGCCTCCTCGATCCAGGACGTGTTGCTCACACCAATGCTTAACTCCGACTACTACTGCTGAGCCCGTTATGCCGTGCAGTGCCCGTGTGCATTTTCCCGCGCTCGCCTGCCATCCACCTTTTACCGCTCCCCTACAGACAGGGTATTCGCCCGAGGTTTTGCATTCTACATATCCTAATACATTGCCTATGCATGGACCAGACGCACAATTACAATTTTAACATCTTACAGTAGTTTCAACGTTTCTTACATTTCAATTCTGTTATAATATTGCTTGAAATTTGACATAAACATTAATATTCACATCGAAAATTGTTTACAGTTTTCTTAACACAATGGCATAAAACAAAAAAGAAATGAAATCAGAACATCGATTACACTAATTTATCGAAAATCAGAAGAAAAAATTATTATATGTACAATAGTACAGCGTTGTTGTTGTTACAAGTGTACTGAAAAGGTAAGTTAGAATAAAGCCGTTTGGCTCTTATCGAGTTACAATTCATCTAAAAAACAATAAATACTGGGGAGGTGCCGTAGGACTTGCGCACTGAGCGTTGCGTACAAACTTAATTATGTATATGGACAGTTCATCCATTCAGGAAATCGAGGATCTGGACCATTTTTGCATATTATCGACATTGATACTGGAATGATATCACTTTTAGGGATTCCAAAACTTTGAGAATGTTTTAATTTCAGTAATATAAGTCTGACATGAAATCAGGCACTAGGTAGGTGATCATTATTATAGTAATCAGCAGTTCTGCATTCTGGCTTACGAGGTCGCGATGGCGAAAGTCAAACAACAGGCAAGAAATGACTTTATTGCCATATGACACGTTTCGGTATTTATCCATCATCAGATATCCAGAAGCACGTCATACGAGCAATGAAATCATTCCTTGCCTGTTGTTTGACTTTGACTTTCATCAAAGTGACCCAGTCAGCCTGATCGCAGAACTGCTGAAGGTTTTAGTTTCACATTTTACGTCGGGTAACAAATAACAAAAGAAATATTTTTTGTGTCACATAGTTACAAATTTACAGTTGCAGGGTTTTTTCTTATACTGTGAAATTTTGCTTCTTGCCAACTTTCGCGATTCTAGGCCAACGGGAAGTATCATATAGGTTTTCATGAGTGAGTCTGCAAGGATCAAAAAATATGTAGCACAAACGGCCGTATCTTTTGACTGCATTCACTTAGAGGCTTCCCTTTTTTACACCGCCATGGAGCCGCAGGCCATAGTATCTGACATAAATTTCAACTTGATATGTCTACCCATTCCTAAGACAAAGGGGTCTTAACTAACGGACAGACGGACAGGCAGTCCGATAAGTTTATGGTCTCCTTATAAGGAAAATAATTTTATGAATATGGAACCCTAGGTCAAGGATTCTAATAAACTTGTGTCACGCAAGTGGTTGGCTTATTTTTTTTCATTATTTCCGAGACTAACCTTTTTACACTGAAATATTAGTAAATTATGCCTGTTATCACAAAAATAGCACTCCGTGACATACTGAATTAAGTTACCAGTGCCTGACTGCAATGCTTATCCCTCTACGTTTCCTTACATAAAGGCTTCAGTATCCCAACCATCCTCACAATTTGTTTTGGCAATAGAGTCTCCAACATAAAAAAATTTCCGAAAATAGTCTTCCAGACTGCCTGTCCTTGGTTGCACTGTAATAGCCATTCAAATTGCATTCACCACTAGGGTGCTCTCTTGGCTGTGTAGCCTTTTTTAAGTGAGTGTATGAAATAGCTGTAATGTATGTCACAGTTAAAACATAAAATTTAAAGAAAAAGCAGTTTGTGATTAATGAAATCTTTTAGGGCTAACAGCCAAGTCAGGTGGTTAAGATTACACGAACTTTCATCCGACCTCACCTCGGTCACTATCAAGTGGTAAATGACTGTAATGGCGCCGTGGCCTCGCTGTATATAGCCGCGATGCTGTCTGTGACGTCACTGCTGCCTTCTTCCTCTCCAGTTGTGGTAATGTTTTCGTCCTGCTTCTATCGCCTCGCTTCAACATCGCGATGGCCGGGTCCCAGGCTGTGCTGAGCTGCAAACCGCCGCCCTTGTTGCTGCTGCTTTCAGATATTTTTATTTCTACCACTTCTTTTGTGATGCTATCCCAAGATATCCCTTCGTCGAATAGAATTCGTTGTCAACTTTCTCAAGCGTGTTCCGCCATGGCTGATTTTTCAGGATAGTGTAGGCGTAAGCAATTCTCGTCTTTCCTCCGCGCTGGTCTACAGTGCGTGTGTTTGGCTGATGTAGTAGCCTCACTGACATCGTGAGAAAATGAAACGGTGGTATGGAATTGATGGATACGAGGCCCCATCCGGGGAAGTTCGGCCGTTGAGTTGCAAGTCTTATTTCAGATGACACCACATTGGGCAACTTGTTGGTGGGATGATGATGATGATGATGATGACAGCACAAAATCCGGTCCACGAGCAGAGAAAAATCTCCAACCCGGCCGGTAATTGAACCTGGGCTTGCTATACTGTAAGCAAACACGTTACCACGCAGCTAAGCAGGCGGACACATTGACGGTGGTATATTGTACACAGGCGTTCTAAGGCCTACATAGTCTATCATAGGCCTCATGAGTCGGCGTACCTTTGCTGGGGCCTGAATACTGATGAGATATAGTGTCTCTTCAGGAGCCGGGTAATCTTTCACGACATTGCGCCACAAAAGGCAAAAACGCAAGTTTCTTGTTCTCTTCCTCGATTATGTTTTACCTGCGTGTCTGACCAGAAGTAGCCTGTGATGTCTGGCTTTGATTGCAGCCAATTTTCCGGAAGACTTTATGGAGGTGGCTTACGTCTAGTATGAGAAGACTTTAGCGCAGTGGACGAGAGTATTCCGAGTGCCACTTTTTTGTGTAGAATGTGGACTTGCTTTCGTTTACGTTTTCAGAAGTTGTGGAATCGTATTTAAAGCCAAAAACTTATTTTCAACAAAAAGAATTACTATTTTGTTACCTACTTTTAATAAGCAAATGTTGGTTTTAATTATTTATAGAGAAATATGCTATCTACTCGTTCCAATATTCCAGCTTCAAATTAAAGTTACCGATGTGACGATTGGTAAGCCACTTTTTAAAAAGTTTTTTGAAGTCAATAATTCATAAATACCTGCACAGCAGAGGCACGAGGCGTGAGGCACGAGATACATGGTAGCAAGGGACTATGGGTTGCAGGGCAGAGGGTGCTTTTCGCAGAAGTGCCATATGCCAGTTGGAAAGGGTGGAGTGGGGGGCTTGTTTCATCAAAATATGTCATGTATGAGAACTGCAGTCAAGTCTCACTCCCTCAAATGCAGAGTGGGGTGGCGGGTGCCTTTGGTATGGTGGGTGCTTCTTGCAAACTTTACAGAAGCGCAAGGTGTAGAGGGCCTTCCCGTCCTTTATTTTGGCATGTGGCGGGATGTCATGATTTCCAGAATGACCTTGTAGTGCTGATGCTGATGTCAGTGAAATATGACGTGCGCAGTTGTCTCAGTGCTAATGTGACACCACATTACAGCTGACATAATGAGTCAGCGTTTTTGGACAGAACTCTCCTTACCACACTGCTAGTATTTTAAGGCAGTGAACAGGCTTCTGCCCTGAAGTTCTCAAGGCAATCTTACCTTTAGTGATCTGAAAATAATTTAGTAAAGTTTAACTCTTTGCTATCTAAGTTAACTCATATGAGAGCAAGTACTGGTTCCAGTGGAATTATTGATTACACTGCAGCCACGAGATCATTCCTTTCATTACTTCTGCACAAGACATTTTTACAAGGCGCCGTGTTTCTACAGTACCGTCACAACATAAGTATGTCTCATTAATTAAACTGGTGAAGAAAGAAATGTAAATAACGATAAGGGACTTTCTTTTGTCTTGCAATTGCTATTTGATCCCAAGAACGAAAAGGTTTTACCCAGAGCAGTAAGAATAATGTCATATGATTCTCGTGGTGCCCTCAGCAAAATTAGGCCATTTTCCTATCTTTCTACCTACGTCCAAAGAGATGTGCAGCCATGCCGCCGAAAAGGTTTGTTAGAGGGTACGCTGTAGAGAATACACATGTCAGGTCCTTGGGAATCTACGTTTTCTTTTGGTTTGTCAATTGATTTGGGAGTAAAGAAAGTATTTTGAAGAGCATGTTAAAGCGATGTAAAATGTATTCTAGAATAATGTACTACTTTGCAACTAATAATGTACCATGTACATCACTGTTTAGATTTCAGGGTTGCTACCTTTATAAAGCTATTTATAAATTACTTCAGAAATTTTGCAAGTAATAAATAACAATGTGTGTGAAACATACACTGTTTCCTTATATTTACTTCGCTATTGCGTATCACAAAGTAAGCTACATATCATTGCTTTGCTAAAAAAAATAAAAAATAAAAATAAAAAAAATAAACTGCGGTGTTCATGTAATATTCATAAAGGAGTGTGTTTCCCTTTTTTCTGTTCTTAGACAAATTTCCATTTTGAATCGTATGTTCTAACCGCTAAATAGTGCTGAAACTTGAGAAAATATAAATATTTGAAACACAGTGTTGGAAAGAACAGCTGCTGTCAATGGATAAGCAAGCGGAATAGCAGAAGGCAGGCTTGCGTGTATACCTCGCATTTAGCGCGTCGCCTTTCAGCCGGATCACTAATTATCACGTACGTGATTCGCTTCTAAAAACTGCTGGCTCTTCCGCGTGCGTACAAATTTACTCTTGCACTGCAGCTGCGACCTCAGTACTGCTTCTACGTGACCGGTCGCTGTGTTTTTACTGTAAACCGGAAAAAAGGGCTGCGGCGTGAAGCAAATGCTTCAACGCAAGCGGCACACCGGCGGTAAACACTAATTAAGAGCTTATCTGAGAGGTGTGAAGAGCCTCATAAACCATCTCTAAACCTCGGACTTACCGGTTCCCCAATTGTATGGCCCGGAAATCGTTTTGCTCGGTTTTCATAGGGAGAGCCTTGGGTTTCTTGATATATATCTCCGTTAATTACATTGTGGCTGACAAAAACGCTTGGTCTCGTGTTGGCCCTCCCGTGTTGAGTTGCGTTGCCCGTGTAGGGCTGAGTTAGTGAGATGCCGGGAACGCCTCGTGTTGCATTCAGCAGTGAGACAAATGAGAGCGCCGAGAACGGTGTACGGGCGAAATTACCACTGAGTTTCGTAGCATCTGCGAGTGATATATCGCGTGTGATCTTTGAATTATGAACACGTACACTCTCAAGGGAACTCATACCCTCCTGCTACAACCCAAATAATGAGTGGGAGCAGAGCAATCACATACATATGCGATCACGTACATCGAGCTGCAGTGTCGCCACATACTTTTCTGCTGTAGTGTAGGGTACCCTTGAGGAGGGCTTCCTTTCAGCATAATACAATCAAAAGAATTGCATGGATCAGGAAAGGGATGTGTAGTGGCCTTCCCTCTCTTAGTGTATATTGTTATTTGAATTTATTTTATATATAATGTTTAAGAATGAATGATCGTATTGGTCTGTGGTTACGCGATCGGAATTGCCTGTAATGATTTACATACACGCTCGCCGCAACTGCTCGGCGTGTGAAAACAGTGAAGCGAATACAGCGACAAAGAACAGAGAAGTGCTTGCGTTTACACTCTTAATGATTTGACATTACGTGAGCAAAGAGTTTTGAAATGTTTTTCAAATCTTGTGAACCAATATGTCTGATACAGCTTTACGTATACGATGCCAATATTATGAAATTGTTTAGGTTTGCCAGGGATACAACGTACACAATCGACAGGTATTGCTAATACAAACACTCATCTAACGAAAAATTACGGTAATGAAGTAATTCTTATTATTTGAGCATCCAGAATGAAAAAAAACCTCGACTTCTGTTATCTCTTCAGTATTTGCCTTCAAGTTACTTCTTTAATAAAACGTTCACTGTTATTAGATTTCGTGAAGCGAAATAGATCAAATAAGAGTATTTTACTGCATAATCAAAAAAAATTATACCTGAGCATTCCTATTTTATGGTTTCATTAAAAGACTACATATTCTACTGATTTATACTCCTGTAATATAATTCAAAAAGACAGGTGAAGCCCACAAATAGTTATATATATGAAGCTATTAGCGACTTACTATCGCGATCCAGCAATGATCTGCAGTGGCTTATGGCCGCCAGAAAACCCTTAAGTATTTTCTTAACAATTCAAGGAGATGAGCTTTTCAGATAGGAACAAAGTAGGTTAATATTTTAAGTATTAAGTTATATTCTGAAGTTAAACACAAAGTAATACTTTTATAGTACATTCGTTATCGTTTTACAAGCAGTAAAAACTTCCTTCCTGTACCGCGAGACAAAAGAGAGCTAGTCAATTTTCTCTCCGGCAGTACTTTATAGGCTAGGCGGCCGAAGTGGCCGTGCGGTTCTAGGCGCTGCAGTCTGGAACCGCGAGACCGCTACGGTCGCAGGTTCGAATCCTGCCTCGGGCATGCATGTGTGTGATGTCCTTAGGTTACTTAGGTTTAACTAGTTCTAAGTTCTAGGGGACTAATGACCTCAGAAGTCCCATAGTGCTCAGGGCCAGTACTTTACATGTTTATTACGCCAGAGAGGTGGATGAATTTAGCCATAGCAAAGACGGTCATCTTCTATACTTTATTCATTTTATGTGTTGTGGACGCACTGTATTGGCTTTCATTTCACATTTCACCCTATTTGCCCAACGCGACCCTATTTCCCATTTTATCGCTGTGGCACATATAAGACTTAAACAGGGATGGCACAAACGGTGATGTCTTACTCTTGAACCACTCTGTCACTGTTTGTCAGAAGTTACACACATCGAACGAGGCTTCATCACCTCTAAAACAGTTTCCAGTCGATCGTTAATTTTTTTATGTGCATGTCTGAAATAACCGTTACTACTGACGATCCACAGCTGTACGAAACATTTCAAAATTAATTCGCTGATTCTATGATATCAACTATACTAGGTACAGAGTTACTGCCCCATAGTGATGTATGAAAATTTGTGCCACAGCGGGCCTCGAACTCAGATTTTGCGCTTCTCGCGAGCGGTCGCCTCATCCACTTCGGCTACCCATGCAGGCCCCCCAGAATGACCCAACTGCTATGTACTCACCATCTACATCCATCCTTATATCGTTGATCACAATTCCTCAATGTTTCATTCACCCTGTTGCTGGAATCCAAAGAATTTTGTAAGCACTAGTTGATCAACTTAATGGGCTGCGATATAAGGCTGTAGACAGTGTGACATATGGCGACTGCTCGCGACCAGTGGGAAATCCGTGTTCGAGTCTCGAACCGTCAAAAGTTTTCATATGTCACAATCTGATAGTAGATGTATACCTCTTCCTGGCAAACACATTCGTTCTCGATCTACGTTGACATGTTTCGAAACAGCTGTCGGCAAGTGATGATCGAAGGATCGCTGTGTCAAAAATCTATGGATATCAGTCACTGAATTATGTTGATTGGATCGGAGGTGAAATTCTTCTTACATATCGGTCAGGAGGTCTAAAGATGGCGTAACATAGCGCGGAAACTGGTTGCTCAAATAAAGTAACAATTGGAAATTTAGACGACTGGAAGGTGTTTTGATTAGACCTTGTAGCCATGGAAAGGCTTGGATCTTAAACTCAGACCTCTTGGTGGGCGCTATAGACGACACAGAAACACACGGACTGGGCTGTGGAAACTAAACACGAAGTTCTCTTTACGGATTAATGCAGCATGGCTTCAGTCAACATGCGTGGAGGGATCCTGGTAATCAAACAACGCTAAGGTCTACAATGGAACTACCAGTAGCAGCTTAAATACACGACTGAACAAACATAAATCTTTGCGACTGGCTCCATCAGAACCTGATCTTTAGTCACGAAATCATGAAGTGGGGTTTTCCGAAACCAAATTTATTATTTATAGTGAAGATCTAATATCCACGGCTACATAGAGAAGCCATCGAAACATATGAATATGGGTATAATTTTAACAGAAAGGAAGAAGCTACGGAACTCCGTGATATATTGACTTTAGGTCTACATAATAGATAGATAATTTTTACCGTTGATAGATGGCAATCGATAGTTAAGCTTTATCTCCAACAGTGATTATCTCAACCAGTCACTTAGAAACATCCCCCACGCTCCTTTCTCAGATAATGCATTTTGCTCTTTGACGTCCGACCCATCAGTGAGCGAGACTTAGCGAAGAATTACTGAAGACGTCCAGAACAGCTATGGACGAAACGTTAAGAACGAAGAAGATTCATGAATCACGACCAAACAACCCGGTATCTAATCTTGGTAACGCTGGCATGCCAGAGTCATATCACCTATCGACAGCAAGATGGCGGATCCATGAGATTATGAGGTTGCGGCATGTGGGGGCGTGGGGCACCAATGTTATCCATCCAGGGTAAGCTCAACACTCAACAAAACACAGACAACATCCCCAACCCACTGATCGTTTCGTCAGGACTTCGAGGAAGAGTTCAAGTTTACAGATGACACATGCAGGCATCGTCAACGAATTTATCAGTCGTGCCGGTATTCCCAACTGGATTGGCCTATGTGTACCCCTCCTCCCCCCCCCCCCTCCCCCTCTCAATTATGAGTCGCGTGAACCATGCTTGGAATCGATTGGAAATAAGTGTGCGAGCAATTCCTTACACACCCTTTTGCTAATAGGGTAGCCAGCAACATCAGCACTGGCTTTCAAAGAACAGAGTAACGCTTAAATGCAACAAAACGCGATGCATACAGTTTCCAAGACGGAACTTTTCTAGAAACGGAATTTTACTGTCACAAGGAAATCAAATGGTCAGTGAAGTCGACTATTTCAAATTCATAGGACTGAGGATATTGAACGGGTAATTCATTATGTAAAGAGAAATGAAAATATAATAATCATTGTGTTTGGACTGCGGTTGTAGTGGAGGGAATAGAAGAAAGGTTATGGGAGAATTTTAGCTTGGTAGTAGGAACGAGAAACGAGAAAATTTAATTGAGTTCTGCAACAAATATCAGTTAGGGATAGCGCGAATACTGTGTTCAAGAACCAGAAGACGAGGAGGTATACTTGGAAAAGGCCGGGAGGTACGGGACGATTTCAGTTAGATTACATCATTGTCAGGCATAAATTCCGAAATCAGATACTGGATTACAAAGCGTGCACAGAAGCAGATGTAGACTCATATTACAATTTAGTAACACTGAAAAGTAGGCTGAAGTTTAAGAGATTAGTCAGGAAGAATCAATGCGCGAAGGGTATGGAAATACTAAGGAAGGAAGCGACAGGCTATTCTCTGAGGCTATAGATACTGTAATAATGAATAGATCAGTAGGCAGTTCAGTTGAAGAGAAAGACTACTCTAAGGAGGATAATCGCAGAAGTTGGAAATGAAACCGTACGTCCAAGGAAGGCAACTGAGAAGAAACCGCGGGTAACGAAGAAATACTTAAGTTGATGGAGGAAAGAAGGAATTACAAAAATGTTAGTGATATTCAGGTATACAGATGTACAAGTCACTTAGGAATGAAATAAATAGGACGCGCAGGGAAGCTAAGGCATAACGGCGGCATGAAAAATGTGAAGAAATGGAAAAAGAGTTGATTGTCTGAAGGTCGGAGTCAGCATACAGAAAATTCAAAACAAACTTTGGTGAAATTCAAAGCAATGGTGGTAACACTAAGGGTGCAATAGGAATTCCACTGTTAAATGCAGAGGAGAAAGCGGGTAGATGGAAAGAGTACACTGAGGGCCTCTATGAGGAGAGGACCTGTCTGATGACGTGACAGAAGAAGAAACAGGAGTCGACAGAGAAGAGATAGGGAGCCCTGTCCCAGAATCAGAATTTGCAACATCTCTGGAAGACTTCAAATCAAAGACTTCAATTCCGTCGGAATTTTTAAAATCATTGAGAGGAAATGGTAAAAAAAACGCCTATTCACGTTGATGTGTAGAATGTATGAGACAGGAGGCATACGAGCAGACTTTCGGAAAAACATTATCCACACAATTCCGAAGACAGCAACAGCCGACAAGTGTGAGAATTATCCCACAGTCAGCTTTACAGCTCACGCAACCAACCTGATGACAAGAATTATACACAAAAGAATGTAAAAGAACACTGAAGATCTGTTAGATGACAATCAGTTTGGATTTAGGAAAGGTAACAGCACCAGAGAGGCAATTCTCACGTTGCGGTTAGTAATGAAAAGAAGACTGAAGATATGTTCGTTGGATTTTTCGTCATCGGAAAAAAGTTCGACAACTTACAATGGTGCAAGATGGTGCCCAAATGTTGAGAAAAGTAGGAGAACGTGCTGGGAAAGACGGGTAATATGCAATATGTACTAGAAACCATGAGGTAACAATAAGAATCGAAGACCAAGAACGAAGTGCTCGGATTAAAAAGGATGTAAGGCAGGTGTGTAGTCTTTTACCTCTACTGTTCAATCTATACATCTAAGAAGCGTTGTGGGAAATTAAAGAAAGGCTCAAGAGTGGGATTACAGTTCATGGTGAAGGGTTATCAGTTATAAGATTTGCTATCCTCAGTGAAAGCTGAGAAGAATTACAGGATGTGTTGAATGGAACGAACAGTCTAATGAGTGCACAATATGAATTGAGAGTAAATCGAAGATATACGAAAATAATGAGAAACAGCTGAAATGAGAGGAACGAGAAATGGCATTACGAAGTAGAGGACGTTAAGGAATTTTGCTACGTAGTCAGCATAATAACTCATGATGGACGGAGCAGGGAGGACACACAAAGTAGACTAGAACTGGCTAAAAGGGCATTGCTGGCTAAGAGAAGTCTGCTAGTGTCAAACACAGGTCTTAATTTGAGGAAAAAAATTCCAAAAATGTACAGTCGTGGACAAAACGAGCGAGACCCCTCGCCATTTTGTTATGCTGATCCACACAGCTTTAAAGTCTGCTACACAGCATAACAGGCAAGGCGACGAAGTGCTACCAACATACTATGCACAGGAGTGAAATTGACAGACCATCCGAAATTTGTCAGACTGTTTTCAATCTTGTGTATGACTATGCTGATTAGTGTGTTAAACACAACACGTAAATATAAGATGTAAATGAAAGAAGAAACGCTAACTAGTATGAACTGTACTAATAAAAATGAATTTCAGTTTATCGAGACAACATAACTGTCTTAGTAAGACAAAGTACCCCAGATCGTTACCAATTAGCAAAATATTATGCGGCTGCGAAACGGTCTGTGTCAACGTTCAGACAAGTCATACTGGATTACCGTTGCTGACCTACCATGAAAATGTGCAACTTTAGCAATGCATGAATATTCATAACGAAATTCAGTCAAAAATCATTCAGTGCCACACGCAATTCAATTCAGTTATTGACAGAAGCGGAAAAAGTAATCAGTAAGAAGTATGAAATTCTACAAGATCTTCATATTTACATCCACAGGACGCCGGTACAGAATAAAGGTAGCAATAAAACGTATTGGGGGCGCGAGAATTTCTATTATTACCCCAGACTTGAATAAGCCGGCAATTTCGCAATGAAAATGGTAATATGATCTGCAGTTTCCGTTGCATAGAGCTTTCTGGACTCAAAAACAAGCATTTTCTACACTGATGTCACCGCTTATGTGACAATCATTCGGGACGTTTATCGAAATAACAAAATAATGTTATTAGCGAGTAAATTTAGTAGGATAATTCTGCACCACCCCAGGAAATAAACGGCTACATAGCTGCCAAACGTATTCTCCAATGATTCGAATTCTCCATTAGACTCGCCACAGCCAGAAAACGTTCATTAGCCGAAGTGTTTCTTAAGCTACCTGGCAATGGGAATGCTCGCACTTCTAAAACGCGGTGGCATTAATACTGGGATATGAATTACCAAGTGTATAGACAAATGGATGTTATTAGCATTCCTGTAAAAGTGATTTGGATCGAAAGCATAGCTACGAGTAATATGCTGATGTATAGGGGGGCGGGGGGGGGGGGGGGTATTTATGCAGCCCTCATCTTCAGTAACTGTCGTAGCTATTTTCGTTGTCAAGATTTCGTCACCTAAATCGGTAAAAATGGAACCCTACTTGTCTCACTTTCTTGACCGTCTGTCTGTCTACCCATCCCTTAAAACCCGTTTTGCTAATTCGTAAAGATCTGGGGTATTTTGTCTTACTAAAACAGTTACGTTATCTCGATAAGCTGAAATTTATTTTTATTAGTACTGTTCATACTAATTAGCATTTCTTCCTTCATTTATATCTGATATTTACGTGTTGTGTTTAACACATTAATCAGCATTAATATAGTCATCATTGAAAACAGTCTGAGAAAATTCGGATAGTTGTCAATTTCACGCCTGTGCATGGTATGTTGGTAGCACTTCGTCGCCTTGCCTGTTATGTTGTGTAGCAGACTTTAAAGCTGTGCATATCAGCATAACGAAAAGGCGAGGGGTCTCGATCGTTTTGTCCACAACTGTACTTTTGCAGCACAGAATTGTATGGTAGTGAGAAAATCGGAACAAAAGAAGAATGTTGAAAATCGAGTGGACTGATAAGGTAAGGAATGAGGTTTTCCGCAAAAACTGCGATTAAAGGAATATGTAGAAAACGCTGACAAGAAGGAGAGACAGGATGATAAGACATCTATTAAGACATCAGGCTATAACTTCCACAGTACTACAAGGAGCTGAAGAGAGTAAAAAGTGAATAGGAAGAAAGAGACTGGAATACATCCACCAAATAATTGATGACGTACGTTGCAATTGCTCTCTAAGGTGAAAAGGGTGGCACAGGAGTGGAATTTTGAGCGGGTCGCATAAAAAAAGTAGAATTAAAAAAGAACTGAGCGTCGATGGGTGGATGCAAATCTTCTTTGGAAGTATCACGTTCAAGATCTTCTGCGGAAACTGAATGTTGCTATTCTCACTATAAGTGACCAAGAGACGCGAGGGCTTGTTTCCTTTACTTCATGATGGTGTTATATTTACGGAAAAAATGTGCACTCACCAACAATATTCCAATTCCAGGAAAGGACGATGAGACTGATCTTGCATTGTCTGTTCGGGAACTGTGGGTAAGTCGTTGTTCAGGTGTCCCAGGATTCAAACTCGGCTTTCATTACAGATACAGTATACACTGAGGTGACGAAAGTCATTGGATAGCAACATGGAGATACACAGATGGTGTTAGTATCGCGTGCACTAGGTATATAAGATCATCGCATTGGCTGAGATGTCATTTGTACCTAGGTAATTTATGTGAAGAGGTTCCGGCGTTATCATCGCCACACGTCGTGAATTAACAGACCTTGAACGCTGAGTGTTAGTTGGAGCTAGACGCATGGGACATTCCACTTCGCAAATCGTTAGAGAATTCAATATTCCAAAATACACAGTGTCAAGAGTGTGCAGAGAATACCAAATTTCAGGCATTACCTCTCACCTAGGACAACACACTGACCAACGACTTTCACTTAGCGACTGAGAACAGCGGCACTTGTATAGAGTTGTCAGTGCTAGCAGACAAACAACACTATGTGAAATAACCGCAGAAATCAAAGAAGAAAGTACGATGAACGTATCCACTAGGAGTGCGGCGAAATTTGGCGTCAACGGGCTATGACAACAGATGACCGAAGCGAGTATCTTTGCCAACAGCACAACATCACCTGCATCGCCTCCCCTGGGCTCTTTACCATGTTGTTTGGACCTAGACGACTGGGAAACCTTCGCCTGATCGAATGAGTCTCAATTTCAGTCGGTAAGAGCTGAGGGTAGGGTTAGAGTGTGAAGAAGACCTCACGGAGGACCCAGGATGTTAACAAGGCACTGTGCAAGGTAGTGGCGGCTCTGTAATGGTGTGGGTTGTGTTTACTTGGAATGGACAGGATGCTCTTGTCCATCTGAAGCGATCATTGTCGGGAAATGATTATTTCCGCCTACTTGGAAACCATTTGCAGCTATTTATGGACTTATTATGTATATTCCTATGCATTTCATCGGACCACCACTGTTCGTGATTGGTTTGAAGAACATTACGGACAATACGAGTGAATGATTTAGCTACCCAGACCGCCAGACATGAATCACATTGAACGTTTATGGGACATAATCTAGAGGTCATTTCGCGATCAACATCTTGCATCGGCAACACTTTCTCAGTTAAGGTCGGCTATAGAGTCAGAATGGCTCAATGTGTGTTGCATCATCGGATTTTTTGTTGACAATGTGGACTCATGAACCATGGACCCTGCCGTTGGTGGGGAGGCTTGCGTGCCGCAGCGATACAGATAGCCGTACCGCAGGTGCAACCACAACGAAGGGGTATCTGTTGAGAGGCCAGACAAACGTGTGGTTCCTGACCAGGGGCAGCAGGCTTTTCAGTAGTTGCGGGGGCAACAGTCTGGATGATTGACTGATATGGCCTTGTAACATTACCCAAAACGGCCTTGCTGTGCTGGTACTGCGAACGGCTGAAAGCAAGGGGAAACTACAGCCGTAATTTTTCCCGAGGGCATGCAGCTCTACTGTAAGGTTAAATGATGATGGCGTCCTGTTGGGTAAAATATTCCGGAGGTAAAATAGTCCCCCATTCGGAACTCAAGAGGACGTTGTTATCAGGAGAAAGAAAACTGTCGTTCTACGGATCTGAGCGTGGAATGTCAGATCCCTTAATCGGGCTGGTAGGTTACAAAATTAGAAAGGGAAATGGATACGTTAAAGTTAGATATGTAGTGGGAATTAGTGAAGTTCGGAGGCAGGAGGAACAATACTTCTGGACGGGTGAATATAGGGTTATAAATACCAATTCATATAGAGGTAATACAGGAGTACGTTTAATAATGTATAAAAAATAAGAGTGCGGGTAAGTTACTACAAACAGCATAGTGAACGCATTATTGTGGCCAAGATAGACACGAAGCCCACGCCTACTACAGTAGTACAAGTTTATATGCCAACTAGCTCTGCTGATGACGAAGAAATTGATGAAATGTAAGATGAGATACAATAATTTATTCACATGGTGAAGGGAGACGAAAATTTAATAGTCATGGGTGACTGGAATGCGATAAAAGGAAAAGTGAGAGAAGCAAACGTAGTAGGTGAACATGGACTGGGGGTAAGAAATGAAAGAGGAAGCCACCTGGCAGAATTTTGCACAGAGCATAACTTAATCATAGCTAACACTTCGTTCAAGAATCATGAAAGAAGATAGTATACATGGAAGAATCATGGAGATACTAGAAGGTATCAGATAGATTATATAATGGTAAGACAGAGATTTAGAAACCAGGTTTTAAACTGTAAGACATTTCCAGGGTAGATGTGGAGTCTGACCACAATCTATTGGTTATGAACTGTAGGTTAAAACTGAAGAAAGTACAAAATGGTAGGTATTTCACGAGATGGGACCTGGATAAGCTGACTAAACCAGAGGTTGTACAGAGTTTCAAGGACAGCATAAGGGAACTATTGACAGGAATGGGGGAAAGAAATACAGTAGAAGAGGAATGGGTAGCTTTGAGGAATGAAGTAGTGATGGCAGTAGAGGATCAAGTAGGCAAAAAGACGAGAGCTAGTAGAAATCCTCGGATAGCAGAAGAAACATTGAATTTAATTGATGAAAGGAGAAAATATAAAAATCTCATAAATGAAGCAGGCAAAAAGGAATACAAACGTCTAAAAATAAGATCGACAGGAAGTGCAAAATGGCTAAGCGGGGATGGCTAGAGGACAAATGTAAGGATGTAGAGGCGTATCTCACTAGGGGTAAGATAGATACTGGCCACGGGAAAATTAAAGAGACCTTTGGAGAAAAGAGAACTACTTGCACGAATATCAAGAGCTCAGATGCAAACCCAGTTCTAAGCAAAGAAGGAAAAGCAGAAAGGTGCAAGGAGTATGTAGAGGGTCTACAAAGGCGATGTACTTGAGCACAATATTATGGAAATGGAAGAGGATGTAGATGAAGATCAAATGGGAGATATGATATTGCGCGAAGAGTTTGATAGAGCACTGAAAGACCTGAATCGAAACAAGGCCCCAGAGTAGACAACATTCCATTGGAAGTACTGACGGCCTTGGGAGAGCCAGTCCTGACAAAACTCTACCATCTGGTGAGCAAGATGTATGAAACAGGTGAAATACCCTCAGACTTCAAGAAGAATATAATAATTCCAATCCCAAAGAAGGCAGGTGTTGACAGATGTGAAAATTACCGAACTATCAGTTTAATAAGTCACAGCTGCAAAATACTAACACGAATTCTTTACAGGCGAATGGAAAAACTGGTAGAAGCCGACCTCGGGGAAGATCAGTTTGGATTCCGTAGAAACAATTTAACACATTAGGCAATACTGACCCTACAACTTATATTAGAAGATAGATCAAGGAAACGCGAACCTAAGTTTCTATCATTTGCAGACTTAGAGAAAACTTTTGACAATGTTGGCAGAAATACTCTCTTTCAAATTCTAAATGTGGCAGGGGTAAAGTACAGGGAGCGAAAGGCTACTAACAATTTGTACAGAAACCGGATGGCAGTTATAAGAGTTGTGGGACGTGAACGGTAAGCAGTGGTTAGGAAGGGAGTGAGACAGCGTTGTAGCCTCTCCCTGATGTTATTCAATCTGTATATTGAGCAAGCAGTAAATTAAACAAAAGAAAAATTCGGAGTAGATATTGAAATCCAAGGAAAAGAAATAAAAACTTTGAGGTTCGCCAATGACATTGTAATTCTGTCAGAGACGGCAAAGGTCCTGGAAGAACAGTTGACCGGAATGGACAGTGTCTTGAAAGGAAGATATAAGATGAACGTCAAAAAAGCAAAACGAGGATAATGGATTGTAGTCGAATTAAGTCTGGTGATGCTGAGTAAATTAGATTAGAAAATGAGACACTTACATTAGTAAAGGAGTTTTGCTATTTGAGGAGCAAAATAACTGTTGATGTTTGAAGTAGAGAAGATATAAAATGTAGACTGGCAATGGCAAGAAAAGCGTTCCTGAAGAAGAGAAATTTGTTAACATCGAGTATAAATTTAAGTGTCAGGATGTCGTTTCTGATAGTATTTGTATGGGGTTTATCCATGTATGAAAGTGAAACATGGACGATAAATAGTTTGGACAAGAAGAGAATAGAAGCTTTCGAAATGTGGTGTTACAGAAGAATGCTGAAGATTAGATGGGTAGATCACATAACTAATGAGGAGATGTTGAATAGAATTGGGGAGAAGATCCAGTCAAATTAATGTGATCACCGCCTAAGTGTAATGACCACTTACAGACGGAAGGTGGCAGAACAAGCAGTGGAAGCTATATAAAGTGTGTCCATGGAAGGCGGAAAACAGTGCAGTCGTTGATGTAACTCAAGAAATTGAGCGGTTCATGTGACGTTAAGGAGGGCATGATCATTGGACTTTGGGCCAAGGGTGGGAGCATTTCCGAAAGCCCCAAGTCTGTAAACTGTCGCGTGGTGTATATCATGTACGGCAAAGTGGCGATATACAAAACTGACACCAAGGCAACTATTGTAGACCACGGCCCATAGATGACCTGAACGACGGCTGGGGAGGTGTGTACGAGCAAATAGACGTGCAACTGGTGAGCAACTGACCGCCCATATGAATCAAGAAGCTACAAGCTACCAACAGTGTCTCCTCACTACCATTCAAAGAACGTTGCTACGTATGGACCTCCACAGCAGGCGCCTGGTTCATGAATCCATGCAGACTGCTGTTGACCGGCGACGAAGGCTGAAATTGGCACGTCATTACGGAAACTGGACGTTCAGAAAGGATTCCAGTAATGCTAGTTCTGCAAGGCTCGCAGAAGAGCTTCTGTGAAGTTTGGAAGGTAGGGGACGAGGTACTGGCGGAATTAAAGCTGTGAGGAAGAGTCGTGAATCGTGCTTGGGTAGCTCAATTGGAAGAGCACTTGCTCGCCAAGGCAAAGGTCCCGAGTTCGAGTCTCGGTCCGTCACACAGTTTTAATTTGTCAGGAAATTTCATATCAGTGAACACTCCGCTGCAGAGTGAAAATCTCATTCTACAAAGAGTCTACTTACACCTTCAACAATCTCATTCTACACGCTCCGCAGCGATCCGCTTTCGACGGATGGCCACATTAATGTGACTGGAGAGTGTAGTTAGGGCTCGCGATCTGTTTCATTGGACGTGAGTTATTAGACGGGAACACAGCACCTAAATGTATGGAAGAAGTTGAAAAGAACCAAGAACATCCATACAGAGATCCAGAGAAGCTGACTGGAGCTGGACAGAGGGCGCAGCACTGCTGCACAGCGATGAGGGGCGGGCGAGGTGGGGGCGGGAAGAACTACACGACCAGTGCCCCACCACAAGCCTGGAGCTGGGTTCACACCTATATTCATCTGTTTAGGTCATCATTGTGGAAACCCCGTCGTCTTAGAGTAGCATGAAACTTATTTTCCATTCTTGTCATTCTCACATTATTAAGTAATTCATTTTGAAGCATCCAGTATATCCGCCAATGTTGTGCGAAAGTAAATACCAATACAAGTACCTCCTGTTAGTGGCGTGTGAAAGTACTACTCTCCGTCTGAACAGGTTTTGGAGGGCCCAACGGTACCGACCGACCGCCGTTTCATCCTCAGCCCATAGGCGTCACTGGATGCGGGTATCGAGCGATATGTGGTCAGCATACCGCTCTCCCAGCCGTTGTCAGTTTTCATGACCTGAGCCGTTACTTCTCAAACATGTAGCTCCTACAGTCGGTCTCACAAGACCTGAGTACATCCCGCTTGGCAACAGCACTCGGCAGTGCCGGGCTGTCACCCATCCAAGTACTAACTTAGCCCAGAGCTTAACTTCGGTGGTCTGAGGTGAACAGGTGTTACCACTGTGGCAAAGCCATTGGTGTGTGGAACTAACTGGTGTACCACCCTTAAGGACGAAAGAATCTTTCGCATGCTGTGTCACTGCCAAGTAACATAGCGAGATGAAATGTGGACCAAACAGAGAAAGATATGACAACTTTTAACGTTGCAGCGCGTCAACAATCGTGAATAATTTAATGATTATAAAGAATCCGCCTCGAGTGCAAATAGAAACCGGATGTTCATCTAGGTTTCGGCGCGGATAACCACGCCTTCTTCGGAACACACTAAAACTACAAACTGCCTAAAGACGCATGGTCCAACATTAATACAGAACGCCCAAAATTGCAAAAGTCTCGAATGAAATTACATGCGAGCACGTTGCAGAGCAAGCATTTCCGTCTGTGTTGATTACTCACCCTATTAAGTACCATCTCCCGCCTTTTACGATGTCCAGCGGACCATCGTAAATAGGGGTGACTTTTGTGTAATTATTGTCTTTGAAAAATGTTTCATTTCTACTCTTCTAATTGCGTATTTCTTTCTATGTGTGGTCCAAATTTCACCGAGCTGCGTTACTTGGCAGGGACACATCAAACCGAAAGCTACTTACGTCATTACGTTTTGCACTCCAGTGTAGAGACATGTTTTCGAAGACCTTCATTGTTCACCAGAGAAAGTGAAAAATCACCTAAATAATGATAAGCAGGACTAATTTCTATAATGACAGTTTTTGATGAATTTGCAGTATTATTCTGTATAATGTCGTCATTGTAGTGGTGTCACTTATGTTGTGATATTACTGTTAGCTATATTAAAGCTGTTTAGCATCCTCTGAACACGTTAGAGAAGAGCCATTACGTGGCGAAGAAACATGACTACATGGCCACCGTGGTATGATCACAACTGCGTAATATTGCAGAACAGATAGTCTCATGAATGCATAGCACTCTCAGACAGGAAACCGCACTGATAGAAAGTCATCTTAACTGGTATCTTGAAGATCTGTTTTCGCGCCAAAAATTAATTAAGTAGCACGACGATTTCCATAAAGATGTTCTCACTGCAGTTTCACTTAATGTATGTTACACAGAACTTTTATGTAATAAATTACCCTATGTTGTTGTTGTGGTCTTCAGTCCTGAGACTGGTTTGATGCAGCACTCGAAGCTACTCTATCCTGTGCAAGCTTCTTCACCTCCCAGTACCAATCGCAACGTACATCCTACTGAATCTGCTTAGTGTACTCATCTCTTGGTCTCCCTCTACGATTTTTACCCTCCAAGCTGCCCTCCAATACTAAATTGGTGATCCCTTGAGGCCTCAGCACATGTCCTACCAACCGATCCCTTCTTCTAGTCAAGTTGTGCCACAAACTACTCTTCTCCCCAATTCTATTCAACATCTCCTCATTAGTTATGTGATCTATCCATCTAATCTCCAGAATTCTTCTGTAGCACCACATTTCGAAAGCTTCTATTCTCTTCTGGTCAAAACTATTTATCGTCCATGTTCCACTCCCATACATTGCTACACTCCATACAAATACTTTCAGAAACGACTTCCTGACACTTAAGTCTATACTTGATGTTAAGAAATTTCTCTTCTTCAGAAATGCTTTCCTTGCCATTGCCAGTCTACATTTTATATCCTCTCTACTTCGACCATCATCAGTTACTTTCCTCCCCAAATAGGAAAACTCCTTTACTACTTTAAGCGTCTTATTTTCTAATCTAATTCCTGCAAAATCACCCGATTTAATTCGACTGCATTCCATTATCCTCGTTTTGCTTTTGTTGATGTTCATCTTATATCCTCCTTTCCAGACACTGTCCATTCCGATCAGCTGCTCTCCAGGTCCTTTGCTGTCTCTGACAGAATTACAATGTCATCGGCGAACCTCAAAGTTTTTATTTCTTCTCCATGGATTTTAATATCTACTCCGATTTTTTTTTTTTTGTTTCCTTTACTGCTTGTTCAATATACAGATTGAATAACATCGGGGAGAGGCTACAACCCTGTCTCACTCCCTTCCCAACCACTGCTTCTCTTTCATGTCCCCCGACTCTTATAACTGCCATCTGGTTTCTGTACAAATTGTAAATAGCCTATCGCTCCCTGTATTTTAACCCTGCCACCTTAAGAATTTGAAAGAAAGTATTCCAGTTAACATTGTCAAAAGCTTTCTCTAAGTCTACAAATTCTAGAAGCGTAGGTTTGCCTTTCCTTAACCTATTTTCTAAGATAGGTCGTAGGGTCAGTATTGCCTCACGTGTTCCAATATTTCTACGGAATCCAAACTGATCTTCCCCGAGGTCGGCTTCTACCGGTTTTTCCGTCCGCCTGTAAGGAATTCGCGTTAGTATTTTGCAGCTGTGACTTATTAAACTGATAGTTCGGTGATTTTCACATCTATCAACACCTGCTTTCTTTGGGATTGGAATTATTATATTCTTCTTGAAGTCTGAGGGTATTTCGCCACTCTCATACATTTTGCCCACCAGATGGTAGAGTTTTGCCAGGAATGGCTCTCCCAAGGCTGTCAGTAATTCTGATGGAATGTTGTCTACTCCCGGGGCCTTGTTTCGATTCAGGTCTTTCAGTGCTCTGTCAAACTCTTCACGCTTAGGAACAAGTGGGAATTTTTAATATGACTGAGCAATTAACAATTAGTCCCACTTTTGTTACATGTATTTACGACTTCAGAAGCTACACTGTGAAAAACTGATTGCCTTCTCAGGAAAATAATACTGGGGAAGGGGGCGGGGGGAGAGAGGAGAAATTCAACAGGTTAGACAAACAGCAATCTTCTTGACTCCTGTGCAGCATGAGCTGGGTCGTTGCCCTGGAACAAAAAAATCCTTTTGGAAAAATTTCTGCGACTCTTCGTCTTGAGAGCCTCCCGTAAACTAGTCAGGAGAATTCAGTAGCATTCTCGCATGTTGAGTCTCACTTTAGAAGCACAATCTGATGGAATGGCATCATGGCCGTTGCAAAAAACATTCAATATCACCTTGCTCGATGATGGGTAGTTTCTCTCGCCTTTTTCGGCGGAAATAACTGCTCATGTTCCCATCGTTGTTTGCTTCTTTGTCTAGCGGTCACAGCGATACCCACAGCAGTCATCCACCATGATCAGGCGGCTAAAGAAATCTTCTGGATTGGCGCAGTACAGCTGCAACATTTCCGCTGCTGTATCAGTTCGGCTGGCTTTCTGAATGTGGATAGGAGTCGCGGAACCTAGAGGTTGCGACCTTTGTTGTTTCTATAACGTCGTACAAAATGTTGAAATATGATACATGACCCGTGCAAAATCTTGAAAACTGATCCATGACACATTTTCGCTTTTCGCACTACGTCATTTTATCTTGGCTCCTCGTGATGTACGACGCAATGTGGCGAGAGAATTTCGATGTGACGCGTGAGCGGAGATTACAGACAGTTTCCTGCAAACAAACAAAAAACGGTATAACTTAAAATTCTTCCTTCGTGTGGATTGGTCCGTGACATTTCGGTCAAACTGCCAAATGTGTATAACTTGCTTCACGATATTTCCGCTCTTTGACTAATCAAGGAATATACCGTACCATTTCCTTCTCCGAAGAGCTGTTTGATGAGAAGTTAAAACATCCCCGCCCTATTGGATATGGCTCTGCTAAAATAGGCAGGGTACTAAGGAAGCATCATATTAAAGTGATCTTCTGTCCTCCTTCACATATATTGGCACTTTCGCGTTCAGTCAAATACGACTTAGAGCAGCGTAAGATAGGTGTTTATAAGACTGCGCCTGAGTTCGGCAAATCATATGTAGGGCATCATGTGTAGCGCATAGTGGAATACCAAGCCAGTAATTCCTCTGTCCCAGAACGCTGCATTTGTATCGCTCATTCGATGAAATGTAACGATATAAACATTGTGGTCCACAATTCTAACTTTTCGAACACTGTTGTCAGTGAATACGACTGTCTGAGTTTCTTTTCAATCGGGACTGTGGTTTCTAGTTAGATAACGCATGAAATCCTTCAGTAGAAAATTCTGCGATTTTACTGTAAGACGACCGATCTAAAATCGATGAGGCAAGCTTTCACCGAGAACTACAAAATTAGTGTAACGTTGGATTATAGAAGCCGCCATCTACAGAGGAACGCTGTCTTTGCACTTAGTTCAAATGGCTCTGAGCACTACGCGACTTAACTTCTGAGGTCATCAGTCGCCTAGAACTTAGAACTAATTAATCCTAACTAGCCTAAGGACATCACATACCTCCATGCCCGAAGCAGGATTCGAACCTGCGACCGTAGCGGTCGCTCGGTTCCAGACTGTAGCAACTAGAACCGCACGGCCACTCTGGCCGGCTTTCACTCAGTAAATGATGTTAAATGTCTCATGAAAGGGTGCACATAACGTTCGGAATGTCTCTTCACCTCTGTTGTTAGAAAAAAGTGTGAAAATGCGATGCCTAATTGCAGCTATATTCGAGATTACAATTATTCAAGTCGAAGCTAGTTGAAGGACAAATACGATAAAATGGTGGAAAGGAAGATAGATAAAATTATTCAACACAAAAATAAATTAAACACTGAAAAATAGCCGTGGAGAACAGAGGCAAAATATGTGTCAGGAAATATTAAACAGGAACCGTAAGTGAATATCTTAGTGAATGATGAAACAAAACTCACTATTCGCTATTTCGTAAGTTTCGTGGAATTATCTTGAAAGGATGACTTACATTTTCACTCCTAATTGTAATAAAGTAACCATGCATTCTTGGATGAATATTTATAATTTCCCTACTTTTGATGGAAACCTAACACAGAAAACTAGGAAACTGCACCCATTTAAGGCAGACTTGATTTCTCAGCAGGAATTGTGAAGTAAACATCCTTTTATTTTGCTCTTCAATTACTTTCGTTGTCTCACATACCCTGTAAATCAGAGGCCAGTATTGTTATTCTTCCCTGCAAATGGCGGCCTGCATTTCAGGAACACTTGCGTCACTCTTCAGCCACGGCATGGTAGGGGCTCGTCTGTAGCACAAGCGCATGCGCTCTAACAATACATACACAGTGACAACTGGGTGCACCACGCATGCGCCGGCGGAATATTAAATGGGGAATTCAGTGTACTTTGGTCAGTATACACATGAAAATGGCTATGAGACTCTGCGAGGGAGTTATTGACACCCGGCAGTTCTCCCGAAATTTCACGGAATAAACAAATAATTCATTGCATACATTATTTTCGAGGTAACAGTTTATATGTTACCACTACCCCTCGTTGAGCTGGCGTAACGGCGACACAACGATGGACGCGAAACGATACGCCGGGCTGTAATACCTACCACATAGGTAACTATCAAGCAAGACCTAGTTACTTACATAAGAAAAGCTGACTTTAATCCGAAGATTGGATTCGCATCGCAATGCTTTACTAGGAGTGACCTAATGGCCACACTAATGCCCTTGCCTATTCTGACATCAAAGAACAGATACACCCAGCAATTTATTGGGTGACCTGCAGTTAAACGTGGTCTGCGATTTGGCACCTTTAACGTAAACAAATCGTGGCTACAGGGTAAAGAAGCAATAAGTGAAAGGAAAACTTTGGGACTGAACCAAAGATTTTTGGATTCCTAGCCTGGAGTTGCCAACATAGCCATCGAGACACCATAAACAAATTTTATCGGGTAAGCTAATTCTAATTAGAAACGTCATGTTTCACCGCCAGTTGTAAGTAAAGCCCCTTTACATTCTTAGTGGAACATGGTTGCAATTAAAAGTTTATGCATCACAGCCGGCCGCGGTGGTCTAGCGGTTCTAGGCGCTCAGTCCGGAACCGCGGGACTGCTACGGTCGCTGGTTCGAATCCTGCCTCGGGCATGGATGTGTGTGATGTCCTTAGGTTAGTTAGGTTTAACTAGTTCTAATTTCTAGGGGACTGATGACCACAGACGTTAAGTCCCATAGTGCTCAGAGCCATTTGAACCATTTTATGCATCACAATTAACAGTACTTCTCAAAATGAGTCTTGAAAGACCTCAGTATTTCTCCAGAAATGAATTGGGACAGCGCTTTAGGAAGTAGGAGCAATATATCTGTAATATACCGCATAATTGTTGTGGAGGAAACGCATTGCCTGTTTTGTTTCGTGTTATGATATTGGCTGACTGACGTCTTGCCCCAGTTATTGTAGAAATGTTCGAAGTAGGAGCAGTGGTCCGTAGCTGAAGTGGACTATTGCTTTGATTTAATTCGACAAGTTAAAACTGTTGTAATGATTAAAATGAAAGCAGTATAACCAATGTTCCGGAGAATCGTTTATAAAACATATTCGTAAGTGTAAAATATAATTATTACTGTGCAGACTTAAGCTGCCTAATGATTCTGTGTTAAAATACTTTTCAGTTTTTTGTTAAAATACTCTTCAAAAAATGCAGTCTGAGGATCCGATTTTTTATTTTGTTCTAAATGTTTAGTACGAAGAAATGCATGGATAGCTGAATTTTCTCATTATGAGAGTACTGAAGGACGAACTGTTTTAATTGCTAAAACCATTTAAAAGCCAAGGTCGCACAAAATATTTTTTTCAAGACAACCGATCTCAACAGTCTTGGCTGTCATCTTCATGTCTTAAAAATTTTTCTTAGTAAAACGTGTTCATTTTACGCTGACATCATGTACAAGATGTCAAGTGGATAAAACTTAGCACATTATAAATGTTTGTCATCGCTAAAATATTTAAAAACGCACAGGATCTTCTCCAAAAGGCCATGTCCATATACATATTGCTCAATATGATATGGAAATGTGTGTTTTTAAATGTTTTAGTAATAACAAACGTTTATAATGGGCTGAGTTTTATCCACTTGACATCTTGTGCGTGAAGTTAGTGTAAAATGAACATGTTTTATTACAAAAAAGTGTTTAAGACTTGAAGATGACAGCTAAGACTGTTGAAACTGGTTGTCTTGAATAAAAAATATTTTGTGCGATCTTGGCTTTTTAATTGTTTTTGGTGATGCATGTATGGGGTATACTGCTGTTTCAGATATATTCGGAGGCTCAACAATGCTTTCTGCTTATTCATAGACTAGAAAACATTGCCTATTGTTTGAGCAACTAGTTTTTTCATGATAAACAGCGCCATGTACTGGCCTTGCTTCGGAAACAACTGAATCACAGGAATATGGAGTTCCGGCCAGCGTAACCTGCGCACGGCTCTCGAGGAACGGAGGAGGAGACAGAGTAGGCATTATTTCAGACCAGGTAAGTCCTTCCGTCAGTTGTGTCCGCAAATATCCGGTATCCGCAATTGTCCATGTGATACCGGAGACATCATTCTAATCCCCTGTGACACCACTTGTAGCCTATTTAATAGTTTCAGTTCGCCGAGGAAGAGAGATCAGGCATGCATCCAGGTGAAGCCGCCCCCTTTTACTTAGATCCCGTACTGCTCACACCCGTGGTCTAGGTTTAGCGTATTCGGATAGTAATCAGAACATTCTGGTTTCACGCATTCGATCTCAGCTGCTACATAAATTTTCGAGTAAAATCATCAGCACTGACTGTCGAAGACTTTCGACATAAGGAGTCTCACTCGTTCTGCCAACGATTTTGTCAAAGGGGCGAAGGAGCAGACAGAGTTTCACACAGACCTTTTATACCTGGGGTGGGAAATCGTACATCAAACGCGGAAGAAACAGCAATGGTTAACAACCTGAGGATGCAGAAAGTAATGGAAACCACTGCATCCGAGACACGTAACGTGAACCCTCGAGACTTGTGACCTGTAACTGAGGAAGTTTCGTGCTGATCTCTTCATTGACAAAGGATTCCGAACTAGTCCCCATTCGCGTAAGATTCGTTAGGAATAGGAACGTACGGCTGGGAGTCAGCTACTGTAAACAGTTCTGTGACTAGGTTGATCTCATAAGAACAGACTGCAATCCAACGCCAACAACGATTATAAGTATACATGCCGACATCAAAAACAGAATATAAAACAGAAGATAAAAAAATAAAGTATATGAGGGTATATGTGTGTCTGTGTGCATGTGTGTGTGTGTGTGTGTGTGTGTGTGTGTGTGTGTGTGTGTATGTGTGTGTGTGTGTGTGTGTGTGTGTATCAGTATGTAAACGTATATGAAAATATAATAACCCTGGGGGAATGCAACGCTTTAATAGGGGAACTGATTGAACACAGTTTCAAATGGTTCAAATGGCTCTGAGCACTATGCGACTTAACTGCTGAGGTCATCAGTCGCCTAGAACTTAGAACTAATTAAACCTAACTAACCTAAGGACATCACACACATCCATGCCCGAGGCAGGATTCGAACCTGCGACCGTAGCGGTCACGCGGTTCCAGACTGAAGCGCCTTTAACCGCACGGCCACACCGGCCGGCAAACACAGTTTCACATAAGAATACGACCTTGGTAGACAAAATGAGAGAGACGAAAGACACTGAGATTTACAATTAATTTCAGCTAGTAACTGCGAGTACACTATTCAAAAGTAACAAGAGGAAGAGGTATACATGCATATGGCCCAGTACCACGGGGAGGTTTGAAGTGGGTTACGTCATGGTCAAATTTCGAAATCAGATATTGGATAGTGAGACGCACCTAGAGCAGATATATTGACTTGGATCGCAATGTAATAAGGACGATGAGTAGACTGAAGTTTAAGAGAACATTCTGAAAGAATCAATGTGCAAAGAAGTGGGATACTGAAGTACCGAGGAACAATGAGACGCGCTTGATGTTCTCTGAGGTTGTAGGTACTGCGATAATAAATATTACTGTAGGCAGTTCAGATGAAGACGAATGGACATTTCTGATAAGGGAAGTCACATAAGACGAACAGAACAGCACATGTACAAGAAAGGTAACTGTGACGAAATGTTAAACAAGAGAAGGAATGCGTTAATGGATAGACGAAAGAAGGAAGTACAAAAATGTTCAGCGAAAGGTAGCAGTACAGTAATACAAGTCACTTATGAATGAAATAAAGAGGGTGTGCAGGGAAGCAAAGGCAAAATGGTTGCAGGAAAGATGTTACGAACTCTAAAAGAAATAAACCTCTAAAGGACTCACTCGGCATATGGTGAAATCCATACTACCTTCAGTGAAACTAAAGGCAAAGGCATCATTAAGAGTGCGATGGAAATTCGACGGCTGAACGCACAAGAAAGAGCAGATAGGAGGAAAGAGTGCAACGAAGCCTCACGAGTGATAGGAAGATGAACTGGTAGCAGGTATGGATGACGTAGGGGCTCAAGTAATAAAGACTAACAGAGCTTGCGATCTAGTAAGGATAGACAACATTCCACTGGAATTTCTGAAACCATTGGGAGAAGAGGCAACCAAATGACTGTTGAAGTTAGTGCGTAGAATCAATGAGGCAGGAGCTACATCACCTGCGTTTTTAACAGTTCATGCTTCCAAATTGCTAACAGGAATGTTGTACATGACAATGGAAAGGAAAATTGAAAATCTGTCACATGACGATCAGCTTGGCTTTCAGAAAGGTAAAGGCACCATAGAAGCAGTTCAGAATAAAAAAAATTGTACATTTGTGGTAAGATCTTGTAGGACCAAACTGCTTAGGTCATCTATCCCTAAGCTTACATACTACTTAATCTAACTTAAACTAACTTAAGGTATGGACAACACACACACCCATGCCCGAGGGAGGACTCGAACCGCCGACAAAGGGGAGCCGCGCGGGCCGTGACAAGGCGCCTCAGAGCGCACGGCTAACCCTTCGCGGGCATCAGTTCTGACGTTGCGTCTGATAATGGAAGCAAGACCGAAGAAAAATCAACAGAAGTTCGTAGATTTTGCCGGATTAGAAATGGTGTTCGACTATGTAAAATGGTGCAAGAGGGTGAAAGAGTGTCAATGATCAGATTCGTTGATGACGTTACCATCCTCAGTCAAACTGAAGAACAATTACAGGAGACGCTCAACGGAGTCTCATTAGTACAGAATACGGATAGAGAGAAAACCGAAGAAAGACGAAAGTAAAAAGGAGTACCAGAAATGAGATTAGCTTTAAACTTAGTATCAAAATTGGTGTCCACAAAGCAGACGAAGTTAAGGAGTTCTGCTACCATTTTAAGCAAAATAATACAGGGCGGACGAAGCGACGAAGACATAACAAGCAGAATAGCACAGGGCGAGCGGGTATTCCTGGCCAAAGAAATCAGTTAGTATATAACATATGCCTTAATTTGAGGAAGAAATTTATGAGAATGTGCGTTTGGAAGATAGCATTTTATCGTAGTGAATCGTGGCCCGTAGGAAAATCGAGTAACGAGAACCGAAGCGTTTAAGATTTGGTGACGTAGAAGAATGTTGAAAATTAGGTGGGTTTATGGGATAAGGAAAGAGGAGGTTGTCCGCAGATTCGACGAAGAAAGGAAGATATGGAAAACATCGACAAAAAGAAGGGACAGGATGACAGAAGGTGTGTTAAGACTTCAGGGAATAGCTCCCATTGTAGCAAAGTGACCTGTAGTTGACAAAAATTGTAGGGGAACACAGAAATTAGAATATATCCTACAAATAATTGACGGGAATATGGTGCAAGTGCGACTCTGGCACTGAGATGAAGAGCCTGTCACAAGGCATGATGAGTGCCTGGTCGAATCAACCCCAGCACTGATTTTTTTAGAAAAAAAACTCGCAGCCATTTTCTATCGAACTAAGTTTGTGATTTTAGGTCCCATGGTGTGGGGGAGTCGTGTTCAAAGGAGAAACGTTTGTGTGCATTCCTGTTGACACATCTGTTGTCATTTTGGAAAATGGTGTTTTCTACAGCACATTCATCATGAAGCGTAGATATTATGAAAGTGCAGAAGAAAGGGAAACGCCTAGTTACCAACAATGCTGAAATCAACATTCTGATTCATATGAAATGACAGTTTCAGAGACTTTATAAGTGCCTGAACCTGTATTTTAGCCTGGATCCCCCAATTATGTTCGATGCTGAGGTGCTGTTCCAGACCTTGGAGAGCCTCGCCAATTCTGTTCGTGTGTAAGGGGGGAATTTATAGTAGACTGGGGCGTCAGCGAGAGTTTCGATCGAAGAGGGAGGCGTGTCAGGGTAATTCGCGAAGTTGTGTGAACCGCTGTGCGAAGGTGGCTTAGTGGATAACGCACCTGCATCGCAAACAAGAGACCCGGCTTCGATTCCCGGCCTTGATACAAATTTGCACCCGCCGCTTCAGTCTGTATGCATAAAATCCTGATTCATTTTCACTATAACCTGAATTAGTGGGCCCAAGTCAAGGTATGAAACACGTCCAAAGCATCAAAGAATCTCCTGTTCCTGTTTTCACTGACAGGTCCAGTACCCGTCGGGTTGGAATTCGATTGTCGCTGACAAGTAGTGACACCCGTCTGCGTCCCTGTCAGAACCTTTTAATGACTATTATTCGCACACCGTGTTACATATGTGCGAGCGGTACTCCATTCCTTGCAGACACGTTGGGCGGTCTATGTTTATATACGAACAAATCGGGCAATTTCTACCGTGTTGTGGTGATCGACTCGGTCAAACGTGATTCTCCACGTCGACCGATCACATGCTCTGATTCCAAACAGCTGACTGCTACATACACACTATTTGACGTCTTACGTAAGCGTTCGAGGGTCAAATGATCACTTGGTACCAGCTCTACAGATTGTACACCGCTCCACAGCGACCAGCGTATTCAGTGATTAACGTTTTGGTCGGTGACATTGCCTTGAATAATAACATCAATTTTGAAAGTCTACACTGTAGAATACTGCAGTTCCACATTATGATGTTAACATACAGAAATGTATTCTGCTGATTTTCATCGCCTTGACGATCTGTTATTGAACATTCTTTGCTTTTCTGTCAACTGATTCCCGGAGTATGTTTCTGCGATGGGGGAACGCCTCGTCTGTCCCGTAATAGAGAGGAAACTGCCACATATCATCTTGTATCGGAATTAGTTCTGGTAAATTAAGATATTTGTGTTGTAAGGTGTCAGGCAACTCCAACACTTTCCATGAAAACCCTGACATGATAGCACATTCGGCAGTATGTCACATAGTTCCGAAAATATCCTGACATTAAATTAACCAAAGTAATACGATCAACTAGTGAGCAAATGGAATACCACAGACTAACAAAAGAACGCCTAAATGCATGTCATACCTTCCCACCGTGAAACAGACGCAGTTCCGAGGGGAGAAACGCGAACAGAAGCCGAGAGCAGAGTCGTGTAGGCTAGGAGGCCCTACGATAAGGGACAGACACCCACGTCGCCAACCGACCAACAAAATCATCCCCCAGCCCATGTTAAAAGATAGAGCCCTCCAGAAGAACAGTATAGATCTTACGATAACACTAAAAGGGCCACACCAGCTGCAAGTTTTAGCGTGAGACTTTTTCATGTGTCTGTGACGTAGCAAACATTGAAAACAATGCCCCACCACGAAAAGTATAACGTTTGTCATTGGATAGATAGAAGTTTTGTAGGCAGAGCTTAAGGTTAACATGGAGCCCCTGATTGGTCAATTGAAAACACAGCCAGATAGCTTTTCTAAAACCAACTTCGGTAAATTGTAGTAAGGAGAAATTAGGAGAGAGTTGCTTCCGAGATGGCGAGGTGTTTGGAGCTGTGCCGCCCGCCGCCCCCTGACGCTGCCTAAACACCGACAAGGTAATGAACGTACGCGATGCCATATTTTTGAGTGCATAAGGCTTCACTCAGAACTGCAGAAGTCTCATCTGTTACATCCCCTTTTTACGTGATAATAGTGTCGATTGTCAGTTAAATCTCATAGTGTTTACATTTGCTACTCGAAGTAAAAATCTGAAACGCGATGATTTTTCTGTTATGTAATTATTGAGAAGCCACATCAGCCACTGTAATTACGACAAGTTAATAAGTAATTAAAGATAATTGAGGGTCACTGTAGACCATTTCGATAGTTTTCTCTTTTATGAAACTTAACTTAAATCTAGATTATAGATGTGATATGGCATAGGTCATCATTCGATACATTGTAGAACTTGGAAACCCATTCAGGGAATATTCGTTCACATTTTTGTTGAACGCAGTTGGTTTTTATCACCCTGTATTAAAATATTTCCTTTTATCAATAGTGCACTTTATAAAGAATGTTTTGGGAGTAGAATAAAATTTCCAATGGTAAACTTTACTGCTTTTTCGGCGTTATTTTACCAGCTAACTAAAAATAGGAAAGCCTTGAACCCCTTCCACTAAATTTAGTTAGTATTAAGATTCTTTTACAGGGAGTGCAGTGGAGCTGACGCCGAAATCATTAAGTATTTGATTATATCATCACTAGTCTCATTGAACTCTTCTGAACTCTACATGTCATGTGTGGTCTGGCGTCTCCTTACCAGCAACAGGTCCCAGGTTCAAACTAGTCAATTCCCTAAAAAACATGCTCAGAGCGTCGTTCCGTGAAAGTGGTATGGAGACACGACTTAGAACAAACAGACACCACACAGAATGTTAGAGAATAGCGACCCTGCCAGGATGGTAAACTATCATGATTGAAGGTCGACCACACGCCCAACTAGATCAGAAAAATTTCCCGTTAAAAAATTTTCGTATTAAAATTTTTTTTTAAAGGCATAAATAGTTGAAAACAGTAGCTGCAGCTATAGATAGTAAGAAAGTATTCAATAGAAAGTGAGACATTGTAGCAGAGACATTAGCATAATTCAAAAAATGGCTCTGAGCACTATGGGACTCAACTTCTGAGGTCATTAGTCCCCTAGAACTTAGAACTAGTTAAACCTAACTAACCTAAGGACATCACACACATCCATGCCCGAAGCAGACCGTAGCGGTCTCGCGGTTCCAGACTGCAGCGCCTATAACCGCACGGGCACTTCGGCCGGCAAGCATAATTAAATTATGAATTTTAATATTGTTAGAATTAAGTTTTCTCTCCAATGCAAGCGCACGGGTGGAGGATACATCGTTGACAAGTTGGTTCTGACCCAACAAATAAGTGAATGGATTGTCAGTCTTGGGTATAATAAGTGTCAAGTCGTGTGAACAAAAAGTTTACGAAACGCGTGAGATTGTATGAGCGCATGTTGACGCGAAGTAGGGCGCGTGAATTGCTTTTAAAACAGAAAATAAGGGATTCGGAAAGATTAGCAATGGCAGATCGAGACATTGACCAAGTTGAGGTAGAGACCCAGCATGAAGATGGACAGAGAATCGAGGACAGTACAACAGACGATGCGGTATCGCGATAAATAGGACGGATAACGCAACATAACGAGGATAATGTACGCCAAGGCATAGAGAACGTAGGTCAGCATACGACAGAGGAGCAGGAAAGTAGAGAGACAGTCGATGCGGAACGGTTCAAATGGCTCTGAGCACTATGCGACTTAACTGCTGAGGTCATCAGTCGCCTAGAACTTAGAACTAATTAAACCTAACTGACCCAAGGACATCACACACATCCATGCCCGAGGCAGGATTCGAACCTGCGACCGTAACGGTCGCTCGGTTCCAGACTGTAGCGCCCAGAACCGCACGGCCACTCCGGCCGGCAGTCGATGAGCATTCTAACTTGCGTCTTGAATACGTAGAACCCATAGTACAAGTAATCAGAGCTCCTTCACCACAGAGTACAAGGAATTCGAGCAGAAACGTGTTACCGCACAGTTCAATGCAATCGGTTGCAAATCAACACTTGGGCGAAAGTACAGAGCGTAGGACATCGGAAGAAAACGCAATTGGACCCACCAATCTGGCAGAATTATTACAACAAATGACGGAAACCATGACAAGCCAAAATAAAGAAATTGCGAACCAAATTAAAATTCAGAATGCAGAAATGACGAAACAAATTGCAGAAACCACGAGACAAATACGTGAGATTAAAGAACAAAACAAAAAAAGTTCATCTAAGTCATATTGAAGACGAGGCAAAAAAATCTCGAGAAGTGATAGGAAACTTAATAACAGGTCACAATCAATTGAGAACAGACATTGACAAGGAACAAGCGGCCATACAAACATTGCGTAATGACACTCAGGACGAGATCAAAACATTACGTAACAACACCCAGGGAGAAGTCAAGAAAGTAGAGAAACAGATAAACGTAATTACTAGACAAGCAGCAGGTACAGTGCATGAAATTGTTGAAAACAGTGTGTTACACAAACGTATCACAAAAGCAGCGCTGAAAAGATATGATAATCGCATAGTCAAAATAGAAGCGGAAACGAAGCAACAATTTCAGAAATTGCGAACAGAGTTGTTGCAAACCACTGAAGAGCGTAGTGAACAGGATCGAAGAAGCACTGAGTGTGCAACAACATCCGTATCTGTAACAGCAACGGAAAAACAAGCAATTAACGAAGATATTACGCATTTGCGATTCCAATCACAGGCGGAAAGTAACATACGTGAAATCAGATAGCCTGCACAGCAACAAACACGTTTCGAAATTCTTGATGAACAAACGGCACCACAAACACATGCAGAACCACAAATGTATGTTTCAAGACAGTCTGGATCGTGCAATGAAGCGGCAAGGTTAGCCAGAAAAGATACCGAACGAATACGTGACAATGGAAAGCCAGGTCGCGAAGAGTACAGTGCAATGGATTCAGCTACACGTTCACAACCGATGGAAGAAAATTATTGCGTACTACTCCAACGATGTTACGCAAGGGTAGGAGAAAGTTACAGTGGACAATATTCAGTGGATCTACCACAACCGAAAGAACGACGGGAAAAATGATCAGAAACAAAAGTGGCGAAGAATCGCGAATTTCATATGGAACTATGACAAAGTACGACAACGATCATTTCCTCACAGTCAGAAAATTTCAACACTTTCGAGAAGGAAACTCATTACATCTACGAACTTTTACTGATCAATTCCGAGTAGGATTACCAGAACACTGGACACTAGTACACAAATTAGACTTTATATGTGCACACATGTCAGGAACAGTCGCAGAAACCATGCAGGATGTTGCAGCGACATGCCGATCGTACGAAGATTTCAGAGAGAAGTTTCTCTCACGATATTGGTCCAGCGAAGCACAGAACAGAGTGAAGTACAATTTCAGAATTTTGAAAATTCGGGAGAGAAGAGTCCCGTGAAATTTTTTGAAGTAATGGCAATGAAAAATCAATGTTCAGATGTACCATACGGTGACGGAGAGTTGATTAAATTATGCGTGATGAAGTTACCATTGAAATACCAGCAATCATTAGTAGGTTGCGGAGGCAATGACGGCGAAGCATTTAAAGGAATTCTAAGGGAACTAGAGTTTATGTTTTCGGAAGATGACGCAAAAAAAAGACGAAGCGCACATGAAAACGAAAGCAAAAAGCAGCGGAATCCACAAGACACAGTACGAAGAAACAATAATTACGAACCACGTGATAACTTCGCATCAAGAAACGACAACAGATTTCAACAAAAAAAACGGTTATGGATTTAGAAGAGAATACGACAATAACTATAATTCACCCTGGAACGGCAACAACTATTACAGAGGGAATAATGACAACCGGAACGATTATTGGAGAACCAATAGACCGACAAATTATCAACAAAGAAACCAATATCAACAAGCTGAAGAAGAAAAGAAAACACAGATAGAAGAGGTGGAGGTAAGACCACCAAACCCCCATAAACGTTCGAATTGACAGATAAGCGCCCATGCCAAAGAGAATGACGCACCGACCCAGGATAATTGCAGCACCTTGAACAGAGAAGTAAATATCTTATCACGAGAAGAGAAGAAGGAAGAAACGCAGGGACCAGATGAAAACGAAGGCAGGAAAATAACAATATCGTGTTGGGACGAAATTAATTGGGAGAATACTGACGAGGAAGATGAATTTCCAGAGGCATGCACAACGATTGCAGGAGGAAAGAACAAAGTAATGAGTATTGCAGAGCTATTTGAGATGGAAACCAGGGAAACCGAATTCAATGAGGACAATGTGCAGTCGACAGAAGTTGAAAATAAGTTACTAGTGGGCACACAACCCAACGTATATAATGAAGGAAGTTATGAAGCGATAATTAGAGCGTTGAAATGCGATTATGTGGTAGTAGCGACGAAGAAGAAGAAGATAGATGAAGTTGAGGAAAAAGTAGAGGATGTTGAAGAAAGCGTAAATGAAGGAAGAAAAAGAGAAGAGGAAATAAAAGAGAGAGAGAAGTAGCAGTCGAAGCTCATCCTACAGAAAGTTCGAATTCACAGGGAAAAATCATGAAAAGACTCATGTATGATTCAGTGGAGGATTCGTTGGTGCAAGAAGAAGAAGAACAGAACCAACCCTTTCAAATTCAACCAATTGTGAAGGCCATGGTAAAGCATATCCCAGTCAATACTGTAATTGATAGTGGAAGTGTACTGACCGTGATCTCACAAAATTTATTTATGCAGTGTAATGCCAATGAGGAATTGCCAGTTCTGAAAACACGTAAGATTAAAGTAAGAGGTCCTATTAGAAACAATGCTGCAGAAGTTACAAGACAAACAAGGTTAACTCTTTCGTGCCAAGGTCAAAAAATCGAAGCCAACTTCATTATTATACCTAAACTAACTTTAGATTTGATTATAGGTGCAGATTTTTTAAATGAGAGACGAGCGATAATAGATATGGGGAAAGGTAGCGTAACATTCAGGAATGTCACACTTCTTTGAGCAAAAGCTAAAATTAGAAGAAATACCAGTTATAAACAAACAATTAAGAATGATGCGAGATAAAGAGGATGAAGAATTAGAATGGTATTCACAAAAGTGGGAATCGCCTCAACTCATGTTAGAAGTCCATAAAGAAATCGCCAAAAAATTGCAAGAAGTTAAGGTAAATAATCAGCACAATATTTGACGTTTATGTTGCAGATAAGATCGTCGGGAGAAAGAAGAATGAAGAGAGAGGAAGGTGGGGACAGGAGAGTAGTTTCAATAAAAACAAAAACAAAAATAACACCAATAGTAGCATAGATTAAGGTGAAGGGATAAAGTGTAGATAGTCTAACAGCATAAAATACTAAAATGCTATACACAACGACACTACACAAAAATAAAACGAATTTGAGGTTTCTTGTAGAAGTTAAGACTCAAAATATCTTAGAATTGTAATATGGAAAGGGCATAGAAATTTGTAAAGCTTTTTAAAAAAGGCATAAAACAATGTAGGTACTAGACATATGTTAGATGATTATAAGTAAAACTTTTTGTAAGAACCATTGTAAAACCTCCAGCAAGAATCAGATTTAATGACCCACAAGTTGCAACGAGAGAAGTATCAAGATAGTAAAGGACATAATTAGCAAGACACGATTCCTACAAGGCAGAAGCATTGAGAGAAGGCAAAGGACAGTGAAACCAACAAAGGGCACTTTTATCTGAAGTTGACAGTAAATCTACTCCTAAAAGGGACCTGTGCAAGGACAGTCAAGCAAACACCAGCCTTTCGCCGCTCGTAAACCCCGGGACACCCCAACTCAGTGGAGCGAGCAAAAAACGGACCGACGAGAAGACCGCTTGGGCAAGCCACCACTGGCAAAAAAAAAAAAAGTGTAAAAGTCACACTACTGCTATTAAACAGCACGCTGATGCACGAAACTGAAGAAAACTTAAACAAAGTAGAAATAACATGTCCAAACAATTTATCAAACTGTTACTAAGAGGGGATCTAAAACGACTAGTTATCAATAAATATCCCAAATCCTGCCCAGAGAAGAACCAAGAATCAAGTAAGAAGCAGAGAAAAAGTGGGAAGAACAGAAGTTGAAGATTCGCAAGATTCAGACCAAGAAAGAAGATGGGTGAAGAATAGACAACATGCCTTCCCAAATTCCTATCCTATTGTAATCTAGTCATCTGCGAAGTATGACAATGAAAAACGATTGCTTTCAGCAACACATAACAACGACTTTCACGCATACAAAGCCAGTAAACCACGAGATTCTGCACTCACAGCGCCATTCCATTATGGGATCTCCACAACAGCAACACACAGTTGCAAAATCAACAAGGAATGGCGAACGAAGCTGTACATCAAATACTTGCCCACATCCATCTCGTTCAAGTCTCTCACCTTCATGCAAAAACATTCTCCAACCTCATGCTTAAACATTCATACGATTGTGTGAATGTGTGAAATCAAATTATGTGATGTAGGAATTGTGCAAAAGAAATGTGTGAAAAACTAAATAAGTTAAGCACACCAGACAGCTAATAAACTACAAAATAACAGTCATTGACTATGGACTTAAGTAAAAAATAGACTATCGATAAAAATAAGTTATTAGTTCTGAAATGGACAGTATATAAAGAACAAAAGTAAGGCATAATAAACACTAAAACTATGTGCCACTTATTTCCTCCTCATAAAAATAAAAGAATAACTATATTTTACTTATTTTCTCCTTATAAAAACAAAGAATAAAAAATTATCTTGTTGGATGTTTTCACTTTTTTTTTAACATTTGTACCATTTGCTAGGATAATATCTCAATACTTGTGTATGCATATTTCATTTTCAGAGTAATTCTTGGAAGTAATTCTTATTTGTTAGTGTAACAATGTTGAAATGAATGTCTAGAAACAAAAATATTTTTTTAATAAGCAACAATATTCACAGTATTTGCTTGTACATGATATTTAAAAATGTGTTAGGAATAGGTTTTACTGAATTACTACATTTATCAAAAAAATAGTTCTAAGAAAATCGATGTGAAAGACTCCTCACTTTCGATAACAAACTTCCTAAAAAACAAACTTCACACTTAAATACAGAAAGAAAATAATAAAAAAATAATAATGATAATAGCATAAAAATATTCTGCTCTTGTCAATATAAACATAGTTTTGAGAACAATGTGGAAGAATGTAAAAATATAAATTACTAATACAAACTAGCATATAACTAGTGTCGTGTGGTAGCATTCCCGCTTCCCACGCCCGGGTTCCCAGGTTCAATTCCCGGCGGGGTCAGGGATTTTCTCTGCCTCGTGATGACTGGGTGTTGTGTGATGTCCTTAGGTTAGTTAGGTTTAAGTAGTTCTACGTTCTAGGGGACTGATGACCATAGATGTTAAGTCCCATAGTGCTCAGAGCCATTTTAACCATTTTTTTGAGCCATATAACTAGAATAATGTGGCTGAACAGTAGGCAACAAAATTTAGATAAAGGAATAATTTTTGACTGACTTAGACAACGATTCAATCATTGCCTAACTTCAGTGCAAAAATTAAGTTCGAAGGGTGGTGATATGTAAGTTGTCAGGCAAATCCAATACCTTCCATGAAAACCCTGATATGATAGCAAATCCAGCAGTATGTCACATAGTTCCGAATATACAACGAGTTAGTAAATGGAATACCACAGACTAACACAAGAACGCCTAAATGCATGTCATACCTTCCCACCGTCAAACAGACGCAGTTCTGAGGGGAGAAACGAGAACAGAAGCCGAGAGCAGAATCGTGTAGGCTAGGAGGCCCTACGATAAGGGACAGACACCCACGTCGCCAGCCGACCGCCAAAATCACCCCCAGCCCATGTTAAAAGATAGATCCCTCCAGAAGAACAGTATAGATCTTACGATATCACTAAAAGGGCCACACCAGCTGCAAGTTTTAGCGTGAGACTTTTTACGTCTCTGTGACGTAGCAAACATTAAAAACATTGCCCCACCACGAAAAGCATAACGTTTGTCATTGGATAGACAGAAGTTTTATAGGCGGAGCTTAAGGTTAACATTGAGACCCTGATTGGTCAGTTGAAAACACAGCCAGATAGCTTTTGCAAAACCAACTTCGGTAAATTGTAGTATGAAGAAGTTAGGAGAGAGTTGCTTCCGCTTTGGCTACGTCTCTACTGCAGTGTTCTTTGGCCACGTCCTGTCCACGTTATCCTCAGCGCACCTGTTCTGTGTGCACTGTGCCAAAAGTGGATCGGGATAAAAGGTCAATTTCGAGATGGCGAGGTGCTTGGAGCTGTGCCGCCCGCCGCCTCTGACGCTGCCTAAACACCGACAAGGTAATGAACGCACGCAATGCCGCATTTTTGAGCGCATAAGGCTTCACACAGAACTGCAATAGTCTCATCTGTTACATACCATTTTTACGTAATACTAGTGTCGATCATCAATTAAATCTCATGGTGTTCACATTTGCTACTTGAAGTAAAAATCTGAAACGCGATGATTTTTCTGTTATGTAATTATTGAGAAGCCACATCAGCTACTGTAATTTACGATAAGTTAGATAAGTAATTAAAGATAATTGAGGGTCACTGTAGACCATTTCGATAGTTTTCTCTTTTATGAAACTTAACTTAAATCTAGATTATAGATGTGATATGGCATAGCTCATCATTCGATACATTGTAGAACTTGGAAACCCATTCAGGGAATATTCGTTCACATTTTTGTTGAACGCAGTTGGTTTTTATCACCCTGTATTAAAATATTTCCTTTTATCAATAGTGCAATTTATAAAGAATATTTTGGGAGTAGAATAAAATTTCCAATTGTAAACTTTACTGCTTTTTCGACGTTATTTTACCAGCTAACTAAAAATAGGAAAGCACTGAACCCCTTCCACTAAATTTAGTTAGTATTAAGATTCTTTTACAGGGAGTGCAGTGGAGCTGACGCTGAAATCATTAAGTATTTGATTATATCATCGCTAGTCTCACTGAACTCTTCTGAACTCTACATGTCATGTATGGTCTGGCGTCTCCTTACCAGCAACAGGTCCCAGGTCCAAACTAGTCAATTCCCTAAAAAACACGCTGAGAGCGTCGTTGCACGAAAGTGGTATGGAGACACGACTTAGAACAAACAGACACCATGCAGAATGGTAGAGTGGTGATAACTTTGTCCAACATTTTTCTACTATAACGCTCGTCTATCGATGTTGGTTCCAGATTTTCCTACGCCCAATATCACAAATAATGCATCCGCGCATACGAATTCTAGCAACACAACTGGAGAGGCTGCACAGTGCTTATTAAAAGTTAGATATTTCCTCCCATTTGGCGCGCTCTCTGCATTATTTTCATTTTGTCTGAAGAAATCCAGAAACACTCTTGAGATTTTGAAAACTGTCTGTAATTGATTGGAGTACCAGTACAACTTCAGCTCAATTATTACGTCAAATATGTTTTTTCCTGACGTGTCAGCTGTATGTGCTGCACCCAGAATCATCTTCGCTGCTGAACATTTAGATCCAGTGCATCACTATTTTGATGCTGGACACTATTTATAGCGACTCTTGGCTGCGCTACGGAAGTGCGCTTTGGCTACGTTTCTACTGCAGTGTTCTTTGGCCACGTCCTGTCCACGTTATCCTCAGCGCACCTGTTCTGTGTGCACGGTGCCAAAAGTGGATCGGAATAAAAGGTCAATTTCGAAGCCAGCTTCACCTAATTCGACCCCACTCGATTTATAATTGTGGTCTCAGATGAAACAAACACCTGTCGAGACTAAAAGGAACACGACAAGAATTTCCACTGACTGTGACAATAACGGATCGGCCTGGGTTTATTCGAACACTTCTTTATGCGTTAATACGCTTGCATAGAAACTGGACAACACAGTTTGAACAAATGTTGTTAATGTATAGTCATCTATTCTTGTTATTCCATTGTCGCCATCAAAAAGGGATCGTTCAGAAATCTGAATCTAGAAAAGGTTTACATTAACAAAATACAAAGAAAAGGCTTAGGAATTTGATGTGTATTCTGTATTAACAGGAAACTATGACTATACTGCTGATTGCAGTTCACATGACAACCGTATTTGGTTCAAATGGTTCAAATGGCTCTGAGCACTATGGGACTCAACTTCTGAGGTCATTAGTTCCCTAGAACTTAGAACTAGTTAAACCTAACTAACCTAAGGACATCACACACATCCATGCCCGAGGCAGGATTCGAACCTGCGACCGTAGCGGTCCCGCGGTTCCAGACTGCAGCGCCTCGAACCGCACGGCCACCTCGGCCGGCGACAACCGTATTTAATAGACTATATTACGGAGGTACTACTTTATAGAAAAACGGCTGTCGCCTCAGTTGTACTATACTAGCAACCCTCCCAACGCGTATTCTTTAACGAATCGAACTGTCGTGTGTTAAAGAACTACACACGTCTGATTAGTTTACACGTGAGCGTGTAAAGTTTTTATAGTTGATAACACAAAACCATTATTGTGTTGTTGTTATTAACTCAGAAATGATTCTAAATTTTGTTTAAACATTTTCCAGATTATTCAGATTACTTGTGGATATAATCTGCAAAATGTGTAGCGAATAGTTAGTGGCAATGAGGTAAAGATTTTAAACGTGCCTGAAGCTGAAGATTTACCGCAGGAACGGTGAAAATTGTACTAAGCGATAAACTTCTTCTTTTCGTTATTTTGAGGGGGCTTCATCAAAATAGGTTTTGAAAAGTTTTGAAAGTGTGTGTGATTCTTGATGGATGTCGCTGAAAGCTCACATTATCAAATAGTGGTTGGATGTATCCTGGTTAAATTTGTAGCTGAGAGTTACGCCGCTGAAGACTTATACACAGTTTCTAACTTTAATGCATTTATTGTTGTGTTAAATCACAAACGTAATGAACAGATTATGAACATATATAAAAATTTTTGATTCTGTCATTAACTATATCAAATACTCAAAATCAATTTTTTTTTTTGACACTGGAAGTTGTTAGACAGGCAACCTGCAGCTAGGCTTAGCTCTAGGGATTTAGTAATATAGGTACTGTTTGTCTGCTGTCGATTAAAATGGTATTTTTCTAGCAATATATTTGCATATGTCAATAAATACTGAGTCCTATGTACAGCACTTTATTGCAGCTGCAGAACTAACACTGCTACTTGGTACGTAACTAACAGAAGTTTTCAAACCCTGAATCTATACATTCAGATAATTTGTAGAAACAGTGGCTCATGAGTGTGGTTCCGGTTTTCTTTTGAACTGATTTGTGTTACAGATTTCTCGCTTTATGTTAGACAATAGTTCTTGGAGTATTTTCGAAGAATAGTACGTAACTCCTCTCTGAACCTTGAATAAGTAGGCGAAATTTACACGAAAATTATTTTTGTGTCTTTTATTGTTACTGTGTAAATCGCAGTTCTGTTTAAACTGATTTTTATTGTCAGAAATAAAACCCATTAAGGAGAAAAATATTACGAAATGAGTGTGAGAACTCTAGAATCCTTAAAAAAGGCTTGAGCAAGATGTACAGTTAGCTGCTTTACTCAATAGTCTTTCTGTTTCCTTCTCATGGATAAACACTATTTACTCTATGTGCACTGCGCTACATAATTATATACGGCAAAAGAGAGCGAAAAGATGCAAAATATGCCGTTACATTGGTCCTTGGATCAATACTGTGAGAGATGCTCCTAATGGCATAACATCCCCTTTATTACTTAAATAAATTCACTACATAAATATATATCCTTGTTTTCTTTTAAGGACGTCACCAGCCGGATGCTAATTTTAAAATTTTCTCATTTTAGTACGGAATTTTCGGCTCAGTTTTTCAGGATCTTGGTTTCCTTTTTGAGATTGATACATTAGCTGCTCTGCGTGGTCCCCGAAAACTTGTACCACTATCAAGGAAATGCTTTGAATAAAACGTTCTCGGTTTTCCAGCTACGTCAATTCGAATAAATTTTATTCGAATTGACGCGGCTCGGAAACCGAGAACTTTTTATTCATGAATGCCGTCGCGAAAGACTCAGAGGAAACGAAATGCTTTATTTGTGCAATTGTAACTCGTGCCGAAAAAGTGAAATTATTTCTATATGAAGTGTTGCTGTATTGTATTCTTCACAGTACTGGATACAAAGATTAAGAAGACTATACACAAGGCACTGATGAAATTTTACGACCTGTTAGAGATAAAAATAAAAGCTGATGAGAGCTACTAAAACGCGTTTTATACCATTCTCAAGATATACATTTACCACATGATTCGTTGACGTGTTCTTGAAAAATGGGTGGAGAAAACCATGCATTTACTTTCTCATGTCTAAACAGTTTAGTGACACGTAAAGAGAAATGCATATTTTTCAGTGTATACTTTCACTTCCTTTCTCGTCTCGAGACTTATACGGTACAACTAAAAGATCTCGCCTCTTGCACCCAATACACGAGTCAGTCGTCTGACGACTGATACCTGTTCCGGGAGCACTCATTGTGTGGCCGGTTTTTACTGCCGCTTTGCTTTCTCCAGAATTTTCTTCTCATCATTTCGCCATTATCATTAGTCTGTATTAACTTCACATTAAGCTAATATAAATGGTGCAGAACTAAATGGCCGCACGCAGCGCATTCATCCTTCACATACATTATGAAGTGCCAGTCCCACATACGCACTATTTAGGTGCCACGTAAGTGAAGCGTGCTGGGCTCAATGTGCTGCAGTGCTTGGCAAATAATGAGGTTACTTCTCTTTACCCTTGCCCATTCACAACGACGGAACCAAATTAGGCAAGCACAATGGCAGCCTACAGTTTTGTGTGCAAAAAAGACGAGTGTATGTCTCATTCATGTCTTCTAAGAAAGCCAAGTGGAGTGAAGAAAGGGAGACTAATGATTTAAACTCGCTAGTGGGGTCAGAGACGGAATATTATCTCATACGGACAAGGATATTACAATGAATAATCCATCATAACCAGTTAAGAAAGTCTTGGTATTAATCTGAAATGATACGCCGAATCTTCGGGAATCTAGATATTAAAACTGTGACACAGTCACTGAGAAAGCTTTAAAGTTTCTACGTAGAGTACTGTTTCTTAGCATAGAGTTAGTATAATCTTCATCATCAACCATTTATTATCCATTGCTCAGTAAAGGCCTTTTCTGCACTGCCCCTTGCATAGCACCCTACATTTTACGATTCAACCATCTCATTAAAATATTCTGCTCTTCGAACTAAATAACATTCTGCCGATGTTTGTGTGTATCGGTATCGATATATGACATCTTAGTTGCAAATATGTCGATTGTAAACGACCTACAGATCTGTTTCACAGAGGAAGACTGCACTGTAGTTCCTTCTCTAGATTGTCGCACAGATGACAAAATGGTAGATATCGAAATAGACGACAGAGGGATAGAGAAACAATTAAAATCGCTCAAAAGAGGAAAGGCCGCTGGACCTGATGGGATACCAAGTCGATTTTGCACAGAGTACGCGAAAGAACTTCCCCCCTTCTTGCAGCGGTGTACCGTATGTCTCTAGAAGAGCGTAGCGTTCCAAAGGATTGGAAAAAGGCACAGGTCATCCCCGTTTTCAAGAAGGGACGTCGAACAGATGTGCAGAACTATAGACCTATATCAGTAACGTCGATCAGTTGTAGAATTTTGGAACACGTATTATGTTCGAGTATAATGACTTTTCTGGAGACTAGAAATCTACTCTGTAGGAATCAGGATGGGTTTCGAAAAAGACCATCGTGTGAACCCAGCTGGCGCTATTCGTCCACGAGACTCAAGAGGGCCATAGACACGGGTTCCCAGGTAGATGCCGTGTTTCTTGACTTCCGTAAGGCGTTCGATACAGTTCCCCACAGTCGTTTAATGAACAAAGTAAAAGCATATGGACTATCAGACCAATTGTGTGATTGGATTAAAGAGTTCCTAGATAACAGAACGCAGCATGTCATTCTCAATGGAGAGAAGTCTTCCGAAGTAAGAGTGATTTCAGGTGTGCCGCAGGGGAGTGTCGTAGGAGCGTTGCTATTCACAATATACATAAATGTCCTTGTAGATGATATCGGATGTTCACTGAGGCTTTTTGCGGATGATGCTGTGGTATATCGAGAGGTTGTAACAATGGAAAATTGTACTGAAATGCAGGAGGATCTGCAGTGAATTGACGCATGGTGCAGGGAATGGCAATTGAATCTCAATGTAGACAAGTGTAATGTGCTGCGAATACATAGAAAGAAAGATCCCTTATCATTTAGCTATAATATAGCAGGTCAGCAACTGGAAGCTGTTAATTCCATAAATTATCTGGGAGTACGCATTAGGAGTGATTTAAAATGGAATGATCATATGAAGTTGATCGTCGGTAAAGCAGATGCCAGACTGAGATTCATTGGAAGAATCCTAAGGAAATGCAATCCGAAAACAAAGGAAGTAGGATACAGTACGCTTGTTCGCCCACTTTTTGAATACTGCTCAGCAGTGTGGGATCCGTACCAGATAGGGTTGATAGAAGAGACAGAGAAGATCCAACGGAGAGCAGCGCGCTACGTTACAGGATCATTTAGTAATCGCGAAAGCGTTACGGAGATGATAGATAAACTCCAGTGGAAGACTCTGCAGGAGAGAATCTCAGTAGCTCGGTATGGGCTTTTGTTGAAGTTTCGAGAACATGCCTTCACGGAGGAGTCAAGCAGTATATTGCTCCCTCCTACGTATATCTCGCGAAGAGACCATGAGGATAAAATCAGAGAGATTAAAGTCCACACAGAGGCATACCGACAATCCTTCTTTCCACGAACAATACGAGACTGGAATAGAAGGGAGAACCGATAGAGGTACTCAGGGTACCCTCCGCCACACACCGTCAGGTGGCTTGCGGAGTATGGATGTAGATGTAGATGTAGATGAAATATCTCGGACTTTCGAGTTCTTTGAATACAAATTTGGCGTCTTAAATGTCTTCTTACAGCGTAACATGCATTTCCCCATTAGAATGCTGAGACGTGCACTGGTCTTCTTGACGCCAATATATTTACGATTTCAGTCGTAAACATCCATCACTAAATTCAGCAAAAGACCTCAACTATTGGATTTTCACCACCATTGCTAACATACATTGAAAATACAAAGCATTCATAAAACACCCCATGCGGTAATATTTATTACCCGAGAAGACGTCTACAACTGAATTTTCTCAAATAAATTTTTCAAAACTCAGACGCTTTTGCGTAATTACACAATTTTCAGGAGCTTATGTTACCAATTAGCCAAAATACAAGAAATTCATGTTCGCATTATTGATATACATAGAAATGGGAACCGACTACATAGGTTACAACTTCATTAACCGTTTCAGTACTTCGTACAACATTGGTAGTTTTGATGTTGTAATGTCGGGAATTGTCATTCCAGAGGCATGAACAAGTCGCGCTTATAATAAAACTGATCTAATCAAATTTTGTAGGAGTTGAAGAATACCATTCAAGATTTATTGAAACGCTAGAAATAAGTTGGTTATTGAAAGTCTTTTCGGGTTTGCTGCCGGATCCTAAAATCAACTTGACTCGATATTTCGGCGATCCAACTGTTCGCCATCTTCAGGAAATGCTGCTTCTGCTGATGAGTCCCGCTGAGAACTGACGCAAGATTGCAATTCGACGTCCTATATAGGCCACCGTTCAGTACACGGCGCATGCGCCGCCCATCATGGTTTCTGCCTTCCAAAACAGGGAGGTGGCGCCGCCCTTAGTGAAACACTGCTGGCAAAGATATATCGCAATCAAGGCCGCTTCGAAGAACGTTCAGTTTTGATGCGAGATAATACAGGATTCCACGTTTTGCTAAGAGGAAACCCATTGTCCCTGTTGATTAAATTATCAGCCAACCTAATTTCGATCGCCTCTTTATACACACTATTCCAAAAACCGGAAATGTTGGCAATTATAACAGTTTCCTCAAATTTCATTTTATGTCTCTCATTCAGGCAGTGTTCTGCTACGGCCGATTTTTTCGGCTGTTGTAGCCTCGTGTGACGGCGATGTTCCACACACCAGTCATTCACTGTGCGAATAGAACGGCCAACGTAAGCTTTCCCACATTGACACGGGATTTTGTACACCCCGGGTTTCTTAAGTCCCAAATCATCCTTCACAGAGCCGAGCAGAGCCCTAATCTTAGAGGGTGGACGGAACACACTCTTAATGTTAAAACTCCTTAAAATTCGTCCAATCTTAAACGATAAGCCTCCAGCATAAGGAAGAAAGGCCACAGATCTATGTTCCTCTTCGGACACCTCCGGAGACGGTCCAAATTCCATAGCCCGACGAATCTGTTTCTCGGTGTATCCATTTTCCTTAAAAACAGTCATCAAATGCTCAAGTTCTTGGGTTAAGCTGTCTGCGTCGGAAATGGCATATGCTCTCCGTACCAAAGTCCTAAGGACGCCACTACGTTGGTGTGGTGGATGACAACTCTTAGGGTGCAGATACAAATCTGTGTGTGTCGGCTTTCGGTGAACGCTGTGTCCCAAACTTCCATCTGGTTTTTTATAAACCATAACGTCTAAAAATGGAAGCATCCCATCATTTTCAACCTCCATAGTAAATTTGATACAGGGATGAAGACAGTTGAAGTGGTCCAAAAACCTGTTAAGAGCATCACGTCCATGCGGCCATACGAAGAAGGTATCGTCCACGTATCTCCAGAAGCACGTTGGTTGCAAAGCTGAAGTCCTCAGTGCCATAGCCTCGAAGTCCTCCATAAATAAATTGGCGACTATGGGTGACAAAGGACTACCCATAGCCACTCCGTCATTCTGTTCAAAAATGTTACCGTTAAATAAAAAATACGTGGAGGTCAGCACATGACGACAAAGCTTCACCCACTCTTCATCCAGTTTTTCACTGATCAAACTAAGGGACTCTTCCAGAGGAACTCGTGTAAATAGGGATACCACATCGAAACTCACTAACAGATCTGAAGGACGTCGAATTGCAATCTTGCGTCAGTTCTCAGCGGGACTCATCAGCAGAAGCAGCATTTCCTGAAGATGGCGAACAGTTGGATCGCCGAAATATCGAGTCAAGTTGATTTTAGGATCCGGCAGCAAACCCGAAAAGACTTTCAAGACTTATTACGCCGGGAAAGCCTACGTAGTCACAATAAGTTGGTTAGCTATCTGCATAATTTCTTGTAGAGATAAGCGTCATTTGAAACAAGAGTTCTACTCAGATGTCAGAGGTTCAGTGTAATATCTTCAGCAAACAACCACTAGTTGAGGTGCCTAGTTTTCGATGTGAGATACTAGGGATTAGACGTGGAAAGCCTTGTGGCACATACTTAAACGTTTGGGTCCGCGCGCAGTGGCCGCGCGGTTAGAGGCGCCACGTCACTGATTTCGTGGCCTCTCCTGCTGGAGGTTCGAATCCTCCCTTGGGCATAGGTGTGTGTATTGTTCTCAGCGTATGTTAGTTTAAGTAGTGTGTAAGTCTAGGGACCGATGACCTCAGCAGTTTTTTCCCTTAAGGAATTCACAGACATTTGAACATTTTTAGCGTTTGGGACTCGAATGTTCGATATTAAAGGAGGCAACATTTTTATCACACACTAATGGAGACGTTCAGCTGACAACTTATTTACCAGCGAACGTTTATCAATAAAAATTGAGCGACACCCATAGTGTGGTTTCACCTCACACAGAAATTTCCTGCACCTCTGAATTTAGAAATCCTAGTCTAACATAAAATCGGTGCCTTATTCCTTGGAAAACATGACATGAAGTCAAGGGACATCCATCCTCAACTTTTGTAGTCCTGTCTTCCTCAGTTGCGTGTAATATTACGGTGTATGGTATATTGATAATTTTTACTTATGGACCGTCTGACAACACAACATTTCCAGAGTACAAAAGAACTCACAAGCTGAAAACTTACAAATACACTCAACAAACACACACAATGACAACACCACACAGAAAAGAACCAGATGGTACACCATGACCTACACACATAAACTAACACCCAGAGTTGCAAACATCCTAAAGAGACAGGGCTTCAAAATAGCATATAAGCCTGGGCAAACCCTTCAGGCACACCTACGCCAGCCAGCTACCAAGAGGGACAAATTCCAACAATCAGGAATATATAAACTTAAATGTCAAAGTTGTGATGTAGTATACATAGGCATGACATGCAGGAATTTTGAAACAAGATACAAAGAACACATCAGATGTTGGAAGTATGAAACAAACCATTCCACATTTGCAGAGCATTTAGAACACTACAACCATCATCCTACAAACATGGAACAAGAAATGAAAATAATGAGAATAAGCAACCATGACAAACATCTTATACAAACACAAGAAAACTTCCACATCCAGAAAGCCATAGCAGAAAACAAACAAGTGATAAATGAACAAACACACATCAGCCCAGGCTCCCTACTACACTTAATAAAGGAAATGATAACGTAAAACAAGAAAACTCTTCGCCACACCATCTGGACACACACACACACACACACACACACACACACACACACAAAAATATTATACCACACCAAAATACAGACACACACACACACACACACACACACACACACACACAGCATAAAAAATATATCTCACACCAAAACACACACACACACACACACACACACACACACACACACACACACACACAGAGCACAAAAAAATGTTAAATTAATATCACACCAAAACACACACACATACACAAACACGCACACACACGAACAGACCAGAGATACTTTAATAATTACACTCATAAGTTTCGATCTTTGGCAAAAACATTTGACAGTCGGCAACAGAAACCAAAACATTGCATTAAAACAAGCGTTCAGTGCATAGTGCTGTGGAATGTGGAAAAAACCGCAAATTGGCGTTCATAAGAAGAAGAACAACACCAAAAATGCAACAGGAGCGTAATATGTAAGAAATTGTCCACGCAACCTGTAAGTACAGTTCAAAACATTACTACTTAATAGGAAATAGCAACCACCAGAACTGTTTATAACCTATAGGCACAGTGATAAAAATGTAAATAAAATAGCTAACATATGTACATATTCCAGGCCACTGATGATGCCTTGCAGAAAATAAAGGCGAAACGCGTATGGCACTAAAATTGTGTTTTATTCAGTTGCTGTCAGACGGTCCATAAGTAAAAATTATCAATATACCGTAAGGGACATCTAGTTTTTGCGATTGACTGAGACGAATATAAAGTATACCTCAGCAGGTACTGGAAGCGTCAAATATTTTTCAATTGTAATGTGTTGAAGACAGGATAACGTCTTGAAGCTATAAAACCCAAGTTGGTTCCCTATATATTTTCTCATGTATTTATTAACTCTTTCTTGGTTGATGGGATACATATGCCTCAATAAAGTAATGCGCAGTTTTGTGCCTTAGGACGTTCATTTTTGTACCTGTCTAATGTTAGCATGTAGGGTGGTGCTTTCGTAAGCTGGAGAAAAGTACTATAGACCACGCAATGGATGTAGAGGGCGATCAAATTGGGCGGCGTGTGTTTATAGTTGGCACAGTGCAGCTGTTTCACGGAAATCATATAAAATCACCATCTCCAATCCAAGAATGTCTGAAGTATGTAATTGTGTTATCTTAAAAGTCAAAGACATTGTATTGAAACATTACTACACACCTCAGTAATTCTAGTGATTTGTACATAATCTGTATTTAGTGGGATGTATATGCCCCAGAAAACTTCACAGAAAGTAGAAAAAATTGGTGCGTGGTATGCAAAAGCCATCTTCAAATATTATGTTGAAAACTTGTGTGAGACATTTTACGCTTTTTACTCTCAGGAAAATAAATGTGTTTTGGTACTGTTTTGTTACACTTTTCTTCGTAATTACCATATTGATAAAGTCATTCTAAAATTAAAAAATGTACTCTGAAAATTCTAGGCTCACATGAAAAAGTGGATCTAGTTAGTTCGTGGGACACATGTATTCCACTCCATAGATTTTCAAAACCGTCCAGTTCAAAATTTTTTTGGTAGTGAAAGCGTGTTATTTATATCAAAGGAAGGCATTTTTTGATCTTTTATTTTTCAATCGTGCACCAAATAACTTCTGCCCACGAAAGGGTTAATAAAGGGCATTTCTATTAGTCAGCCACATCATACAGACTGCTCCCTGAGCTAATAACCTTGCTAAAAGTATGCTGGTAAATCTGTGCATTAATTTATACATAACAGTCGTTGAGCTCCATGGCTGTCGATTAAATTACTTGAAAAAATACAGCAGCCAGCTATTTTTATGTAACTTTATTTCTGCTGAGCCGTATTTCAGTTGGCGTGACACGCTTGTGTCTTCATCAATACTAAGTTTTCGTTGATTGCATTTCGAATGGTGCTGCTAAATTTTATTCTGTAGTTTGTTGTTCCTTTTTTCGCATTTATACCCATAGCAAGCATAAAAGTTATAAATGCATAACTCACGAGCTGAATCTCGTTCTGCAACATTGAGGCTAAAATTACCTATTCATATAAATGACAAAAAAAGAACTGCAAGTTACAGAATAAATTGCAGCTGCAGCATTCGAAACGCAGTCAGCAAACGCACTATTGATGAAGATATGAATGTACCACACCAATTGAAAATGAAAGAAATAAAGCTTTAAAGAAAGTGACAGGTCCCTGTAATTTTTCAAGTAATAAAATAGCACAGTCCATCGGGACCAGTGTCAAGTAGCGCACGAAGGCGTTCTATAATATTCGCACTGTGTGTGTTGAGATGATTCAATTCTCATTTTTTAGTAATGAACTTCTTCACCTAGGCTCCGCACACTGTTCCATTATCCATCGATTACATACCAACGATTACTCAGGGCTCTTCAGTCACTTGAAGGGCTGTTTGACAGGGAAGATATGATCCTACACATTCACTCACCAATTATTCCCACTCTACTGCTATGTTTATATTCCCTCATTGTCTTTCAAAAGGTTAGAAACGTTCTACACACTAAATAAATCTAAATAACAACGAGTCGTTCTAATCTCGCACTATCAAAGGTTGTATATCTTAAGCCTTTTTGAACTTCTCTGGGTAAGGTTCAGTGTCCTTAAAAATTACATTTGGTAAGGCCATTCATTCTAAAGCCCCCCCCCCCCCCCCCCCTCTTTTCAGGAACACTTCGTGTACGCTGCAACTGCATTTGATACGATTGTATTACGTATACTGCTGCGTATACTGACATCTACGCGTGGGCGTTAAAACTGCATCCCAGTTTGCTCACGGTGCACTAAGATCTTCAGACACTGTAAACAGTCCTTTTCAATTTACTTTGTGAACTAAGGTATGTTATAACCGAACATGTGACCTATGGCCGCCACAGTTCTGAAGAGTGAAGGACAAAGTGAAAGAGAACCTTATTATGAAACACCAAAAAGAAGCACAAAATTGCAACAGCTTCAAAAAGAGCTAATGAAAGTCTCTCAAACGTGTAACTATGTAACACTAAATTTGTACCTAGTTTCTATCTGCTACACGTGGATACAATTAAATTACTGTTACATATGTCAAATCCTCAAAATGGTTAAAAGAACTGTGAAAGAGTCAAAAATTATGTTTTGCAAATCGGCACCGTGGTGATTAGAGCTCTGGACTTTTACTTTAGAGGAGTGGGATTAAGATCTCGGGTCACCACCCAGACTTATTGTGGAACCACTTGCAGAGACCTGCCGGTGTAAAACTACAGATGTAATACGCCATGAAAAGCAGAACAAATATTAAGAAACCAAGTAGGCCACGAATTCAGCAGACGCAGGCTGTCCACGAACTCCCGGAAGAAGCATGAGAAAGTCTATTACATTTGCGATCGATTGTAGTATAGTACACGAGCAAAACCTTCTTTTTACAACTTTCATAACCATAAAAACAGAGGTAGACAGCAATTTAACTCTTTTCGAAGTGAAACCTGTAGAAAGTATAAGAAAGCTAAAGAAAAATGGCTGCAGGAATATGTGGAAAAAAAAGAAAAGAAAATTGTCGTCACACGACAGGTTAAGCAAGTGAAATAGTGAAAATAAATTTCGAGGCTGCCAAACCAAAGGAACTATCAGTTAACGTGATAAAAGAAGAAACTGTTGTCGATTAGAGAGGAGATTTGAAACAGTAGTAACGTTTTACAGAGATCTGAAACAACCCAGAAGGGATCTATAGTACAGCACCGAGATTCCTGAAATCATTCGGGAAAGTGACACCCTACGAGACTGGAGACACACCATCGATTTTCCGGAAGAAAACCAGCGGCACTCTCCTGAAGACATCAAGTACAGACAAATGCGAGGTCGGGGATAGATAAACGGGTGATTACACAATAAGCTCAAGCATCGAAGCTGCTGACAAGAAAGGTACACAGAAGAATGGAAAGAAAAATGATATGTTAGATGACAATCAGTTTTGTTCCAGGAGAGACAAAAAAGATGACTTGACTTGACTTGACTTGACTTAATTCCTTTGGCCCCTATGGGGGCATAGGGCATCCAGGAGAACTCGCCATCCGTCTCTGTCTTTGGCCATTTGCCTCAATTCTGCCCAGGTCTTGCCAACTCTTTTTGCTTCCCCTTCCACTTCCATGTGCCCCTTGGTCTCCCTCTCTTTCTTGTTCCCTGGGGATTCCATTCCAATGCTTTTTTCTCGATGGCTCCATCTGGTTTTCTTAAGGTGTGCCCCAACCAGCCCCACTTTCTCTCTCGTATCTGGTCTTCTATAGGTATCTGGTTTGTTATTCGCCAGAGCACCTCCTTACATAAAGATGATGGTGTTGCTATATTGGCTGGGACACCCCGTCTGGGATTCATCGACTTACAAGTGGAAGTCTTTGATGCCTCTTCGGCAATTGTACGTCGATGAAGATCAGATGGAATGATTACAACACGAGCACCAAGTCCTCGACCGAAAAGACTCTCCGACCTGATCAGGAATCGAACCTGGAACCCCACGATCTAGAGGCAGTGACGCTAACCGCTTTATTTATTTGTTTATTTTTATTTTATCAGGCTCCAATCCGCCCCTTCTGGCCCGTCATTACACTGCCCATTTTTGCTTTCATTAGGGTAGTTTTTTCGCCACTTATTGTCTGTAGTTAAAAATATATAACATTTGTTAAGAAAAGTAGTACGTTTCTGCATGTGTTGTTTTTTCATTGTTAACAGTAAAACGTTATTTCCTCTGTTCCATAAAAATAAAGACCAAACCTATATCCTGCTTCTTCTTACGGTTTTTTAAAATTCAAGTTGAGGAAAAAAGAATGTAAAATCAGTTCTCTTCAATTAACTAAAATTTTTCTTCTATGGAAATATTAAAATCTCTCACTTGAAAAGAAAAGTTTTGTATTCTGTAACTAAGATTGTCAGTTTGTAGTATTAATGCTCTTTTAAGATGTTTTCTTCTGAGGACTGGTTTTCTCTGCTGCATGTAAAATTAAAGCTATTGCATAAATCTTTTATCTTCTGAAATTTTGTCACCCACTTTTAAAAAGAAAAAATAAATGCAAACGAGACTTGAGATGTTTGTGTCTCTATATTTCAAGAATAATATTACGTACCAATGTTTTTCCTGTAATGATATATGTAAGACCGCATAAGAAATTCTTTTTTCATTTGTTTAGAATTAAAAATTATGCTCGATAAAATTTTACCTATCCTTTTTTATTTGTGGATGTCCTTAGTAAGGGAAGTCTGCATAATTATTCTTCTAGTTTTCGGTCCATGTGAGACTGTGGAGTTGTAATGTGCTCCCAGCAATCTTCTTTGTTCTTGTTCCCTTCTGTGGAGATGCAATGAACTGTGTGCCCTTTGATCCGGTTGACAACGTGTCGTTTCCTCATTGGCTACAGAACTGCATCTGCAGCCAGAAAATCTGACGGTGTGAAGACGATGGGAGATGTCATGTTAATGACTACCAGTTTCTATAGGACTAAAGCCCAAATTCCTTTCACGCTCTCACATGCAAATCAGTGCTCGTCGTTGTCAATCAATATACATGTTGTGTACGTAGTAAGTCTGTGACATGTATGGCTTGAAGTGTTTCTTTTGTTGTTTTCTTCCTTTCTACCACTTTACACCACGTCCCCTTGACCACAGACGATAAGTCTTAGCTGTCAATCCTTTTCCTTATAGCTTTCCACTCTCTATCCCTGTATTTGTATTCAGTGATGTTACTGTTCTTGCCTTTCATTAGTTTTGCATATATTTTCGTTTATTTCGTGATGTTATTGTCCGGGATTTTTATTTGCATGTTTATTTTAGGAAAATTGTAAGGTCGTAAATTCTGATGGGAGTATGTTGTACATACAGCGTTATTCAAAAAGTTTACAAACTGACTTGGCACATCGGGCATAGAACAAGGATCAGTAATCACATAAGAATCAGGGGTCGCAAAGGCCATCCGGAGCTACTAAATGGCGTTGCAGTTATTTATTCACATGCTGCAAGTGGACGCCCACTACAGAAGATGCTCAAGATTTTGTCCAAATGCATCGAGACATGCCTGACATTGACGCTGTATTGAACGGCGCACCCTCTCGAACGTACTTGGAATATCTCGAAGACACTCCTGCCCACTAGGGTCTCCAGCGATGTAACAAATACACTCCTGGAAATGGAAAAAAGAACACATTGACACCGGAGTGTCAAACCCACCATACTTGCTCCGGACACTGCGAGAGGGCTGTACAAGCAATGATCACACGCACGGCACAGCGGACACACCAGGAACCGCGGTGTTGGCCGTCGAATGGCGCTAGCTGCGCAGCATTTGTGCACCGCCGCCGTCAGTGTCAGCCAGTTTGCCGTGGCATACGGAGCTCCATCGCAGTCTTTAACACTGGTAGCATGCCGCGACAGCGTGGACGTGAACCGTATATGCAGTTGATGGACTTTGAGCGAGGGCGTATAGTGGGCATGCGGGAGGCCGGGTGGACGTACCGCCGAATTGCTCAACACGTGGGGCGTGAGGTCTCCACAGTACATCGATGTTGTCGCCAGTGGTCGGCGGAAGGTGCACATGCCCGTCGACCTGGGACAGGACCGCAGCGACGCACGGATGCACGCCAAGACCGTAGGATCCTACGCAGTGCCGTAGGGGACCGCACCGCCACTTCCCAGCAAAGTAGGGACACTGTTGCTCCTGGGGTATAGGCGAGGACCATTCGCAGCCGTCTCCATGAAGCTGGGCTACGGTCCCGCACACCGTTAGGCCGTCTTCCGCTCACGCCCCAACATCGTGCAGCCCGCCTCCAGTGGTGTCGCGACAGGCGTGAATGGAGGGACGAATGGAGACGTGTCGTCTTCAGCGATGAGAGTCGCTTCTGCCTTGGTGCCAATGATGGTCGTATGCGTGTTTGGCGCCGTGCAGGTGAGCGCCACAATCAGGACTGCATACGACCGAGGCACACAGGGCCAACACCCGGCATCATGGTGTGGGGAGCGATCTCCTACACTGGCCGTACACCACTGGTGATCGTCGAGGGGACACTGAATAGTGCACGGTACATCCAAACCGTCATCGAACCCATCGTTCTACCATTCCTAGATCGGCAAGGGAACTTGCTGTTCCAACAGGACAATGCACGTCCGCATGTATCCCGTGCCACCCAACGTGCTCTAGAAGGTGTAAGTCAACTACCCTGGCCAGCAAGATCTCCGGATCTGTCCCCCATTGAGCATGTTTGGGACTGGATGAAGCGTCGTCTCACGCGGTCTGCACGTCCAGCACGAACGCTGGTCCAACTGAGGCGCCAGGTGGAAATGGCATGGCAAGCCGTTCCACAGGACTACATCCGGCATCTCTACGATCGTCTCCATGGGAGAATAGCAGCCTGCATTGCTGCGAAAGGTGGATATACACTGTACTAGTGCCGACATTGTGCATGCTCTGTTGCCTGTGTCTATGTGCCTGTGGTTCTGTCAGTGTGATCATGTGATGTATCTGACCCCAGGAATGTGTCAATAAAGTTTCCCCTTCCTGGGACAATGAATTCACGGTGTTCTTATTTCAATTTCCAGGAGTGTATTTCAGACACAAGGCCCTTCAGATACCACCGCACCAAAAAAATCGATTGGGGACAGATCGGGTGATCGCGGTGACCATACGATTAGCCCAGCACGACCAATCCAGCGGCCGGGAAAGGTTGCCTGCAGATGTTCCCTCACTTGTCTCTAAAATGAGCGGGGTCTCCGTCGTGGCCGGCCGCTGTGCCCGAGAGGTTCTAAGCGCTTCAGTCTGGAACGTTGGAATCCTGCCTCGGGCATGGATGTGTGTGATGCCCTTAGGTTAGTTAGGTTTAAGTAGTTCTAAGTTCTAGGGGACAGATGACCATAGATGTTAAGTCCCATAGTGCTCAGAGCCATTTTTGAACTCCGTCTTGCTGAAATCGAATGTGGCGACGAATAGCCATGGGAACATCAGTCATGATGTCCGGCAGGGCCTCTCAAAGGATTACGAGGTACGTGCGACGATTAAGTCGGTCTGGGAGAATGCAAGGCTCAATTTAATAGTCTCCGACGAAGCCAGCCTACACGTTAAGGGTAAATTTGCGGTGTGAGGCATACGATCGTGTAGCAAGTGGGTTCACAACCACCCACGTATGCAGGTTGTGAACGTTCATTACACCCCAAGTGAGAAAGCAGCCTCTTCGTTGAATAGGACGCTCTCTGTAAAGCTTCAGTCTAAGCGGATTCCTGCAGAAACCACCGCGCAAATCCCATGCTCTTGTCGCAATCCCCAATTGCAGTGCCTGGACGCGTTGGAAATGAAACGGATCCAGTCTTTCGTCATGTAAAATACGCCAGACGGAGGGTTGAGGGATATCAGTGGCGCGGGATACACCTCATGTACTTGTTGCCTGCGTACGCTGCCCCATTTTGAGAACGCTTTCTTCCGCTGCAGCTGTACGTGATATTCGTTGACGACCAGCATCCGACTTGTGCACATGAAACGAGCCAGTTTGGCACTGTCGGCGATGCAGGCTGGCGAGTAATGTGTGGCACGGGGCCTTTTTATCGGAATATTTCTCACGATACAATAACACGGCTTCTCGTCCACTGCAGTTTACGCCATAAACCAAATGCATCTCAGCCATTTCGCGGGACATGTAGCTAGCCGTGTTATCCCCAATGGTTCTACGGCGTGAATGGCGAGGGCCTCTGTGCGCTCCGCTCGTCATTATATAGCAACACCCTCTCGTGAGCCTGTCGCCCTCTCCTGGCGTTTACGACCCCTATCCCTACGTGGCTGGTGATCCCTGTTTTATGCCCGATGTGCCACGTCAGTTTGTAAAGATTTTTTTAATCACCCTCTATATGCGCAGACTGATGTTGGCCGAACTACTCGTATTTCAGTAACCATATCAGCTGTCAGTCTACGTGCCGTTTCTTTTCCACATTTTATACCTGCTGCGCACATACAGGGCTTGTGACTTGTTACAGACACCGGCAAGGTTGCGTTCTTCATTTTCTGTGTTCAGCGTATTAAACGTGTCTTTGAATATGTGGCTGTAGCTGAAGAAGTGGCCTAACCAGACAGTCACTCTTTGGGCTACTCCTACCGGTAAGGACTGGATTTGCGCTACGTAATTGATTTTTGAGACCATATACAGATTTGAAAACTTTACTTTTTGGGTCATGTCTAGTTTTACTGTACTATGTTCGTATGCACTATCTCTCAAACTGTGTCGGAAATCAGTTCCAAAGCATTTCATATTCGTGATTACGGGTGATTGTTCTTGATGTTGTGTATTTATTCCGTGCCCTATATTCACGACGGCAGTTTCCTTGGGTTTGGTTTGGCGCTAGATAGCCGTTGCTACTTGTTTACAATCTGCATTGCCCTACCGAGTTCACTTGCATACGTCACCAAAACCATGACTTCGTCAGCATACTCCTTGCACACAATCATCTGCTCATTTATAAGTAACCCCTGTGGTTGTTGTGCGAAGGTGGCAAGCTAAGATTCAATGCCAATGGCAAAATGTTCCATCCACATAGGGTAGACTTGCCTGCGGAACTGTTAGTAATAGTCTACGATGTAAGGACTTCGGGTGTATTGAAGGCACTAGTGAGGCTACTCTGATGTTACATTTGACGTGGAGGCGCCAAATTTGAGAAAAAATCTAGGATTTTTTAACATGCAGAAAGTGTTCGACGCCAATAAGTTGTGCAGGCTGTGCGACATACTTATAAAAATAGATTTAAAATATGGAGAAATACGAGCAATACACTAGATTTACGTGAGCCAAGCGGGAGCGATAATAATGGAAGACCAAGAGAAAGGTTTTCGGTTGAAAAAGAGCCTCAGTTAGGGATGCAGTCCTTCTCCTATAATAGTGATGCTGTAAATCGGAAGGGTAATGGATGAAAGAGCTGGGTTAAAATTCAAGGTGAGAGGATATGAATAATAAGGTTCGCTAGCAACACTACTATCCATTGTGAAGGCGTGGAGGAATTCCAGAAGCTATTGAATCGAGTGTATAACACACTGAGCTCAGAACAGTGGTTCAAATGTTTCAAATGGTTCTGAGCACTATGGGACTTAACATCTGAGCTCATCAGTCCGAGAACTCAGAACTACTTAAACCTAACTAACTTAAGGACACCACACACATTCATGCCCGATGCAGGAGTCGAACCTGCGACCGTAGCAGTGGCGCGGTTTCGGACTGAATCAGAACAGTGAATCAAAGGAAGATGGACGTATTCGGATGCGGCTTAAATGAGACTAGCATCAAACTTACGATCGAAATTGGGACCATGAAGTACAGGCCTACGACGAGAAGGAAATCCGCTACCTTGAAAGCAAAATAACGCGTGATCGACAAACCAAGAAGCACGTGTGAGTCAAAATACCGTTTTGTACTACTTGGAGAACCAAATCATCTTTGACACTATATCTGCGTGTATGGTCGCCTTCATATCAACTTTGATGGTCAAATTCGTGGGAATACTAATTTTACGGAAGTTCTAAGCAGGAAAAGAATTATAGAGTATATTCGATCTACTTACGGCCCTTTTTCCTTTTTGCTGACTTTCAACAATATGTATGCGGGACAAAATCAAGCTAAATCAATTTGCTAGAAATGGATCAGAATTGCGTGGCGCACCTTTACGAACCTAGTGTTATCGTAGCGAACGGCCTCGATTAATCAAATCATGTTTCAACATTTGTGAAAACTATGAGAAAAGGAAATTCATATTTTTAATGGAATACGGGTAATCTTAGGTATATATTCCCATTCAGATGATGCGTGTGAAACCTTGTGGGACTTAACTGCCAAGGTCATCAGTCCCTAAACTTACACACTACTTAACCTAAATTATCCTAAGGACAAACACACACACCCATGCCCGAGGGAGGACTCGAACCTCGGCCGGGACCTATATTCCCATTTAAACACGTACTTAATTCCCGGTTTCTTATGAACTTATGTCTAATAGTGGCACATGCATCTACTACGCAGATGTCGAGCGAACACTATGGCCCAAATGTTTTACTGTTATTATAAACTTAGGTTACTTAAATTGTCCATGTGAGCTTTTGCAGCAGTTGTTACAGTGAAACAAATATCGATGGGTTACATGCCTTTAACCTACCTAACCTACTCCATTCACACGCGCTCATATCTTACACTGTACTTCAAGGTCGACCTTTACAAAGGTTCCGAAAAAACATGGATCAGAAGGCTATCTGTTCAGTATCTGTCATTGTTGACTAAAGGGACGTAGCTACACTGCTCACGTTGTGTTAATCGTAAAATTTCCGCTTCAGTGCAGAGATGAAGATTCGCATCTGTGAGCGGCAGAAAGGAGCACATCCACATAACGCAAAGTATTATTGACGATAAATTCCCTTTGTAGGCAGTAGACTACAAGGTAAATCACCATGCTTTGTTGATCTTCAGAGCGCTGGTTCCGTAATTTGGAGGTTTCTAAGCTTAATCGTAGTTTCATTTTTGTTATTATGGCTGAATGTCCTTCCAGCAAACAAGGTCATGAAAGGCGGCACACCATTACACGCGTCAGAGTGCTGCGCACAACGTTACCCAAATTCGTTGGACAAAGTTTGAAAGTTGAGCGTTATTCAATCATTCAGTGCGAAGCAATAAAGGCGGCCGCGGCGGGATGGAATTTTCCTATCAAGCGGCGGCACGTGTGCACAGCTATCTGTTAATATATCAATTTCCTTCGATGCGGGCGAGCGAGTGCGGTTAGTCGGTGAGGAAGGACACGGGGCTATTAGAGAGGAGCGTTTAATATGCGTGAGCAAGTCCTGGAGGGAGGCGGGCGGATGGAGAGGCAAGGGTTAGTCCTTCCAAAGGCTAGTTCTCACGCTGAGGTGCCCCAACTTCTAATGAGGTATCTGTTCGTGCCTGGGACAAGACTGAGAGTATCTCCGACAGCAGAAAACAGAAAGAATAACGTCCATTCCGTAAGCACGCGAAGTAACAGAGATTTGGAAATGAGTATTCAATCGGTGTCTAGAGTGTCATGAATAAATGTGTTAATTGAAATAGTAAGTGACAGATTCATAGGTCCCTATAGTTTACGAAACGTTTTTCTTGTGCAAGTTCTTCGTTCTCGTGAACGTGGGAAAGCGGTTGATAATACGAATAAAGAAAACGAACCACCACAGCCGTATTGTCAAAGCAATTTACTTCAAACGACTGTTTTTGGCGCAACACTAACAGCATCTGCAAATCCCGAGAATACTTTAATTCCTTGTTCCATATGTAGAATCCTTAGAATAGTAGTTGTCGCGGATTGCACACATCAGGAGTGTGTTACTCTACAACGTGTTATCACCACAACAGCACATTGTAGAGTTTGCAATCCTGATGTCTGCAATCCATGGCAACTAGTACTGTATGGGATTTATAATATGTAGGCCAAGGAATGAAAGCACTCTTTTGGTTTATAGTAGACCTGAAGCTGACGTAAGTATTGCGTCGAAACTAGTCGTCTGATTATTTGATGATACGGCTGTGGTCGTTCATTCCCTTCATTTATCTTTACCAGAGGAGTTAACAGACACTGTCTATCACCAATCTCTGCGCACCAAATTACCAGTGCAGTTGGAGAACGTTGTCTTTGTAGAAAGGCGAAGGGTTTGGTACCGGTACATGGTCAAAAGGGCACCACCTTATTTTCTAAGCTTCGTACAGCAGTACCTACTAGCGACGTCTAATGGGCGACGGATTGATCTAGAAGTTTCCCTAACATGGCTTCCCATTTTATCTGACATTAATCCCACAGATTTCAGGCTCTGGGGATGTGAAAGGAATTGATATATTGCAGGCACACTAACAATGCCCACATGTTGTAAAAGAGTGTTTACCATACATGTGAGCTAACCTGAGGGCAGCCAACTGTGTTAGCACGAGTTTACGACTCTTTGAGAATTAGGGCTCATGGGTGTCTACGAGTGAGTGGTAACGACACTGAAACGCCTCGTGTAGTGTCATTCGGGAGGACGACGGTTGAAAGCCGCGTCTGGCCATCCAGATTTAGGTTTTCCGTGATTTCCCTAAGTCACTCCAGGCAAAAACCGGGATAGTTCCTTTGAAAGGACACGGCCGATTTCCTTCCCCATCCTTGACAAAATCCGAGCTTGTGCTCCGTCTCCAACGACTCGATGTCGACGGGACGTTAAACCCAATCTTCCTTTAGTTTCAACAGAAAGATGGCTGTCGTGGGAAAGAATATCCCATATCTCATTATGTTAATGCACTATTTTTAAAAAAATTTCGACCAGGACTGTCTGCTTTAAGAATACTAAAGAGCTCTTTTTCTAGCTATATAAGGACTGACTTTCCGAAGAACATGGAGACGTCGGATGTGAAAGAGTAGATAATTTGCAGACGATAATTTTTCTTCCATTCCTTTGTTTGACAAACAGTTCCGTCATTAGTTAACGACAAAGTTTTTTGCTTGTAGAAACTACCTACAGCAGCTGCCTGTGGTCAGAACGGCAGACCAGTTTTGGGTATCAGAACAAATATTAGTGCAGGAGATTTCCTGACTAGTGTTGACAACATGCAGTGGTCACATATTACCCGACCATGGAAATATGGCACTTGTACTGCTGTGGCCGTTTACGATAACACGCGGTGATGTGTTACAGTAAACAAGTACAGTGGTGACTAAGTAAAATGCATAGCACTGTGAATGACTTCAAGAAAGTTGTGCAGATACTATCAAATGGTTAAGCATATTTTTGTGAAATACCACCATAAAAACTCACAATAAGAAGACCAATTCGCCCTGATGCCCAGAAACAACAATATTGAGTTCGACTAATACAGCGAAAATTTTGTTACCTCGTTCGACGACGTTCTCCAGATAGCGCACCATCTGTGACCACGGAAACTCTTTCACCTGGTTAACCACTGAAGTTTTTCGTGCATTTAGTAAGAAACATGCTTCATTTAGTCGAAGCACCTTCATGCAGTCTTCATATATCGTTATAATGTATTGGTCCCCAAAATGTTTTCAGCATTTTATCATATTTTTACGGAAATTTGCTTAATTTGCTGTAGATGTTTTAGGGTACAATCGTCTTACTTATTTTCACTATGCTTAAGCATGGACCCCTTTGCATTTCACATACACTATGTGATCAAAAGTACCCGGACCCCTGGCTGAAAATGACTTACAAGTTCGTGGCGCCCTGCATCGGTAATGCTGGAATTCAGTATGGTGTTGGTCCACCCTTAGCCGTGATGACAGCTTCCACTCTCGCAGGCATGCGTTCAATCAGGTGCTGCTAGGTTTCTTGGGGAATGGCAGCCCATTCTCCACGGAATGCTGCACTGAGAAGAGGTGTCGATGTTGGTCGGTGAGGCGTGGCAAGAAGTCGGATTTCCAAAACATCGCAAAGGTGTTGTATGGGATTCAGCTCAGGACTCCATTAAAGGGGTGTTATTGTCGTGTAATCACTCTGACACAGGCCATGCATTATGAACAGGCTCTCGATCGTGTTGAAAGATGCAATCGCCGTCCCCGAATTGCTCTTCAACAATGGGAAGCCAGGAGGCGCTTAAAACATCAATGTAGGCCTGTGCTGTGATAGTGTCACGCAAAACAACAAGGGGTGCAAGCTCCCTCCATGATTAACACGACCACACCATAAGACCACAGCCTCCGAATTTTACTGTTGGCAATGCACACGCTGGTAGATGACGTTCACAGGGCATTCGCCATACCCACAACCTACCATCGGATCGTCATATTTTGTACCGTGATTCGTCACTCCACTGTTAAGTCGTCCAATGTTTACGCTCCTTACACCAAGCGAGGCGTCGTTTGACATTTACGGACAGCCGCTCGATCATGAAATCCAAGTTTTCTCACCTCCCACCTAACTGTGATATTACTTGCAATGGCTGCTGATGTAGTCTGGAATTCCTGTGAGATGGTCTGGATAGATGTCTGCCTGTTACACATTAAGACCCTCTCCAACTGTCGGCAGTCTCTGTCAGTCAACAGACGAGGTCAGCCTGAACGCTTTTGTGATGTACGTGTCACTTCACGTTTTCATTTCACTAACACATTGGAAACAAGGACGTAGGGATGTTTAGGAGTGTGGAAATTTCGCGTACATATATATGACGAAAGTGACACCCAATGACCTGACCATGTTCGATGTCGCGACTTCCGTGGAGCCCCCCATTCTGCTCTCTAATGATGTCTACTGACTACTGAGGCCGCTGATATGGAGTACCTGGCAGTAGGTGGCAGCACAATGCACCTAATATGAAAAACGTATGTTTTTGTGGGTTGCCGGATACTTTTGATCACATAGTATATTTTAGGGAGCTCCAGCGTGATCTCAATGAAGTGGCCTCAAAGATATTGTCACATGCAAAGTTGTAACCTCCCCCCTCACTTATCGACCTTAATGACAGTGAAAAATTAAACCGCGTGTACCTAATGGAAATTTGGGAAAAGCAATCGTCACCGAAGTTAATCTATCGGTAAAGAGGGAGGAAAGAGTTACATCTAAATGAAAGGAAAAATGCAAATGAAACTGGTGGAAATTAATTTTGAAAAGGGGTAAAGTTAATAAAGAAAGTAAATGTGCGGCCGTTACGTTAACAATTAACTAGCGGTAATTAGATATTTGAGATTTGGGGGAAATCACGGTCGCCAGTCCTAAGGACAATTACTATAGTAACTGAAAAAGAAAGGTTATTACACATATAATTAACACTAGAAGCGTGGCAACTGAAGGTTGACACGTGTAGTGTGAAAACTGAAAGTTTGTCAGAAGTAATAAATTTCGCTACACTCTGACTTAATTTAGCAAAAGAATTAATAAAACCGGAAAATCGAAAGTTAATTTAGTGACTGAAGTTAATAGTGAGCTTTCTTTCTGAAGTACATCGAAATCCAGTAAAATACGGTTAGTCTTGGACTACCTCAACAATCATTTCAAAAGCAACTTGACTCTACGCAATTTAGAAACAAGAGATTTAACTTTGAACTTGAATTAAATGATTCTGAACTATTAACAATAGTAAAATTTAGTACGTACCAAGCTGAGCTGCAGTCACAGGTAAGCTAAAATATGCTAACAAAACTCGCACTCTAAATTTGTGCTCGTGTAACCTAAATATTGTAGCCAGCTACTGAACTTTGAAATTAAAGCAGTGAAATCTAATTATATTATTTTAATGCTGGCGTTTGAATTTCAACGACACTCGGGTTCATTTCGGAAAAGGAAGGGACCCTGCTTGGCTAGGCAATTGGGACAATGAGCAACAAAGGTTCATGCTAAGTTGCTGTAATTTTGCGAGGCAAATGGAACAATTTGAAAAGCTGAGGTCTGCCATACAGTTCTGAAACTTTACGTGCTTTTAGTCTTCCTTGTTGGTTGATTGAAGGTTTGAAGCCGTCGATCGAGGAGGTGGCGACAGTCACTCATTGTCGGCCGTCGCTGTTGCAGAAGCTGGATGTTGGCGCGCCTTCTTCTCGACACGGTCACCAGGCGAAACGGGCTCTTGATGTGCGCCAGCTAATGCTTCCTGTCCGCGACACCATGTCAGAAACTATCATCGCGAGTCGAGCGCAATTACATGCTGCCAAACCCCGAAAGCGCGGCAACTCGCGGGAGCGTCACACAACACCTGCTCCACTCGCTACTCCCGCCAGACTCTCTCTGCCCAGCCCGCGCTCCACGCGGCAGAGTTAACACTACCAAAGATCCTACACACTTTGATTCTTCACACGACCTATCGACGTAATCGTTCGATAGCAGTTTTCCCTAGGCAAGACCCAGCGTAAAAATACAAATAATATTTACGAAACAAACCAATTATACATCGACATAAGTGCATAAATATATATATATCCAAACAGTAAAGCAATTACAATATATAAAGAGACAGAAATGTCATATCTTGAGGTAACAAAACAAGGAAAAAAATAATAGTACAATAGATGGAAATAGGAGGATATGCATTTCCGGCGTTACACGTGCCCCACATTGTCTGAGGATGTTCGTGTAACGTAAACAGACTCAGAAAATGTCCCAAAAAAGAAACAGCGGAAATGCATATGCTCAAAACATCAACAAAATTTAGCATTCGTCTAATTAAGCATAAATAAATTTTTTTTTAGACCATAATAATTGAGTGGAGACACTCCTAATCTTATTCCACTCTGTCATCTTGCACAAAATAAAACAGGTTGACAACATATTAAAATTCATAGAAGATATAGAAAATGGTTTAGCTATTCCAAAATCGTCAAAATCCGTAACACTATCATGAAATGGAATACTATTTACAAAATTAATCAGAGTACATTGTCATAAAAACTGGTAGATCAAAATACGCAAATTAATTATTAATTACATAGACTACACATTTTATATAACCTTTTCATAATTAATATTCTGGTCATGAGAGTCCAATTAACGCTAAACAAGAAAATAATATTCAGTAGATCGAAAAAAACAAAAATATTGACAGCAGAATTCTTTCACATCAACTGTCCGGGAAGAAAAACTATTCCGCCTTTCGTACTCGCAAGTACAAAGAATGCCGACAGCGGCACAAGAGCCAACAACGGCACAAGAGCCGACAGCGGCTCGCCTCGCCAGTATTGTTGCGCCCGCGTGTGCGGCACGCTTGATCTCACTCGCCCTTGTGACGGCGTTTCCAGAACGTCCGTTTCACTGAATTCTTTCGGAAAAACTCACTCCCGAGTAATCTCAAGGAGTCCCTTAACACTATCACAGTGGATAACTCAACACTGTCCATCATCACACGCATGTACTAGCCTGAAACTTAAAACACCGTCTAAGTACATCGGCAATGACTAGTAAAACACATATTCATGAAATCTTACAGCTAGTTACAAAATCATATTTACATTCCTTAATCTACTGTGACTCAGCTGAAAACTTAAACTAGCAGCTTGGATTTTTAAATTGATTAATATTCAGTAACTCTTAAATCATTTAATCAACATAAATTACTTATTAATTACAACTTCTTTAATGACCTCTAGGTCAGGCAAAAGCATCGCCACATGGCACATCGTTAAATCTTACACTCTATATCTACATACTGCACAAATTACCCTATCTGTGGTACTAATCAATCCTTGGTTGGTACAATTTCAGGTCTACAATGTTTCGTATACCTAATAGCTTTCCAGACCTTGGATACTCTAAGCAATAAGCATTTGTGTGAGGTATACCAATGACTTTATATGGTCCATTATAAACAAACTTAAATTTAGAGATTCCATTGTCTATCTCGCTCGATTTCTCATGAGCTTTTACAAGTACTAAGTCTCCGATTGCAAACTTAGCAAAACGCGCTTTAGCGTCATGACGACGTATGCGAGCATCGGCTTTTAGCTTCATTACTTCTCGCAAACGATCTTTTTTCACACCAATACTAATGTTAATCCGTGGAGGGAATTTGATTATCTCTTCCAATTCACTTTCTACACTTTTGTCAATGCCGAAATTCCTCACATTACAGTAGTTCAAATTCATACCTACGTCAATACCATTCGGCCAGTTAACAATGTGTATAGGCTGGTATTGCCTATGCACACCGTCTCCTGCCTTGTCAAAACTAACTACTATTGTTTTAAGTTGTGACGTACATGTCAAAGTTTTGCTTTCGCAATTAATCACTGCACGGTACTTTAATAGCCAATCTAACCCGATAATTACTTCCGTAGTTAAGTCTGGCACGACGACAAACTCTTGTTCAAATCGTGCCCCACATATCTCGAAGTTGACAAAAATTTGTTTCGTGACCGGTTTACTGGCCTTCCCAGTAGCACCGATAATTTTCACTCCTGTTACTGGCATAACTACGATGTCAGCTCTATCTTTCAGTAACTCAAATATTTTCCCAGATACAGCACTCAATTCTACACCGGTGTCAATCAACACGTTTAGTTGTAGGTCGTGCATATTAACAGACACTACTATCTGTCTACACTTGTCCTCGACTGTTTCTTTATTTTCCCACAGTAAATCCTCGTCTATATCCAGGTCATTCCAGAACAAACCATCCGGCTTTGATCCTAAATCCGGTTTATCTGGCGGCTTTTTCAGCCTCTGTTCACTTACAATTTTAATTTCAACACGTCTGTCCTGAGGCTTAGTCTGTAGCTTCGCCTCCATTACCGAAACCTTTTCCTGTAACTCGTCAACTAGTGAGTGCTGCCTTGCTATCACTTCACTAATTGTCACCTTCGTTGATTCCTCTTTGGTCAGATTGATCTCATCTGCCAATCTACCTGGAAGAATGTGCCCAGTAGCATCTGAAATTACTTCCTCTGGATCTGCGCAACCCACACTGCTACCGTCTGACCGTATAACGTCAGCTCTAACCTCATACACGCTGTAATCTACGTGCTTCCGACTATCACTAAAATTTTCGTAATCTTTCTCCTTAATACTCTCGCAATGTTTAAACTGGATGTTCGCGTCGGATGGGTCGGCTACTTCTACCACTACAACTTTCGGTAAAGTCTGCCGGTTAGGGCCAGAACTTTCCGTTACTACTTCAACATTCAACTCCTGCGGGACGAAACACGACGCATCTTGCTCGTGCTCCCCGTTAACATCAACTATTTCTAGTAAAGTGTGCCGGTTAGGGCCAGAACTTTCTATCACTTCACAATCACTATCTTCCTGCGGGACGAGACGCGGCAAATCCTGCCCGCGCTCCCCATAAACACTTCTCCCGTACAGGCCCCTATAATCTCTTAGTTCGTCGTATAAGCGACCGAACTGCCTTAACCAGACCTCATCCCTCTCTGCATCTCCTCGCTCGATGACGGACGTTTTATCCGACATCTGATCTTCTTTCAACACTTGCGAATCATTCTTAAACTCAATCTCCAGTTCCGCTGTGGGTATTACAGCTGCCACTTTATAATCGATTTCCGGAACACTGCTTAAATTGTTCTCACTGACAGTGAATGTATTTTCTACTGCCGTGTCTACAGCTGATCTACTACTTGTGGGCGCACTCCTTTCTCCTAATACTGGCACACTCTCCCGCCGTTGATTATTCCATACGGAATTTCGATAACGACGACACCTCGGTTTTCTACTGTTATTGGGCCGCCAAAATTTCTCCACGCCCGGTCGGCCCCTCACCGGCGCGGCTAATGGTTTCCCTGTCTCGTCCCAGCAGATACGCTCCCCGGATGCTGCTGAGGCGGCTGATCACACCCTCTGGCGTTATTACTATTCTGTGAAGCCCGTATCACGTTAGTGTGATACTGGTTTCCGTCATTCCTGTTATTATTTGCATTGTACCGATTGTTATTACGGTCCGAACCATTATTGTTATTGCTGCCATGGTTGCGGTATGCATTATTCCCATGGTTATCGTTGTTGTGGTTGCTGTGGTACCCGTTGTTGTTACCACGGCCTCTACCACTGTCGCGATTATTGCGCCAATTGTCCTCGTCCTCAACTCTTTCCAGGAAATCATTGATTGTCCTGTAATTGCTTCCTACGTAGCGTTTTGTATCATCTGGAAGCTTCTTGTAGAGTTCCCAGACTATTTCGGATTCCGTGCGGTGATCACGCAAATATTCCAACTTGCGGATCCAGCCCTCACAAAACTCCTTCATCGAAACGCGCGAATTCGCATCGAAAGGCCTCGATACGACAAATTCGCGCCAGACACCTTGCTGTTTCTGCTCTGACCAGTATTCAGCCAGAAACAAATTTTTAAATTCGTCAAAAGTCAGGTTCGTAATGTTGAGGTTTAAGCCCCAACGCTTGGCATCACCAGCCAACACATCAATAACCGCATTAATTTTTCTCTCATTAGTCCATGGTCTGGGTAAAACTCTTTCACAATTTTTAATGAAATCCGTCGGGTGTATACCGCCTTTTTTCAAGGGGTCGAACCGCTCCTCTTTCGTCAACAATTCCGAACTATGTGCACAGATTGGCACATAGCTCTGTTTTTCGTCAAGTTTCTTTTCTAATTCCGACACTCTCGTAATTACTTGGCAAGTGGTTGTCGCAAGCGTTTCCACTTCCCTCTTTTTCTCTTCGCAGGTATTAGCCTGCTCCCTCACTTTAGTGTCTACTTCGGACACTAAAGCCTTTAAAGTTTCCACCTTCTGTTGATCCTCTTTTTTCATTAATTGAATTTGTTCCGTCACCTTATTCTCGATGATCGGAGCAACTGCTTCTCCTACACTTTTCTCGATTCTGCTAATTTCGGAATCAAAACGAGTATTTATGCTCGCAATTTCCGCCTGAACGCCTATCATTTCCTGTTTAAGATGACCGATTTCGGTATTAATTACAACAATATCTTCTTTGATTTTATCAACTTTTGTATTAACAACTCCAACATTGTTGTTAACAACATTAATAGCTTTGTTCTGATTGTCTAGCTTTCGTTCAATTTTTTCAGACTGAGCTTCTTGCCTGGCAGACAGAGCTATAATTTCTGCCGATTGACTTGATTTCATTAATCAAAACATTCAATAAATCAGTTAAATTCCCGGAGACTACCGGTTTTACTTCCGTAGCTGGTTCCTCTATACATGTTCCCCCGTATTCATCATCAAGGGGTACAGATTTTATTTTCGCTTCCGATTCCGAAACATTTTCTAAAGTTTGGAATTCCATTTCTGCTCTTTGTTGCGTTTCGGCGGTCGCGTCTTTCATGCTAGCCGCCTGTCCCTGAACAATGGGAACCGCCGTGCGCGTTTCCCACTGTTCGACCGATTGTTCCGTATCCAAGTCTACCAAATTTTGGTAATTGTTGCCTTCACTCATTTTAATAATTTTCAATATAAATGACAAATCTCAAATATAATTAGGATTACTCCCACTACTTATTCTCGCTGACGTAACGGCCTGTACGTAACCAGTACTTTATTACGATATTTGCACAATGCAAACTTCGTGTCCAGAACAACCTCAAAATTGAAGATTGTCCTGTCACCAGGTCGCCACGTGTAACCTCCCCCCTCACTTATCGACCTTAATGACAGTGAAAAATTAAACCGCGTGTACCTAATGGAAATTTGGGAAAAGCAATCGTCACCGAAGTTAATCTATCGGTAAAGAGGGAGGAAAGGGTTACATCTTAATGAAAGGAAAAATGCAAATGAAACTGGTGGAAATTAATTTTGAAAAGGGGTAAAGTTAATAAAGAAAGTAAATGTGCGGCCGTTACGTTAACAATTAACTAGCGGTAATTAGATATTTGAGATTTGGGGGAAATCACGGTCGCCAGTCCTAAGGACAATTACTATAGTAACTGAAAAAGAAAGGTTATTACACATATAATTAACACTAGAAGCGTGGCAACTGAAGGTTGACACGTGTAGTGTGAAAACTGAAAGTTTGTCAGAAGTAATAAATTTCGCTACACTCTGACTTAATTTAGCAAAAGAATTAATAAAACCGGAAAATCGAAAGTTAATTTAGTGACTGAAGTTAATAGTGAGCTTTCTTTCTGAAGTACATCGAAATCCAGTAAAATACGGTTAGTCTTGGACTACCTCAACAATCATTTCAAAAGCAACTTGACTCTACGCAATTTAGAAACAAGAGATTTAACTTTGAACTTGAATTAAATGATTCTGAACTATTAACAATAGTAAAATTTAGTACGTACCAAGCTGAGCTGCAGTCACAGGTAAGCTAAAATATGCTAACAAAACTCGCACTTTAAATTTGTGCTCGTGTAACCTAAATATTGTAGCCAGCTACTGAACTTTGAAATTAAAGCAGTGAAATCTAATTATATTATTTTAATGCTGGCGTTTGAATTTCAACGACACTCGGGTTCATTTCGGAAAAGGAAGGGACCCTGCTTGGCTAGGCAATTGGGACAATGAGCAACAAAGGTTCATGCTAAGTTGCTGTAATTTTGCGAGGCAAATGGAACAATTTGAAAAGCTGAGGTCTGCCATACAGTTCTGAAACTTTACGTGCTTTTAGTCTTCCTTGTTGGTTGATTGAAGGTTTGAAGCCGTCGATCGAGGAGGTGGCGACAGTCACTCATTGTCGGCCGTCGCTGTTGCAGAAGCTGGATGTTGGCGCGCCTTCTTCTCGACACGGTCACCAGGCGAAACGGGCTCTTGATGTGCGCCAGCTAATGCTTCCTGTCCGCGACACCATGTCAGAAACTATCATCGCGAGTCGAGCGCAATTACATGCTGCCAAACCCCGAAAGCGCGGCAACTCGCGGGAGCGTCACACAACACCTGCTCCACTCGCTACTCCCGCCAGACTCTCTCTGCCCAGCCCGCGCTCCACGCGGCAGAGTTAACACTACCAAAGATCCTACACACTTTGATTCTTCACACGACCTATCGACGTAATCGTTCGATAGCAGTTTTCCCTAGGCAAGACCCAGCGTAAAAATACAAATAATATTTACGAAACAAACCAATTATACATCGACATAAGTGCATAAATATATATATATCCAAACAGTAAAGCAATTACAATATATAAAGAGACAGAAATGTCATATCTTGAGGTAACAAAACAAGGAAAAAAATAATAGTACAATAGATGGAAATAGGAGGATATGCATTTCCGGCGTTACAAAGTACAGCTGACAAGATGTTCTTGGTTCACGATATGTAAATACTGCAGATACCATATTATGTACGGATAAATGTGTAAAGAGCCAGATGATTAATCTGTCGTGTCACTCTTGTATACAGCTAGCAGAATAGTATGGAGAACAACGGAAAGGAAAATGGAAGTTACCCTAGGCGAAAATCGGTTTGGTTTCAGGGAGTGAAAGGGCGCGAGGTAAGCACTTAACATTGTAAGACAGTTTGAGGAAAAATCCACGTACCTTCCTAGCGTTCATGAACATACGAAACTCTCTCAGAATGTTTGGAATGATATGTTTTTAAGCCTCAGATGATTGAGGCTTAGCTACACTGACAGACAGATTATCTGCTTTCTGTAAAAGCCAATTGCGAGTTGTATAACGTTGAAACACAAATAAGAAAAGTTAATGTTTAAAAAAAGGTGCAAGTCTCAGCTGCAGCTGATCCTGTTGTTCACTTCGTGTGTCTAAGAAATAATTAAACAAGCGATAGGAAAATTAGAAACAGGATCTGCAGGTAAGGGAAAGGAGATAACGATGTAAAAGTTCGCAGACGACATAGCCTTTTGGCGTAGGGAAAGCATTTGAAGAATTCTAGAAAAGTGTAGTTCATCACATGAGTACAGAATACTATTATGAATCATTCTAGTACACAGCTCTAGTGTTTGGGGTCCCTACCAGATCGGCTTAAAGGAATGCACCGAAGCAAATTAGAGGTGTGCTTTTTGATTTGGTACCGGTAGGATCGTTGATCACGTTAGTATTTTGGAAATATTCCATGAGCTCAAACGGTAATCCCTGGAAGAAGGCGTTCTTTTCGCGGGACGCTAATGAGAAAATTTAGAGAACCAGTATTTGCTGGTGCCTGGAGAATGATTCTGCTGCCGCCAGCGTACATTTAGACTAAGGACAGCGAAGACACGATTAGAGAAACTGGGGCTTGTTTGGAGGTACATAGATAGTCGTTTTTCCCTTGCTCCATTTGCGAGTGAAACAGGAAAGAGAATATTCACCAGCGGCAGCAGGTACCCTCCGGTGTACATATGTAGATGTAGGTTGGAGGACATACTTACCACTTTATGTGGCTTAACTATGAGTAAAGAAAAGAGGAAGATAATGAAGTACAAAGGGCGAGTAATGACTTGGTGTATCAAAGAGTAATCGTCAGAGTAGAGGATGGAGGAAAGAATTGTCCCACACAGAATCAGGAGTATGGGTAGCATCAATTCCATTGGTCGGGAGAGAGTGGGCAGTTGCAAGCTTGTTAGGACCTCCATTCCGACTTCCACATACCGACTGTAGGTTTCACCAGTGGAGAACAATAGCAAATTCAGCAATGATCGATCATTAGTTTGTTGAACGCGACGTTTAAAACCTACTAAAAAATCTGTGACAACAGGACAACAGTTCTCGCTGAGGCACTTGTCCCAGAGGATCAAAGTGGGTTTATAAAACTACTCAAAAATAGAAGAAAGAGAATTTAATCTTGAAACTCACGTCGCTTTCATGGCTTTCGAGAATATTTTAGGTCAAAGTGGCCGTAATAAATTATGCGGAATAATGAATGACAGCGAAGGAAACAATACGGGAATGTCTTGACAGACACGCCGACTTTATGGGACCAGACATTACCCCTTTCTTATAGATCTCTCCGCTGACAGTGGCGTTCCAGACTACAATGAATTACCAGCGACAATAACTAAATGGCGACACTGATCGATCTGCATCCCGACCCAGCGTAAGACCTTCCAGGTGTTGATCGCACACGCTTCGATATAACATACTCTGTCAACGATTTAGAAGTATTCGGGTCAAAGACACCAGAGAAATATTTAATTACTGCTGCGTCAGCAGTTTGTGTTAATTATTCTGCTGATCTCGGTCTCATTCACTTGTCAGTTTCCTTGCTAAGCTACGTAGCTGCGACGTTTCGATACATTTTACTTCTTTTTCTGTAATAAAGCGATGACCCGCTTTCCCTCATGACGAACGTAAAAGTATGAAGCAGGCGATTGCCCTATAGGAAGCCTGCACTAATGACACGTGGCAAAAACGCTGCTCACAGTATACGATCGTAAAGTGTTTCTAGTCATTGCGGTAAAAACGATGAGCTGTAATCGACTTGCTAGTATGTAAATTCTGCGGTTAACTAGGTGGGCCTAAGACAGTATTACAGCTGGTTCAATGTGTGACATTCATACTTTTCACTACAATCTCTTAGCGTTGAGGTTTCATTACACACAACAGCTTCACCCGCAAACAGCTTCAAGTTGTCCACCAGGTCATATATAAAGCGGCCCTATAGCACTCGCCTGGAGTACACCAGACGTGACTTTCACATCTGACGGTTTCGTTGCAAGTGTTGCATGACAGAAAGTTCTCATCATGTTCTCGAAACTGGTTCCATATTCCCTACGCTCACATATTGTTCAAGAGGTGGCAGTGAGGAACTGAAACGAATGCCTTCCTGAAGTCAAGCAACAAGGAGATCAAACTGGGTGCTGTTACCTACTGCCATATGCATACCTCACAGTCAAACAGAGCGAGCTGAGTTTCAAAACATCACTTCTCGCGTTATCAGTGTTGATTCCTACCGAATAGATTTTCGGTAACCAAAAAGGTCACAAAACACAAGCAAAATGCATGTTCTATAACCCTATAATTGAGTGATGTGAGTGATATAGGCCTATAATTATGCACGTCTATCTGGTGACCCTTCCTGAACATGAATATGCTCAGCGTCTTTTTCCAGTCGAAATTTCTAGTGCATTATGAACCAGTTTAATTTCATAAATACATACCTGGAATAATCTCCGACAGAAATGGTGAATGTAATGGCGGAAACAGCCGTCTCTGTCACGTTGTATGGACAGCTTCTCTGATCAAGAGGACAAAGAGCTGCGATGGTACCTAACGGCCATTACGCGCGTTCAAACCAGTTAAGACTTTGCCTGATATTGCTCGTATTTTAGGTATATGGGTATGGACAGCTCTATTTAAAAAAAAAAGAAAAAAAAAAGAAAATAAAAGCTCTACGAGTCATAAGATCGAGCGTCTGCTACAATGCACTGCAGCTAACTCGCTGAAAATAATAACCTGTAGTTATGATCCTGTAATCAAACAGTCTATGTATTGACTAGGATGGCGAATTAATAAAGTACATAGAAATATAAAATTGATGATAAATGATTCATTTATTAACAAGTGTTCTATTGTAACGTCTGTAACTGATTAAGACGACAGAGAATAGTGTTAAATAATGTGTTAAAAAAAAGCAATTTAAATGTACAGGGAGTCGTCCTACGATATTCAATTTGTGTGGCCATAGTATCCGTGGTTGCTTTATAATTCTTAAGGGTATTTTTGTTCTGTCGTTGCAACTACAAAAATGCGTGCTATTTTCACCAGACGCATTTCGCTTTATTGAGGTAAAGTGTCATCAGTGGTCTGTAATAAGTTATTTACATTTTGATTTTCTTTTAGGTCGGAAAACAGTTCGTTAAGAGTAAATTGATTTGTACTTACGGTGATTTTCGGTCAATTTCTCGCTTACACAGGGAAACGCCGTCTGCTGGCAAACAGTTTTTTTCTGTTTTAGACACTGGTGATTTTTGGTATAATAGATTTTATGCAGCACTATGCATTTCTTATGTTTTTTACAACACACTTTTATGTACACCAGTGTATTCTGTTTGTTTTTGTACTTCATTGACCAAATAAATATTGGAAACCAGACTCTATATAGAATAATTTATGAAATGACTTGAAACAGAAAAAAAGCCTTTTCTATTCTTCACCCCCTACCATTCTCCCAACCCCCCTCCCCCTACACCCAATCACAGTGTAGGTCAAAGACAAAGTAGTGGAAAGGTTATGTTGGCAACATACAAAACACAAACCGCAACACATACTCGAAGTACAAAAACAAACAGAAAACAGTGGTGTGCATGAAAGTGTGTTGTGAAAATATAAGGAATGCATAGTGCCGCAGAACATCTAAAAATTAGACCAAAAATGATCAGTGTCTGACAAAGAAAAACAACGATGTGCTAGCAGACGGCATTTCCCGATGTAAGCGAGAAATCCACCGAAAATCACCGTAAGTACAAATCAATTCATTCTTAACGAACTGTTTTTCGATCTAAAAGAAAATCAAAATGTAAATAACTTAATTACAGACCGCTGATGATGCTTTACCTCGATAAAGCGAAACGCGTCTGGTGAAAAAAAATTACGCATTTTTGTAGTTGCAACGACAGAACAAAAATACCCTTAAGAAGTACCGAATTATCAGTTTAATGTCATGGCTGCAAAATACTACGAATTCCTTACAAAAGAATGGAAAAAAAACTGGTAGAAGCTGACCTTATGGAAGATCAATTTGTATTTCAGAGAAATGTAGAAACACATGAGGCAATACTGACCCTAAGACTTATCTTCGGCAAAGGAAAGGCTAATGTACGTTTATATCATTTGCAGACTTAGAGAAAGCTTTCGACAATGTTGACTAGAAGTCTTTCATTGATACTCTGAAGTTAGCAGGAGTAAAATACAGGGAATGAAAGACTATTTAAAAGTTGTGTAGAAATTAGACAGCAGTCGCAAGAATGGAGGGGCATGAAAGAGAAGCAGTGGTCGAGAAGGGAGTGAGATAGGATTGTAGCCTATCGCTGATTTTATTCATTCTGCACATTGAGCAAGCAGTAAAGGAAACCAAAGTAAAATTAGGAGTAGGTATTAAAGTTCAGAGAAAATAAATAAAATCCTCTCGGTTTGCTGATGACATCGTAATTCTGCCAGAGCCGGCCGTGGTGCCCCAGTGGTTCTAGGCGCTTCAGTCTGGAACCGCGCGACTGCTACGGTCGCAGGTTCGAATCCTGCCTCGGGCATGGATGTGTGTGATGTCCTTAGGTTAGTTAGGTTTAAGTAGTTCTAAGTTCTAGGGGACTGATGACCTCAGATGTTAAGTCCCATAGTGCTCAGAGCCAGCCAGCCAATTCTGCCAGAGACAGCAAAAGACTTGGAAGAGCGGTTGAACGGAACGGACAATGTCTTGAAAGGAGGATATAAGATTAACATAAAAAAGCAAGACAAGGATAATAACTCAGGAGTAGTGGATACGTTTGGTTATTGGCGCAGCAAAATAACTGACAATGGACGAAGTAGAGAGAATATAACATGTAGGCCGGTAATGGCAAGAAAATCGTTTCTAAAGAAGAGAAATTTGTTAAAATCGAGTACAGAATTGAGGCGTTCTGGGCTAGATAATGGTACGCCACAGACTGAGCGAACTGGAGATTTTTCCATACATGCTAAAGCAGTGGTTCCCAACCTGGGGGTAATTACACCCTGACGGGCGAAATGAAAAATTTGAGGGGTAAAAACAGAAATGTTCAACAGAGTTTCGGTCAGGTCACTAAATAATCTCTAAAGTCCATTTCTGTTATAGCTAATTCGTGTAATACCCATTACATAAGTTAACCAAGATACACCTTTTTAAATACTAGAACTAACGTTTGACGCAATGTGGTGGAGATTAGAGCTTGTGACACGATTTTATGAACAAAATTTTACTCGCATAGTCCACTTCGGACTATGAATCTACGACAGTAAAACGGAGACTTATACATCACATATACTTAAATATTTAATTAAAAAAGCCTTTTCTGATTTGTAGATATTTCCCTCATTTACCCAGAAATTGCTTTATTACTCGCTTCGCAGTAATAAAAGAACTAATTGACTGCAAACTCAACAGTAACTAAGTAATGGTTACTCCACTGCTGTAGGACCTACACTGTATTATTTTTATTGTTATTATTATTAGCGGCAGTCTTCAGACACAAAGCGCTCACAGCCTGAAGTTGTCCAATTTCTGCCAGTTCAGAAGTAAGGAGTCCAGCAATCAAGTGGTTTTAAGCCGCAAGTTTAGTGCACATAACTATATTTGGTTGATTTTAAATGGGATGCAGGGTGTGGATGAAGCAAGCGTCGCGAGGGAGAGAAGTAGTGCACAGCAAACTTGTTTTATAACAAGTATCTATCCTCAATGTGGATAGTTAGCTTTCTTTTCCGAGATGGAGTTACAGGTAACAGTCGCGATGCACTGAGAATTGCCTCATCGTTCTATCAAAATTGCGCTGTTAGGAATAAGAAGTACAAATTGTCTCCTTGACTCTTTAGTTCACGGTTTGATGAAAAAGCTACAAACATTAAATATCATTCATATTTCGTCATTTGGAAATGGAACTGTTCTAAGGAAGTTTAGTTAGGTGCTTATGTTGATGGTTGATAGTGGTGGTGGTATGGTTGGTACGGCGGTGGGGGTGGGAGAGGGGAGCACTAGCTAATATCTGATTGCACTAAGGGGTTATGGTCTCAGAAAGGTTGGGAACCACTGTACTAGACGATGGCAAGCCACTGGCGAATTAGTATTTGAAAAAACCAAGAGATGGAAGCACAGGCTCTGTTGATTGGATTGCCCAAGACACAGCACACTATTTTTTTGCTTAAGTATGGTAAGCCACAGCCAAGATGGAGATTTACATAGGAAACAGCGTGGAACCGATACGGAAGCAGATGGTTTTGAGAGTGAATATTTGTGCTTTGACAACTGTTACAGTTGTGCATCATGAACCAGATAATGTGTTATCTCATCATCATCAGAGATAATCATCACAAACTGTAATTATGTGACATGCCATATTATATTATGTGACGAAGTGGGTTATCGTGACAGTGCAAAACATTCTTAATACCAATAATTACTTGAACCATGAAATATGGGAAACTTTCTAAGATATTCATATGGAGGCCGTTAACCTTAAACGATTGTCATACGTGCGATGGGCATCACTAGGTGCCCGCTATAGCGGCTGTTGTGGCTTGTCATTATATAGCTGTTAATTTCTTTATTTTTCTAGGGGTTATTGTAGCTTGCTCCCATACAGCTGCTAAATTGCACTATTGTTCAATGTAGATGCGTAGGTTCACGCTGTTAGCAATTTTTGCATTCTTTTTGTCTTCCGTAAGGAGGGAGACTTCATACCTGTAGTTAGAGAGCAGCCCATCTGACATGCTAAGGATGGAAGGTATCGATGGCGGCAGTGGATGCCGGAGTCGAGTAAAGCTGCTAAACATAACGCCGGCGTAATCTATTATGTACTAAAGCATAGCTATTAAACAGAATCAGAGAATATTAGAAAAATGATATAAAGTTACTTAAAAAATACCAGCTCTTAATACCGCTATTTCGGAGACCCAGCAGAGACTAGCAGTATGTTAATATTATTGTAAGTAAAACAGCTTTCATAATAATCCCTGGCTTCTGGGACTTAGGGAACTATGACGGACAAAACAACACCAACTTTTTCATGTATCTCAACGACACGTACAAACCCCCCTATCCGAAAAAAGTAAAAAGGAACAGTCTTCTCAAAAGATCACTGCTACATACTTTGTTAAGATTCAAGGCGAAGTCATCAACGTCTTTAAGAAGGCATTTCCCTTGTTCGTGGACTACACAAATCAAGAGGAAGAGTCGAAAACATCCTACAGCAAGTTGTTGGTGGTAAATATTTTTTAAAGGGAGATCAAAGGGTGTACCTTGAAAATCACGGGAAATATCCACATAAAGTGATAGGTGTTCACTAGCATATACGAAGCATACCAACTTACCAAAGTCACTACAGCAGGCACAGAAGTCCAGAAACGTTTATTTTGACTGTGAGATGACAATCAGTTGTTTATACCAGGATCATTATCTAAACTAATGTGAGGGAAAGAAAATTTCCATCGTTACAGAAGATAAATATAGACGGATTTTCTGCACAGAATATAACGTAGGCTAGAGCAACAAAAAGTCGATGACCTGCAGAAGAAAAGAAAACTACATTACCAGAAAGCAGGGGCAGTGCAGGCAACTATGACAGCGGGTATCGCCAGAGCCAGTATCATGGTCATCTCAGTTGACTTACAGCAAGTCCTCCCTTTTCCAAAACTTACTGCTGGTCCAGCTTCTTACAAGTGACAAACTCACAGAAATTTAACACAGATTTTTGATACCTGGCCATACATAACTCCCATGAGATAGAGATTTTGCATACATTAAGAAATATCAAAAGCGCCAAGCGAGCCAAGTTTTCTCGCCCATTGAGTGGATTCATACTGCCAAGAAAAGTAGAGTGACAGTTATGAAACAAGAAGATTTCCTAGAGTTCAGCAAGGTGCCTTCTCAGCACATGACAGAAAGTAATACAGCAACAGAGGGACATCCTATAAACTTTTAAAAAGTTATAATATTCAAATTTTTGGTCAGAAATCGTGGTTCGTGGAGACTTTCGTGAATTAATGTCAAGAAGCGTGGCCGTCCAGTACAGACATCTTGGATTAGGACCTTAACATCAAAATATCATAGATATTTCCCATACAGCATAAGAAACTGTCTGACGTCATGGACCTGTTTCCCTATATCCCTGTATACCTGCAGTGCAACACTGGTGTTATTTATCCCTGACTCTCTACCAAGTCATAGAGAAGGTTCATGAACTCTGAGACATCAAGAGTCACCAGTTTAGTAGTGAAGGGAAGTGTGGGGAGTAAAAATCGTAGAGAGATGGTAATATCTTATATTACGCTGAGAGTGACGGGAATTGTGATCAGTGAAGCCAAGTTTTGGCATTGAAGCTTTGGTGATATACAACGACAAGCCACAAATTTATGTGTATTCCCTATACTTAATATTGTTTTCTGCCAAGAGTAGTAATTAAAAATGTTCATATAAGATGAATACCTTAATGTACGTAGTGCCTTATAATACAATAAACATGTCTCATATGTCCAGCACTTCATTTATGGAATTTTGTTAAGTTTCAAATGTCTCTACTGTAAAATTTTCTTAATGTGGCGCCTCAGATAAGTTTTAGGAAGTCTTTTCTGAAGACTTTTTGAATGTTAGCATGTATGGAAGCGAAACATCGACGACAAACAGTTCAGGCAACAGGCGAATAGAAGCTTTTGAAATATGGTGTTACCCAAAAATGCTAAAGCTTTGTTGGATAGCTCGCATTACTAATGAGAAAGTAGTAAATAGAAATGGGGAGACAAGAAATTTGTGTCAAAACTTGACTAAAAGAAGGGATCGGTTGGTGGGACACACTCAGAGACATCAAGAGTCACCAGTCTAGTAATGGATGGAAGTGTGGGGAGTAAAAATCGTAGAGAGACACAAGAGATGAATACAGTAAGCAGATTCAGAAGGGTGTAGGTTGCAGTAGTAATTCGGAGACGAAGAGGCTTGCACAGGATAGAGTAGCATGGAGAGCAGCATGAAGCCAGACTTTGGACTGAAAACCAAACCAACAACACAAACTTGACTGTTAGTCATAGATCCCTGGTGCGATCCGAGAAAGTAAGACTAAAGTGCTCTTTAGGAAGAAAGAACTAGAAAACTTCAGAAACCATATGTAACCGAATGTGAATCATTAAGACATAACTCACTCTTACCACCGCAAGAATTGAAAACAAAAAAGACAGAAGTAAACCTCACTTTTCCCACCAGTGCTCTTCAATCTGACCTCTACCTGCTGGTTAGTAACTTGAAATGATATTTTCATGCATCTAAAATAAGAAATGCTGCGGTCTTGCTAACAGATGTTTCATCTAATTGCGAAAAAAGTCTAAGGAAATCCTAAGAAACATTTAAGAAACGATAGGTTTCTCATAACTCCTGGTATAATATACATAAACGTTTCATTGATAACATCACGCTATCCAGTCTCGTCCAAAGAGACATGCATATTGATATACTGGTATCGATAATGTACTGTCTGGAATAGCTCTTTGGCCTGGGCAGATGCGTGACCTGTCTTGTGGGAAGCTGTTTGGTCTGAGGAAACCTTGCCATGAGAATTCCTTCTTGTACTAACGTGCTGTGGGCCCCAACTACGCTTGTGCGTTTTTAGCTCTTGTTCTGGTCTTGATTCTGTTCAATCGTGTGTTCGCAAGTTGCTGTTCAACATACCACTCTCACAGACCTATAGGTAAGATCGCTATATGCTTTGACTTAAGAAAAGAACTGCAGATGTAGTCATATGCAGTCACATAGAGTGAGTTTGTTTTCCAATATCGCGACTAAGCATGACAGATCTCTTGACTTTACTTGGTTTGAAACACAGTTTTCTCTGTGCTCCGTCAAAACATAGGTTTTTAATGTTTCTGAAGTTGTGTTCCATTTTGGGCGTTTTGAGTCTTGAATTCATTTGTTGTAACATAGGTCACACCCGTTTATTTGTTGTTTCCATTGCTGTGAGACGTCTATGTGATATCTCGTCTGCTCTCACTATTTATCACATTTACTTGCGACCGTAATGTATTCTTACCACATGGCTCATTTTCTATAACCAATGTATAGTATGATAACTGCCAAGACTACAAATATTTCGATGACTGCACGGACAGCCTATAATTTTGTGAAAGAAAAGTGCCAAGGGAGTTTGGAAACTGGATCGATCCGCTTAGCAGACCAAAACACCGTGACCACTTTTTTTTTTTTTGTGCGTTGCACCTGCGTTTGGTCGTGGCGGACGTCACATGGTCACATGACACACGTTGATCCTTTCCCTCATCAGTTTTTTTTTTTATTACAGAGAGCAGCCAGCTCTCTGACAGAACACGCTGAGCTAACGTGCCGGCTAACCACGGCGCCGTTGCTCTTCTACTCCGATGTTGCACTTGTTAACACTGGGCCGTTCTCTTCACTGTTTCTATTTTGCTTTTTTTTTCACACTTCAGTACACCTTCTTCCTGTTTTCATGCTTGATCTTTGTTTAGTTCCTGACGGGCTATCCACTGGGCCACATTACCACTAAGACTTAGTAGGGGGTGCGACGGGGAGTTTTTCTTGTAAGCAGGACACCTGGGTTCGAATACCAGCCTTGGTACAAATGGTATCCAACGAATTCTTTCATTGCCAGAAGGCGGCAGAGATGGGAATTTCTATTTTTGTGAAATGACGTACCTACTGAGTCGTAAGTAGATGCGTACAGGTTGAAAGACGTGCACTTCATTCACCATTCAGTGCTAGCGTTTCGTATTTCTAATCCACGCATTCTGGTATTCGGTAAACTAATAATTCAGGTAATATTAATAATTTCTATTGGTTGCCTGATTTATTTGACGATTTTCACAGCTTGTCTCACACTGATCTGTGAGAGGAGCTTGGCACCAGGAATTTTCTTTATTTATTGGCGAGGGCAGCAGTCTTCCTAGCAGCCATGATGGCTCCCTGTTTCCTATCCCTTTTCCGATCGCCAGGGTAGCACGTGGTGGCGTTTGAAAGTTCAGTAGTGGCCAAAGTTTCTTCTGATCTCAGTTCCCCAACCTGCCTTACCAACCTTGTAACTGATATTTCTTCTCAACTTTAACGTCGCGAGGTCGCCTCCCTGCGAAATTCCGGCCCTATGATTGGCCAGTTCAGGTGCGCGCCCGTTTTTCGCGGGCGGGCGCCAACCGCCCTCCGCGGATGGATAGTGGACAAGGGGTCGGTAGTCAGTTCTAGTGTGACCGTGCTGAGGCCGGAGGTGCTGCTTCCAGGAGATGAAGTTCGGTAAGCATGAGCGCCGACGTGCACTGTAGAGTCGCGCCCTGCGGCCTAGAGGGAACCTTATAGGTCACTGTACTGATGTGCGCTACTTGAATTACGGTTTATGCAATGTTTTCCGTGTTATAAGACTGTAGGGTTTTCCTTATACATTCGGGCATAATGTGCGAGACGTGTTGGTTAGTCACAGAAGCTTGCAGTACGGCACTAAAGTGCATACATTCATGCTCACTTTTCCACTGCGTCCGACAGTAGCTCTTTCAGTTCTCCTGTGTAAAATTCTACTCAAAATTTATGTCTTCCTAGCTTGAAAACTTGTGCCCTTTGTCCTACGCCACGTGGTGAGTGTCTGGCGCCCCTTCATGTTTCGTTAAGGTAGTCGGACCGCGAGCCAAAGTTATACGAATAGTTTCGCGTCTTGCTCGTTGTATTCCTTTAGTACAAGAGGCTACCTAGCGATTCACCCACAGTAGCATCTTTCTTAGTCTTTGGCTGATTCATGGTAGTGATCGTTGCATGCCTGCAACCCCTTCCTTTAGTAAATTGGACCCCATTTTATAATACGGCGATCGTCCCTAAAATTCCTTGTCTCCTGCTATCTGGCTTATTATGAACGAGCGTTGGGGCAAGCTGCTGAACTCAATTCTTTCTTCCCCCACCACCATTTGATTGTATAATTGTTCAGTATTCAACTGTCAAATAAATGAGTCCTTTGATTTGTACATTCTCCCTTTCATTGCGTGAAACCATCCTTAGTGTCACAGTAGAATAATGAAGAACTATAATGGTTGCTGCAAGGTCGTACAGGTCTCGCGCCATTAATGATAGGATCAAGATTCAATATCGCGCGCCTGGCACGACCATTGCACGCATGCCACCGATAATAGTAATAATAATTTTCAATTATCCCCCATTGATAAACTGGGAAGTGTTCACGGCTCAGTGTGAATACGTGAGCACTAAATCCACTTGATGTGGTGGAAGTAGTGGCCTCTGTTTAACCTTGCTGCTTTATAAAAAAGGAATATGAAAAATTACAGCCCCTACACAGAGGGATAGTAACCTGTAAAATAAAACGAGCCACCGCTTTTACATTCCAAATTGCGTCACTACGGGTAAATACCGGTTTATTAAATAACGTCCGTAAACGAGAAAAGCGGTAGAAGGAAAGAAACCAAAGACAAGAACAGATTTTGTTCGATTGCAATGTGGCCAATAATTTTGTAACTTCTGCTTTTACAACAGATCATATTCATAATAGGCACTCGAAGTTCGCATCGCTTCCTTGAATGCAGGTACTGCATCGCTTAATTATCCTTTCACGCACGCACTCTAAACTGCCCTCCATGTTATGGATCTCCTCAGCGGCAACAGCTATGCCGAATACGAAGTCCGTCTGCGACTCTACTAGGATGCTAACTTCTTCATACTACCCCAAAAGAAATATCTAGAGGTCTAAACCCGGGGATCGTGCTGGGCAGCAAAATGATCCGCGTCGCCGAATCCACACTAACCGGATACACATGATTTAAGTGATTTCCTGTTACGATAGCATAGTGAGGTGGAGCTCTCTTACCTCCAGAGGAACAGCTTCAAGTAGCTCTGGCATCACCTTCCCCCAAAACACGGAGTAAGTATGGACACCTACATTATCACGTAAAATGTGTGATCTTACTATTTTGTTGCCCAAAATTCCCACCCACACATCAACCTTAAATTTGGCTTGATGGCCATGATTTTACAACTGATGTGGCTTACCAACAGACCAATAAATGTTATTTTTAATGTTGAAGACTTCTTTTTCATTGAATGTCGCTTCGTTGGTAAACAGAACCATGGATGTCAAATTAGGGTCATAATGGTGTTGCGAACGAAACAGTTTACAGAATTCAGTACGAGTCGCATAATCCCTTTCGCACAACTTGTGCACTTTAACCTTGTCGTACGCTTTCCGGTCTTTTCTATTCCACACACGCCATACCGTTGACTGTGAAACACTGAATTGTCCGGATGCTTGTCGTATACTTACACACGGGCGAGGCCCAATGTTACTGCCATGTCCAAGACATTGGAAGGTTGAAATTAATACTAATCATTCACATGCGACGGGAACATCTTGAAATACAGTATGAGTGGAAAAGTTATAGTAACTTTTAGATTAAAAAAAAGTTTTAAGCTACTGTACATATCTACAAAACTTAGTCTTAAAGCATTAGCATAAAAACCAGCAAAACAATTAGCAACAGAGTAACGATAATTTCAAACTTTGGATTTTGTCCGATAATTAACCTTAATTTCGGAACACAGCATGTCTGACTGCGGTGTTACCTTCCCTCAGTACATGTTTTGCCTTCAGTATTTACTTACGTCCAGGATCCTGTTTCACGCTTCGACGATCCACGATACCTAAGAATGTACAACACACTGCGGTAAACGTTCGCGTAAATACGTCTCCCTGCAGGAGTATTGCTATTAGCTGTACCGTGTTAGAGGTGCATGCCTGCAAGCTAGTTAAGTGTAGACTGATTCATCGTAGTCTTGTATTATCATTACCGCGAGCACTACCGTATCACATCGGATAATAAAAGATCGGAAACAGAATAGCTTAGCGGAGTGATGTGTAACACTGCCCCCTACGGGCGAGGGTAGGATCGACAAGCCCAACCGCTGCATGTACGGCAAGGTACATCATTTGGTGACGTCACAAGTTCAAAATCTGTCCTTCACTTCTGGGATATTTCTCGACATTTTCGGTCCCCTGTGTCTGATATTAAATTACATGTCTCAGTGTCATCTACGTCACTTCGGGTTTTTTTAAATGTTAACAAGATGGTGGTGGTGGTGGTTGGTTTTTAACGTCCCCTCGACAACGAGGTCATTAGAGACGGAGCTCATGCTCGGGTTAGGGAAGGATTGGGAAGGAAATCGGCCGTGCCCTTTCAAAGGAACCGTCCCGGCGTTTGCCGGAAGCGATTTAGGGAAATCACGGAAAACCTAAATCAGGATGACTGGAGACGGGATTGAACCGTCGTCCTCCCGAATGCGAGTCCAGTGTGCTAACCACTGCGCCACCTCGCTCGGTGTTAACAAGAATCTCCCTGTATATACTGGTGGAAATAATCCAATGGCGAGGAGTCACGGCAAGTGCCATAGCCCGATATCCGAGAAACTTTGCTCAGTGGAAGACGGGGCAAAATAAACAGACACGTGACTCAGCTTATACGTACATACTCGATTGTTTATCGGAAAACAACGATCGAAGATTTGAGATACTTTATATGTCTTTCAGCGAGGAAATAGTTAAGCGAAACGTTGTTGGGTTGTTTTTGGGGGAGGAGACCAGACTGCAAGATCACCGGGCTCTTCGGAATAGGGAACGAAGTCGGTCGTGCCCTTTCAAAGGGACCATCCCGGCATTTGCCTGGAGCGATTTAGGGAAATCACGGAAAATCTGTATCAGGATGGCCGGACGCGGTATTGAACCGTCGTGCTCCCAAATGCGAGTCCAGTGGTCAAGCCACTGCGCCACCTCGCCCGATAAAGCGAAGCGGTGACGCAGAGGATAGCGTCGCTTTTGTGTCTCATGTTCGAAACCCGATTATGATTATAATTTTTGTCGTTGTTTTGAATTTATCTACCCACGACCGTAGAAGTTAAACACGGATGTTTTCCATTGTATACTGAAATAAGGGTGTCCTTAACCGTCTGCTAATTTTATGTCTGAGGAATGAATTTAAAAAAAGACAATAAATGAATGAGACAATTATTTTAAATTGTTTTCTATTACATTCCTGCAGTACATCTTGATCTATAACGCATTGCATGCGCCAGTTTTCCGAAAAGTTATCCGTCATGCGTAGTTTACCGGTAAATAATTGCCAACGTCTGAAATCTTCAGCAGTGTCAAAGGCGTTTCCTTCCCGAATGAGATTCATATCTGCAAATATCACTGTCGCAATGCTCGTGGGGTTCGGAATTTTTATGTTTCGAATGTTTCTACGATCTGTATCAACCAAGGGAACGAACCAAATTTACCTGAAGATTAGATGTAAGAATAAAATATGAGAACATGAGAATGAAAAAGAGGAACATGAGAACTTAAAAAGATTGTACATCGCTGAAAAAGCCATACACACTTACACAGGGTGAACATTAATAAAAAACAACCAATAGCAGGGACTGGTCCCTGATTGTAAATGGAGGAAAAAAGTTCCTTTGAACGTGTCTACGGGAATGCGTCGTGCGGTGTGTTCCTTGTGTGTTGCTGACTATGTGATTGACTGTAAGCAGCAGAATAGTCTGGCATTCATGTCGCGAACAAGCCGAGATGGTGTCTGTGTACGGTCAAGTAGATGGAAACGGTCGAGAGCCAGACCCTGATCCTCCAAATCTGGTGTATGCACAGTCCGCCGCCTCCATGCACGTTCGTCTGTCTGAAAGGACGCATGATCGCACAAACGTCCAAAAAGGCCTTCAAATGTTGTGTGATGTCGTTAGTATCTCTGAGGGTACTTCTTTTGATATAGCCTTGCGCGCCACTCAACCGTTTCCATCTGCTTGGCCGCACACATTCCCGACCGGACCATTGTGCTGCTTTCAGTCAATCACACAGCCTGCAACACACAAGGACCACATGGCACATGGTCAGAGGAACTGTCATTCGTCAGTGCCAACCCATCCCTGCAGTTGGTCGATTTTATTAATGGCTCAGATGGTTCTGAGCACTATGGGACTTAACATCTGAGGCCATCAGTCCCCTAGAACTAAGAACCACTTAAACCTAACTAACCTAAGGACATTACACACATCCATGCCCAAGGCAAGATTCGAACCTGCGACCGTAGCGGTCGCGCGGTTCCAGACTGAAGCGCTTAGAACCGCTCGGCAACCACGGCCAGCGATTTTATTAATGTTCACCCTGTATAATAAATGTATGACATTGTGAAACCCAGCTGCAATTTTGCAATTAATATAACGCCCTTGTATCCCCTAACTGGATAAGAAACGCTCTTGAAGTAACCTTCTACGGAGATGAATACATAGATGAGAAAAATTAAATAAATAAATAAATAAATGAAAACAATAATCAGGTTTTGAACACCGGGCACAAAAGTGAGGCCGCGCGGGATTAGCCGAGCAGTCTATGGTGCTGCAGTCGTGGACTGTGCGACTGGTCCCGGCGGAGGTTCGAGTCCTCCCTCGGGCATGGGTGTGTGTGTTTGTCCTTAGGATAATTTAGGTTAAGTAATGTGTAAGCTTAGGGACTGATGACCTTAGCAGTTAAGTCCCATAAGATTTCACACATATTGTTTTGAACAAAAGTGAGAGCTGCGTCGCTAGCTACTGTGTCACCATTTTGGCTGATGGAGTAGCGCTGTAAGTCTTTGGCCGTCGTTTTTTTCAGAAATGGTCAGGATCTAAGCATAAAACGAGACACGCGTTCGTTTATTTTGACTCCTGGGAAATCGGGTTATGGCACTTGTCGTGTTCTCGTCGTGAGCGTGCCACTACCACAGTGCAGCCGCTGCTTGCTGTCGCGTGTCTTTTGTTCGTGCTGAGACATTTAATTTTACGGCGCGGCGCTAGGTGGTGCCGGCGGCGTCGACTCGCCGAGACGCCGCCGCTACCCGCGGAACGTAGCGAGGCCGGGCGAGGTTGAACGACTCGCGCGCTATTTAATCAAGTGTAATCTGCGTGAAATTATTTCCGAGGAGGAGCAGCGGCGGCGGCGGCGGCGGCGGCTATTACGCCAAACACCGTAAGCGGGCGGCAGCGGCGGCGGCGGCGGCGGCCGTATCGGCGGTGATTATCTCGCCGGCCCGCGCCGGCCGCGGCGAACGACCGCCGCCGTGTTTACACAGCAGGCACTGACCTTCCGAATAGAGGCGGCGCCCCGGGCGCTCAGCTGCTGGTTCACTGCCGGCCACAGCAGCTGCGCCCCGCAGCGGAATGCGAAACGCCGGCCCGCAGTGTGGCCACAGTCTAATACGTACACAGACGACACTCTCTGGTGCGGAAGTTGTTAGCGTTTGACAGCTAGAGCGACACTGGCGCTCCAAGCGGCAAGGAACACGTGCATCGTAAGAATAATGATTCTTTTTAATTATTTTTACTTAGTTAACGAGATAGCTGTTATGTTTTTCCGTTCCATTCGTTAGTAAATTACCACGAGACCTACTTTTTTGTGAAATACACGTACACTACCGGCCATTAAAATTGCTACACCAAGGAGAAATGCAATTGATAAACGGATATTCTTTGGACAAACTAGAACTGACATGTGATTACATTTTCACGTAATTTTGAAGCATAGATCCTGAGAAATCAGTACCCAGAACAACCACCTCTGACCGTAATAACGGCCTTGATACACCTAGGCATTGAGTCAAACAGAGCTTGGATGGCGTTTACAGGTACAGCTGCCCATGCAGCTCCAACACGATACCACAGTTCTTCAACAGTAGTGACTGGCGTATTGTGACGAGCCATTTTCCCGGCCACCATTGACCAGACGTTTTCAGTTGGTGAGAGATCTGGAGAATGTGCTGGCCAAGGCAGCAGTCGACTATTTTCTGGATCAAGAAAGGCCCGTACAGGACCTGCAACATGCGGTCTTGCATTATCCTGCTAAAATGTAGGGTTTCGCAGGGATCGAATGAAGGGTAGAACCACGGGTCGTAACACATCTGAAATGTAACGTCCACTGTTCAAAGTGCCGTCAATGAAAACAAGAGGTGACAGAGACGTGTAACCAATGGAACCCCATACCATCACGCCGGGTGATACGCCAGTATGGCGATGACGAATACACGTTTCCAATGTGCGTTCACAGCGATATCGCCAAACACGAATGCGACCACCATGATGCTGTAAACAGAACCTTGATTCATCCGAAAAAATGACGTTTTGCCATTCGTGCACCAAGGTTCGTTGTTTAATACACCATCGCGGGCGCTCCTGTCTGTTATGCAGTGTCAAGAGTAACCGCAGCCATGGTGTCCGATCTGATAGTCGATGCTGCTGCGAACGTCGTCCAACTGTTGGTGCAGATGGTTGTTGTCTTCCAAACGTCCCCATCTGTTGACTCAGGGATCGAGACGTGGCTGCACGATCCGTTACTGCCATGCGGATAAGATGCCTGTGATCTGAACTGCTAGTGATACGAGGCCGTTGGGATCCAACACGGCGTTCCGTATTACACTCCAGAACCCACCGATTCCATATTCTGCTAACAGTCATTGGATCTCGACCAGCGCTAGCAGCAATGTCGCGATACGACAAACCACAATCGCGATAGGCTCCAATCCGACCTTTATCAAAGTCGGAAACGTGATGGTACGCATTTCTCCTCCTTACATGACGCATCACAACAACGTTTCACCTGGCAACGCCGGTCAATTCCTGTTTGTGTATGAGAAATCGGTTGGAAACTTTCCTCGTGTCAGCACGTTGTAGGTGTCACCACCGGCGCCAACCTTGTGTGAACGACCTGAAAAGCTAATCATTTGCATATCGCAGTATCTTCTTCCTGTCGGTTAAATTTCACGTCTGTAGCGCGTCATCTTCGTGGTGCAGCATGTTTTAATGGCCAGTAGTGTAAAAATAGGACAACTAGTTCATGGAGAAATACTTCCGAATATAGATGCACTGATCGGTCAGAACATTACGATCACCTACCTAATAGGCAGTAAGTCCACATTTGGCACAGATAAAAGCGGCGAGGCATCATTGCAAGGAAGCGGGAGTTAACATTATATCTGCACACAAAAGTCACCTAATTCCCGTAAATTCCGGGAACGGGGGGACGAGCACTGACACCACGTTCGTTCACATCCCAGATGTGTTTCATCGGGTTCAGATCTGGCGTGTTGGACGGCCAGCACATCAGCTGTGTTCCTCGAATCACTGCCTGACACTCCTAACCTTGTGACATGGCGTATTATCTTGATGAAGAACGCCACTGCTGTCACGAGATATGATCTTAATGGTGTACATGGTCTGCAACCCGACTACGATACTCCTTGGCCGTCATGGTACCTCGCACGAGCTCCACTGGATCTATAGATGCCCATGTGAATGTTCCCCAGAGCATAACGGAGCCACCGCCAGCTTCTCTCCGTGTCGAGGAGCTGTTCTCCTGGAAGATGACCGATTCGCGCACTGTGCTCGGCATAATGAGGAAGGTATGGGAATTCATCAGACAATGCAGCGCTCTGACACTTCGCCAACGTCCAGTGCCGATGGTCCTGTGCCCATTTCACTCGTAGTTGCCGTTGTTGTGGTATTAACATCGGCAAACGGACGGGTCGTAGGCTGCAGAGGCCCATCGTTAGGAGTGTTCGGTGCACTGCGTGTTGAGACACACTCGTACTCCACCCAGAATTAAAGTCTGATGTTGATTTCGCAGCAGTTCGCCGCCTGTCCTGTTTTACCAGTCTGTCCAACCTACGACTTCCGACATCTGTAATGAGGGGTGGCCGGTCAACCCCATGGTTTCACCTTGGTTTCGCCGCGTGTGCCACATATGGAAGATACTTACCACAGCACTCCTCGAACACCCAACAAATCTCGCAGTGCCGAGCATCCGGACCATCACAATGTGCGCTGATCGAACAGATAGATAGCGCATCTTCCCCATTCTACTCACAGACAGCACGCTCTCTGATACTACATGCATCGTACGTGTGTCTGATTAGCAGTTGTTCCTCGCCAGGTGACGTTGCAATCGCTGGACGAATTTATATCGATAGTAGCTCGCTGGTCATAACGTTCTGGTTGACCAGTGTATATATTCTGCGTATTCCGCTGCAGGTGTGAAAACATAAAAAATATTTCATGCGTAGGAAACTTATACTTATAATGGTTTTCGTTGTTATTATCCTAGGCTCTTTCCTTGACACTTGATTTTTTTTTTTGTGTGTCTTATTATTCGCTCACTCTTACGCGTCAGTCGTCTTTCTGGTACACGAATATTTTTGTAAACGTAATTACTTTTGCTTCAAAAGCGAATGTATTGAAGATTCTTGCCGTTTGTGGCTCAGATTTAGCATCAATGGTGGAATTGATTTCTTCTATCTTGGGATACTGTTTTATTGCTTTTGACGTTGTATTGTCACGTCTTTGTGGTTTTCTCTTGAGCCACAGTTTTGTTGGCTTATTTGGTACCTTTGGTGATACAGGTATTACATTCCATATAGGTCTCCTATGTTCCACATTCACTGATTTAGCTGGAAGTATAGCTAGCAAAACTCCATCTTATTGGGTAGGTATACGGCGTCTTTCTACGAAAGGTCAGGTTTCTGGAATTTGTTAGCGGTTTTCTGTTATTAAAGGAAAACGACATTATTCAGTAAATGTCTTTACTTTACAAGAGAATCTTAAATAAATTGCTCTGTAACGGACCGTTTCATGCCCATCCCCCCCCCCCCCCCTCATGGTCCAGAGGAAACTAAATAATGACAAATGTGCTGTCATTCCCTACGCAAACACCCAATATCGTATTCAGGACCGAGAGAGGTGGCGCAGTGGTTAGCACACTGGGCTCACATTCGGGAAGACGACGGTCCAATCCCGCGTCCGGCTACCCTGATTTAGGGTTTCCGTGATTTCCCTAAAATCGCTTCAAGCAAATGCCGAGATGGTCCCTCTGAAAGGGCACGGGCGACTTCCGTCCCTAATCCAATGAGACCGATGACCTCGCTGTTTGGTCCCCTCCCCCAAATCAACCAACCAACCAACCAATGGTACTCAGAAGTGTCGCTTTCCGGCAGCTTGGGGCACTGCTATCGCTGTGGGTAACAAAACCGAGACGGGGCGCAGCGAGTGTTGTGTTGGATTGTGGTGTGGTCGTCCTGGTGTACAGGAAATACACGGAACCAGCAAAAGCGGACATTTCTGTGATACGCAAATGCCAGTGGAATACGTACGACAACTGTTTAAGGGATATTTAAAAAAAGGTGATTTTTTGGCTCAAAATATTCTTTGGGATGTCTACTTTATTGCAGTGTTCATCCCAAGTTCGCCAGAAACTCTGTTATCGAGCTACAAGGCGATTCGTGAAAAAGTGTTTCGGAAAACCATTCACAAAGGGAAAAAAATAATCGAGATTGCGGCCAGTATGGTAGCACGACCTAACAGCTATTACGGAAATGATAAAAGTGCTAGAACTTCAGATCCGACCAGCCAGTCACAACTTCTGTGCAAAAGCGGCCGAAATGCGTATCGAGCCAGCAGAGCAGCGGATGGCAGAAGCTGCCAAAGAAGCCCGGAATGCCATCATGGCAACCACAAAGATGTATGGTCCAGAGATCGTTGACTGGAGGTAACCAGAGCTTCGAATGCGTTTTTCTAGAAACAGCATTTTCAGATTGGTCGAAAACATAACGTTACATACGCTTCTAATCGGAAGTTGATGATGGCATTCTAAATTGAATTCTATAGCAGCATAAGTAGTCCTTTTCCGATATCTTCAAAATTTTATTTTCGGTGTACGCTTTTTCTCGATTTTCAGGTTGAAAAAATGGACACTTGCTTCAACACGTCACCATTTTATTTTTCAATTAGCCTATGTATGTTGACAGAAAATATACAAAAAATGGACACAACATCAAGGAATTAGCCAAATGGAACGGAAACAAGTAGAAGTGATATACAGAAAAATAAATGATTACAATTTAAAGAAAGTTTGATGATTTATTCAGAGAGATGAAATTAACAAACTGAGCAGTCGGCAACGCGTTGGTCCACCTTTGGTCCTTATGCAAGCACTTACTCGATTTGGCATTGATTGACAGAGTTATTGGACGTCCTCCTGAGGGACATGGCGCCAGATCCTGTGAGTCAGATGTTTAAAATCCTGAGCTGATCGGAGAGCCGAGCCCGTAATACTCCAAACGTTCTCAGTTGGGGAGCGATCCGGCGACCTTTCTGGCCAAGGTAGGACATGACAAGCACGAAAACAAGCAGTAGAAACGCTCGCCTTGTGCCGGCGGGCATTGTCTTGCTGAAACGTAAGCGCAAGACAGCTATTTCCTGAAGGACAACAAAACCGGGCGTAGAATATAGTCGACGTACTACTGTGCTGTAAGGGTGCTGCAGATGACAACCAAAGGGGTCCTGCTATGAAAAGAATCGGCAACCTAGACGACCACTCCGGGTTGGCGGGCCGTGAGGTAGGCAACTGTCAGGTTGGCATCACACTGCAGTCCGTACATCTTCACATACATCTCCACAGGTCAACGGGACACAGTCCGAAGCAGGACTCATCACTGACGATAATTCTACTACAGTTAATGAGATTCCAGGCCGAAGACGTGTCTGGAGACGTCCCAGACAGCGGTGGGTTACCAACCTGACTGTCGCCCACATTACGGTCGTACGTCCAAGTGCGACTGCTTCGGGTCCCAATTCTTTTCATAGCAGGATCCCTTTGGTTGTCATCCGCAGGGCCCTTACAGCGCAGCGGTAATCAAAGATATTGTAAACCCCATATTGTTTCCCCTTATGGCAAGCAATTCTGGCCTTACAAACTCAGGAAGATAATGCCCTCCCGCGCACAGCGAGAGTTTCCACAGCTTGTCTTCGTGTTTGTCAAACCCTACCTTGGGCAGCAAGGGCGCTGGATCTCTTCCCAGTTGAGAATGTTTGGAGCATTACAGGCCGGGTCCTCCAACCACCTCGGGATTTTGATGATCTAATGCTCCAATTGGACAGACTTTGGCACGATATTCCACACGAGAAAATACAGCAACTCTGCCAACCAATCCTAAGCCGAACACCTGCTTCCATAAGAACCAGAGGTGAACCATTGCATTACTGGCTTGGTCAATTTGTGAAGTGCTTTCTCTTAAATTATTCGCGAGTTTTTGTTAAATAGTAATCATTTGTTTCCCTGTACATGTGCATCACATCTACCGATTTCCGTCCAATTGGGACAATTCCTTAATGAAACTTCTTTTTCTTTCTTAGTGAGTGTATTGAAAATGACTTACATAAACTTACTTTGTTACAGCTCCAATAGCAGGAGTTGAGAGTTTCCGACGATGATCAACGTTCCGGCCGCAAAGGCTCTTTACAACTGGTGCAGCGGTTACGGGGGCGTCAGATGTGGTCACCGAAATAATTTCGAAATATAAAACTGTAATGAATGAGATCGTATCATCAGATTGATAATTAATTTTTATTTACTTCAATGAAGCGCATGACTCACATTCCTCGTGCGTTCAAAGAATACTACCCCTCTTAGGTAACACCCTGCTGCAGTTGAGTACTGTAGGATGCCTGTAACCCTAGCGAGACGATGCTGAGGCTATGGCGAATAAATGTAGGGGGCCGAGGATAAGTGAGGGAAAATACTGCGAGTAGGGAATCGCGGTAAATTGAAATGCACATTTTGAGTCTGGAGGAATGACATGTGAAGCCCATAGAATATAATTCAACAAAAGAGATGTGGTAATCTGGATAATCAGGTTAACACGTTTGTCGCTACCGTAGGATGTAACTTTGATAATGTTCCCTGCTCTAGCGTAATGTGTATATACTAATGACATGATAATTCTGAGACTACGTTCATTCATTGCAAACTCTACGAATATTCTTCACCCTCTCGCACTACTGAAATAACATGAAAATAAAATATTCCACTAATAAATCAAAAAGAAACTTTCATCCATTATCCTCATATTTACTCTGTGAATGAAGTAGCGATAAATCATAATCCGTTGACAGTGTAAATATCCTTTGTCAGGTACTTTACAACGAATATTTGTGTAGGTGACCGGCTACAGCTGTGAGCTATTTATAGAAAAGCATTTCTGCTTGCCATCAGGTGTATAAATTATATTCTTCATCTTTTTCTGTTGTCTCGACAATCAACAGAAGAAACCATATGTAATAGACCAAAATTGAAAAATTAGTTGTACCTCTGAACGTCGATGTTACATACGGTACTTACAAAATTATATATGTTGGTTTAAAAATGCATATTTCTCGGTTCACAAATGTATATTTGTCATACGAGTCACTTTCATATACCAAATGTAAGGGTGAAAAAACGTGGAATGCAACATAAACCAGATTTCGACAATATCTCGAAAATCTTCGATAAGTTGTATCTGCAACGTAACCAGATCTTGACAATAACCTTAAAATCTTAGATGAGCTGCACGTACTCTTAACAGGCGACTGTCCAAATAATACAATAAACGTTGAAGTCGAAGCGGACACTAATTAACAAGATTAATTATAATGTTTGCACCATATACTACTGTCAACAAACAACATTCTAAGAGTGTACCATAAGGGAAACAAAGGCGAAACACATAAAATGTATACATGAAAATACTGTATTGTAAGAGCCATAAAATAGTATAACAGTAATTATGATGATTAAGTTAATCATTCAATGAGGAAATGTAACGGTTACAAATTTTCATTACAAGATCGAGTGTCATCTTTATCACCAATAAAATTCGGGTCAACAAGCATAATAGATAATGATAGTGAATTTTTTGTCAACTCACATTTAGATGTTATATAGACACAACAGTTTAATCTCGCTGTTTGCGAGCACTTGATGTCTAAGGTGGAAACAAATATATTTTACTTTCATGCTTGTACATAAAAGCTCAGTTTGTCATCTGATAGGCATTAAGTTACGGAGATTCATGGTCATTAGCAACTGAGAAAAATCTCTACTATAGCTTGCGTCATTGTATTTGGTGACATGTCTTGGCACCTGTTCAACAAGACGTTGCAATCAATCAGCAACTGTCTTGATTCACGAACGCTTGACGGTTTGCCTAAATTCTTGGACGCGCGCCTAAGATATGTGCTTGACACTCAGCAGTGTAGCATATGCGATCAGTAGGATTGATATTTGGTGGCAATACAAGCCAAATAAATACACTCTAAGACGAAAAAAAAGACTTATCACGAAGGAATTACCGCAATGGTAAGGAAATCAGTAGATGGGATGTACATGTTATGACAAATGATGACAATTTCAAATTTGGCTGATTTATTCAAGAGAGTTCCACAAATTGAACGAGTAATAACTTGTTGACTCACCTCTGGCCCTTATGTAAGGTGATTAACGGACCTGTTGGATGTCGTCCTGAGGGATATCGTGACAACCTCTGTTCACCTAGCGCATCTGATCGTCAAAATCCCGAGCTGTCTGTCTGTGCACGTATTACATCACAGCTAACGATTTCCGTCCCATTCGGATAATTCTTTCGTAGGGCGTCGCTTCTTCTTTCTTTCGTTTCAGTGCATTTACATCTCCATGCAATAATCGTCTAATTCAATAGCAAATTTATACAGAGTGTAAAAACACTACGTATATAGATTCGTGGAGAAGAGGTGGAAAATTTGTTGCACGACACAAATCTCACAGGTGTATCGTTTCCCCGCTAAGATTCCTTGAAGGCCAACGTTCACAGCTGTTTTATTGCTTTGTATGCAAAAAAAAAAAAAAAAAAAAAATGTTCAAATGGCTCTGAGCACTATGCGACTTAACTTCTGAGGTCATCAGTCGCCTAGAACTTAGAACTAATTAAACCTAACTAACCTAAGGACATCACACACATCCATGCCCGAGGCAGGATTTGAACCTGCGACCGTAGCGGTCGCCCGGCTCCAGACTGTAGCGCCTAGAACCGCACGGCCACTCCGGCCGGCTGTATGTAAAATCTTGACATTGTAATTTGATTTGCAGCACAATTACTGCTGCTAGGAAATGTGCCTTTTCATTACTGCTGTGACCACGTACCTTACATTATTGATGATTATGTTACATTGCGTTTACATGAAAGTTTCTACTGATGTTTACAAGTTCTTGATGGTTGAAATGGCTTTGAGCACTATGGGACGCAACTTCTGAGGTCATCAGTTCCCTAGAACTTAGAACTAGTTAAACCTAACTAACCTAAGTACATCACACACATCCATGCCCGAGGCAGGATTCGAATCTGCGACCGTAGCGGTAGCGCGGTTCCAGACTGTAGCGCCTAGAACCGCTCGGCCACCCCAGTCGGCCTTGATGGTTGCTTACACTCTGAAACAGTTAGCAGATACACGTGTCTTTCAAGAGAATGCAGTATACAACACTCAGGCTGCAATAGGCACGGTGCAGAAATACTTCCAGGGAGGAAGTTACTAAAACATGTCACATTTCAAAGATTTGATGGCCATCTTCTTGAAACAACATAACAGCATCCAGGAGACGGGTCAGAAAGTGGTGGACCTCGCAGTATACGTACAGTTCATATTGAGGAAGTAGTGCAACAACGACCTGAGGACAATCCCAACATCAGCACACGAACGATAGCCAAGGAACTAATTACCTCCTATGTGCGGAACTTCCTACACGAGACAGCCATGCACCTATTCAAGTACTGAAAGGTATAAGAGTTATTAGCTGATGACTTTCCCCAGCTCATGAAATACTGCCAATGGTATCTACACGAAACTGTTAACATCTCAGACTTCAGAATATCTGTGTTATTTACTGACGAGTCTGCCTTAAGGAGAAGGAATCTTCAATATCCACAATAGGCATGTCTGAGAGTTAGAAAATCCGACGACACAGATGTTCCACCATCAACAGAGGTTAATCGTAGATGTGTGGTCTAGTACTGCTCACGACCATCTGATTGGGCCATATCTTCCACCTGAACGCTCAGTGGAGGAAATCATACATTCTCCGTGAAGTACTATTGTAACAGTTTGAAAATGTCCCGCTAGCAGTCAGCTTAGGATTATGGTTCGAGCATGACTGCGCTCCATCATACCTTGCCGTTTCCTTCAAACATCTTTTTGTTTTTATCGTGGTAGACAAACATCAGCATACAGATAACAGACCAGACCTGCATTCGCGTAAACAGACGATATTTTCAGCAACACATGTACAACAATATTGGTCACACAGAAGTTTGAACACCGCCTCTGCAGATCATTAACATCTATACCTCCAAGGACCTTTAATGGAAAAAGTGTAACATTTGTTACCTCTAAGCACTTTAAAATCTTGCATATGTAGTTTTTTTTACGGTCTGTATGCCATTGATAGTGTGGTTACGAGTGCAATCTCCTTTGATGTGCTCGCAACAGGTACCAGTGTCGTTCACATAAGACAGAAACGCTGTGCTCATCACCTGCTCATTTCGTCCCACCTTGTGTGTGGTGTCCGATCAACCGGTCACAGCAGACAGACGCTAGTGGGATTTTGTAGATTTCAACCATCATGTGAGGAAAAATTCACAAAAGTGAAGGAATAATTCACCTTCTCAGAATGGACCATACACAGTTGGTAAAACTGGTCACTAATTTAGTATTACGGGTAAATTTACTAGAACCGCACTGAAAAAGCCCAACATAATAAATAACGAAGATCATACAATCACATCAGAACAGTTTAAACTATTAAATCGCGTTAGAAGGGAATTCATAATAATACAGTTTTATTTCACACAAGTACGTCGTCAAATCCCTGACTACTCAGAAAATCATGAATATCAATCACAGTTTAACTCAAGAAAACTTTGTGCTGTTCAGTAATTACATTAATATGACATAACAGAACTGTCCCTTAATTTGTTTGATGTTTTTTATTCATTTTGAGTGGCGGCTATCGGTAATCTTTCTTTTAGACACAAATCCTTTCTAAACTATCACAATTGATTTTAATTTGGTTTTTAGATGACACACACAAAATAGCTACAGCTTAGACTACTTCTTTACCTGTCTATAGTAACTCTCTTGTTTACCAATAGATTGCAAAATTTAGACATCGCACTATTTCAGTGTACTAAACACTCAGGACAGCAGCAGCAGCAGCAAATGACTTCCTTCTGATCGTCTGCCTTGTTTTATCATCCATTTTATCTTATTCAGCTAGTCAATACTTCTGCAGTCTCCAAGAATGACATACATCACTGACACCACGGTATTGTGTGTGCTTTTCTCAGACAAACGAGAACAAGTTTCGGCTTATTTCAAGCAAAATCGCTTAGCCAGCGAGTCCACATTTGTCAGTGGTTTACTGCCAGCCCACAGGAATCGGTATGTGCATCATCTTATGCGAAGCCGAGTCAAATGCATTGGCTGCAGAACGAAATTTTCAATTCTTTCCAAGTTTTTAAAGACATCAAATGGTTTTTAAACACGTCAAACGTAAGTTATATCACTAAACCTACATCCATACCATAAGCAGTATAACAAATAATCGAGCGCCATTAAAATATCCGACAAGTCGACTAGATACCTTTTTAACATATTCCAAGTTACGAACGAGCACAATTTAATAAATACGGCACACGACAGTTATTATAACCATCAACGTTCCTGAGCTGAATCGAAACCACACATTTTAGTGACTACAGCTCTTGTCTATAAAGTATACCCACTCAGTCTTGATTAAACGAATCTAAATTTTAGCACAAACGTGTGCCGAGATTAAACTGAACAAAGAGAGAGGCAATATTAGCACTGTATGCAGCCGCTAAAAAGCCTGAGCGAAAACTAAAGCAAGACTGACTGAAACGGCACGAGCTTTGGCCTTGTAGAGACTCGTACTAGGATGTTGTTCAACTGCTCTATTTTATAACAGTTTTTAAATTCTATGGGTAAAAGTGTTTCTCTTTCACTGTCTGACAAGATTATTATTATATTTTGTTCATGCATTACTTCTCATAAACAGCATCTGTTAAAATATGCAGTACTAATTTATGCTGACGCAGTTAGGAATCCCCGGTTCATAACCATGGAAACTATCTTGTGTATTGAAATTTACTTATTGAAAATTTAATAATTTTTAATATTTGTATAATTTGATTCAGAAAAAGCAGGCGATGAAAAGTAACTCAACATATATCAGAAATTTTTAGTGGTTTGGCTATAATTGGCACTGAAGATTTGGAACAGGTGAAATCTTTTAAGTAACAATATCTTTTAAACTAACTGAGTTTGGACTAACGTGAATACGTTACTGAAAAGGGGAAAAATAGTTTTTTGATTTGGAAGTGGTGTTTTCTTTCGAACTGACCTATTGGCTCATAAGATTTTCCCTGTGGCAAGATGACAAACTGAATTACCAGAGTAATAAAGTTTTGTGGGGGAAATTTGTTAGTACAGTTCTGATACTTCGCGTAATATGTGCTTAATGTAGGAACTCCAACATCATAATTTTGAAAAGAAAGCCAGAGAAAATTTTATATAGGCGTTAAGACGTGAAACAGGAGTGCATACAAAGTAGAATGGTGGGAGCCAACCTGCTTTGTCGTAAGCTGCCGTTTGAAACAAGCCGCCGCCAGCGCACGTCTTGTGCTGTCTTAAGTCGGTGTCGGCTCTGAAACCCGCATTCACAGTCATCCCAAGAAAGGCTTGTTTACAGACACTTGTTACTGGAAACGATTTTTGTTTCTTAATTATGATACTATTTGGGTAATAACTATTTACAAAACGTGAGGTCTACAGGTAACGAAAATAGGAAACTCTTACATGATTTTCTGCAATTTTAATCTGCATGGAAGTAGAAAGACCAGAAAACTGTTGCGAAATGCAGTTCATGCTGAGCGTGTTTTTTTGTGTTATGGGATATGAACACAGATTTTTGGAGTGTTTTACGGCTCTTTACAGAGCTCCAGGTCAATAAATGTTCATGTAGCTATATCGCAAAATGGCTTCCAGGTATGTCAAAGTGAAAGGGCCCTCAAAAATGAATTTGCAACTGTGACGTGCTGCAAATTTCCGATTTGTCACACTTTAAAATACTTTTATGATACAATCTATTACAATCTCCGTTCATGGACAAAGTAAAATATTATTCACACGTAATCATTCTCCACTTTATAGTTACCAGTAGTACAGTTTTCTATCGCACCTAGTGCGGAGTTTGGTGTTAACTAGAGGAAATGAATCGTATTTCAATATATAAACCTTACCTGCAGCTGCAAATTTTTCCAAATGTTGATAAATTAAAAGGATTGTCTCCCAAATTTATGTTGACAACTTATATATCTTGAAAATATGTTGCCACGCAATCACATATATTAGCCTTATGATATTAACCCATTACCTTAATATTTGTCAGCACATAAAGCTACTATTATTAGTGTTATAAAAATAAGATCTTTGTGGTACGTATATATGTAAAGTAACTTTTTCTGTTTTGACGTATTTCGATTTTCATCATTGCTGTTACAAACAAATAATGAAAACCGGTTTCATAGTTCAGCTTACTACATAAAACGTAACAAACAGCGATACACAAAGGTTGCGTAACAATCCTAGTCCATTATTGGCGGCGTGTGCAGGACACTATGCCCTCCTCATTCTTTTAAACGGCTTGCGTGAACGAAATTACGATTCATTCCGTTTTCTTGAAAGGTCTGTGTGAATGAAATTTCGATCCGTTTCGTTGTTTTTAATGGTGTGTGAGAATGAAATTATGACCCATTCCGTTTTCTTAAATAGTCTTTATGAACGAAATTCTAATCTGTTCCTTTTTTATACGGTTTGTGTGAATGAAATTCCAAAATAAGAAGATCTTTGTGGTACGTATATATGTAAAGTAACTTTTTCTGTTTTGACGTATTTCGATTTTCATCATTGCTGTTACAAACAAATAATGAAAACCGGTTTCATAGTTCAGCTTACTACATAAAACGTAACAAACAGCGATACACAAAGGTTGCGTAACAATCCTAGTCCATTATTGGCGGCGTTGTTGTTTTCTTAAAATGACCTGTCTCGCTGAACTCCAGTCTGTTCTAAATGGTTCAAATGGCTCTGAGCACTATGGGACTTAACTGCTGAGGTCATCAGTCCCCTAGAACTTAGAACTACTTAAACCTAACTAACCTAAGGACATCACACACATCCATGCCCGAGGGAGGATTCGAACCTGCGACCGTCACGGTAGCGCGGTTCCTGAGTGTAGCGCCTAGAACGCTCGGCCACGCCGGCTGGCTGCAGTCTGTACTGTTTTCAGCTGTTTGAATGAATAAATTCCGACTCGTTCCGGTTTCTTAAGCGGTCTGTTTGAATGACATTCTAACCCGTTTCATTTTTTTTAATGGTATGTGTGAATGAAATTCCGAACCACTCCCTTTTCTTAAACGGTGTATGTAAATCAAAGTCTTTCCCCTTCCGTTCTCTTAATCGGTGTGCGTAAAAACAAAATTCCTACGCTTTCCGTTTTTTAACGATCTATGTGAATGAAATTCCGGCCCATTCTGTTTCCCTTAACCATCTACATGAATGAAATTCTGACGCAGTCCTTTTTTCCTTTAACAATTTGTGTTAATGAAACTCCAACCTGTTCCATTTTTTAAACGGTCTTTGTGAACGACATCTTTTGAAATTGGATATCTATATTTCTATTTGATATTATCTGCTACATAGGAGCAGTGGTCTAGTTTAAGATGTTTACTTATATCCGATTCAGATGAGCATTTGATAATCATCTATCAACTCTATTGGACAAAAGACTGTTCTTAGGCATCGGACGTTGAAATCTTGACGAAATATCAGCAATAAACTGCCACTGCTGCAAAGGCAAGCTAAAGCTGACTTTGCACTGGGAAGTGTATTTAAGCCCCTTTCCTCAGTTGCTGCAGAGACTGGGACAGCTAATCTAAAAGATGGTAGACCAAGACAAAGATGAAGATGTAAAGAAAACAAAGTATTTTTGAAAACAGAAGTAGGAGATATTGGAAGTGCAGGAGGACAAGGACGATCAGGAGGAGGAAGAGAACAAGAAGAACAGGAAGAAGATGATGAACACGACATTGAAGGTTGTGATTGTGACAGAGATGATGAAGAGTCGTGAAAGAAAATATAACAGAGACAGGAGGTAAACGGGCAACATCGTTGTTTGTTAAACCAGCAGACGAAACATGTGATACTGCATATGGAATCAAATTTGAATCAATATCAAAACTGTGATTGAGTGGTGATTCACCGGTAAATATTGCTGGAGATATCTTAGAATAAAAAGATCATAAAGGGTTACACATAACGAAATTTTCAAAATTGAGGTAAAATTCTCAGGACTACTAATGCTTATAGACAAATTGACACTGTAGATCTCGGAATACTGAATTCCCTAACTATTTACGAAGTGGAATGTCCCATACGTCTAGCTCCATCTATCATTCCAGTTTCAAAGTGTATTAATTCCCCTCGTGCGGCCATAACCACGTCGGACGGACACCTTTCCATATGAATCACCCTAGTACAAATGACAACTCCGTCAATGCACTGCCCTTTTATACTTCGTGTACGCAGTACTACCTCCATCCATATATATGCATATCGCTATCCCATGACTTTTGTCACCTGAATGTACTCTTCTCATTGAAAGTAAATGATGAATTTGTTTTGTCCTATTGCAAGTACCACATCTACGCTGATAACCTCTAGTTGTATCCAAGTTTCACACCTATATTCGTGAAGGCAAATGCCGAGAAAGTCAGTACCAACTTGTATGCGCTATCAAAATGGGCACAGCATACGGGGTTAAAGATCAACCCATCCGAAACCCTAGCGGTACTCGTTGGTTATTCTAGTCTCATTAGCCCGAAATATCGGGAATCCCTACCATCTTTAATAAGACAAATATCAACTTCCCTGCTTCAGCAAAATGTGTAGAAGTAGTAATAGATGAAATGTAAATTGGACTGAGTACGTAATCGTTATGTGCAAGTAGGCATCAGTACCCCTCCGTACCCTACAGAAACATAAGAAACTTTTTTCCTCTTATTCTGGAAAAGAAACTTATTCATGACTTCCTAATATTGATTACAGTGGTGTTATCCTGCAAGGTCTTCCTCAGGAAAGCCCCCGGCTTCTGGAACTGGTTATGAATGCCTGTGTTCGATATGTCTATGATGTTCCACTCTTTGATCATATTTCACCATGGTATGCACTGCTATCCTGGCTATCTGCAGACAAGCGCGGAGATTTCCATATACACCCCCATCTGTAGGGTCTTATCAGTGAACACTGTCCCTCATACCTCTCCTCGACCTTAACGCTGTTGTCTGAACAACACGACACAAACACCCGCCCCTTCAGAGCGAACTTCTTTCTGTCTCACTCCATAATTTAGCGAACTTCTCGAAGTCCTTCGCAGTCACAGGAACCCGACTCTGGAACAACTCCCGCATTGCATTAGAGAACAAAATAACATCTCCAGCTTCTGAAGACAGGTAATGAAATTTACCTCTTCATTATAGTTACTAATGTCACACTTACTGTCATTATTATTATTATTAAAATTAACACTATTAGTGGCAGCAGCTGCAGTAGTACAAGTAATGTCGGTATTAACATTGTTAGTTCGTGGTAAGTATAATTTACCCACACTGCCACTTCGGACACTGAAATCATTTAAACAATAGTTGTCCGTATGGGAGAAACCCTGGTCTGATGTACAAGAGGGCCTGATGGCCCCAATCATATCAGCTTAAGGAAATAAATAAATAAATGACTCAAGCAGTATAAATCATTTCAAAAACTTATAATACAGTCGCAGTCCTCAAAACATTTCATACAATATGGATCAGTTTAAGTTTATCCCTAGTGGCATCCAATTTGTATACAGAGCAAACATTATAAGAAGCGCAGAGAAATTTGGAAAGGAGATTAAATTTCAGGGAAAGTATATAAAAATTTTATGTTTAAAGAATGGCATCAAGGGATCATTAGAGATATTGTATGTTTCTTCACAGGTAAAAAGTGAGTAAATGACCATCAAGAAGTCAGGGATTGACAATACATCAGCCTCAACGAAGTCTCCTTGTTGTGAAATACATATTTTTTTAGTTGCAGCACAAGTGTCCCTTAGACCTATGTCTGCTGTTCTACCCGTCATTGTCATAATCCAAGATGTGCTTTTGAGAAATTAATTTCGTACTCTTCTCGAAATTTCAACAGTAAATGTGTCCGTGATCGACAATGATGTACTTTGCACGTCCATCATACTTTCGTTTACTAAATGAACCCAGGACGAAAGCTAGCACTTTGATCGGTTCTTTACTTTATAGTCTACGTTTTATTATGTTACTTGTCAAGGTTCCATACTGAGTGGCAGTAGATCAAGAATCAGTAGAACGAGCGTTTTATAAAACGATTTTTTCGTCGGCATATTTCGTGTTGTCAAACTGTCTTCTCCATAGATATCGCCACGCAATAGTAACTCATTTCTGCCGTCATTTCGTCCTTACTTTTATGTAGAGTTTGCTGGGCACATTGTCACTGGGAATGTGTTCTCTCAGTTTCTGGATCCTGATTGTCGGCAGGAATTAGTAAGTCTCTTAATGTCAACTAACAGGTGACCAAATAATTGATCGGTTAGTATATGCCTGGAGTTACACAATTCACTGCTGTTACAGTATTTCACTAACGTGGAAACAAAGATGTAGATTACATTCCTTGAGAATAGACGACCATGGAGGCCAATGGTTCAATGAGAAATTCGTACACCGCTTATGGCCGATCGGATCCGATGCACTTACATACTGTTTCCAGAGCGATGGTGCTCTGTCCTATTGAAAAATGCCATTTTTGTTATCTCGCAATTGTTGCTGCGTTATCGCCATCTTGTCTCGACAGCCGTTGGGTAATAAAACTGTGAGGGACCTATCTGCACTAGCGAGAACCCTACCAGTAAAATCAGCAACTTAAACCGCCATAACCATAAACGTTTAGCTACGGTGTTTCAGTTAACATTAACCCTACGTATCTTACTTCATTCGTGAAGAAGTATTCGCATTGTCAAATCGGTTTAATCCTCTTGAAACATCATGCATATAGTGAACATCCTAATCTAACACGCTGGCTTGATATAGGAAACGCGTTCTGCCATACATAGGACGGGTGGGGGTGAAGCCCCGCAATTTTTTTCAAATATTGTGTTCAATAAAGGGTAGATTTTCGCATGATTCCAAATTGAGGCCATACGTTGAGCTACACCTATAGCTCATCCAAATTCCAGCTCTGTCTCATTATTGATTACAGAGGAATTTACAATTTACCTAAAACAAAAGTGACGGGGCTCTACCACACAATTTGGGATAAAGCCCCGCAACGCAGGTCTTTGCCCCGTTTGTGATAAACATGTGTAAGAACTGATGACTGCATACTAAATACACTTGAAGTTGCCCATTGTAAATTTGTTGTTGTAGTCAAGTTACCCAGCACAACTTTGAATTGATGTGTTATTTGAACACAATGCCTAAAAATAATTGTACAAAATTAAGGATTTCTGCTCCGTGAGCAGAGGATTAGTACAGTCCAGTAACAGAGGCTAAGGTATCGAGGTACCTAGGAAATAACGTACTTCGTTAGGTCCTCTAATTCTCCCTTGAAGTCTCATTCTCTTGTTCCTCTTTTTCTTTGGATACTTTTTTGGAAAATAGTAAATCCTTATCTGTGTCTGTAAAAACATGCGAAGTCTAAATCAAACGCTGAAAAATGCTCAATTCGCTGTTTGGTCTTGTAAGTAGGCTGTTTAGGTTTTTTTATTGGTAACGCCACCTCTGTATGAAAATCACTGGCTGTGCTGTGTGCAGTCTGTGGCTGCTTGGCATTGTTGTAATACTCGCCATTGTAGTGTTGGGCAGCGGCAGCTGGATGTGAACAGCGCGTAGCGTTGCGCAGTTGGAGGTGAGCCGCCAGCAGTGGTGGATGTGGGGAGAGAGATGGCGGAGTTTTGAAATTTGTCATGAACTGCTATATTTATATATGATGATATCAAGCTGGCAGTAGTGGCGCTCGCTGTATTGCAGTAGCTTGAGCAGCGAAGATTTTTGTGAGGTAAGTGATTTGTGAAAGGTATAGTGTAATGTTAGTCAGGGCCATATTTTGTAGGGAATTTTGAAAGTCAGATTGCGTTGCGCTAACAAAATATTGTGTGTCAGTTTAAGCACAGTCATGTATAATTGTTTAAAGGGGACGTTTCATAGTCTGTTTTCTTTCTCTTTTTGGCATTGATATAATGAAATCTAGCTTAAGTCGTTTTGTTTCTACAGTGCGCACTTTTCTTTCTTTGGCAATTCTTTCCTTCGGGATTTTATCAAAGAGAGAGATCCGATATGTTAAAAAGGACTTTAAAAAGGGTCATGTTTTCCATTTCTTGTGAAAACGCTTTTAATTTTATGTACATAATTTACTTTAGAGAGGCCTTTATACAAATAGTATTGGGATTAGGTCTATAAAATTAAATAAAAAAAACTTTCCATAAGAAATTATATAGAAAAAATACTCGAATCCAAATAAACATTTCTTCTTTTGGCAGTATGATAATTTTACTCTACTGCCAAATGAATTAAAATTCTAATATAATGTACTGACTCCTTGCCAACAAAACACATGACATTGCGCTGAATTACTTCTAAAGTTAAACGGGTTCAAATCACTTTTTTCAATAACTGTCTTCCTACTATTACAGTATTGTATTTAAATTTACGACTTAGCTGAAGCCAAGTCATAATTCTTTCTGCATATCAAAGCATCCCAAGTTCCTTAGTTCTATTTTAAATTTTATAAAACTATCGCTCACATCATTAAAATTCTCCAGTTTACTTAAGTGATCAAGAATTTCAATTATTACAGTATTTTTATTTGTTTTCGAGTCATCAGTCTTCTACTGGTTTGATGCGGCCCACCACGAATTTCTCTCCTGTGCCAAACTTTTCATCTCGGAGTAGCACTTGCAGCCTACGTCCTCAATTATTTGTCGGTGGTATTCCAAACTCTGTCTTCTTCTACAGTTTTTGACTTCTAAAGTTCTCTTTAGTATCTTGATAATCATTCCCTGATGTCTTAACCGGTGTCCTATCATCCTGTCCGTTCTCCTTGACAGTGTTCTCCACATATTCCTTTCCTCTTCGATTTTGCAAAGAACCTCCTTATTCCTTACCTTCAACTGTTGCACCTCATCTCAAATGCTTCGATTCTCTTCTGTTCCGGTTTTTCCGCAGTCCATGTTTCACTACCATAGATGCTTTGCTCCAAACGTACATTCTCAGAAATTTCTTCCCCAAATTGAGGTCTATGTTTGATAGTAATAGACTTCTCTTGCCCAAGAATGCCCTTTTTGCCAGTTTTAGTCTGCTTTTGACGTCGTTCTTGCTCCGTCTGTCATTAGTTATTTTGCTGCCTAGATAGTAGAATTCTTTAACTTTATCTACTTCGTGATCATCAATCCTGATTTACGTTTCTCGCTTTTCTCATTTCAGCTAGTAGTTGTTACGTTCGTCTTCCTTCGATTTACCCTCAGGTTCTATTCTATACTCATTAGACTGTTCATTCCATTCAGCAGATCCTGTAATAATTCTTCTCTATCATTCAGGAAAGAAATATTATCACTGATACCCTTTCACCTTGAACTTTAATCCCACTCCTGAATCTTTCTTTGATTTCCATCATTGGTTCTTCGACGTACAGATTGAACAGCAGGGACGGAAGACTGTATTCCTGTCTTACGCCCTTTTTAATCCCGGCACTTCGTTCTTGGTCGTCTATTCTTATCATTCCTAACGCTTTTTCCAGGTCGACAAATCCTATGAACCTGTCTTGATTTTTCTTTAGTCTTACTACCATATCAACTGCAACGTTAGAATTGCCTCTCTGGTAAAATGGCTCTGAGCACTATGCGACTTAACTTCTGAGGTCATCAGTCGCCTAGAACTTAGAACTAATTAAACCTAACAAACCTAAGGACATCACACACATCCATGCTCGAGGCAGGATTCGAACCTGCGACCGTAGCGGTCGCCCGACTCAAGACTGTAGCGCCTAGAACCGCACGGCCCCTCCAGCCGGCGCCTCTCTGGTACCTTTACCTTTCCTAATGCCAAACTGATCGTCATCTAACACACCCTCAATTTTCCCTTTCATTCTTCTGTATATTATACTTGTCAGCAACTTGGATGCATGAGCTGTTAAGCTGACTGTGCGATATATCTCGCTCTTGTCAGCTCTCGCTGTCTTCGGAATTGTGTGGATGACATTTTTCCGAAACTCAGATGGTATATTGCCAGACTTATACATTGTACACACCAACGTGAATGGTAGTTTTGTTGTCACTTCCCCTAAGGATTTTAGGTATTCTAATGGAATGTTATCTATACCGTGTACCTTATTCGATCTTAAGTCCTCCAAAGCTCACAGATTCTGATTCTAATACTCGATCCCCTGTCTCTTCTAAATCGACTCCTGGTTCTTTTTCCATCACATCAGACAAATCTTACCGCTCATAGACTTAAGTTGTACACTTTTCCATCTATCCGCTCTCTCCACTGCATTTAACAGTGGAATCCCCGTTGTACTCTTAATGTTACCACCATTGCTTTTAATTTCACCGAACATTATTTTGACTTTCCTGTATGCTGAATCAGTCCCTCCGACAATCATTTCGTTTTCGATTTCTTCACGTTTTTCACGCAGCCATTTTGTCTTAGCTTCCCAGCAATTCCTATTTGTTTTGTTCCCAAGCGACTTGTATTTCTGTATTGCTGAATTTCCCTGAACATTCTTGTACTTCCTTCTTTCATCGATCAACTGAAGTATATCTTCTGTTACCAATGATTCCTTCGTAGTTACCTTCTTTCTACCTATGTTTCTCTTTCCAACTTTTGTGATTGCTCTTTTTAGAGATGTCCATTCCTCTTCAACTGTACTGCCTACTGAGCTATTCTTTATTGCTGTATCTATAGCCTTAGAAAACTACAAGCGTATCTCGTCGTATCTTAGTACTTCCGTATCCCACGTCTTAATGTCTTAAACTTCATCCTACTCTTCATCGATACTGAATTGTGATCTGAGTCTATATCTGCTCCTGGGTACGCATTACAGTCCTGTATCTGATTACGGAATCTCTGTCTGAACATGATGTAATCTAACTGAAATCTTCTCGTATCACCCAGATTTTTCCAAGTATACCTCTTCTTCTTCTGATTCTTGAACAGAGTATTCGCTATCACTAGCTGAAGTTTATTACTGAACTCAGTTAGTCTTTATCCTTTCACGTTCCTTGTCACAGATCCATATTCTCCTGTAACCGCTTTTTCTACTCCTTCCCCTACAACTGCATTCCAGTCTCCCATGACTATTAGATTTTCATCTCCCTTTACGTACTGTATTATTCTATCAATATCCTCATATCATTTCTCTGTCTCTTGATCTCCAGCTTCCGACGTCGACATGTATACCTGAACAATCGTTGTCGGTGTTGGTTTGCTGTTGATTCTGATAATAACAACCCTATTACTGAACTGTTCACAGTAACGCACTCTTTGCCCTACCTTGCTGTTCATAACGAATCCTACTCCTGTTGTATTATTTTCTGCTGCTGTTGATATTACCCTATATTCAACTAACCAGAAATTCTTGTCTTCTTCTCGTGTCACTTCACTGACCCCTACTACATCTAGATTAAGCCTTTGCATTTCCGTATTCAGATTTTCCAGCTTCCCTACCACGTTCAAGTTTCTGACATTTCACGCCGCTACTCGTAGAACGTTATTCTTTCGTTCGCTATTCAAACTTTTCCTCATAGTCATCTCCCCCTTGGCAGCCCCTCCCGGATATCCGAATGGAGAACTGTTCCGGAATCTTTGACCAACAGAGAGAGCATCATGACACTTTTTCAATTACAGGCCCCATGTCCTGTGGTTACGCGTTATGTGCCTTTAATGCAGTGGTTTCTATTGCCTTCTGCATCCTCATGCCGTTGATCATAGCTGATCCTTCTGCATTTAGGGGCAGTTTCCCACCCCGACGGAAAGAGAGTGTCCTGAACCTCTGTCCGGTCCTGCGCCCTCTTCGGCAAGGCCGTTGGCAGAATGAGGGTGACTTCTTATGCCGGAAGTCTTCGGCCGTCAATGCTGATTATTAATCAAAGTTGAAGCAGTGGTGGGTTCCGAACCCGAGACCGAGGACGTTTTAATTACTAATCGAAAGACAATTCCCGTCATCCACGGACTCTACCGAGTTTTAGAGCTCTGAAGCCCTGTTTATGTTCACCAACATAGTTCTTGGGTGACACAGCCAAATCCAGGTGTATTTTTATGCATTGATTCTAGTTTAATGTTATTTGTAATGATGTTTACCACTCCATTGCCTTGTGAAATACTGTAATATTCCGAACCGAAAGTTGTATCAGTCTCCAATTAACGACTCCAGAGCTAACACTAAACTGCTACATATAGGTAATTAGGCCATTGTAGTAGTGGGCACACATTGTTAAGTTACCATAATGCTAGTGGACGAATCAGAAGAATTGGTTTTACTCTTTTGTCTCGTTACAGAGTTATTCATAATTAGGAACTATCACAACAGAACACAGCACAAAAACAGTAAACAGGAGCGTTCACATTAAATTCAACTGCTAGTAAGAACTGCAGTGATTAACAAAAAACTACTGAGCTCAAATAATGCCAACAATGCACAGTAGTTGGTCTTAGCTAAAGGAGGAATGGCAGTAGCACAAAGCTCAATCCATGTACTGAGCGTTTAAATTAATCAAAGGCTTTGTTGGGTATCGACAATGCATATCCTTTTTACGTCGTATAATTGAAAATCAAAACATCTTTCAGTTACACTGCACGGCAACTAGGCCGTGACAGGAAGGCAGGTGGAGTCCGGACCACCTGGAGGCCCCCCTCCGTGCCCCTTTGGTTGCGTCCTTCCAGCCATGCATTCTTCTACCGTTCATTCTTTATGGGTGTCGACCTTAGAAGCATATATTTCAATGCTTTGCCTGAAAGTTCCCCTAAAGCTTTATTTTATAAAGCGAATTTACATCTTCAGGTGAGATAATATCACGCAATGAATATTGAATATCATACTTCCCGGGGATATCGTTGTAGAATTGTCGTCACATTGTTGGAGCTTCTGGGATTCACCCCAAAGCACCTGCAGGGATTTGCCCCACTTCCCTATTTTCTGATAAATGCGTCATTGTTGATTTTGGGGACAAAATGGAACAATAATAAGGGGTATTTCATTGATTCTTTTTTTTCGAACCCCACATTATACAGTGTTCAAGTAAAGCATCAGAATAGTTACATGCGAATAGTAAAACACAGACTTGTATCCCTTTTTCACCCTCAGAGCGATCTGCCTGGACGAAATTTCACGGAACAATAGGTAACAATGACACAAACCTGTCACCTGGTGGTCAGCTCCTTAATTGATGGCAGTCAGCTCGAAATCTCGGTACTGGTTTTTGCCCCACGAGGATCTTTTATCCTCACCTACCCTGTTACAGGTGTAGGTGTTAATGTAGATTGTCTTCCCTTTTCCCCTTATTTATTATAACACGCTAGAAACGGTAATAAGCAATCAATAGGAAGATAGGACGATCTGCCAGAAGGCAGATCATTCTATCAATTGTTTATTACTATTTCTTGTGAGGAATGATAAATAAGGGAAAATGGGAGTCCGTATATTAGTAGCAAGCATTGAAGACAAGCAGGGAACGTTTGGCGTATAACGAGGAGAGGTCGAGTATCAGGTGTGAGGATCTGAGGCATTTCAAATGCTAGCTGTAAACTTCCGAGAAAAGTACATCGGTCAAGGAGGGAGACGTTGATGTATGCAGCGCCTATATCCGAACGAATAAGACAGCCCCCGGTTTGGACACCCCTGGCCCGTCGGCAGCTGGGCCGCAGCACTCAGGGGGACGTGTAAATTAAGCGGCCCTCTATCTCATCAAAACATTACCGCACTCCCCGGCCGCCATTAATACCGACCCACCCCGACCGCGGGGCGGTCAGCCGTGGTTCCCCGCCTGGCACCCGCTCCCCTGCGTGATGCATTACCCGTGAACAAGCCGCGCACCCACAACAAGACGAGCCAACGATTTAATCGCCGCTCTTATGCATTCTTGCCGCTCATTATATCGCCACCTTTCACACCCTCTACAGAGAGAGATTGACTGCTCCTTACAAATTACGTGCAAAGAAAATACTGAGACCGAAGAGTTCTTTGAATTGACGACAAGTCTGTATGGTGTAAGGGGTGATCAAAAAGTTTCCTTTATTAGAGTGAGTTATTATTATTATTAAGTATAAAAAACAAAAATAATACACACATACACACACACAATCACACACATTCACAAAACAGTTGGTAACACTTAGAAATACAAATGAATCTCTGTATCAAAAAGATAGGAGTTACAGGGATGTGTAACGAAAACAGTGAACTGAAAGTGAACTATAAGATGTCCACCTGGTTGCCAGATGAGAAAAAGCAGTTTGCTTAGATGCAGTGAATTAGAAGTTACCTTTCCATTTCGTAAAAAAACATTAAGGAACTGTTTTTAAATCTATAGCCTAGATGTGAAACCATAACCTATGTATAAAAAGGGCAAATCATCTAATACTTCAGGACACCCACTGAAGATACCTTGTAAAAGAGGCGAAACGCGTCTTGGTGCATAAATAAAAATAAAAATTTCGATGTGCAGCATGCAAAAGGCATTTCTTTGAAACAGCTGCAATTTACAAGCATTAATACCTGACTCATTGTGGTTACAGCTCATGAAACGAATCTATGAAGATCATCTTTTCCACATAGTCCACCCACGACCGACGTACTTTGTGCCACGTATTTAAGGCAGTAAAAATCAGACATATACATCACATATACAATATATAATGAAAATGCCTTCTCCAAGTCGGAGAGAGATGGCGCAGTGGTTAGCACATTGGACTCGCTTTCGGAAGGGCGACGGTTCAAACCCAAGTCCGGCCAACCTGATTTAGGTTTCCCATGATTTCCCTAAATCGTTTCAGGCAAATTCCGCGATGGTTCCTTTGAAAAGACACGGCCGACTTCCTTCCCTAATCCGATGGATCCGATGACGTCGCTGTTTGGTCTCTTCCCCCAAATCAACCAATCAACCAACCTTCTCCAAGTCATAGGTAGTTCGCGTAAAACGCCAAAAACTGCTCACTTATTCCCTTTACAACAATAAACGAACAAATTAACAGCACAACGGTAACTGAATAATGGCTACTACACTGCTGTAGGGCCTATACAATACTGTTATTATTATTATTATTAGTGTAAGTGTTCGGACACATAGCATTGGCAGCCTCAAGTCGTCAAATTTCTGTCAGTTTAGACGTAAAGAGCTCACTGTAACTGATTCTTTACAACCGTTAAATAATTTGGCAAAAGCATATTTGTGCTATCAACTGTAAAGTTTTATGCTTATTCTCTAGCAGTTTCGACTGCTAGAGAAAAGTGTAAGGTAAAAAAAAAACGACTATAGAATATACACAAGCGTCATAGCAAATGGAAGAATTAAAAAAGGTCATTTTTAAACCATAATACTTAAACAATGTACATCGATGCATCAACTACATATTTCATATATACAAATTTATAACATACATAATTATCTTAATAGTCTCTCTTAACACAGTCCATATAAACACATTGTGCCTTTGCACAATTGCAGTAGTGCACGTTTGGCGGTAAGTCCACACTTAATATTTTACACATTATAACTGTCAGAGGTACAAATGCTATATGATCATCAAAGACATCGAGTTGAAACACATACATTTCATTAAACTGACATTTTTCACAATGTTAAGTGCAGATAAATGCCTTCTTTTTAATTTCTGTAACGGTAAAGTCGCTATACCACATTATGACAACTTAGCTATGTATTTAAATAAATGGTTGTAGCTCCGTCATAAGTTGGGTTGACAAGTACCGATCTTTTATTTCTTGATGGTAACTAGTTTCGGATAAATGTGTTCATTTTCCCACCATGTGTACTGTAAGGGTGACGAATACCGGCAATAGCCCATGTACAGAAACTGCCCTTGCAGTAATCAAAGTGGTATATGGCCGACTTAACAACAGCAAATTACACCACATAGAATGGACATTAGACAACTCTAATATCTGTCCTATGAGGTGTAATTTGCTGTTGTTAAGTCTGCCATATACCGTTTTTGATTACTGCAGAGGCAGCGTCTGCACGTGGGCTATCGCCTGTCTTTGTCGTATTTACAGCACGCTTGGTTTGAAAATGGACACTGATGACCGAAACTATTCACCATCAAGAAATAAAAAATAGGTGCTCGTCAATGCAACTTAAGACGAAGCTACAACCATTTATTTCAATAAATAGCTAAGTTGTCATAATGTGGTATATCGACTTTACCGTTACAGAAATTAAAAAGATGGTGTTTATCTGGACTAAACATTGCGAAAAATGTCAATTTAAAGAAATGTATGTGTTTAAACTTCATTTTTTTACGTTCACAGAGCATTTGTACCTCTGACTTATAATGTGTAAACTATTAAGTGTGGAGTTATCGCCAAATGTGCACTACTGAATTGTGACAAGGCACAATGTGTTTGTATGGACTGTGTTAAGACAGACTATTATGATAACTACATACGTTCTACATTTGTATGGCTCATATATGACGGAAACGTGTGGTTGATGCATCGATGTACATCTAATACTTTAAGTGCCTCATTCCCTAATCTAATTCCCTCCCAATTACCCCATTTAATTAGACAACATTCCATTATCCTCGTTTTGATTTTGTTGATGTTCACCTTCTATCCTCTTTTCAGGACACTGTCCATTCCGTTTAAAGGCTCTTCCAAGTCCTTTGCTGACAGAATTACAATGTCACCCGCAAAACTTAAAAGTTTTTATTTCTTCTCCATGGATTTTAATTCCTAATCCAAATTTTTCTTTTGTTTCCTTTACTACTGGCTCAATACACAGACTGAATAACATCGGAGATAGGCTACAACCCTCTCTCACTCCCTTCCCAACCACTGTTTCCCTTTCATGACCCTTGACTCTTATGACTATCTGGTTTCTGTACAAATGGTAAATAGCCTTTCGTTCCCTATGTTTTTCCCCGGGCACCTTTAGAATTTGAAAGAGAGTATTCCAATCACCATAGTCAAAATCTGCTCTCTCTCTCATTGCGTTTACATGCGACATAACTTGAGAGAGAGCAATATTGAATTTAGGATACCAGTTTTCGTTGCCGTATTTATCTAATACGCCTGAGGAGATTTTGCGAATCCGATCAACATCGATTTTTTGAGTGTGTGTTGTCTTACACAAATCGCGCCTCTACGTTAGCTGTTTGTATTTCTGTATCGCGATGGAGTGAAGGTTTCAGTACATTCGTAATGCTTTCAACAGAGGACGATTTTCAAGTCTACAAATCCTATCTTCCGTGAGAAGTCGTAGGGTCAGTATTGCCTCACGTGTTGCTACATTTCTCCGGAATCCAAACTAATCTTCTCCGAGGTCGGCTTCTACCAGTTTTTCCATTCTTCTGTAAAGGATTCGTGTTAATATTTCGCAGTCATGACTTTTTAAGCTGATAATTAGGTAATTTTCACACCTGTCAGCAGCTGCTTTCTTTGGAACTGGAATTATTATATTCTTCTTGAAGTCTGACGGTATTTCACCTGTTCCAAACATCTTGCTCGCCAGATGGGAGAGTTATTGTGTAAGTATTATGGTTACCCGTTGTGTAAGTGTTATAAGATGACGTTTTTCAATTCCTTCATTTGCTATGATGCTCGTGTATATTTCACGTTCATGTATCTTTGTAGGCCCTGGAAAATGACTTAGAGGTCGAAATTGGCCAATCGCACAACAGATCAAGGATAACTGTACAGTCTATTATGGACAATGTTTTCTTTCACTGAATGCAATAGTTGCTTGTTTCAGACTCAACGGTTTAGGATTCTCTGTCGTATGTATGATTTTGAGCGCAGGTGTTTGAAACATGTAGCATACATTTCGAAGTTGTTGCAGACTTCATGATTAAACTGTCTGCCGAGCTCTGTTCATAATTTTTCGAATGGCCGTGATTTATATAAGAACATGTTTACGTAGCGCAGACGTAACCCAAAATCCGGATTAGCCGATGGATGACGAGTTCTTCTGGTGAGTCACTCCCCAGGTCTCCCGTCACTTGTTTGACAGACGCAACGACACGCCTCGTTATCTTCTTGTTTTTCCCCTCCATCACTTAACGTCAATCACAGCGAAGTGTAACACAAGTGTTGCCACGGCGGACAAAACGAGAAAAATCTCACTCGGGGAGTAAAACGCCTGGCTTGTTTCCGAGATGAGATAAGCTGTAAGTCGGTGTACATGTTCGTGGGTGCGGTAATCCCACGAGGAATGCCAGTATGCATCAACAGCTCTGGACACACTGAAAAAGGCGGTGGTGGTGGGGGGTTCGAAAAGTGAGAATAGGGACAAAGGAAGTTGAGACTTACATCTGCTCTCTCTCCCTCATTGCCTTTACGTGCGACATATTGCATTTAGGATACCAGTTTCCGTTGACGTATTTATCTGATACGCCTGAGGAGATTTTGCGAATCCGATCAACATCGATTTTTCGAGTGTATGTTGTCTTACACAAATCGCGCCTCTACGTCAGCTGTTTGTATTTCTGTATCGCGATGGAGTGGAGGTTTCAGTATATTCGTAATGCTTTCAACGGAGGACAATTTTCTTATGGATGTCAAAGAAGTCTTAAGAAGCAGGAGGAGATTGATCAATAAAAAACGTTTAAACATTTCATCTGTGCCATGAAATGCGTGGGAAACTGTTTTAACGCCCACTCCTAGGTCACTCGCCTTCTGGACAAAAATATGAAGTGAGCAGTGGTTCTACATTATTGTAGTCCAGCATTTCGCAAGGCAGAATGATTAACACGTCGTGATAAGTGAAGAAATTTCTAATTATGTGACGGAATTAGTGAATGTTTTCTCACACTCACTTTTGTATTCCAGAGCGTTTACTACTAAAAGAAAGAGAAGTACACTGAAGAGCCAAAGGAACTGGTAGACCTGCCTAATATCGTGTAGGGGCCCCGCGACCACGCAGAAGAGACGCAGCACGATATGACATGGACTCGAATAATGTCTGAAGTAGTGCTGGAGGGAATTGACGCCATCAATCCTGCAGGGCTGTCTATAAATCCCTAAGATTAAGAAAGAGTGGAGGCCTCTTCTGGAAAGCACATTGCAAAGCATCCCAGACATGCTCAATAATGTTCATGCCTGGGGAGTCTGGTGGCCAGCGGAAGTGTTCCTCCAGTCACCCTGTAGGAATTCTGGACGTGTGGAGTGTCGCATTGTCTTGCTGGAGTTGCCCAAGTCCGTGGGAATGCACAATGGTCAAGAATGGATGCAGGTGATCAGACACAATGCTTAAGTACGTGTCACCTGTCAGAGTCGTATTCAGACTATCAGGGGTCCCATATCACTCCAACTGCACACGCCTCACACCATTTCAGAGCTTCCACCAGCTTGAACAATCCTCTCCTGGCATGCAGTGCCCATGGATTCACGAGGCTGTCTCCATACTCGTACACGTCCATCCGCTCTATACAATTTTAAACGAGGCTCGTCCAATCAGGCAACATGTTGCCAGTCATCAACGGTCTAGTGTCGATGTTGACAGGCCCGAGCGAGGCGTACAGCTTTGTGTCGTACAGCCATCATGGGTACAAGAGTGGGCCTTCGGCTGCAAAAGCTCATATCGAAGATGTTTCGTTGAATTGTTTTCCCGCTGGCACCTTTCGATGACCCAGCATTGAAATCTGTAGCAATTTGTGGAAGGGTTGCACTTCTGTCACGTTGAACAATTCTCTTCAGTCGTCGTTGGTCCCGTTCTTACAGGACTTTTTTTCGGCCACAGCGATGTCCGGATTCCTGATATTCAAGGTACACTCGTGAAATGGTCGTACGGGAAATCCCGACTTCATCGCTACCTCGTAGATGCTGTGTCCCATCGCTTGTGCGTCGACTGTAAAACCATGTTCAAACTCACTTAAATCTTGATAACCTGCCATTGTAGCAGCAGTAACTGAGCCAACAACTGCGCCAGGCACTTGTTCTCTTATAGGCGCTGCCGGCAGCAGCGCCGTCTTCTACCTGTTTACATATCTCTGTATTTGAATACACTTGCCTATACCAGTTTCTTTGGCGCTTCAGAATATATTACGATTTTGCCAACTACGTAGGAAATAGTATTCTCGTCAAGCAATCCCATTTTGTAAATTCAGCAAAACGAATTCTGGTCTTCACACCGAGAAAATTAAGTACGTAATGAAATTTTTGTTTGTCTTTAGGGTGTCAATGGTCAGTATTCAGAAATATTACAAGAACGCTAATTTGAAGCAAACGCCAACATGTGGACGTACCACTATTCCGAATAGTTTCCGAGACAGAACACATTTAATGTATTGTTTTGGGAAATGGGCGCGCACATATGAGCCTCACCCACCAGTTTCTTTCACATTTTATACTAGCCTAATCTACGATGTGGTTTTTAACCGCTTTGCTCGGGATGTCTCTCTGCCATTGAACTAGACAAATGAATGCATAGTTGTCCATGGCGTGTTGTGAGCAAAATAGGGCGAGCAATTGAGAGAGTATCAAAGCATTGGTTAACAGCATTTGTATACGCGCTGGATAAATTGACACACGTCTATAACGATGAAGAACATACATATATGATGTACGTTTATGGCTTTGCGTGTGGTGCTCCGGCCAGTGCTTGGTGCAGGGATTTTGCCACCCCAAGGGAAAAGCTCAAGCACCGCCCTTTTTGAATAAACTAACCATTTGCTCTGAACAATTTCTCCATTACTCAAACTGTAATTGCAATTTTTAGAAGTAAAGCGGCGATTAGAATCATTATAAGTAGAGCTGTCAAATTCAGTTATTTGTTCTGTAGGGCCTCTTTTGACTATGGTCATGCTAACAAAATTGTTTATTTTGGCGGGACATTTTGCTGGGTGTGAATCTGAGTGTGAGATATGCAGGTGACAGACTGAGCTGGAACAGTTTCGCATTCATTAAAGAGCTCGCACACAATGTCTTATTGAAGGAACACCGTCACCTTCCGATGGCTTACCCTGATTTACGTCTGCATCTGTTTTCGTTCGTGGATCATCTTCATGAAAATTCTTTTTGGTTGAAGAAATTTATCGCACGAAAATTTCAATTTTTTATCTACATTTTCTCTTTCAGCTAGTCTTTTCCTATACTAACTTCCTGAGAGGCGCTTCCCGCTACCAGGCAATATAAGAGTTTATAACGTTCGCAATGTAGCACAAAGAAAACACGTCACGTTCAGTGAGAAAGATTTTTCTCACTAAACGATCAATCCCTGCACACTGTCCGCTGAATCTAAAAATATTAAATTTTAACATTATCGTTGTTGTTGTCTTTATTGGACCGCCTACGACAGGACTAATAAGATCGGTGACAGAGTCTTCCTAGTGTACATGATTATTGATCGACGTTAACAGACAAAAATTAATTGTGTGTGACAAATGAAATGCGTTTCTAACAACCACAACACATACATACCTGCATCAGAGACCCAGATCATACTGCGACCACCATATCACCCTTGACTCCCTACTTAACTACCAGTTTTAGTCCATTAACAAAGCGAGCGAAAGTTGTTTCTGTATAATGAACCTGCCAACCGCAACTGCCAGTGACGAGTACCGATTTTTTGGCGGTATCGTCGGTACTTCTGCTGTACAAAATGGAAGCTCACAGGACAGCAAGGGACTTAGATATACATGCTTTATTCCTTGGAAAAACGTGTATAAATCGCCAGTGCCTATTTAGAGTATCTGTAGTACAAAAAGTAAAAACGGCGATGGTCAAACATAGGGAAGGAGTGCTTTTTGACGTGCCATGATCGTGATTTATAGCTCCAAACAAGCAGTTTTGAAAGCACTTCCATTTATTGTAGCGAAGAGTAACAGTTGCAGCATAAGTAAAGCTTCTGGAACGCAAACAGTTTTGAAATATGTCTAAACTAGGTAAACAGTAGATGCAGGCTAGATTCAACTCCAAAATAAGATTTCGTAGATTTCCATATGGTCTTAATATTGCTATCAGTGGAATACTGCTCCAACGCCGACATGAAAAAGGAAATCAGGGGAAACTTAAAAGACGTTACAGAAAAAGCAGAAAAAATTAATTTAGAGGATATTAGCAGGAAGAAGAGAAATGAATGATATTAACAGCAGATACAAAGGAGAAGGAGTGGTGGGGGAAGGATTCCACGCATCAATCCGCGAGTAGACGCCGCTTAATCACAATGCGTGAGTTCAGTCTGACTGTGGCGTTTGACGGGCAGTTCATATTTCACTTATCCTTTATTTATTTGTTACAAAGTTGTTTTCTCAATGATACTGCTGTAGGTGTTCGAGTTTGCTGTATGAGAAATGTTATGCAATCATGTGCTGCAACTTTTCTTTATTTTTTTGTTATAAAGTTTTTACTTTCTGTAGGAGCACTCAAGCAGCCCTGGGTACATTTCAAGTATTATGTACACGTGTGGTAGAAACTGAGTTAGCAACACTACCACCATAAAGCTTTGCTATTTTGAAAGAGCCGCCCAAAGTGACATACTCCAGCATTTCATTTCTCATCTATTTCACAATGCAGTAGTAATTCCCGTTAAGACACTCGATGTAATAAGAGATTTGTGGTTCCCACTTATTCTCAGACTTCTCCGTTTGTGCAGAATTCCGTTTTGTTTGATTCATCGTTTTGGAGCCATGCTGAAATTTTAGGTTTTTCCCTCTTGCCCCCTCCCCCCTCCACCCACCCAATCCACCGTTCTTTCTCCCTCCCGGCAGCAAAGGCCAAAGAGTGTCTACCAGAATTTTCAGCACATCGTGAGAAAGAGGTATTCCTCCAGGTTTCCATTTTTATTTTGAAGTTCAACAACCTGTGCAGGAACAGCAACACAGTGTTGAAATGATGCTGTGTAGTCCTGCTACTAGCACACGGCGATATTCTGCGTGTACCAGCGTCCTAAAAAACACGTGTTTGGCGAACGTTACACTCGGAAAATTTGCACTATTTCACATCCAGTGTGTCCGCTAACTTGACTCTGGTAACAATACCACATGACTTGATTTTTGTTACTGGGTAAATGAAAACCGTCATATACTTCTAATACTACTGTTCACTGGTAAAACCACGTTTACACGGAAAGGACTCAACAACAGACGTAATAATCATCCATGATCGCAGGAAAATCCACACGCTAGAGTGGAACTAACTTCAATGTTCGTTTATCGATCAATGTTTGGTGCGAAATGATCGGCAACGTGTCGATAGATCCAGTCCTTTTAGAAGAGCGAATAGCGGGACAGAAGTAGTCTCATTTTGTGAAAACTTGGTTTGCTGGACACGTTGAAGATATTGTTTTGGCCACACAGACTGCAACGAATTTCCAGAAAGGAGCTCCTCCATTTTACCAGACTTTTGTGGGAACATCTCAACCACACTTATCCCAATCTCCATTTTGGTCGCGATAATACAATTAGCCGGCCACCTGGATCGCCAGATCTTACGCCACTGCATTTTTGTTTATGGGGTTAGATGAGCCGGCCGTGGTGGCCGAGCGGTTCTAGGCGCTACAGTCTGGAACCGTGCGACCGCTACGGTCGCAGGTTCGAATCCTGCCTCAGGCATGGATGTGTGTGGTGTCTTTAGGTTAGTTAGGTTTAAGTAGTTCTAAATTCCAGGGACCTGATGACCTCAGAAGTTAAGTCCCATAGTGCTCAGAGCCATTTGAACCATTTTTGGTTAGATGAAGTCTGAGATGTACAAACAAAATGTGATTAAGTGAGATGAACTGCTTGGTCGCGTCATGGAGGCTACTGCTTTCATTAGGGAACGTGCAGACGCACTGAGAAAAGCAACACAAGTTTTCCCAAGAGTGCACAAATGCACTGAAGTTGATAGTGGGATGCTAGAAGATTTATTGTGAACTGTACAACACAAGTAACTTACGGCTACGAGAATGCTTAGTGGTGAAAGTGTTACAAATCCTACTTTCTAACCCCCAAAATAAGTGATTATCCGAATGGGACGGAAATCGACAAATGTACGTTTACAGAGAAACAAATAATTACGTTTTCAGCAAAATTGGGTGATTCATTCAAGAGAAAGTTGCTAATGTTTTGGTCCACCACTGGCCCTTAATCAAGCAGTTTTTTCGCTTGGAATCGAATGGCACTTGCTTCAACATGTCACCATTCTATTTTTCAATTAGTCAATGTATGTTGATAGAAAATATACAAAGAGAGGCATACCACGAAGGATTAGCCAAATGGGAGGGAAATGTGATGTACATATTCAGAAAACAAACTATTATAACTTTAAAAAAAATTGGATGATTTATTCAGGAGGACGAACTTAACAAACTGAGAAAGTCAGTAACGCGTTGGTTCACCTCTGGCCCTTAAGCACGCAATCATTCGGTGTGCCATTGACTGACAGAGTTATTGACCGGCCTTATGAGGGATATCGCGCCAATTTCCGTCCAGCTGCTGAGTCAGATGGTTAAAATTCTTAGCTGATGGGAGGGCCATATCCATAATACTCCTATCGTTTTCATTTAGTCTACGATCCGGCGACTTTTCTAACCACAATAGGACGTGACAAGCACCAAAACAAGCAGGAGATACTCTCTCCGTGTGCGAGCGGGGACATTGTCTTGCTGAAATGTAAGCTCAAGACAGCTAGTACGTGAAGGGCGTAGAATGTCGTCGACTTACCAGTGCGTCGTAAGACTGCCGCGAATGACAACCAAAGGGGTCCTGCTATGTAATGAAATGGTACCCCAGACGATCACTCCTGGTTGTCGGACAGTATGGAGGGAGACCCTCAGGCTGGTATCCCACTGCCATACCGGGTTTCTCCAGACACGTCTTCGCTGATCATCGAGGCTCTGTTCGAAAACAGTTCTGCTACAGTAAATGAGAGTCCAGGCCGAATGTAGCCGACACCACTGTAAATGGGCTTATCGGCGTACAAAGGTCAATGGTAGTGGGCACAAGGGGCACCGTGAGCTCAGCCCTCTCACTGTGTGCTGCCTATTTTAATTGCCCTTGTGGTCACTGAAGTGGCATCGCTCATTGTCAACTGTCGGACGATTCGCCGATTACTCCAAACTGCTTCTTTGAGCCCAACCTCTCGTCCTCCGCGTATATTGTTCACGCACCTGTCTGCGAGGTACAGTTGTAAGAAGGCTGTTTACGTTCTTATGTTGGTAACGTCACCGCCACGTAGCGCTCTGTATGAAAATCACTGGCTGTGCTGCGTTCAGTCTGTGGCTGGTTTGCATTGTTGTTGGCTATTGTAGTGTCGGGCAGTTGGCTGTTAACAGCGCGTAGCGTTGTGCAGTTGGAGGTGAGCCGCCAGCAGTGGTGGATGTGGGGAGAGAGATGGCGGAGTTTTGAGAGCGGATGATCTGGACGTGTGTCCATCAGAGACAGTACATTTGTAAGACTGGATGTCATGAACTGCTATATATATTATGACTTTTGAACACTATTAAGGTACAGGGTGTTTCAAAAATGACCGGTATATTTGAAACGGCAATAAAAACTAAACGAGCAGCGATAGAAATACACCGTTTGTTGCAATATGGTTGGGACAACAGTACATTTTCAGGCGGACAAACTTTTGAAATTACAGTAGTTACAATTTTCAACAGATGGCGCTGCGGTCTGGGAAACTCTTATAGTACGATATTTTCCACATATCCACCATGCGTAGCAATAATATGGCGTAGTCTCTGAATGAAACTACCCGAAACCTTTGACAACGTGTCTGGCGGAATGGCTTCACATGCAGATGAGATGTACTGCTTCAGCTGTTCAATTGTTTCTGGATTCTGGCGGTACACCTGGTCTTTCAAGTGTTCCCACAGAAAGAAGTCACAGGGGTTCATGTCTGGCGAATAGGGAGGCCAATCCACGCCGCCTCCTGTATGTTTCGGATAGCCCAAAGCAATCACACGATCATCGAAATATTCATTCAGGAAATTAAAGACGTCGGCCGTGCGATGTGGCCGGGCACCATCTTGCATAAACCACGAGGTGTTCGCAGTGTCGTCTAAGGCAGTTTGTACCGCCACAAATTCACGAAGAATGTCCAGATAGCGTGATGCAGTAATCGTTTCGGATCTGAAAAATGGGCCAATGATTACTTTGGAAGAAATGGCGGCCCAGACCAGTACTTTTTGAGGATGCAGGGACGATGGGACTGCAACATGGGGCTTTTCGGTTCCCCATATGCGCCAGTTCTGTTTATTGACGAAGCTGTCCAGGTAAAAATAAGCTTCGTCAGTAAACCAAATGCTGCCCACATGCATATCGCCGTCATCAATCCTGTGCACTATATCGTCAGCGAATGTCTCTCGTGCAGCAATGGTAGCGGCGCTGAGGGGTTGCTGCATTTGAATTTTGTATGGATAGAGGTGTAAACTCTGGCGCATGAGACGATACGTGGACGTTGGCGTCATTTGGACCGCAGCTGCAACACGGCGAACGGAAACCTGAGGCCGCTGTTGGATCACCTGCTGCACTAGCTGCGCGTTGCCCTCTGTGGTTGCCGTACGCGGTCGCCCTACCTTTCCAGCACGTTCATCCGTCACGTTCCCAGTCCGTTGAAATTGTTCAAACAGATCCTTTATTGTATCGCTTATCGGTCCTTTGGTTACATTAAACCTCCGTTGAAAACTTCGTTTTGTTGCAACAACACTGTGTTCTAGGCGGTGGAATTCCAACACCAGAAAAATCCTCTGTTCTAAGGAATAAACCATGTTGTCTACAGCACACTTGCACGTTGTGAACAGCACACGCTTACAGCAGAAAGACGACGTACAGAATGGCGCACCCACAGACTGCGTTGTCTTCTATATCTTTCACATCACTTGCAGCGCCATCTGTTGTTGAAAATTGTAACTACTGTAATTTCGAAAGTTTGTCCGCCTGAAAATGTACTGTTGTCCCAAGCATATTGCAACAAACGGTGTATTTCTATCGCTGCTCGTTTAGTTTTTATTGCCGTTTCAAATATACCGGTCATTTTTGAAACACCCTGTAAATACATTGTTTGTTCTCTATCAAAATCTTTCATTTGCTAACTATGCCTATCAGCAGTTAGTGACTTCAGTAGTTAGAATCTTTTATTCAGCTGGCAGTAGTGGCGCTCGCTGTATTGCAGTAGTTCGAGTAACGAAGATTTTTGTGAGGTAAGTGATTTGTGAAAGGTATAGGTTAATGTTAGTCAGGGCCATTCTTTTGTAGGGATTATTGAAAATCAGATTGGACGTTACACAGTTACTGTCCAACTGAGTACGTGGAATGAGCATTGCGAAGACTTTATGCCCTGGTACCGACATATGCCCTGTTTACTATCCTTGCCAGCTGCGAGGTGAAATTGCGTTTCAACGCCACACATTCATCCATCGGCCGCAACAGTTTTACACTTTCCGTGAATACCTATACAATACCAATTTCTTACTAGTTTGCTTAACTCCTGTTTTTTGTGTCTCTGAGTGTATTTTTTATTTGATTTTGTAAAACGCTTCTTGCAATGTTTACCAACAGTTGTACGTGTGTATCTGTGTAAACCTGAAAATGTATTGAATAAAATAGACAATAAATAACAATGTACATTAACTGTATTTAGTCTCAGAAACAGTTCGGAATAGAGAACACGTTCATATGAAGATATTTGTTTCAAATGGGCGTTCCTGTCATATCCCTGTATACTGCCCATTCCTCCTGGAACACCATGTATGCCTGCAGGTCTCCACGTGCCTGAGTCCCTTGACTTTCACTGCTCTAGCGACTTGCTACAGCTCTGTGACTCAGGAACTTCATTGTGTAGGACTGTAAGCATTCATCTGTAGGGAAACAGAAAATAAAACACATAATGACAATTTTTCGATTTGATAATTAAAACGTTATAATTTTGTTTCTGCGTTGATCTGTAGTCTCTAAATTCGTATATTATTGGTTAAAAACAGTCTTGGTTGCGATTTTAGTTTTTTATTTTTCAACTACTCGTTTTGCCTTATTTAGGCATCTTCAGGTTATCTTTATTTGGTATTTCTTAGAAGGATCCTTTAGTCAGTGGAGCCAAAGGGCATCTTCGAATATATCAGGCCAACATCGCCTTCGTTAAACTCAAAAATGGCTCTGAGCACTATGCGACTTAACTTCTGAGGTCATCAGTCGCCTAGAACTTAGAACTAATTAAACCTAACTAACCTAAGGACATCACATACATACATGCCCGAGGCAGGATTCGAACCTGCGACCGTAGCGGTCGCTCGGATCCAGACTGTAGCGCCTAGAACCGCAGGCCACTCCGGCCGGCTTCGTTAAACTCAGTAAAAACTTTTCTAGATCGACGCGAGTGACACCAAAATATGCATAACGCGTTCCCTTTCACAGGAGCGAGTAACAGAATAAGATGGGGGCTCAGGTAGTGTAGATTTGGTGTCACTCACGTTCATCTAGAAAAGTTTTTACTGAGTTTAGCGATGGCGATGTTGGCCCGATATATTCGACGATGCCCTTAGGCTACACTGACTAAAGGATCCTTCTAAGAAATACGAAATGAAGATAACCTGAAGATGCCTAAATAAGGCAAATCGCATAGTTGAAAAATAAAAAAATTAAATTGGAACCAAGACTGTTTTTAACCAATACTGTTAAGCGCTGTTTTTCTGTGTGCCCCATATGGATTGGAAGAAATCCGTATATGTTATACAAATATATTTATTTACGTGTCACATCTCCCTCTAAATCACTGGGCCGATTTCAACTAAAATTGGTACACATATCAGTTAACGTCTGGCAAGAATAGCTGTGGGGATAAAAACCACGCACCTACCACAAAGGTGGGAGGGTGGAACTGGGAAAGTAGTGTAGCACACCAAGCCCAAATTCACACACTTTATTCTTCCAGTATATGAGCATGAGAGCACTCAGCGACCTGCAACAAACTTTACACGTAATTTCATACCTTTACGAAACTTCTGCTCTCTGGCAAACCCCACAAAATGATGAAAGGAAAAAAGTCTATCACTTACCACACTTTCATTGTTCATGCAGTAAAACTGTATTCATGACAGATTTTGCATTTAATGTACCAGCAAAGTTATATTATCCTACGACAAGTAGTTCAGGAGATACGGCGTTATAAAAACAGAGATGCGTGAAAAAACTGCCACATCGGGCATGGTGTTGAAATTTATTACTTGTCTGATGCTTAATCTGCTCTCATCAAATATTGCACACAGTATTTACATATGCCGCTGAAGGTACCCACAAAGCTATATCATTGTAAGATACACAGTGCAGCAGATATGGCGTCACAAACACTGAGGTTCATGAAGAAATGCAGCATCATGCATGACGTTTTAATTTATTACGTATTTACTGCTAAGTCCGTTTGCAACACATTTCACAGACACTATAGAAATATACACTAAATGTACCTGCATTGTTCAGGAGACATGTCATAGAGATTGAGCTGTGTGAGAACGAAACTGCACGATGAAATTAAAAGGTAAAAAGTAAAGTCTTATCACACGAATGGCTACTAGGTTCATCTAACTAATTGGAAAGGTTTTCGCTATTTTTCGCTCCCATAGGCACTTTTCTAGCGCAAAGTATGAGAGTTGTGTACGTACGTGTAGCTGTTAAGTTCAGGTTATTGCGATAGGTGTACACTACTGGCCATTAAAACTGTTACACCACGACGATTACGTGCTGCAGACGCTAAATTTAACCGACAGGAAGAAGATGCTGTGATATGCAAATGATTAGCTTTTCAGAGCATCCACACAAGTTTGGCGCCGGTGGCGACACCTACTACGTGCTGACATGAGGAAAGTTTCCAACCGATTTCTCATACACAAACAGCAGTTGACTGGCGTTGCCTGGTGAACCGTTGTTGTGATGCCTCGTGTAAGGAGGAAAAGTGCGTACCATCACGTTTCCGACTTTGATAGAGGGATTGGAGCCTATCGCGATTGCGGTTTATCGTATCGCGACATTGCTGCTAGCGTTGGTCGAGATCCAGTGACTGTTAGCAGAATATGGATGAACCTGGGCGCACGAATGGCACAACGTCATTTTTTTCCGATGAATGCAGGTTCTGTTTACAGCATCATGATGGTCGCATCCGTGTTTGGGACATCGCGGTGAACGCATATTGGAAGAGTGTATTCGTCATCGCCATACTGGCGTATCACCCGGCGTGATGGTATGGGGTGCCATTGGTTACACGTCTCTGTCACCTCTTGTTCGCATTGACGGCAGTTTGAACAGTGGACGTTACATTTCAGATTTATTACGACACCGAGCGAGGTGGCGCAGTGGTTAGACACTGGACTCGCATTCGGGAGGACGACGGTTCAATCCTGCGTCCGGCCATCCTGATTTAGGTTTTCCGTGATTTCCCTAACTCGCTCCAGGCAAATGCCGGGATGGTTCCTTTCAAAGGGCACGGCCGACTTCCTTCGCCATCCTTCCCTAATCTGATGAGACCGATGACCTCGCTGTCTGGTCTCCTTCCCCCAACAAACCAACCAACCTATTACGACACGTGGCTATACCCTTCATTCGATCCCTGCGAAACCCTACATTTCAGCAGGATAATGCACGACCGCATGTTGCAGGTACTGTACGGGCCTTTCTGGATACAGAAAATGTTCGACTGCTGTCCTGGCCATCACATTCTCCAGATGTCACACCAATTGAAAACGTCTGGTCAATGGTGGCCGAGCAGCTGGCTCGTCACAATACGCCAGTCACTACTCTTGAAGAACTGTGGTATCATGTTACTGCTTGGGCAGCTGTACTTGTACACACCATGCAAGGTCTGTTTGACTCAATGCCCAGGCGTATCAAGGCCGTTATTACGGCCAGAGGTGGTTGTTCTGGGCACCGATTTTTCAGGATATATGCACCCAAATTGGGTGAAAATGTAATCACCTGTCAGTTGTAGTATAATATATTTGTCCAATGAATATCCGTTTATCATCTCTATTTCTTCTTGGTGTAGCAATTTTAATGGCCAGTAGTGTATGTACAGAGTAGTGTCATGTCTGTATTGGAGATGATGAGAGAAGGCAGACGTTGATACCTGGTGCCGGCAAGCAGCCTACTCATTTCGAAGACCACCAAAGTGGGAGCCGAGCTTAACGTCCCGATTCGACGGACGGATCACCATCAGTAGTGTCGAATGTCCTCACTACATGAGTCATTGCGGAAAGGTTTGTAAATGAATCCACGCCACACTCCCTCCCAACACACACACACACCGTGTCACCTGTAGGCAAAGAGGAAAATGTTAACAGCGCGCGGCGTACTAAGATGGTCAGCCGTCCAAGTGCTGGCCACGCACGACGGCGCTTCGTGTTTGTTCCGTTTTTCTCAAATGGCTCTGAGCACTATGGGACTTAACTTCTGTGGTCATCAGTCCCCTAGAACTTAGAACTACTTAAACCTAACTAACCTAAGGACATCACACACATCCATTCCCGAGGCAGGATTCGAACCTGTAACCGTAGCGGTCGCGCGCTTCCAGACTGTAGCGCCTAGAACCGCTCGGCCACACCTGCCGGCTATTCAACTCGGCACGGCTCTTAGCTCTGCAGATACTGGTGAAATATTTGTACAAGTATGTATGAAATATGTTACTATATGTGACACGTCCGCACTCTTGCAAAGCTGCGGTAAAAAGCTCCTCCTAAACCCCTGGATCGATTTCAACGAAACTTGGCACACATATTACCGGCTAGCTGGAAAGAAAAGATGTGGGGGTAATAACCAGTAACACTGCCTGTTGGTATGAGGGCGATAATGTGGAGAGAGAAGGGGGAAGGAAGAGATGGATAGATGGACAGGCGGAAGAAAGACAGTCAGCTGGTGTGGCCGTGCGGTTCTAGGCGCTTCAGTCTGGAACAGCGTGACCGCTACGGTCGCAGGTTCGAATCCTGCCTCGGTCATGGATGTGTGTGATGTCCTTAGGTTAGTTAGGTTTTATTAGTTCTAAGTTCTAGGCGACTGATGACCTCAGAAGTTAAGTTGCATAGTGCTCAGAGCCATTTGGAAGAAAGACATCGGCACAGATGTGGAGGACGAGGACACTGACAGATTGAGGGGGAGAGGGAAATGAAAATGAAATGGTTGTGCGGCACTGACGGCTGGGAGTCCCCACTGGGGAAGTTCGGCTGCCAGTTTGCAAGCCTTTTCAGTTGACACCACACTGGCAGCTTTCAAGTCCGTGATGAAAAAAGGACGGCGACAACACAAACCCAGTCCCAATGTCGATCCAGCCAGAAATCAAACCTAGGCCCATTGCAAGGCAGTCAGATGCGCTGACCACTCAGGGAAGGGGGAAATGGACAGAGGAAGAAAGTAGAGAAGATGGGCAGGGAAGAAGGGGAGGTGGAGGAGAAGGAGGTGGACTGAGAGTGGGTGTGAGAGGAGATTGACAGAGAGATGAGGAGGAGGAAATAAGCAGAGAAAGAGAAGAGGAAATGGACAGAGAGAGGGGGAGGAGGTGATAGACGGAGGAGGGAGGGGGCAGGAGGAGATGCACAGAGGGGAGGAGGAGAATGAGAGAAAGGGAGTGAGGAGAATATAGATGGGTAGAAGACTCAGAGTGAGGAGGTGGTGGAGAGATGGGGAAGGAGTAGATGCACATAGAGAGTAGCAGCAGATGGACAGAGAAAGGGGCAAGAGGAGATGGAGAGTAGGGGGTGGCGGATGTGGACAAAGAGAAGGGGAGAGGGAGATGGACAGAGAAGAGCGCATAGGAGACGGACAAGACTGGGAGAAAAAGGAGATGGGGAAATAGAATTGGAATAGAATATATCTAGGCAACGCCGGGTACTCAGTACTTAATAAACGTCGTTCGTATTAGGTTGTTGTACAAACAAACTTTATTTAGATCGTACGATTAGCTGACTTCGGCCTTAATTAATTTTCAAGCATACCACACTGTGTATCATATATTGTAATTATTAGATTATTTTACCATAGACATACAAAAAAGGTGTCATATTACACAATTACATTAGCACAAGCTACGCTACGATCTCATATGTCACATACTGGTAACTGTGCTCTAAGTAGTAATGCTGTAGTACTAAAATCTACATCTACATTTACGTGATCACTCTGCTATTCACAATAAAGTGCCTGGCAGAGGGTTCAATGAACCACCTTCATGCTGTCTGTCCACCGTTCCACTCTCGAATGGCACGCGGGAATAACGAACACTTAAATGTTTCTGTGCAAGCTCTGATTTCTCTTTTTTTATCGTGATGATCATTTCTCCCTATGTAGGTGGGTGCCAACAGAATGTTTTCACAATCGTAGGAGAAAACTGCTGATTGAAATTACATGAGAAGATCCCGTCGCAACGAAAAACGCCTTTGTTTTAATGACTGCCACTCCAATTCACGTATCATTTCTTTGACACTATCTCCCCTTTTTCGCGATAATACAGAACGAGCTTCCCTTCTTTGTACTTTTTCGATGTCATCTGTCAGTCCCACCTGATGCGGATCCCACACCGCACAGCAATACTCCAGAATAGGGCGGAAAAGCGTAGTGTAAGCAATTTCTTTGGTAGCCATGTTGCACCTTCTAAGTGTTCTGCCAATGAATCGCAGTCTTTGGTTTGCTCTACCCACAAGATCATCCATGTGATCGTTCCAATTTAGGTTACTTGTAATTGTAATGCCTAAGGATTTAGTTGAATTTACAGCCCTCAGATTTGCATGACTTATCGCGTAATCGAAATTTAGCTGATTTCTTTTAGTACTCATGTGAATAACTTCACACTTTTCTTTATTCAGGGTCAATTGCCACTTTTTGCACCATCCAGGTATCTTATCTAAATCATTTAGGCACGCAGTTTGGTTAGAAGACGCTTGTGAGAAACGGTGTCGAAAGCCTTCTGGAAATCTAAAAATATGGAATCAATTTGACATCCTCTGTCGTTAGCACTTATTACTTCATGAGTATAAAGAGCTAGTTGCGTTTCACAAGAACGATATTTTCTGAATCCTTGCTGACTACATGTCAATAAATCGTTTTCTTCGAAGTACTTCATAATGTTCGAATTCAGTGTATGTTCTAAAACCCCACTGCAAATCGACGTTAGTGATATGTGCCCGTAATTCAGCGGATTATTCCTAGTTCCCTTTTTGGGTATTGGTATGACTTGAGCAATTTTCCAGTCTTTAGATACGGATCTTTCTGTGAGCGAGTGGTATTATATAATTGCTAAATATGGAGCTAGTTTATGAGCATACTGTGAGAGGAACCTGACTGGTATACAATCTGGACCAGAAGCCTTGCCTTTATTAAGTGATTTAAGCTGCTTTGTTACACCGAGGATATCTACTTCTATGTTTCTCATCTTGGCTGTTGTTCTTGATCGGAATTCAGGAAAATTTACTTCGTCTTCTTTGGTGAAGGAGTTTTGGAAAACCGTGTTTAATAACTCTGCTTTAGTGGCACTGTCATCAGTGACTTCACCGTTGTTATCGCGCAGTGAAGGTATTGATTGCGTCTTGCCACTGGTGTGCTTTATGTATGACCAGAATCTCTTTGGGTAATGTAAAGTGCTTGAAAATGACTTAAGGTCGAAATGAGCTAATCGCACTATTTAAATAAAGATCGCTTACATTCTAAGCTACTACGGACCATGTTTTCTTTTATTAATGAAAACTTTAAGACTATCCGAAGTATATCTGTACTGAGGACCCTTTTTTCACATTATAAGGATAACATTTCCTTCCACTGATGTCAAATAAGATCAGTCCAATACCTCTGCTTTTCCATCATTCCATACGAAATCACATTGTCCGCTTTAGTCAAAATTTTATAATACATGTAGCAGTCTAAGATCATAATCTCGACTGAAACGCAGTGGAGCGTTTACAGCAGCGAAAATCGATCGTATAAGCAAATCCTGCAGTAAAACAGCATTTCTAGAATCTCCATTGGAGTTTGACATCACCAGCCACAAGCATTATCGGGAAATCGGTTTAAGCAAAGATATTTTTTTTCAATGGCTGCATGCAAAAAAAGCGGTTAAATTCTTCACTAGATTGCATCTACTTTCGAGAGTTAATATCATCATCTGGCAGACATAAGATTTCAAAGTAGTGTAAGCAGCATGTCCATTGTTATAAATATCTTGCGTATCTACGTACTAAGCATTTGGGAAATTACCTGTATATGGTGTCCGAGACGCTGTTAATGGAAGAGTTCTCCTCCTCCTCTCCCCCCCCCCCTCTTTCCTGATCCCAAACCGCCCACCGAAACGGGACATCCGTCACCCAACACATCAGTGGAGATGTGCAAGGACAGGTGACACTGCAAGCATTGATCAGAATGTGGAGCGCACATATTAGGAGATACCAGAAGGAGCTTTCGCTCGGTAACACCGTAAACAGCTCACGCTGATGAACGCGGGTACATAATTTCTTATATACAAGGCGAAGAGCGCGAACTCCGAGCGAGTCGAGGCGGCCTTCAAGGCTTTCTCTTCTCCGAGTCTTCCGCTCCGGGTACCGGCATTAATAGAATTCTGGTTTAAACGGCACGCTCGGGTGAATAACAATTTATTCAGCAATTGGTCTTCTACTTTATGGGCCGAGCTTGCTTAGAGAGCTAGCGTTGTGAAACTGGATTGTAAATTGTCTCTTGCTGACCAGACGGCAATTTAAAACCCATTCTCTAAATATCATCCGACAGATGCTAAAGTACTGCTACAAACTAATGCTTCTACAGGCGAATCAGATTTAAGAGAAATGTGTATGTGACTGTTACAGCGACATTATCGATGATTCAAAGAAATTTTCGTTCGACAATTATACTTTGACCAACTGATTTCCTGTATGCTACGTTTTCCCGTTTACGTCTCTAAAATCTGATATGCTGGCTGAATCCTACTTTGATCAGAGTATGTTTAGTCTTCAGTGCGCTCAGTCAGGTTTCATTTTTTGTCACTTTTCCCATCTGCACGATTTAACAACAGATGCAATGCAGAATTTCTAAATGCATACGAGCAGAAATGTGCATGGTATGAAGTGCAAAGTAAACGATTTAACTTGAAACTTCCTGGCAGATTAAAACTGTGTGCCGGACCGAGACTCGAACTCGGGACCTCATATCAGCGCACACTCCGCTGCAGAGTGAAAATCTCATTCTGGAAACATCCCCCAGGCTGTGGCTAAGCCATGACTCCGCAATATCCTTTCTTTCAGGAGTGCTAGTTCTGCAAGGTTCGCAGGAGAGCTTCTGTAAAGTTTGGAAGGTAGGAGACGAGACACTGGCAGAAGTAAAGCTGTGAGGACGGGGCGTGAGTCGTGCTTGGGTAGCTCAGTTTGTAGAGCACTTGCCCGCGAAAGACAAAGTTCCCGAGTTCGAGTCCCGGTCCGCCACACAGTTTTAATCTGCCAGGAAGTTTCATCAGCGCACACTCCACTGCAGAGTGAAAATCTCATTCTGGAAACATCCCTCAGGCTGTGGCTAAGCCATGTCTCCGCAATATCCTTTCTTTCAGGAGTGCTAGAGCTCTGCAAGGTTCGCAGGAGAACTTCTGTAAAGTTTGGAAGGTAGGAGACGAGATACTGGCAGAAGTAAAGCTGTGAGGACTGGGCGTGAGTCGTGCTTGGGTAGCTCAGTTGGTAGAACACTTGCCCGCGAAAGGCAAAGGTCCCGTGTTCGAATCTCGATCCGGCACACAGTTTTAATCTGCCAGGAAGTTTCATATCAGAGCACACTCCGCTGCAGAGTGAAATTCTCATTCTGGACTTAACTTGAAATTTGGAAAATTCTCATTGAGAGAGGAGTATGATTCCGAGCGGCTTAGTAATTTGATACCGCTTCGAGTGTAAGTTGTGCGTCGCCTCAGTTAAACGGAATCAACAAGCACTTCAATCCGAAATACTCAATGCTCTGTAAAACTCAAACGCTGTGCATGGCAAAACAAGTGATGCGTTCATAAGGGAAGGAGGAAACGAAATGAAGCTTCACAGATTGAGAGGGTAAGTGATGTTACTTCAGTGATTACTAAGCCGAGCCGAAATTGCGTACAACTTGGCAGTATGAGCTCACTTAAGCAGTATGACATTGCGCTCCCGCTGGCCTGTATGTATGCACTGATTCGAGTGGGATGGGTGCCATAAAGCGGTTCTATTCTCTCCTGAGGAAAGTCGGACCACGACTGCTGTAATTGTTCGTTGATATCTTGGACACTGACTCTGGTCCGAGTTGGAGTCCGACCTGGTCCCACAAACGTTCTGTTGGGAAGAGATATCGGGATTTTGCTGGCCAAATCCCACAGACATTTGTCAGAGACACGAGCAATGTGCGGATGAGCATCGTCCTGTTGAAAAATGGCACCATGATACAGTCATATGACAGGAAACATATGAGAAAGTAGGAGTTCCGTGACGTTCCGTCAGCCATCAGAGTTCCATCAGTCACTGTCAGCAGTGATCTGAAGCATACTTTATGGCAGGAGTAACACCGTAGTGAGTCTGCAAAATCTTGGAAGAATGCGACCTCTTCCCAGTTCCATTGACGGTCATCCATGGCAATCCTTTGGTCTATCGCTGAACACAATGCGACGCAAAATCGTCGAAGAATGCGACGTCTTCCCAGCTTCATCGACGCTCATCCAGGGTAATGCAAACCATGGTCAATCACTGAACACCATACGACGACATTCATCAGCAGTTCATGCTTCCCAGTCACGGCACCAGCCAGTCTGACTGCTGTCAGTCTCCGTCCAGTGGTGCAGGTTGCAGGTTGGCACAGGCTGTTGCTGGGAGTCCATTAATTGTAGATGGATAGTAGGCTCAGATGTGAAGAGGCTACGATATACGTGGGGCACAATAGAGCGATCCTACCTTGTGGTGGTCAGCCGTGGTCGACCAGACCCTTAAGACCAGTGTGTTCGTCCTCACGATTCCACGCAATCCGACATCGGGCAGCTATCACATCCGAATGATCTGGGTACCGCACGATGCGACCAGCCTGCCCAATGCAGACCCACAATGAGACCTTTCCAAATTCGTTATTCGTACATCCATCTTCAAATCGATCGTGGGACAACAGCTGATGAATGTGTAAAGCAATGAGTAAGACTGTCAGCAGTGAGTATTTTTTTCTTATTTAATTACGACTAAGGATGCTTTACAGCATAGCGGCTGATTAACACTAAGAATACAAGTTGCTTCTTGTATTTTAAAATGTTGATCAATGCGGTCAGTGCGATTTCGTATTGAATTGTAGAAGAGCAGCCGTTCAGGACTGACCTTTATTTGAATCAGTGGGAGTACATGTTAAACGACATCGTTAGTCCACAAAGGCTCTATGTGACATAGTGACTTCTTGAATCTGTTTGTGAAGCCTGTGGCCCTCTGGATGAAGAAAACTTTTAAAATGCACTGCCTGGAAAAAATTGAGACCAACTCAGTCGGTTAATGGGCTGCACTACACTCACCGTACATGAGCAGTTTTGTGGAAGCGTATGTTTTCGATCCTTCTATTACATTGATTACCGTTGTTTATATGACCACCATTTTCCGAATAGGGGCCTGACGACGAATGGACCACCGATACCGGTCTTATTCATTGCTTTACATACATTTTTCAGTTGTTGTCCCACCATCAATTTGAAGAAACAATTTAGGGGACAATTTGACCAGCCCTCTTAGGTTGTTTGCAGATGATGCTATCATATACCTTCTAGTAAAGTCATCGAAATATCAAAACCAATTGCAAAATGACTTATGCACAATATCTGTATGATTTAAATAATGGCAATTACCTTTGAATAGGGAAAAGTGTGAGCTCATTCACATGAGTACGAAAAGAAATCCATTAAATCTCTGTTACGCAACAGATAACAAAAATTTGAAGGCTTTCAACAGGGCTAAATATCTTGGAATTACTGTTACGAACAATTTACATCGGAATTATCACACAGATAATGCTGTGGGGAAGCAAACCAAAGACTGCATGTTATTGGCGGTACCTTAGAAGATACAACAGGTATACTAAAGAGATTGCCTACCTTATGTATGCTCCTCCTCTTCCAGAGTAATACTGTGCGGTAAGGGATTCTTGCCAGGTAGGATTGGAGGGAGACATCGAAAAAGTACACGTACTATCGTCAAACAGGGCAGAGAGTGTCACGGATATCATAAACGCGTTGTTGTGGCGACCATTAAAACAAAGGCTCTTTTCGTTGCGGGGAGGTCTTTTCACGAAATTTCAATCACCAGCTTTCTCCTCAGAATGCGAAAATATTTTACTGTCGCCAACCTACATAGGGAGAAATAACCATCGTAATAAAATAAGAGAAATCAGAGCTCGAACAGAAAGATTTAAGTGCCCGTTTGTGCCACGCCCTTTTAGAGACTAGAACGGTAGAGAAATAGTCTGAACGTGCTTCGAAGAAACATCTGCCAGGCACTTACGTGTGAAGCGCAGAGCAGTGATGCAGATGTAGATGAAGACGTACGAAAAAAGAATTTTAAAGGGGCAGACGTCATTGTGGGTCACCATTTGGCCGAATGATCGAATACTGCAATATCAAGATTTGTGGCTCATTCGGATGACCTCATGCCTGACTGCATGGGAACTTAAGGGCAGGAATACTCCTCGTCAAGGTTCGTGTCGACGATGTCTAAGCACAAGAAAAGAAAACTGAAGTACTGTGTGCCAAGCACGCCGGCCTCTGTGGCCGAGCGGTTCTAGGCGCTTCAGTCCGGAACCGCGCTGCTGCTGCGGTAGCAGGTTCGAATCCTGCCTCGAGCATGGATGTGTATAATGTCCTTAGGTTAGTTAGGTTTAAGTAGTTCTAAGTTCTAGGGGCTGATGACCTCAGATTTTAAGTCCCATAGTGCTCAGAGTTATTTGAACCATTCGAACCACTCGCAAATAGGGCGAGGGAAAAACGTATGTTGGCGGTTAATAGAATAATTCGGCAGTCAGCTTCAAATGCCGGTTCTCCTAATTTTCTCAAAAGTGTTCCTCAAAATGAAAGTCGTCTTCCCTCCAGGGATTCCCATTGGAGTTCCTGAAGCATCGCCGTAACACTTACGAATTATTCGAACTTATGGTAACAAATCTAGCAGCCCGCATGTGAATTGCTTTGATGTCTTCCTTCAATCCGACAGGGAACGGATAGCAAACACTCGAGCAGTATTCAGGAATAGGACGCACCAGCGTCCTATATGGGTCTCCTATACAGATAACCCATACTTCCCCAAAATTCTTCCAATAAACCAAAGTCGGCCATGCGCCTTCCCTAAGACAGACTTCACATGCTCGTTCCATTTCATATCGCTTTACAACCTTAAGACGAGATATTTAAACAAGGTAACTGTGTCAAGCAGGACACTAGTGGTACTGCATCTGAACATTACGGGTTTGTTTTTCCTACTCATCCGCATTACTTACATTTTCCCACATTTAGAGCTAGCTGCCATTCATCGGACCAACTAGAAATTTTGTCTAGGTGATCTCGTATCTATCTATACTCATTCAACTTCGACAACTTACCTCGCACCACAGCATCTTTAACAGACAACCACACACTGCTGTCCACCCTGTCAGCCAGACCATTTATGAATACAGAAAATATCACATCATATATCACACTTCCCTCGGGCGCTCCTCACTATACTCTTGCCTCTGATGAACACCCACTGTCTAGGACACCATACTGGGTTCCATCACTTCAGTCTTCGATCCGCTCACATATCTGTGTAATAATTCCATATGCTCGTACTTTCGTTAACAGTCTGAAATGGGATGCCATGTCAAATGTTTTCCGCTATCTAGAAATATGGAACCTGCCTGTTGCCCTTCATCCATAGGCCGCAGTATGTCATGCGAGAAAAGGGCAAGTTGAGTTCGCACGAGCGATGCTTTCTAAAACCATGCTTATTCGTGGACATAAGCTTCTCAGGCTCAACAAAATTTATTTTTTTCCGAAAGAGAATATGTTCAAAAGTTCTGGAGCAAACCGAAGGCAGGGATTTCTCACGTACAGTGAGCGGTCGCCTTACCTTTAAGTTATCCGAGCGCAGCTCACAGCCAAACACAAACTTCCGTATGTCCTCAGCCAAGTGTCAATATTCACAAACGCGAATCCATTTCATGTATGTTCTGATGGCTGTAGTCGCTGTAGTGCCCATTCCTTTGGAGATGATTGCATAGCGAAAGAAACTTTGCATCATTCTAAACAATACAGGCACTGTGGCATTTTAAAAATTGTATGGGTTAATACAGTCTTTTACAACTTAATGTAGTCTTAGCAACATCAAACACGATTCGCATTATTTTAAAACATCTTCAGTGGTCACTCTGACAATATGGCTTCTTTCCTCCCTAATTTTGTTTGCTCAGTCCCTGAACAGTTCGCATTCTCTAAATTCCAACCATTAACAAGCGACTTTTTTGTGTACATAATTTTTCCTCTTCTTCCACGTATAAATGTCAGATTTTAACACACAGCACTTTCACTAACACTAAACATATTCACGTTTTTGCTGTTGTCAGGAACCACTCTCATCTCACTATATCGTGTGTTTCGTTACCATTGCTGGATGCGCTCGTCTTTTCTTTGTTTTGGTAGTCGTGGGAGAGTCTGCTAGTGTTCTGTGTGTGTGAGTGTTTACAGTCTGTGTGTGTGTGTTTGTGAAGGGAGCTAACGTGTGTTAACTACTATGCGCGTAAATTATTGGTTTACTTTGGTACAGTGGTGGTTGATCTAGGGTGGGGAAGACGCCTAGATTGTGGTATTATTTTGTGGTGTCTAGGGGGCTGTTCTTTCTCTACAATACATTAATTGGTTTACATAACGTATGGGTTTTTATGTTTGTTTCTTCTCTATTACTGCTTTTGTGAATTTGGAACCTCTCTTGCAGATGTGGGAGATGTTTCTTTATTACTGAATCTGTTTTCATGTCCTTTCCTACTTTGATGAGGTGGTGGTTTTCTTGCCAGATCTGTTCTGCAAATATTGAATGATTGGTGTCATATTTCCACGCTCTTTTGTGTTCTTTATATCTCATTTCAAAGGTTCTGCCTATCTGACTGAAGTTTCCAGCAACACAGCTGCTACACTTGTCTTGGTAAATGTCTGGTTATTGGTACGTGTAAATCTGATCTTCGTTTTTCAGACATTTCTCTGTGGAGTTGTTACTTTGGAATGCTTCTTTTATTCCTTGTTTCTTGAGAATGTTTCCAATTTTGTGCGTCAGTTTGTTTCTATATGTGAGTGTGTACCAGTTTGTCTGTTCAGTTTCTGTGTTGTGCCCTTGCTGTGTAAAGGTGATGGTAATAGTGTGTGTGTTTGTTGTAGGCGTTGTGGTTTGTGTGTTGTTTGTTTTTCTACTTTTTTACTTTCGTGAAGTTTATTGTTTAGTTTTGTTATTAGGGTTCTTGGTATCCGTTATTTTATGATATCTGAGCAATTATGTCCATCTCCTTATTATAGTTACGTTTGTCAAGCGGTAGAGTTTTTAGACTGAGGAGCATATACCCGAGGGCACTTCTATTTGGGCCTGCGGGTGGTTATATGATTGACATAATATTGTTCTGTTGTGGTTTTTTCCTGTAAATGCTGAATGAGTGTTGGTTATTTTTTTACAGATATATCTAGGAAGTTTATTTGGAATACTTGTTCTGTCTCAAATGTGAACTTTACGTTTTCATGTAATATGTTATCTCTGGATGTAGTTGCTGTACTTTATTTTCTGATTCGTCTACAAGGTAGAGAATGTCATCCATACATCTCAATCAATACAATATGCTGTATTTTCCTGGTACCATTTTCCATATAATACATCTTTCTGCTTTGTCCATGAAGATATTTGCTAACTTTCCTCAAACTGGGAAACCCATTGGTAATCCTTATTCTTGTAGGCAGAATTCTCTTTTGAATTCAAAGTGATTTTGGTCGGTAATGATATGCAGGAGTGTCCTTATGCCTGATATTTGTTCTCGTCATAACTTGCAAGTATCTAGATCTTTTTCTATTATCTTGATTGTTTCTTTGATTTGGACTGTGTAGTGCATATTTTTTTTATATGAAATGAGACTAACACAGCTCTGTCTGTAATATATTGAAATTTGTTGTGGGTTATTGGTTCTTCTATGTTTTTAACTGTTCTGTCATTTTGTGTTTTATACTGCTGTGTGAGAACATCCAGCACATGTCTGGCAAGGTTGTATGTCGGTGCCTTGCTGTTATTTGCTAAAGATCTCACAGGAGTACATACTTTTTGAAGTTTTGGTTGACTCGAAATTTTGGGGTATTAGGATTCATATGTGTCACGTAAGCCTTTTGTCTGACATCAAGTATATTTTCTGTTGTCCTTACTACAATTTTCATTTTTGTTTGGAACATGTTTGTTGGGTCAGAATTTAGTTTTATGGTTTTATTCTATGAACTGGAGCCTTGTGTCTTGTTATTGTATTCATGTTTTTCCATAGGGACAACTGTATTCCTCTTGTCTGCCTTTGCTATGATTATGTTGTCTTTGTATAGTGTTGCTCTAAGGACTTTCAGAGTGTGTGGTTATCTCTTGCTTTGTTGTGTTGTCATACATTTTTTTTCCTCTTAAAAATTTTGTTTGCTACGATCATGAACAATTCTCATCCTTTAACTTACGACTGTAAATATCAGTAATTCTTATTGTTACTGGAAGTTCTCTTTTTGTTATCATTCTTCCTGTTCTTCCATGTATATGTGTTAGATTTGAGCAGACAGCACTTTAACTGACGTTAAACACATTTCTTCTCTGAAAAGATTGATATGCAGAGACTATTCATATTTTAGTTTATTGTGAAGAACAGTTGTCATCTCACCATTTCGTGTGTTGTGTTTTGCAGGATCCATTCATCTTTCGCTTGTTTTGGTAGTGGTGGGAGCATCTATTATTGCTCTGTGTGTGTGTTTATATTTTCCAACTAGCGTGTGCGTGTGTGTGTGTGTGTGTGTGTGTGTGTGTGTGTGTGTGTGTGTGGCTGCATGTATGTACAATATTTTTAGAGGTGGGTTGACTGTCCTTATTTGTGTGTATGTTTTTGTAAAGGGAGCTAGTATGTCTTAACTACTACGTGTGTAAATTATTGATTTTCAATGGTACATTGGTGGTTGATCTAGGGTAACTATATTGCCTAATTTGTGATATTGTTTTGTGTTATCAATATATTTTATTTGTTTAAATTACCTCTGGTTGCTGATGTGTGTTGGACAATTTCTTAAGTGTTTTTTCTGTATTATTGTTTCGTGAATTAGGAAGTTCTCTTGAAGATTAAGGAGATATTTCTGACTCCTAAATCTGACTATTTTCATGTACTTTTCGATTGTGGTAGGATGTTAGTTTTCTCGCTACAAGTGTTCTGCAAATCTGGAACGGCTGATGCCATATTTCCATGCTCTCTTGTGTTCTTTCAACTTCATATAAAAGGTTCTTCTTGTCTGCCTTAAGTATCCACATACACTCTTCCCAGACACATGCTAAACATACTCACACAGCAGTATAAAACACAAAATGACAGAACAGTGAAAAATAAGGAACAAATAATAAACTACCAAAAAGGACAATATATTACAGAAAGAGCTGTGTTGTTCTCATTTGATACGAAAAACTTGCACTACATTGTCGCAATCAAAGACACAATCAAGATAATACAAAAAGACTCATATACTTACAAACAGCTACGACAAGAACATAAGACATAAGCACACTCCTTCACATCATTACTGACCAAAATTACTTTAAATTCAATACAGAATTCAAACTACAAGAATAAGGATTACCAGTGGGTTTCCCAGATTGAGGAAATTTAGCAAATATCTTAATGGACAAAATAGAAAGAAGAACTTCCAGAAAATAGTACCAGGAAAATACAGTATATTGTATTGGTTGAGATTCATGGATTACGTTCTCTGCTTTTCAGACGAATCAGAAAATAGAGTACAGCAACTACATCGAGAGATAAACACATTACATGAAAACACAACAATAGAACAATATTACGTCAGTCATATAACCACCCACAGGCCCAAAAAGAATCTGCCTACAGGTATATGCTCCACAGACTAAAAACTCTATCACTTGACAAATCTAACTATAACAGGGAGATGGACATAATTATTCAGATGGCACAGAATAACAGAGATCCCTAATAACAAAATTAAACGAGAAACTCAAGGAAAATATAAAAATAGAAAAACAAACAATACACAAATTCAGGGACCCACAACACCCACCACAAATACACACACTACCACCACCAGCACCACGACACACCAAGGACAAAACACAGAATCAGGACAGACAAACTGGTACACACTCACATACAGAAATAAACTGACACACACAAAGTTGGTAACATCCTCAATAAAAAAGGAATAAAATAGGTATCCCAAAGTAACAACTCCACACAGAAATGTCTAAAAAACGGAGATCACACTTCCATGTATCAAAAATCAGGCATTTACTAACTCGAGTGAAGCAGCTGTGATGGATGGTACACACTTACGGCAGACAGCCAGGACCTATGCAGTAACGTATAAAGAGCGTAAAAGATCCTGGAAATATGGCACCAGCCCTTCAAGATTTGCAGAACAATATCTGCCAAGAAAACCGCCACTGCATCAAAATAGGAAAGGACATGAAAAAAGTCAGATTCGTAATAAGAAACATCTCCTACATATGCACGAGTAGTTTCAAACTCAGAAAGCGGTAATGCAAAAGAAACACACAACAAATGAGACAAGCATCGGCGACCATATGCTATTTAAAGTAATAAAACACACTGGAGAGAAGGTACAGTCCACTAGACACCAGAAAATAACATCACGAACTGGTAAATATCCCTACCCTAGATCAACCACCACTGTGCTACAGTAAAGTAATAATTTATACACACAATAGTTAAGACATGTTAGCTCCCTTAACAAAACACACACACACACACACACACACACACACACTCACACACACGCTCATAAAAGGACAAACACCTCACCACTAAAAAAATTCTACACACATACACACACAGCAATAGCAAGCGCTGTCACCATTACCAAAACAAAGAAAAGACAAACACATCCCGCAGTAGAAAACGAAACGCACGAAGTGATGAGAAGACAGTGGTTGTTCACAACACATAAAAACGTGTGCATGTTTAGGGTTAGTTAAAGTGCTGTGCGCTAAAATCCAAGAAATATGCAAGAAATAATGACGTAAATAACAAAATAACCGTGAGCAGCGATGAGAAACAAACTGTTTATAGTTGTAAGTTAAAGCATACGAAGTGCTGATGATCTTAGCAAACAAAATGATAAGAGAGAACAAAACGATATGTTCAGCGACCACTGAAGACGCCTTAGAGTAAAGCCAAACACGTTTGGTCTTAATAAGACTTTCATTACAACTGTAATAGGCGCTATTTGACCTATAGAACTGGTATATCTGCAACAGCGTAGAAAAGAGGCCGAAAAACATAGAACAACATGTGTATGTGTGATGTTGGTGAACTCGTGTGGTGGGCTTACCTTCTCCCGATAGACCATGTGTGAGACCAGTTCGACGCACACTCTGTCCCAACGCCTTTATCCGGAATTTTAAGGACCAGTTACGACATTTGTCGGTCACCTAGCCTCACGAGTGGTACAACTGACGTACGACAGCCTTCCCAACCTAAAAAGTCATGCATAGAGGTCAGAGTGGTGCAACTTCATGCTGATAACACGAAATTTTTCTGGGTATGGTATCACGTCATGTTGTAATAAAAGTATTACTGGTGAAACCAACATTTCGCCAACAATTACAACGACTTTCTTCTGGGTCTACTGGTGACCAGTAGACTCAGAAGAAAGCCACTCTAAACGTGGCCGAAACATTATTTTCACAGTAATATTTTTTTCAGTACATGACGCGGTACCATACCCATGACAACTTCCATGTTCACTGCCTGTGATTACGGAAGCCTAATAATATTTGCACCGACTCATTGGACTCATACTGGCATCATTTGTAAGTCTGACTCAGTATTGTAACTGCAGAAGTAAAATCACATGCCTTCGCATCGTTTATTGTGACTGACAAGGGGAGGCCATCACGTTCGAATCACGGATTTACTTCAGACTTTGTGCACTTTCAGTAGTCTAGTAGGACAACATTTAATGTAAATAGTAAGGAGTACCACTCAGGTAATATCGAAAACATCCCAAGAGATGGTTTACGTGTGCAAGATGCATCTGGGCGTTCCTACCCGGATCACGAGCTGGCCGGCGGTCATGCGGTTAGCACTCAAACTCCGTAATCGGTGAACCGCTGGATCAAGTCCCCTTACATTTTTTTTTTGGTGCTACTCAAACTGCTTCATACATTTTACATCTGAAAGGTAAAGTGATTAAAAGAGAGGTGTATTTGCATGAACTTTTATTGAATATTTCGCTGCTTTCTAATTTTTGCTATCACAGTAAATATTATACTTACAACTATCGATAAAGTTTCCTGAAAATGAATGCCTGTCGTGATTCCAGAAATCCCTTATACCTGCAGACGGTTAAGGTGTAGCAAACTGCTTTGCACCTGGACACTTCGATCTGCAGACATACGTAGGCTTCAAGGACGAGGGACTGGCTTGGGAAACGAAGGTAAGACATCGATAAACAAAGGCGTAAGTAACTTTATTCAATAATACAATGAGTTACAGTATGCAAGAATGTGAGGGTAATGTCCGATTAATCGTCGGGTATGCTTACGGTATTAACAAGTTTCAGGGTGACATTTTTCTTACAGACACGGAAAACATAACCTAAAACGTAACCTACCAGCTCGGATGAGTGCAATCTTCCTGCATGCGGAGTTTCTAAGGGAAAACCAAACTGTGAGACATTTTGAAAAATATATCTTTCTTCCGACAATTTGGATGCAAATCATGCCTAACGCGGCATTTTCGTAAATATTTACGTCAAGAATTGGCAATGTATGATTGAACGTATTGTAATAGCATATTCAGCAAAAGAAATCTCTCGTTCGTTGCCAGCCTAATATGAACAAGTCTGAAGGTGTTTAATAAAGTTTTCAAGTCGCCTATAGAAATAAATGTCCCATGATATTTGTCGTAAGAATAAATATTAGGGGCCATCAAAATAACAATGGAAATTCAATGAAATCCCGCGTCCGGCCATCCTGATTTAGGTTTCCCGTGATTTCTCTAAATCGCTTCAGGCAAATGCTGGGATTATTCCTTTGAAAGGGCACTGACGACTTCCTTCCCCATCCTTCCCTAATGCAATGAGACCGATGACCTAGCTGTTTGGTCTCTTCCACCAAATCAACCCCAACAAATTCAATGAAAGTTCGTGCAGATACACGTGTGTTTTCATCATAGTACCTTTCAGATGTAATATGTATGAAATAATATGACTAGTGTTGAAAAAATATAAACTTACAGAATAAATCGTAAGCGTGACTCGATCCAACGATCCACCGATTACGGAGCTTGAACGTCAGCCACATAACCGCCGCCATCTCGTGTTTAGGGTAGCAACGCACCAGTTTCACTTGCGGTTTCCCCGAAGTAGCACGCCTTACTACTTACACATTACATTGTCCTAAACCTATCCTACCTACTAAAAGTGTACAAAGTTTGAAGTAAATCCGTGACCTAGTAGATAGTGTCGGAAGTTCCATGCGACTTTTCGCGGATGATGCTGTAGTATACAGAGAAATTGCAGCATTAGAAAATTGTAGCGAAATGCAGGAAGATCTGCAGCGGATAGACACTTGGTGCAGGGAGTGGCAACTGACCCTTAACATAGACACATGTAATGTATTGCGAATACATAGAAAGAAGGATCCTTTATTTTATGATTATGATAGCGGAACAAACACTGGTAGCAGTTACTTCTGTAAAATATCTCGGAGTATGCGTGCGGAACGATTTGAAGTGGAATGATCATATAAAATTAATTGTTGGTAAGGCGACTACCAGGTTGAGATTCATTGGGAGAGTCCTTAGAAAATGTAGTCCATCAACGAAGGAAGTGGCTTACAAAACACTCGTTCAACCTATACTTATTGCTCATCAGTGTGGGATCCGTACCAGATCGGGTTGACGGAGAAGATAGAGAAGATCCAAAGAAGAGCTGCGCGTTTCGTCACAGGGTTATTTGGTAAGCGTGATAGCGTTACGGAGATGTTTAGCAAACTGAAGTGGCAGACTCTGCAAGAGAGGCGCTCTGCATCGCAGTGTTGCTTGCTGGCCAGGTTTCGAGAGGTTGCGTTTCTGGATGAGGTATCGAATATATTGCTTCCCCATACTTATACCTCCCGAGGAGATCACGAATGTAAAATTAGAGAGATTCGAGCGCGCACGGAGGCTTTCCGCAGTCGTTCTTCCCGCGAACCATACGCGAGTGGAACAGGAAAGGAAGGTAATGACAGTGGCACGTAAAGTGCCCTCCGCCACACACCGTTGGGTGGCTTGCGGAGTATAAATGTAGAAGTAGATGTAGATGTAGATTCGAACGTCGTGACCTCCCCTTGTGGTACATAAACAACTGACAATAAATGGAAGGCTCTGCCTTTGTATCATATGTTTCACGTTTTCTGAAAGACTGAGTTCCCGATCCACTGGTAAGGGCTGGAGCCAGATACTGCTGGGGATGGGGAGCAGCTTCCGGGGCGCCCTGTGGCGGTGGCTGAGGAGGCGGCGGCAGCAATCAGGAGATGCGGTGGCGCGATGCCTCCGGCAGACGTCGGAACTCGCCGGCATTTGTCGTGTTTTTGTGGCGGTCCGCCACAAAGGCGGGCCCAGCGTTATATTGTTTCACTCGGCAGCTGCAGCGCAATTCAACCCTCCCTCCCCTCCGAGATAGCAGCGTGCCAAGAGACAGCCACAGTTTTTTGTTTCTTATCTCCAGAATGTTGTGCTTTTTTTATATGCTTGGATCTCTGGGCCCGCTGACGTACAGTTCATTAGATATCGTGGGGAAGGGATGGACGAGTGGGGAATCGGGTAGGACGTTCTAGAGGAGCCATTCTGGCGTTAGTCCTGAATAATTTACGCCGGCCGGTGAAAAATCTAATCTGAGCATTTCACTCGGATTCTTCCATATAGGTGAGAAAGGTGACGTACTCAAATCTGGAGCCAGATACTATCATTTATACTCTTAGCGTTTTTCCTCATTATATCAGTCGCATTCCACTTTAATGAAAACAACAGCCAGCCACTTCCCTTGTCTGTCTCGAACCAGGCGTATATTTCAAGAAAATGGTACAACGGAAAGGGGAAGAATGGGGTCCTCCTCAAGGCAGTCAGCCACACCTACTACCTGGTTGCGGAGGCGGACGAAAATTACCCATAAACTGTGCTAAAACTAAAGACCAAGGCTTTAGCGCCCCATATTTTACAGGTCTGGCGGTTGTCTCAGGTACAGAAGCTAACCATCGCTTCCCAGCAGTATTCGCTGGATATTCTCGTTAACTACAGCAAGGTACATAACTGCGAATGCACGGCCACAGTAAAACTGAGTTGTTCCTGCTCATTGTCAGGTACGCTATCCTGAATCTGTATACATGTCGGCAAGGGGGAATTTCTTGCCTCGCGGGATTAGCCGAGCGGTCTTAAGCGCTGCAGTCATGGACTGTGTGGCTGGTCCGGGCGGAGGTTCGAGTCCTCTCTCGGGCATGGGTCTGTGTGTTTGTCCTTAGGATAATTTAGTTTAAGTAGTGTGTAAGCTTAGGGACTGATGACCTGAGCAGTTAAGTCCCATAAGATTTCACACACATTTGAACATTTTTGGGAATTTCTTAATTATAAAATGTCAAATCAAACTACCTTCAGCAGTCTAAATTTCCACTTATATTTCGTTTGTGCAGGGAAATCAGCTGCTGATAGTAGCTGCACGTGCTGTAAACTGCACAGATATAGCAGGTTCTCATGTAGCACTCTCCAGTCATGTGGTCAACATTACTTGCAGAAACTAACTGTCTTCCAATGCGATAGGGTTGTCCTCAACTACACGAAGAAGTTCCTCCACCTGGTCCTTCTAGGCTTCGACTAGTCGCGAGTAGTAGTGCTAAACGGACCATACTCCTTAAGACGATGATCAACAGCATGAAACGCCTTCGTGTCGGGGTACCATCGTTCTGGATCTCTCTGCGGACATAAGCGTTGTGCAGCATGGTGACTACCACATGCTAATTCGTACAGCAAATGGGCATCTGTCAACACTGCATTTCCATTGAACTGTACCGGAAACTGAGTCTGTGATGAACACTGAACAATTGATGTTATTTGCTTGATGCTGACAGAGCAATGAAGTTAGTTGTTTGTCAAAAAAAAGCAATATAGTAAATCACATGTAAAAGTGACGGTCGTTCAATTGCAACAACAAACACTGGCGCTGAATTTAAGAATTACAGCTTACTGCACATTCTAATCGAACGTAACCAACACAGTATTGTGCGCATTTGCATTTAAAGCTGACACGTACTAATACTTAGTGTTTTCCATTATTAATGGAAATGAGCTGTACCATGGAGATAAAGCATATCGGGACCCATGCCCAAATTATACGTTTTATTCCTCTATATGTGAGGAAAATCACCTGAAAGTTGGGCCATACTTTTTCCATACACTCTATATAGGCCAATTCGAATAAAATATTCCACATAACATGTGTTGAGTCTTTCTTGATTTCAGTGAAACAGCTGATTACAGAGATAAGTTTTTTTTCACGTGTTGGCAATCCAGTTGCTATGGGCTTATTTATCTGTTGTATTTGTTTTTCGTTTCAATTCAACTTGTGAAGTTGTGCTTGAATTTACACAACGGAATTTTTAGCTGTTATTGTGACTGAGATTTATTGGCCAATCGATTAAGCATGTCACCAGTATTTACACATCTTAGGTATGCTCATATGGTATTTGTTTACGGATTTTATAATGGAAACGCTGGTCAGTTTTGTAGAGGAAACAGGTAATTTCCTAGCCACGGAGTACCACATTCATTTCACTTAAGTACGTGACACTTAACTACGTTACACTTGTGCACATGACAGACAATACGCATGCATGAATTGTGTCAGTATTATTTACAATGAATTTAGCATTTTCGAGAAGGATGAGAAGACGTCAGACGTTTGGGAACTACGTCGTTGGCTAACTGCAAATTGCCGTTACTACTGTTTCATGATAAAGCCCTTTTCAGTCGTGATCGTATTAATAACACTTGTAACTCATGTCTAAGAAACTCACATACATTTGTGGAAACACACTTAAAAGAACGACTACAACGATACAATTACCTTTATGGCTCTGTATACCATCATATTTCGGTCACAGAAATTTTTTCCTAGTAGTTCCAGTTCAATGATTGACAAAGCATAAGCCTCTGTCTGCTAACAGAAGGAAGAGATTTTGCGAATGCAGGAACATGGCGTAGTATGTTATCTTCAATCAGGATTCCCAACAAGTAGTAATAAAATGATTTTATTAAATATGAAGAAATTATCAACTTAAATGATGCTTCTTCTTATGAAAAGTCCAGCACAACTAGACCTTCGAAGTTATTACAAGTCCTCTTAGACACTAAGTCCTGTCACTGTACCTCCTACAGATGATTACGTAGAGTCCAGCATTGGCCTACTATCCCCACGGAGCCTAAGTCTCAAAGACGACGGACAAACACTGCAGCTTGTAGACTCGGCGGTTAATGGAGACTGTACACGATTTGGCGAGCTGAAGAAAACTGTCCGACCGTAGCTTTTTTTTTTTCTTTATTGTGATTTCATTCCCTTGCCCCATATGGGCAGGGGAGGGCTGTCAGCGGCACAATCCGCCGCTCTTCAGCTGAGTGGCACGACAACTAAAACAAGAATAAAATGATACATAAATAAGGAGATAAAAAAGGGGAACACAAAACAGAGTAAGGGGAGAAAATGGAGGTAAAAATACACGGGCATGGAGACGTTCATGGGGGACAGTTAAAAAAGTCACCAGAAAGTTAAAAAGCACAGTTGGCGATTCTTAAAACACAGAGAAGGCACTGAATGCGCATGCACAGGTTAAAGGTAGGCCACGGTATTAAAAACACTTTGGAACAACACATTTAAAACCCACTTGGAGCACACATGATGAAGAATAAAACTGCCAGGTGGGACCTGCCGAGGGAAAGGTCAGAGAGGATGGAAAAGGAGGGGAAAGCATGGGGCAGCTGGAGAAGCGGCAGGATGAAGAGAGGAGGGGCGTCAGCAGGTACATGAAGAGGCAGGAGACACGTGGGACAGGTGAGGAAGAGGGAAGACAGGGCAGGAGGGAGCGCAGAGACACTGAAAGGAGGCACAAGAGATGGAGGGGGAGTAGGAGGGGGAATCCGCTCAGGAGGAGGGAGGGGGAGGAGAGTGAGCCCTGAGAAGGAGGCAGGAAGATGGGGTTAGAGTTGGTGGGAAGGGTAGATGTCAGGGCAAAGCTCATCATCCGGGAGGGGTAGGTGGTGGAAGTTGTGTTGGGAAAGGAGATGGAGGGTGTGGAGATGTAGAGAGGGTGGGACACAACAGTAAAGGTGCAGCAACTGGTTGGGGGTGGAGAGGAAGGGAGACACTAGGGGGTGAGGGGGATCAAGGCAGCGGACAATATATAGTGTGCGGATGTGTTCAAGGAAAAGGAGAAGGTAGGGGAAGGGGATGAGGTCGTAGAGGATGTGCGTGGGGGACAGAAGGCGGATGCGGAAGGCCAGGCGGAGCGCATGGCGTTCAAGGATTTGGAGGGCTGTATAGAACTGGGGAAGGGCAGAAACCCAAGCGACGCTGGCATAACAAAGGATGGGGCGGATCAAGGATTTGTAGGTGTGAAGGATGGTGGAAGGATGCAGACCCCACGTCCGGCCAGACAGGAGTTTCAGGAGGCGGAGGCGGTTGTGAGCTTTGTTTTGGATGGCAAGAAGATGGGGAGTCCAGGTGAGGTGGCGGTCGAGTGTGAGGCCAAGGTATTTGAGAGTAGGAGTGAGGTGGATACGACGGCCATAAATGGTGAGGTAGAAATCATGGAGGCGGAAGGAGCGGGTGGTACGGCCTATGATGATCGTCTGGGTCTTCAAGGGATTAGCACGGAGGAGCCACTGGTTGCACCAAGCGGTGATTTGGTCAAGGTGGGTTTGGAGTGTACGTTGGGACCGTTGAAGGGTAGGATAAAGGGCAAGGAAGGCGGTGTCATCAGCGAACTGGAGAAAATGAACAGGAAGGGCAGGTTTGGGCATATCAGCAGTGTACAGGAGATAGAGGAGAGGGGAAAGGACAGAACCTTTGGGCACGCCGGCAGAGGGGTAGAAAGTATGGGAGTTGGAATTGTGGATAGTCACATAGGAGGGACGATGGGAGAGGAAGGAAGCAACGAGATGGACGAAGTTGATGGGGAGAGCATAGGTCTGGAGTTTGAAGAGGAGCCCGGGATGCCAGACACGGTCATAGGCATTCTGAAGGTCAAGGGCAACAAAGATAGCGGAGCGATGGGAGTTACGTTGGAGGGAAAGAAGATTGGTAAGGTTAAGGAGCTGGTCATCGGCGGAGAAGGAAGGTCAGAAGCCACATTGGATAAGAGGAAGGAGGTGGTGCTGGTTGAAGTGGTGGTGAATACGGCGAGAGAGGATGGCCTCGAAGACCTTACTGAACATGGAGGTGAGGCAGATTGGACGATGAGAAGAGGTATCAGAGGGGGGTTTGTTAGGTTTAGGGAACATCAGGACATGGGAAGTCTTCCACAGGTTGGGGTAAAACCCATTGGAGAGGAGGACATTGTACAGGGTAGCAAGGACAGACAGAAAGGATGGAGGGGACTCCTTGAAGTGATGGTAGGTGACGCCATAATGTCCAGGGGCGGTGTTGCATTTGTAGCAGAGGACGAGTGCGATGTCTTGTGTCGTGATGGGAGTGTTGATGTCTGAGGGGGGTAACCGATCCAAGTACTGGAAGCTAGGGGCGAGCAGAGGGACAGAGGTGTCAGTGTGGTCAAGGATAGTGGGGAAGAGGGAGTAATCAAAATGGGGATCGTCAGGAATGGAGAAGACCTCGGAGAGGTGGGAAGCAAAATGGTTAGCCTTACTGAGGTTTTCAGGAATGGGTTGATCGTCATGGAGGATGGGGTAATGCGGGGTGGGATGGCTACCAGTAAGGCGGTGGAAGGCTGACCAGTACTTGGAGGAGTTGACAGGGAGGGTGGAGTGGAGGCGTGTGCATGTCTGGCGCCAGTTCCAGCGTTTCTTTGCTGTAAGGAGGTTCCAGATATGTCGCTGGAATTGCCAGTGGCAGGTGAGAGTATCCCAGTCAAGAGTGCAGAGGAAGGAGCGGTAGAGCCTGCGGGATTCATGCAGAAGAAGGACGGCCTGTGGAGGAAGCGTAGGGCGGTGAGGGTGGATGAGTTTGGTAGGGACATGAGCCTCCACAGCGTCAGTGATGGTCTTCTGAAGGAAGGAAGAGGCATGGGTGATGTCATCAGGGTGGTGAAAGGTGAGGGGGGTGGCTTTCGACCTGTAAGGCAATGGAATCCTGGTAGGCATCCCAATTGGCATGGTGGCAGTCATGGACAGACTTTGGAGGGGCAGCTGGGCGGGTGGCGGCAGTGGCGGGACAGGTAGAGGAGATGGTGAGGACAGGGAGATGGTCACTACTGACGGGATCGAGGACATCAACGGCGATGCGACCAAGGAGGTTGGGGGAAGCGAGGATAACATTGGGGGTGGAGTTACTTTCAGGACGGGTGTACTGTGGGAGAGGAACAAGGTCAGCATGGAGGATGACAAGGAACTGATGCCACTGCCGAAGGGTGGCAGGGTCACGGCTGTGGATGTTGAGGTCAGCGGCGATCACATAGGTGGAGAAGGTACAGTCAACATGGGAAATGAAGTCAAAGGGGAGAGGAGCTGTGGGGCGGATATAGATAGTGGCACAGGTGACGGTGAGGGAGGGATAAAATAGGCTGAGGAGAAGGTGTTCGGTCGGGTCATTGAGGAGGGGTTGTGGCCGGACAGGGAGGTGCCTGAGGTAGCCTATAGTGACCCCGTCTCGGGCTATGGGAAGGGGATTGTCAGTGCAGTGAAGGAGGTAAGGGGATGTGTGGACAACATGGTGGGGTTGGAGGAAGGTTTCATTAAGGATGAAGGAGTCAACCTGGTGCTGGGAGAGGGTTTGCATGAAGAGGTATTTGTTTGCAGCGAGGGAGCGAATGTTGAGGTAGAGGAGACGATACTGTTGACGCGCCAGGAGGTTGGAGGTGGGAAGGGTGTGGGAAGGGGAGAGAGGGGCTTAAACGAGGGTGTCTAGGCGGGTGAAGGTAAAGTGAGCCTGGTTGTGGGAGTATGTGGCGTAGGTGTTGATCCGACGTAGATCCATGCTCTGGTATTTAACGAGCCATCAACATATCGCTGTCCACACACGTTATGCTCATGGGTTGACAGCTGCGACCCCTGCCGGATCTTGGTATAGTTCGTACTGCCAGTCCATACAGCTGTCGCGCTCCGAGTTTTTCGAGCGCAGCTTATCGATTGTTGTGCTTTACTCTCTGAGAGTCGTGAATACCGCCACCATAATACAGGCAGTGGAGCACTCCTTAAAGACGCGTATGCCATCTAGCGTCACTAGCAAAATACCAATATTGTACAGGCAGCAGCGCTTTAAGTAGGCACTCAGGAGCGCTGGCGCCAAGCGAGTAACCGTACAGTGTAAACTGAAATGCAGATTTGTGAGTCATACTTTTTTAAAATAACTGTTTCATATATTTCGTTAGAGAGATTGTGTTATCTGAAATATTAAAAAGCTACATAAATATTAATGGATATTGTCATGGCATTTAGTTTTAAGTCAGAATCATTAGGTGAGTCGCTAAGAATGCGTTTAGGCGACAAAGTTACCGCCGTTTTTGAAATCATGAGAAGACTTGCAGAAAAAGTCTCTGCACAGAGTCTTGTGGAGTTTTTTTGGGTTAGGAAATCGTATAGTTGTGTGATGTGGAATTCTGAGCTTATTAGCAAGAATATCCTCGGATGGACGAGTTATAATTGCTAGTCGTACTTGTTTTGTAAAACCCATAGTCTTAATGCTTTGTAAAAGTTAAGTACTAAACGTGTCACTATTGTTTAAAGAAATAGATTTATTTCATGTGTGTTTACTTACGTAGGAGTGTCCTTTTTCTTGCCAAACATATATTAAAAACCTTATAAATTTCAGTGATAAGCTGGTTTATTATTTTGTAATATAAATCATTGCTAATCGCGTACATGAAGACAACATTGTACAACCAACCATAAATATCAGAAGCTGCAACATAGCCGCGAATAAAACAGTGGCCCGAATATAGAATACATTTCCTTTACTTTACTTCTATGGCCACAAAGTTTTTTCATCAGACTATCGGTTTCGGTCTGTAATGACCATCTTCAGATCTGTTTTATAAAAACATGTCCTAATATAATGGAGCCATATCGACATCGTCAAATGTTAAACACAAAATCAGCACCAGCATCGTCAGATATGTTACACATACACACACACACACACACACACACACACACACACGTATATATATATATATATATATATATATATATATATATATATATATATATATATGACGATGGTGGTGCTGATTTTCTGTTTAACATTTGACGATGCCACTATGGCTCCAGTACATTAGGTAGTCTGATGACAAAATATTTGTGACCATAGACGTAAAAAGTAAAGGACATTTAACAATAAATATTTACTAGCTACATTCCTTAAGAAAGTAGTACGTAGCAGATGCTGTACACCAGGAGAAGACGACGAAAGGTATTATGACTTCATATTATTCCCAGTAGCAAATACTAGGTGGATTTCAGGCTACGCAATCCATGAGTTGTAGCGCGTATGACAAACGTAATTTTCTGTTGATTTGGAGTGCAGAATAAAGTGATATTTTGCCTTGAAAGCGTAATACTTGAAAAATAGTATGTCATTCAGAAAGTGGAACGTCTGCATTAGTACTGGGAAGTGCTGTAAATGCAACTAATCTCTTATTTCAAAGAAATACGAGTTTAATGTTTGTAGATACACATCCAGAAATCAATCACCACAATAGCTAAGCATCCTCAATGTTTAGGAGGTTTTAGTCCTATAATATTTCACTATACATTTTTGTAGACAGTTGATGTTCCTGAAAGTGATATTTTTTTATAGGTATGAATACTGATAAACCCACGTTAGTCCGTAAAGTTACGCAATCGTCAACTCAGTGTGCGGAACATATACAGTTTTCCGTCATCCTCTACATTATATACGAAAGTAATTATTATGAATATCAGTCAGCTACACAGCTCTTTAAATGGTTTTTATATTATGAATCACTCACGATGAACTCATTTCAGCATACTGCCATCATCAGGTGCTCCTATGTGTAATACCGTTGCTGCCACGTCCTGTCTTTTTTACAGTTAATAGTTTCTCCGTAGAGTATGCTGGATGCGTATATCTAACTTTACCTGGTATCCAACATACTACTAAGGAGAAACTAGTAATTCTTAAAAAAGACAGGACATGGCAGCAATGATATTACACGTAGGAGCACCTGATGATGTCAATATGCTGAAATGGGCTCATCGTGAGTGATTCATAATATAAAAGCCATTTAAAGAGCTGTGCAGCTGGTTGATATTCATAATAATCATGTCATTAGAGAACATGTTTATGTTTTGCACTACAGGTCCCAAATAACAAACGACAGTAATTATATATTTAAAACTGCTTCCGTGCGGCAGTGTGCATGTTCTGTATACTAGAGAGCGATCAGCAATGGAGTTGCTGAGCACACACTGCAAGCGACTGTCCTCCCAGTCAAACGAGGCGATTGCCGCTTTCGGTCTTTTGCGGCAATTAGGTATTCCTTATTAGGATAAATCCGGGTGGGTTATCGCACAGGGCGACTGTTTACAGGACTTTTTTACATGTTGAATCGCATGTAATCGACTTGGGGCAGGGCCTCGCAAAAATGAGTTGCTTATTTTGGTTCACAAAAACTAAAAAACTTTTCAAAATGTCTGACAAGCAGACACAAGGAGAGGAGCAAAGACTATCTGATGTCATAGACAATGTGGATTTAGTTGACAGGAATGCAAATCTTAATAGTGAAGACAATCCAATAGATGCAGAGCAAATAGGTTATGTGACAGTGAAGCAAGAGCCATTTGCCTTTGATCAGGGAAGTTCAGAGGAAACAGTTATGTACCTGTACTCGACTATAAAACAGGAAGTAGTCGATTCGGACCAAAGAGACTTAGAGAAGGAAGTTACGTATCCAATGATTGAGGACAAGGTAAAAATGGAGGCAAGACTGAACATAAGTGATCATGATAATACGCTAATGATGATGTGACAGTCGTTGTCAGCCCAAATGAGTCAACATAATCAATCATTGACAACACAGATACATCATTCTATGCAAGCAGTTCAGGATGTAGACTCTAAACAAGGTCGAGAACTGGAGGATACGACAATACAAATCGGTCCATACAAGCATTAGAACCAAAGTAATACAAAAAAATACAATCACTGTCAACGCACATAAATCAGTCAATACTGGCATTAGATACCAAGCAAAGTCAAACAATGAAAACCGTGAACCAATGAGTCAAGCTTTTCAAAAAATGAAAATCAGACAATCCAAACAACATTACCAATCAATACAACCATTGACAGTGGACGTCACACAACTGGATAATTCTTTGGGTGAAAAGGCAGATGTAGTAGAAGAGAATATGGATAAAAAGTTAGATGAAAAGGCTGGATTAATAGATAAATGAACGAGTGAAGAAGGAAAAGGAGGCATTGAAAGATTAAATAAAATATGATACAGACAGTGAGGTAATAATAATAATAATAATGGCGTGTGACGAGGGCGTCCCGTCGGGTAGACCGCTCGCCTGGTGCAAGTTTTTCGATTGGACGCCACTTCGGCGACTTGCGTGTCGATGGGGATGAAATGATGATGATTAGGACAACACAACACCCAGTCCCTGAGCGGAGAAAATCTCCGACCCAGCCGGGAATCGAACCCGGGCCTTTAGGATTGACAAGCTGTCGCGCTGACCACTCAGCTACCGGGGGTGGAGAGACAGTGAGGTAAAACCTACACTTCATTAGTTACAACAACAAATTCCAAATATCAAAGAGTTAGAGAATAGAAATGGTTTTACCCCTTTGCACAATATGGAGAGTCATGCCATACTCCAATAGAGGCAGAAATAGAAAAATTTCTAGTAAAATTTATGAAGGCATGAAGGAAATTGATATCCAAAGACTTACCTGATTGGAGGAAAGTTGTAATAGCTGAAACTAGACTTAGTGATAATTCTAGGAATTGGGCAGTTAAATATACCTGAAGACTGTGGCACTGTAGAGAAGTTTTTGAAGTATTTGAGGAAGAATTCTGGTCAAGTAGCAGACAAACTTTACGGAGCCTATGGGAACAAGCGTATGAGAAATTATTGTGAACAAGTAATGCAGCTGATAATGGCAGGCACAATGCTGCCGAAACGCGTCGTATTAATAAATATCTGTAAAAAATGACGGAAGGGGTAAACATAATTTTATGAATAATAATTATGGTCGAGGTGAGAGATGTTATACTTTGACAAGTTTAATACGACTGTTGTTTTTTTCTGAAGAAAAAGTAATCGCTTTATTTCTCTTTCTGTCTGTGCTGAGCACGTGTTACTGACTCCTTTGCGTGACAGTCAGGTGGCGTTTCTTACAGCTGAATTCTGAGAAGGTTCCTCCGATAGACAAAGGTTGTCCTCCCCTCCACCTACACTTAGTCTCCGTCCGAACAAATGCCCCTTCTCGAACAACGTCTGTCTCGACGAGACAGACTCCAGCGCTCCATCCTCCATTCCAAAAGAGCTTCCAGCACGGGAGCGGAGTGCGTGCTCTAGCGGCGGTGGAGAAATAAATCACCGGGGATGGGGACGGGCGGTACGTGCTGCCAGATAGCATCTGCGGCCGGACTGCTATTCGGCTTAATGTGCACTCGGAGGTCGCAGCGCCGCCGGGTTCCGTTACTGGCGACGTGGTAATCCAGGAAGGAGACGAGGCCGCGCCGGTCTGGACTCTGCGGGTCCGCTCTGGTCCGGCGCGTGACTCGGCGGACCGCAACCACGGGTTTCCTCACGCCGAATGGCTCTGCGGCCGGCAACAACGGGCGGACACAATTATTTCAGTTGCCCTGCTGTGGACACGCCCAGTCATGACCGCGGAACGCTGGCACCGACAGCGAAAATTACCTGTTACGCGGCAACGCTCTGGAAGCAGCAGGAAAGTGACCGGCTCATTAGGCTGGGCGGATTTGCCGGCGTACTTTGCTGCTTACTCTGACAGCGGCTGTTTCCCATGTTTTCCTTGCCATTACTGGTACCTCCCGTCGATATCTGCGTTGCTATGACGATATCTGCGTTTCAAAAAATGTTCAAATGTGTGTGAAATCTTATGGGACTTAACTGCTAAGGTCATCAGTCCCTAGGCTTACACACTACTTAAGCTAAATTATCCTAAGGACAAACACACACACCCATGCCCGAGGGCGGACTCGAACCTCCGCCGGGACCAGCCGCACAATCCATGACTGCAGCGCCTCAGACCGCTCGGCTAATTCCGCGCGGCGTCGGCGTTTCTGCGTTGAGGATCTAACACAGGTAGACGATAGGGACAGAGTTTCTAGAATGAAATTTTCACTCTACTCAGTTGGTAGAACACTTGCCCGCGAAAGGCAAAGGTCCCGAGTTCGAGTCTCGGTCCGGCACACAGTTTTAATCTGCCAGGAAGTTTCATATCAGCGCACACTCCGCTGCAGATTGAAAATTTCATTCTAGAAACATCCCCCAGGCTGTGCCTAAGCCATGTCTCCGCAATATCCTTTCTTTCAGGAGAGCTAGCTCTGCAAGGTTCGCAGGAGAGTTTCTGTGAAGTTTGGAAGGTAGGAGGCGAGGTACTGGCGGAATTAAAGCTGTGTGGACGGTGTGCGAGTCGTGCTTGGGTAGCTCAGTTGGTAGAGCACTTGCCCGCGAAAGGCAAAAGTCCCGAGTTCGAGTCTCGGTCCGGCACACAGTTTCAATCTGCCAGGAAGTTTCGGGATAGAGTTTTGTTTTCATATCGTATGCTATAGCTGCAAATTTATTAAATGGTGATTTCATTCTCAAACTTCGCTGTATTATGATCGAAGTCCTTTACAATGCTGGAAAATGAAAAAAAGCTTGCCAGGTGTGCGTTGTACTCGCCCTCTGAGGGTCGCATACAAACTCAGTTATGAATACGGACAGTTCATCCATCCTGGGAATCAAGATTCTCTACCATTTTGGTCCAAAATCGACATCAATACTGCCAAGATATCAGTCCTTGGAATTGAAAGACTTTTAGAACAGTTTTAATTTTAAATCTGAAATCGGATAAAAAAATAAGAAAAGTAAATTTTTTCTGTACTATAATAACAAATTACAGTTTTCTGATTTTCCCTTTAGTTTTACTGTCAAAACTAGCATCTTGCGAAATTTCACGATTTTGGGTCAACGGGAAGTAGCTTGTAGGTTTGAGTGAGTGAGTTGCCTTGTATCAAAATATGTGACATAACTGGCCGTATCTTTTGACTGCACTTATTTAGAAGCTTGCATATACTTCACAGCTATCAGGCCGTAGACCTTAGACACTGACATAAATTTCAACTAGATGTTACTATCGGTCCCTGAGAAAAAGGCAGGCAGACAGACAGCAAACAGACGAGCAACAAAAAATGGTTCAAATGGCTCTGAGCACTATGGGACTTAACTTCTGAGGTCATCAGTCCCCTAGAACTTAGAACTACTTAAACCTAACTAACCTAAGGACATCACAAACATCCATGCCCGAGGCAGGATTCGAACCTTCGACCGTAGCGGTCGCGCGGTTCCACACTGTAGCGCCTAGAACCGCTCGACCACCCCGGCTGGCGAGACGGCCAACAAAGGGATACTTGAACGGTTCCGTTTTTAGCGACTGAGGTACAGAACCCTTAAAAGATCGCATGAAGTCGTCGATGCAGTAGAGGTAAAGTCTATTGTCACATACTGCAGGACGTATACAAAAAACGACCGCAAAGTCATATGCATCTGAGTACAGTCGACAGGACGTGCTAGATGTCAGCGCTAGTATTCTGTGTACCCTCCTTTTGCAGCAATGCTGACTGCAATTCTCCGAGAGGGACGATCGTAGAAGTGACGAATATACTACTGTGAAATAACCTACAATGGAATGTCTACCTTGTGCCTCAGTCGGGCTAGATTTCCTGCCGTTCTTCCAGACCGCACAAGATGATGTCCATCCAGTCCTAAACATGCTCCTTGGCGCACAGACCTGGGGATCATGCTGCTCAGGTTAAATGACGTACACCTCGGAGAGGATGTTGGGTGGCAAGAGATACTGGTTAGGGTAAAAATAAAAGTGGTCCGGAGGACAGAGTTCCAGGGTACAAAGAAACACAGAAGAGGAAAGGAAATACAGTACTAACCTGACTACAGCAGAAGTTGAAAGTGGCCAACGTTCATTTCATGGCACAACTGGGGACCAGTCAGCAAGTTTCTGAAGGCAGATCGAAGCCGGACTGCAAGAATTACTGCAGTTTCACCCAAAATTTTCTGCTGCAGTTCTTCAAGACTATGACGGTTGTTGCGATGCACCTCAGACTTGAGGGCTCCCCACACAAAATAGTCTCACAATGACACACCAGGTGACCTGGGTGGCCAGATACGGCCGCGAACAGACTCACCTCCACTAACAACTCTGTCATTCACGTCCAGTCGTGTCCACTCGTTTGGGCCATTTTTATTTGGCCCACACTGTACATGTAGATATGCACTGTCACGCTCAAAAAACACATCGCCTTGATGGTGCAGGAACGGTAGCACGACGCGATGGATGATTGTTTTGAATCTACCGTGCACTGTTCTGTCTACGATCACCAGAGGAGAAGGGCCTTTGTAAGGTATTGGCCTCCACACCATGATGCTGCGTGTCGGCTCCGTGAGCCTCGGTCGTATACATTCCAAACGTTGGCACTTGCCTGAACGACGGCACACACGCATAAGCTCATCACTGGCACCGAGGCAGATGCAACGACAACAAATCTCCAATCTTCCTTCTATAAGAGTCTGTCGCGACACACCACTGTAAGTGGGCTGCACAGTGTTGAAGGGGGAGGGGGGTGAGGGGTAGCGTATGACACCCTAACGGCACGCAGGAACGTAGCCCTGCTTTACGAAGACGGTTGCGAATCGTCCTCACTGATATCCCGGGGGTTGCTATGCAGTCCAATGCAGCACATCATAAGATGCGAAGGTGCAATTGTGCGTTGCCGCTGTCCGGACCCAGGTTATGTACACCTTCTGTTGAGCACTGTCGACAACATCGATGCGCTGTGGAGACCCCTCACCCCACGTGTAACGCAGTTCCGCTTTATGACCAACTAGCTTCCCGCAGACTCACCACACGTCCTCTCTCAAACTCCGTAAACTGTACAAACGCTGTCGCGGCATGCCAGCAATGTTGCAGAGACAGTCGGAGCTCCGTATGCCAGGGCAATATGACTGCTACTGGCTCTGGAGGTGAACAACTGCTGCGAAGCTTGCACCATTTCATGGCTGACGACGCGGTTCCTGATTTGTCCGCAGCGCTGCGTAACTGCCCTCTCGTAGTGTCCCATGAAAGTGTGGAATGCCATAGTCACTTGCGTCATGACATTCTTCTTTCGTTTCCTGGTAGTATATTTTGCACGACCTGCTGATTTCGACGACACGCCATTTTCAAATGTTTCGCATATCCTCGTAATTTTAACCGTGTTGTCTGCCATTTAACCCACTGATTTAATAATCTTTTACTCCGTAGTTGTCCCTACAGTTACTATTTAAATTTGCTGAAATCAGCATATTGTGTCTTACATACTTTTATCAAAATTGCATAATTCGATAGGAATTACTTATAAATCTAGCCTTACTATTTCATAAAGTGATGAGGAGTGAAGATAATACTGTTTTAGAAGTTTCTGTTGGCGTGGTACACTCGAAAAAATTATGAGCGTGGGAAAGTAAGAGGAATCAGAGCTCGCACGGAAAGATTTAAATCATCCAGTTCAATTATTCTTTTCTCCTTTTTTTTACCACATATAATATGTGGTTTGCTAAGAGACATTACAGTTTCCTCATGGGTCACTCCTTCTATTCTGCCGAGGAGTTCCTTGAAAAATTGAGCTGATTATTATTGTATTGTTCTATGGTCGCAGGTTCGAATCCTGCCTCGGGCATGGGTGTGTGTGATGTCCTTAGGTTAGTTAGGTTTAAGTAGTTCTAAGTTCTAGGGGACTTATGACCTAAGATGTTGAGTCCCATAGTGCTCAGAGCCATTTGAACCATTTTATTGTATTGTTGATTGCGTTTACTTAAACTTATGGACTGACTTTTTCGGGTTCATAAACATTTATTTTTATGTGTTATTACTTTTGTGTTGTAATTTCATGTACTGACACGTTCCATGACCTTGGAGATTTGCTCCTTAATTTGATCCTACGGAACTTGACGTGTAAAGAAAAAAAATGGATGAAGAGCTACAGAAGTTGTATGACAGTGATGCCTCTAGCTGCCTAATAGACTGAAAGAGATTCTATGAGCATAATGATTTTTTTTTAATGTAGCAGAATGGGAACTGTAATAAAAAAGCTATGTATACCCTGTCTCAGGAACACAACTGAAAAAGGAAAAGATAACAGTGAGCGCAGACCTGGCAGCAGTTTTCGGCCAATGTGAATGGCTGCTCCGCCGCACAGCTGTGTCCAGGCACGAATCTGACGGCTGCCGTCAAAGCGGTGTTTACCTACTGCGGGCACTGGGCAGCCAGGTAGGCTAAGCCGGCGCAGCTGCGCACGCACTGCCTCCACGGCAAACACGGCGGCACTGAGGCTTTGTGAAGGCGCTCACACGTGGCGAGCCCTCGCAGTCTGCCGTGCGCTCGCCTCCTGCGGTACGAAGACGTCTGCGGCTGCGTCCCTTCGTGGATCTCATGTATAAACTGCAAACACTTGCTGAACCACAAGAACTGGAATACTGGGGTCATTCGTTTAGAGTTGCTCGGCAATTCTACAGCATTAAGTCTCTCCCCCACTCCTGGAGTCACCAATACTCGTGACGAAGAACTGTCGTGCTCATTACTTGGGCCCATAGAAAAAGCAAAGAGGGCCCATTGAAAGCTGGCGACGAGCAGGGGGACCGCGCTTACTCATCAACAGTTTCGTCAAAATTCATGGTATAATAATAATGTCGTGTGACTAGGGCCTCCCGTCGGGTAGACCGTTCGCCTGGTGCACGTCTTTCGATCTGACGCCACGTCGGCGACCTGCGCGTCGATGGGGATGACATGATGATGATTAGGACAACACAACACCCAGTCCCTGAGCAGAGAAAATCTCCGACCCAGCCGAGAATCGAACCTGGGCCCTTAAGCCGTCGGCACACGGACCGTGCTGCCGAACGTTAACTTTGAGCGTGCCAAGTTCAACTTGCTGCAGAACGCTCAGGCACGATGCGACTTGTGCATACAGCACGTGGGCCGCAACGTGCTATACGCGATCGCAACGCACTCCAGCGGCAGTTGACAGATGTTTCTAGTTCGTAAATCACACTGTTTACTCAACGGGCGCGCGTAAAATTCCCATGTTAGCTGTATTAAAATGCACATTTCCTCCATCGTCCACGAAAAGGAAAGTACTATGTCCAACCAATAAGGACACAGGCTTATATAAGTTCCATTACAAACAGTGTACAGCCGTCCGGTGTGGCCTTGCGGTTCTAGGCGCTTCAGTCTGGAACCGCGTGACCCCTACGGTCGCAGGTTCGAATCCTGCCTCGGGCATGGATGTGTGTGATGTCCTTAGGTTAGTTAGGTTTAAGTAGTTCTAAGTTCTAGGAGACTGATGACCTCAGATGTTAAGTCCCATAGTGCTTAGAGCCATTTAACCATTTGAAGAAACAGTGTGTTACAAATTTGGAATACTTCTCCGCATAAGATAAACTTTATTTCATCATTCCCACATTTTAGAAAATCCCCAAGGTCAGACTTACTTGATCACTGTTCCTACCCAGTAGTAGAATCTGTGCAATATGTGAATTAAGAAGCGTAAAAGAAAAAGGAGCAAAATATCTTTATACAAGTAACGCAAGCTGTCCTGTAGGTTAAGCCAATCGAACACAGTCACCCCTCAAAAAAAGGGTGAACTTATATTTACATAACATCAGCTATATTATATACTTATATTAAACTAATAATAAAGTATCAGAACCTAATAAAAACACGAATGTTAGGATAAGAAACTTGGAAGTTTGAAGACGCGAACCACTGCCCCCAACAAACAACTCAATAGTGGACAGTGAGGCTACTCATTACGCTAAATCAACATCACACCCTCGCATCTAATCATATTATGTTACCGCTTGCTGAAAACCTTAATCGTAGATACGTTACTACTCGAGATTTAATTATAACAAATTGTACCTAGAACATTACGTTTTGGGTGGATCTTCAGTGTGTCGCTGCCCTCAAATAGCCTACTCTCATAATACGCCAGTTGAAATAATTCTTTTGCCGCGAATATGATGTTTCTCATTATTTTATTGGAACGAATCACACAGTTAACAACGGGTTTTCCAGTGATTCTCAATTTGCTGGTGCTCAGAAGCAGCATATATACATATAGGCTTGAAATGAATGCCAATATGGCGCCTCACAACTCTGTACTGAAGGGACACGGCGTGTGTGTGACGTAGGTGGCGTTGTGCCATCTCATTGGTCAACGCTCAGACGCACGCTCAGAATATCTGACATGCCAGATATTGCTCTGCACGTTCGGAAAGACTTCCGAGCATGCTATTCCACGCTATGACGTCTGAAACTCGGCACGCTCAACGCTCAACGTTCGGATGCACGGTCCGTGTGCCGACGGCTTTAGGATTGACATTCTGTTACGCTGACCACTCAGTACCGGGGGCGGACCAAATTCATGGTGTACGAGCGGCGTTTCAAAAGTCCATTCAAAAATAAAAACTACTTACGTGTTTGGGGTACACCTTTTTTATTTTTCGACATAGTCTCCTTTTAGACTTGACATAGTCTCCTTTTAGACTTATACACTTCATCTAACGCTGTTCTAATTTGTTGATCCCATCCGAATAATAGGAATTGTCCAAGTCTGCAAAATAGCTATTAGTTGCTGCCATCACCTCCTCGTTTGAATAAAATCTTTGCCCCACCACCCATTTCTTCAAATTGGGGAAGCAATAGTAGTCGAGGGAGCCACATCTTGAGAATAGGGGGATGGGTAACGAGTTGGAATCCTATTTCCATTAATTTTGCGACCATAACTACTGAGGTGTGTGCTGGTGCACTGTCGTGATGGAGAAGGACTTTTTTGTGGACCAATCGCAGGCGTATATATATATATATATATATATTTTTTTTTTTTTTTGCATCTCGGTTTTCAAACAGTCCAATAACTATAAATAATATTCACCTATAGTAAATACTGTCCGCGGCTCGTGGTCTTGCGGTAGCGTTCTCGCTTCCCGCGCACGGGTCCCCTTGTTCGATTGCCTCGAGAAAACTGGGTGTTGTGTGTCTTTCATCCTTTTATCCTCATTCACTCGCAAGTCGCCGTAGTGGCGTTAAAGAACTTGTGGAGCGGCGGCCGAACCGCCCCGCGAGGGGTCTCCCGGCCACCAATGCCATTATTATTATTACCTGTAATAGTTTTACCCTTTTGCAGATAGTCGATGAGGATTAGCCCTTGCGAATCCCAAAAGACAGTCGCCATAACCTTTCCGGCCGAAGGAATGGTTCAAAAATGGTTCAAATGGCTCTGAGCACTATGGGACTTAACTTCTGAGGTCATCAGTCCCCTAGAACTTAGAACTACTTAAACCTAACTAACCTAAGGACATGATAAACATCCATGCCCGAGGCAGGATTCGAACCTGCGACCGTAGCGGTCACGCGGTTCCAGACTGTAGCGCCTAGCACCGCTCGGCCACCTCGGCCGGCGAAGGAATGGTCTTCGCCTTTTTTGGTGCAGATTCTCCCTTGATAACCCATTGTTTACATTGTTGTTTGGTCTCAGGAGTATAGTAATGTATCCATGTTTCATCCACAGTGACGAAATGACGCTTAAAGTCCTGCGGATTCTTCCTGAACAGCTGAAAACAATCCCTGCAACACTTCAAAAGATTCCGTTTTTGGTCAAGCGTGTGCAATCGCGGAACTCATCTTGCGGATACCTTTGTCATGTCCAAATGTTTATACAAACTATTATGTACCCTTTCATTCGAGATGCCCACAGCACTAGCAATCTCACGCACCTTAACTCTTCTGTCATCCATCTCCATATCATGGATTTTATCAATGATTTCTGGAGTCGTAACCTCCACAGGGCGCCCAGAACGTTCAGCATCACTTGTGCCCATATGGCCACGCCGAAAATTTTGAAACCACTTATAAACTGTTCTAATTGAACGTGCAGAGTGACTGTAACCTTTATCAAGCTTCTCATTAGTCTCCTGAGGCATTTTGCCTTTTATAAAGCAATATTTAGCCACCACACGAAATTCTTTTTCGTCCTTTTTTTGACAATCATTCGACTTCCTTGATTCACACGAATGCCAAACACAAAGAAATAGACCAATACGGCTGAAACTTGGTGTGCGTTCGTTCCAAAGATGCTACTAATTAAACATGACCTCGATACGCGCCGGTGGTGCCATCTGTCGGACTTTGCACAGGCTTTTCAAACGCCCCTCGTATGCAGGGCTTGGCCAGAAATGAATGTGACAGAAGTGAGAGCAGTAGGTGGGGAAGGATACAGAAAAAAATAACGTTTTTGGCGCGGATCGGGCAAGCCTTGAATTATTTATACCTTGATGGGAAAAAATCACAACACCAAGAAGGAGTTGTGCGAGATAAAGGAAAGTTGATAAGCAAGTCTCTACATGTGAAAGATGAATCTATTGAAATTCAGCACCAGTCGCATAAGAGGATGCAAAACAGGTTTATTTTAAATACACGCTGGAACGGTCATGAGCGTTAGTTACCGTTGAGACTGGACGTGGTGACTTGATGTCAGTCCAGGATGCCTCTGACAGAGATGCCATTATCACCACACCACTGAGTTTGAAAGAGGTCGTGTAATAGAGCTACGAGAAGCTGGAAATTCTTTTTGCGATATTGCAGAAAGACTTGACAGGAATGAAGCCACTGTAGATTATTGATGGTGGCGGTGGTCACGAGAATATGCAGTTGCAAGAAGCCCGGACTCCGGGCGGCCACGCGGCACTATCGAGAGGGAGAATCATCGCGTTCGGCGTATGGCTCTGACACAGAGTGCTGCATACGCAGCAGCAATCTGAGCAGCAGTTGGCACCACAGTGACACAACGAACTGTTACATATCGGTTACTTCAACGACAGCTCCGAGCCAGACGCCATGGAGCGTGCATTTCACTGACCCCAAACCATCAATATTTGCAACTTCAGTGGTGTCAAGTGAGAGCTAATTGATGGGATGGGTGGACGTCTGTTGTGTTTTCCGATGAAAGTGGTTCTGCCTCGGTGCCAGTGATGGAATGATTGCCGTGTGTTGGTTAGAAGGAGGCCAGTTGAAGGTCTGCAGCCAACCTGCCTATGTGCTAGACACACTGGATCTGCACCTGGAGCTATGTTCTGGGGTGCGATTTCAAATGAGAACATAATCACTCCCATGGTTATCCCACGCACCCTGACTACAAATTTGTTCATATGGTGATTCGACCTGTTATTCTGTGATTCATAAATTGCATTCCAGGTGGTGTTTTTCAACAGGATAACGCTCGCCCACTTACTGCTGTTCTAATCCAACACGCTGTACAGTGTATCCACAGGTTGACTTGACCTGCTCGATCACCAGATCTGTCTCCACTCGAGCACATATGGGACATTATCGTAGAACAACTCTATCGCCACACACAAACAGTATTAACGGTCCCTTTGCTGACCGACCAATGGCAACAGCCATGCACCTCCACTCCACAATCTGACATGTGCTGCAGAAAGCACGCCAGTTTGCAGGCTTGGCTCTGAGCACTATGGGACTTAACTGCTGAGGTCATCAGTCCCCTTGAACTTAGAACTACTTAAACCTAACTAACCTAAGGACATCACACACATCCATGCCCGAGGCAGGATTCGAACCTGCGACCGTAGTGGTCGCGCGGTTCCAGACTGTAGCGCCTAGAACCACTCGGCCACTCTGGCCGGCTTGCAGGCTTGCTTTCAACAGTCTGGCGGTCACACCAGTTATGAATGTACCAGCATTTCACGTTTGGAATGGCTAATCTCACGCTTACGTAAACCTGTGACCTTGCAATGTTACTCACTTAAATGTGTTATCTAGACAAATGTATTCCCGAAATTTCGTTGCTCTACATTAATTATTTTTTGGTGTTGCGATTTTTTCCCCGTCATTGTATTAGCATAGTTTCGAGGCAGCAGTTGGCATAGTCTAAACAGTTATGCGAGGGTCGTGAGGTCGACTTCTCATATGGAAACTTTTTTTACATTTCTAATGTTCACTTATTTACACATCGAATAAGTCTAACTAATGCTCAGTGTATTGCATTTATTAATAATTTCATAAAAGGCATGAAAAGTAAAACAAAAAAAATTGGAATTGTAAATAAATTAACAAGGAAGGATTGTACTTATAGTGTCCACGAGGACTCTGCGAATTACGTTTCAAGACGGGACTGTAAATAAAGCGTACAGGACTTCGCATTCCCATGGTTTCATTTTGACCTTCGAACAGTCCCTCGGCAGCTGCGCGCGAACGCTAGATTCTCGGTGCAGATAAAATGGGCCCATCGGGTACCGAACTCATTCCCTTGTTTCCTTTATTTTTGAGATGAATATCACGCCACCAAATGTAAATCATTAACTGTGAAATAATGCAAGTATCTACGTTTATATAAAAAGTTCTCGAGTGCACTTCACAAACATTTCCTGGAACTTTACTTGCAACACAGATTTTCGTTTTCCTCTCCTTTCCATGCCTTGCATGAAAATATTAATTAACACAGTTTACTGAGAATTAGTTCGGTTTATTTGCAGTAAAAATTGAAAATAAAGTATTTCACATGGTGATTCGACCACAAGACAATTAGTTTAACGTTCGGTACTCTTTCCGCTGCGCCAACTACTGTCTGGAAACAACGCTAACGTAAGTGGCTCATCTTTCTTCCACCTCGCCCCAAAAACGTTGTTTTTTCCTAAACGCTTAGCCATATGGATCTCCCATTTCCGTCAGTTTCACTTCTGGCGAAGAGCGGCTTATACACAAAATTCGAACGAAATTGGTGATGATGAGTAGGCGTAGTCCCCTTGCAAGAATAATATTTCAAGAATTTGATACCTACTTAATTTCTTCGCTGTTTGCTTGTGTTCACACGCCTGCAATATTTCAGGAAGTGCAGCATTTTCCTCCTGCATTGTTATTAAATCTGTTTATTAACCGCGATCACGATATCGGCTTATTGTGCCGATCTCTAATGGTGCTCACTACGAGATGTATATATGCTTGTTGTTTCCTTTAAGAGGACTCCGTCTTCGTGTCATCCACGTTCACACATACCAATGGTGTTCGCTCCGTTAGCTGAGTGGTCAGCGTGACGGATTGCTGTCCTACCGACCTGCGTTCGATTCCCGGCTGGGTCGGGGATTTTCTCCGCCCAGTGACTGGGTGTTGTCTTCATCATCATTTCATGCCCATCCGGCGCGCAGGTCGCCCAATGTGGTGTCGAATGTAATAAGACGTGCACCGTAAGGGGCTTCCCGGCCAATGACGCAAAACGCTCATTTCCATTTTTACGTACCAATGGTACACTACCGGAAAGAAATTAGTACACTTCGAAAGACGGCGTCGATTTCCATCTGATGATGGAATATGCCATCGGGACGACAGTAGATTTGTTGATAATAGTTTAGATGTCGTCCGCGAACAGATAGCGTATTATCGTAACTACCACAGCGCCATCCGTGTCTACTCTCTAACAGGGAATGCTCATAGCCAGAACGCTCGGTGTGGTGGAGATGTGTGAAGCAAGCAGACAACCATGCCACAGTGATGCACTTGTGCTTCCTACAGCCAACCAAGCGAGTTTGAAAGGGGTCAAATTGTAGCCTTCCGAGTGGCGGGATAGTCCTTCCGAAGAACTGCAACACAAGTTTGACGTGTTGCGTCAGCTGTGAAACGATGTTTGTAACAGTGGCCACATGAACATTCTCACACTCGGAGAAGAGGTTCTGGACCTCCAGGCAACACATAGACACCCGCCAGGATCGTCATATTGTATGGCAAATCGTACAGCTACCACAGCACAGATAAGAGGGCTTGTGAGCCTAGGTGTGTCAACACGAACTGATGCGGACCAGTTATTAGCAGTGGTACCTCGGGCATGCTCACCTCTGGGACGCCTTCCACTCAAGCCACTGGCATCGAGTGCTCTCGTCAGAAGATCAGTTGGAAGATGGAACGGCGCGCTGTCGTCTTCAGCGATGAAAGCAGATTCTACCTGCACACAAGTGACGGTCGTTTGCGCATACGATGTAGACTCGATGAGTGCTGTCTTGTAGAGTGCAATCGTCATAGACATGCTGGCCTCACTACAGGCCTTATGGTCTGAGTTGTGATAAGCTCATTTTTGGTGGCTCTGAAGCGGACTCTAACCAGCACTTGGTACGCGCAGAATATTGTTAGACTCGTTCCTTTGCCGTTCTTGCAACAGGAAGGTGATGTGTTGTTCCAACAGGATAATGTTCGCCCCCACACTGCGTGTGAAACTCAACGTGCCCCGCAAGACGTGCAGCAACTTCTCTGGTCAGCACGATCTCCAGACTTGTCTCCCGAGCACGTGTGGGATATGATGGGACGAGAAGTGAGTAGTGAGACTCATCAACCAACAACTCTTACAGAACTACGTGAACAGGTCGAGCATTCGTGGAATTCTCAAGACAATATCAGACATCTGTACTATCGGCTGAATGCTGACATTGTTTCAAGATTGTGATTTTCTATGTTCAGTGCCTTAGCTACTTCCGTTCGGAGTTGTTTCTGTACTTCTGTGTGGATATCATTCTATATTGACTCCACAGTAGTAATCAAAGCTTTGAAGCGTTTCTAACTTATCTACTTCGGTTTCAAGATTATTCACTTGAGTTGGTATGTTCGCCAACGGTTTAATACTAGTATTTATTGCATCGATTTCATTGTTGAAATGAGTCGTAATTGCTGTATCGCGATCGACTAACAAGTGATTAATTCTCTGGAAAATTTCCTTATCTCGTTGAATAAAGATATTGTTTATTTCTTTCACGAATTTCCTATCACGCTCCTGCTCCCTCAGCTCGCGTTGTTGTACTTTTGCCGGCCGATGTGACCGAGCGGTTCTAGGCGCTTCAGTCTGGAACCGCGCGACCGCTACGGTCGCAGGTTCGAATCGTGCCTCGGGCACGGATGTGTCTAATGTCCTTAGGTTAGTTAGGCTTAAGTAGTTATAAGTTCTAAGGGACTGATGACCCCAGATGATAAGTCCCATAGTGCTCAGAGCCATTTGAACCATTGTGTTGTACATTTAAAGCCTATTGTTGCCTACGCCTTTCCTTTTCTTGTTCCATGATACTGAACTTCTCAAATAATAATGCTAGCAATTTACCAACCGGTAGTTGCATATCTTGAGAAATGGTCATTTCTCCCCCTTACACGATAGAAATATTATCATTCACTTCTAAAGGTTTAACTGCAGGAATGTCCGTCTGTGTTGACAACTCCTTAGTTTCTTTTTTCGCTCGGAATAGCAGGTAATAAATCATCATCTATATTTAAATTATTAAGGACTTACACTGAAGTGTGCGAAGGTTGATCTATTTGAGAGTCCAATGCCATTTCTGCATCGGTGTACTCATTCGACTTCACTTCCTTCTTCGGCCTAACCATGTTTGACACTAACATTCCACAAAAACATATCAGTGAAATAACAATAAATCCCATATAATATCTTACAACCAACACATATACAAATAAGAATGGCTAAATGGATGAAATGTGCACACAAAATATCTACCAGAAAAATTATATATGTCCATAAAGACCCGTAGTCATTGCAAAAACCATGGCTTGGAAACTATTAGAGACAGAACATTCTGGTTTTTTGTAAAATATTTAGCAGCTGTGAATTTTTTCGTTCTGTAATCCCAGAATATCAGTACCGTGCATCATTCGTTGCTGGCAGAGCATCAAGGGGATATTCGAGTTCTATCCATCTAAGCGTCACCGTTACGTCACCAGCAGCTCTGATCGCTTCATCGATTCGTACTCGAAGGGTAGCAATGTCATTGTCTGGTATTGTGTACGCACGATCCTTGACGTCATCCATCAAAAAGACGTCTAAGGCCGACATCAGCATACCGCTGATGAGCAATCCACTTCTCAGCAAATGTGGGATGCACCATCATGGTAGAAGATGATGGACGGACGCAGCTGTAGCATCTGTGGTAGCAGGGACTGTTAGAGCATACAAAGGTAAACATTTCCCGTTATGGCTTGTAAGGTGTATGCTTCGCCGGCGATGGGCGAGGCATGACAGAATCTCTGACCAGAGAGTAGTTTATTGTTAGTTGTTGCTTGTCGCGAGTCTGCGCTAGTCTGCATGAGTCGACAGTAGAAGTCAGTCTACGATTGTCTGCGGAGTTTGCAGTAGTAGCCAGTCGGATACGGTAGTAGGGAGTCGGCATGCGTCGGCTGTGTGCTCTGGTCGCGACTCTGGTCAGGACTCTGGAGGATGAGTATTGTTGTAGAAGGTAAAGAAGCAGCCGTGCGCATATTTAATAATGTATGTTAATTGTAATTTAATTTGTTCAGAAAAATGCCCCAATAATAATATTTTTATAAAGTAAATCTTTTGAAGAAAAAGCATTCATTTCAATTTAAAGAATTTTTCCTATGCATTCCTTCCAATAATAATATATATATATATATATATATATATATATATATATATATATATATATATATATATATATATATAGGCCAGCATTGCACGAAGCTGTGTCGATAAATAAGAGCAAATATAGATGCAGTTTTTATTGAGGTAAGAATTTTGCTTTTGTTATTCAGAATACAGGGCCGAAGGTCAGCGCTGCTGTCCTTATAAAATTTACCAGATATTATTATTTCTGTTAGGAGGTTACATTTCGTTCATGGTTCATTATTTAATTAATATTATTGTGTGGGTTTTTGGTCAATTTTCATTTATCAATTTTGTGGGGAGTTTACACTTGGGTCCATTTTGCATTATTATTACATATTATTATTGTTGGGAGGTTACATTTGGCTCCACTTCACAAATTCTTATTTAATAATTTTGCGGAGAGGTTACACTTGGCGACATCCGGCCAGGATCGTATTTCTTTGTGAATCTTCTGAGAAGTAGTCATATATCTGCTCTTATTTACTTAAATGTAATTAGCATTTGGCGCAACGCATTTACTAATTTGTCACTCTTTCTTTCACAGATCATCGGCAATTTGTTGCTCTTTGTTATATTTGTGTTTGTTGCATTTTGCATTGTGTTTGTTTCATTAGTGAATAATTTTGATTTGTGTAAAAATGCCGCGAAAAACTGTTAACAGTACATCGCGATGTGTAATGAGTGAAATAGGCGATTATAATAATTTCACCGATGGTACTTGCGACACGCAGTGTTATGGTGACAATCCTCCATTTACAGACAATCAGTGCGTACCGACCACTAATAATGATTTTAATCCTAATGATGAACAAATGAATTCAATTGTGTCCTCTGATAATTTGACGACAATTTATGACGCGGGATGTTCTATTACAATGAACGCTGCCCAGCTTGACACACCCGGTTTGCAAAATTTATGTAATGAACAGACAAATTTTTCTAACGAAAATGAACAGTATACTCAAAGTACAACAGATTTATTTAATTCCGAGGTAGTGAGTAACAGTGCACATCCGATTAGCAAACATTTTCAAGAATCACAGAATACCCAAATGGATACACAAAATGTGACAATTGTACATACACCATCACACAGCACAGAGAATAGAGTAGGTAATATTGGGTTGGATCAAGTTATGGCATTTTTTAAACAACTTAATGAAAAACTAGACAAAAATTCGATACAACAGAACGACAATTACAAACAAATTAATGAACGTATTAAAAAACAAGACGAAAATTTCAAACAACTTAGTGAACAGAACAAACAACTTAATGAAAATTCCAAACAACTTAATGAAAAATTAGACAACAATTGCAGACAGCTTAGTGAACAGATTGCAGCTGTTGCCGCGCAGTGTCATGACACTAAAGAACAATTATGTGAGGAAATTGAGGCATGTGCTAGGAGAAGTAGCGAAGAAATTAGATCTGTTGCGCAAGAATTAAGGGATATGCAAACAGCTGCAACAGAATCACTTAGAGACGAAATTAGTGCAGTCAGTAAACAATGCTCTGAAAAAGCAACACAGTTACGCGACGAGTTTAAATTAATGACAGCAGAACTTTCGCGCACACTGGATGCAAAAGTAAACGCTAAATTCGACCAACAGAACAGTCAAATTGACGAACGTTTTAATCACCACCTACAAAACAGTGAAGCGCGTTTCCGTAAATTTATACAGGAACAAAATAAAGTAAGTCATGGAAACAATTACCCCACAGAGACAGGAAGATAAACGTAAATTGTTTACGAAAGCAAAAACATACGTAGACAACAATATTGCTACTGTATCAGACGAAATTAACACTATCAAACAGTTGAACACCGAATTGCGTGATGAAATTTCCGATCTTAAAACAAAAACAGACACACACACTGTAGACTTTCAGACAGTGACCGACAGACTCGAACAATTAGAACTAACACAGGATTCTGATGTCATCAAAGCTGACGTTAAAAAATTGAACGAAACCACACGTAAATTACAAAAACAGATTAATGCTTCTGACAATAAAAACGATCATCAGGTAAAAATACTGACTGAAAAATATGATGAATTGGCCAGTTGTATTGATGTTATTGAAAGTAATAATGACAACAAATCAGACGATACTTCACCGATTTCGTTTAACCAAACACCTGAGTTCCAAAATTTACAGCAGACGATCAGTGAGATAGATTCGTCTAATAATACATTACGTAGAAAATTGTCAACTTTACAGCAAGAGGTAACAGAGATGAAAAATGTTTCAGCGTTTAATACATCACAGCAGACGGCACTTTGCAAACATTTGTCAGACTCACACAGCCAGTATAATTTGGGTAATTTACAGAGAGTACGTGACTTAGATTCCGAACAGTCACAGGCAAATAGATTCTCATACAATGCTGAGCCAGTTCAGACGTACAGAGACGATAATTTTGATTACAAACATTTTCTATCAGTGAGAAAATTTGAAGTATTTAAAAATGACAGAACACAGATTCACCCCTTGGATTGGATACAACAATTTAGCTTTGCTTTTCCACCGACTTGACCCATAACACATAAACTTCAATTTATTTGCAGTTTTTTGGAAGGCGAACCGGCAACTCGTATGAGACCGATTGCGAGACAATGCTACTCAGTAGAAGAATTTCAGAATGCCTTTCTGTCAGCGAATTTTTTGAAGGCGACACAGCACGGAATTAAAGATCAACTAATTAATTTACCGAATTATGAGAACTCAAATTTTCCCAGTGTCACACAATTTTTTGAACACACGGTCCAACAAAACCAGTACTTAAGTGAACCATACAGTGAATCTGCACTTATTCAATTATGTATTTCTAAATTGCCACGGTCTTTAAGAGTGTCACTTTTAACGGGTCAACAGAAAGAAAATATTTCGGCATTCAGAGATCTGTTACAGCTTTCAGAAGTGCAGCAATCGGATTATTCCTTTATAAACAAAAATTTTTCATATAATAACCAAGGTCAACAAACATACAGCAATTATGACCAGCCACGCAATTTCAATAGCAAAGCCAATAGACGCTTCAGGAACGAAAACTGAAACGTCCCCTTTGAACAATTATACATGACTGTGCTTAAACTGACACACAATATTTTGTTAGCGCAACGCATCTGACTTTCAAAATTCCCTACAAAAGAATGGCCCTGACTAACATTAAACTATACCTTTCACAAATCACTTACCTCACAAAAATCTTCGCTGCTCAAGCTACTGCAATACAGCGAGCGCCACTACTGCCAGCTAAATAAAAGATTCAAACTATGGAAGGCACTAACTACTGATAGGGATAGTTAGCAAATGAAAGATATTAATAGAGAACAAACAATGTATTTACCTTGATATCATCATATATAAATATAGCAGTTCATGACAAATTTCAAAACTCCGCCATCTCCCTCCCCACATCCACCACTGCTGGCGGCTCACCTCCAACTGCCAACGCTACGCGCTGTTCACAGCCAGCTGCCTAACACTACAATGGCGAGTATTACAACAATGCAAAGCAGACACAGACTGCACACAGCACAGCCAGTGATTTTCATACAGAGGTGGCGTTACCAATAAAAAAACCTAAACAGCCTACTTACATAGCCCCCATGCTCCCCACAAAAAATTTTAAAAATTGGATTGGGCAGTGGCCAATACAGATTTGAAAAAATTTTTCGTAATTACAATAACAAAGAAATCAAATGCACACATTTATTGATACAATGTTGGTCAAAAGCTCAAATTTTCTCACAGTCTATAAAGACAGTCTTGATCGTTCATCACGGTAAAATAGTAGTGTTTTTCTCAAAGTCTGAGCAGTAGAAGAAATTGCCAACAGAAGTAGTGGATTTCCATGCAGTCTTGAAGAAGTAGCGTTGTCCTTCCAACGGAAAGACAGTGCTGACTCTTGACATGCTGACAGATAATGGGCCACAACAGAGCAAACCCACAGCAGAGTCATTCGACGTTTTGAAGAATATTAGTAGGTAGGTCATCACAGAGTAGACCCACTGTAGTCCTGGTAGAGAGTATGGTATTGGTGGGCCACCAGAGGTGCAGACCCACTGCAGTCCTTGTAGAAATAATGGTATTGATGGATCATCAAAGATGTAGACCCACTGTAGTCCTTGAAGAGATGGCCAGCAGCCATCTGTTGTGACTGTGCAGGTGCACAATCACCACTGAAGAGTCTTGCGGACAATATAGCAAGTCCATAAACCACCACTTGTGCACTCACAAAGTTTTTGGAATTGTCCTTAGAACCAGCAATGCTGTTATCCAGTCCCTTGCTGAATTAGTAACACACGTGCAAACACTAACAGTCCCAACTTCTCACATGTTGTCCATATACTATGACCAACAGAAACGTGTGCAGTGAAATGTAACTCACAAGTTACTTAATTTGATGAACTGGTGTCAAGTACAATTTTATAACATGAGAATACAATTACAAAGATACAGAAAACATCATTGAAACATAATAATACAGATAACATTTGTAGATAATAGGGGCTTTACAAAAGAATAGAAATAAACATATACATCAATGTTACCGGAATTATGACATGAGTACATACATAAAAGATCGGAATAACTTTCGAAACATCAACTTCACACATGAGCATTAACACAAAACAGAATAAATAATGTCTAACATCTTTACAAAGTAAATAACATATTATTAATGCCAATTATATTCGAGGATAACAGTATTCCTCATCATAGTGAATGTAGCTTAGTATTAGAAAAATTCTACAATATAAGTCTTATCAGATAAACATATAAATACAGGAAAACATAAATACCCAAGGGTACACAAACATATAGCGGAATAATACAAGGAAAGGACAGGGTTTGTTTTACTGCAGTATTTTGCAAACAAAACTTTCTTTGCATCTTGGAGATCTCCCTTCATTCATCATTATTCCCAAAAGTCCTATCTAAGCCTGCCTTCTGTATTTTGTTCACATCCTCTGTCAAAAATAGTTTTTCTCCCTGCTTTCTGTATTCTGTTCACATCCTCTGTCAATAATAGTTTTTCTCCACTGTACAGTATCCTTTTTATTTTGCCAGACCATTTTCTGATAGCTTCTCAATGCATTTCTTATAAATTTATAATAGTTAGTTTCTTATATAGTCTCCTCTTAAGCTAACTTAAATCTACTGAGCTCAGATACTAAACTAAGGGACGAGGCAATGCAGCAGCACATAAGAAATTAACACAAACAGCAATGCAAAAAAAATGGAAAATTGCAAAGCAAGCTACAGTAAATATAAATTACCAAGCAATGCAACATTACAACTAATATGAGCCAATGTACAGTAGCAAGAAAAATAAGTCAGTAGTAAAACTAGCTTAACAGAGTAACACAATTTAAAATTCAGTAGCACTATGCCTGGCAAACAGCAGCAGCAAATATAAAAAATATAAAAAATATAAAACTTATATCTATACATGACAAAGCTCAAGCAGAAAAGATATTACAGTAAAAACAACAATGCAGATAAGGGAAGTGTATATTCACATCTTAATGTCTATGTAAATTAAAGTGGTGCACCACAACAACTGATTGTAAAAGAAATATTACCATGTACTTGAAAAGAATATTATGTATGCAGTTACTGTTACTAGTCCCTTCTTATTGTTCTTTCCTTTCCAAGTGCTCCTTTTTTGAAGAATGTGGATCACAAAATTATTATTTAACAGATCTGTTGACAGAAAGTGTTCACATTAGCAAATGCATTTAATTTTATTTTATGAAACCAATGCTGCAACACAGCTGGAAAACAGATGTCAAATGAAATAAGCAATTACGCAAACCAAAGCATAAAAATATCATTCAATAGTCATGTGGCATTTCGTAAGTCAGTAGCTCTCAACTCTCGTAGAAAGACACTTGTCATAATCAGGTGTGCAGATGTACGAATATTTCCCATCAATTCATAAGCATTTCAGTAATTAGCACAAAGTACGAGTAATCATATGTTTTCAGGTAATGAGCGTGAAATATTTGCGATGCTTTCTACAAAGGAATGTCAATAGCAAGGTTAATGGAAGTAATGAGGGTGTCGCATTTGCAATATTTTCTCTAAAGGAATGTCAATGGCGAGGATAAAGGCCTGCCTTTTTTTTTTTTTTTTTTTTTTTACCTGTGCTTCCGGAAAGGCACACCCTAATGGCTTGTTCTCCAGGTGTTTGACACAGCTGCGTGCCCACGACGCATTACGTGCAGGTGGTCACTTAACTTTCTTACGGAAATATTTACGACACCAGTTTCCGCTACAGTGACAGTCTCACATAAAAATATTTCACAGGTCAAGAATTAGCGTTGCAAATCTGTAGAAAGAAAATTCTATAAATATAATAGTGTCCAAAAGAATTTTCAGTGGAATTGTGATACATTCACACATTTACGCACATTTCATAACTCTTAAAGTACGATTCTTGGTTTCCAACATCCTGTTTCACAAGTCAAGAGTCCCTACCCACTATTCATTACTCCTTACCTTATTACACATATACGTATCCATCGACACTCGTCAATATTTCGTCATTATAAATATGAAACATAATCAAATAACTCATATAGCCTCAGCCTATTAATCATAAACATACCTCAGCAGCATAATACACATCGTCGTCATAAAAATAACATCATAACACCTCAGTCAAATCTCAAAATCGTCGTAGCTTCCTCCAATAATTAAAAAAATTCTCTGCTCATGTCAAAAGTGTCATCTGCCTCAACGTACTTTAAAAATCATGAATCCATACCAAATACATCATTCAAAGCTCTCATAGTATCACAATGGTTCCGAAAAAATATGAAGAGTTCACACAGTACAGACAAAATACAATTTCGTAAGTGTGAAGTTATCCAACTCTGTAATTGCGTACTATGTAAGTAGGCTGTTTAGGTTTTTTTATTGGTAACGCCACCTTTGTATGAAAATCACTGGCTGTGCTGTGTGCAGTCTGTGTCTGCTTTGCATTGTTGTAATACTCGCCATTGTAGTGTTAGGCAGCTGGCTGTGAACAGCGCGTAGCATTGGCAGTTGGAGGTGAGCCGCCAGCAGTGGTGGATGTGGGGAGAGAGATGGCGGAGTTTTGAAATTTGTCATGAACTGCTATATTTATATATGATGATATCAAGGTAAATACATTGTTTGTTCTCTATTAATATCTTTCATTTGCTAACTATCCCTATCAGTAGTTAGTGCCTTCCATAATTTGAATCTTTTATTTAGCTGGCAGTAGTGGCGCTCGCTGTATTGCAGTAGCTTGAGCAGCGAAGATTTTTGTGAGGTAAGTGATTTGTGAAACGTATAGTTTAATGTTAGTCAGGGCCATTCTTTTGTAGGGAATTTTGAAAGTCAGATTGCGTTGCGCTAACAAAATATTGTGTGTCAGTTTAAGCACAGTCATGTATAATTGTTCAAAGGGGACGTTTCATAATCGTGCAACTAACAAGCAAGAATGTACACACACAATAACACTGTGACGTCTGTTCACTATAACAATGCATTCGTCATTTCTGTTTCAATAAGTTCTCTTGGTTCTTGACTGGATATTTAACTTCAAACATTGTTACATGTTAACAGATTCTAAGTCTGACAAGCATACTAGTAATGTAAAGTAAAAAGTTTTATGGCAATGACAAAGTTAAAAAGCAGATTATCTTTCAATAAACGGTTTTACATGTGAAATGTGGTGTAAACCTTTACTCTTCCTAGTACGCAGAGTTTCAACATTAACGCAATTGTCATGTGGTATATGTCGGTGAGGAGTGCTAAAATTTTTTCTCAAGGTTAGCGTCTATGTTATTTTTCCCTGAGCCAGCCGGCGCAGGTGGTTGCCTGCGGTGAGAGTCATTGTCTGTTTCTTTGTTGGCGCGCGCCATTATTGGGATTAGGAGACCGAACTTCTACAAATTCACAGTGACGAGAGGGCCCTGCCCTGTTTAAATCCCGCCAGTTCTGATGCAGTTCAGGTCTGTCGTTACGAATATGTCGTCTGTCGTCATGTCGGTAGATTCCGTAGTTTCTTCCTTGTCCGTCACGTGGTGGAGAGTTTCTCCCTGAATCGTAACTGTTCGCCGAACTGTTGCGTCTGAAGTTACTCTGCCTCCCTTGATAATAATTGTTTTGGTTCCCATATTGTCTGTTTCTCTGATTGTCTCTGTGATAGTCATTACTACGGAAATGCGATCTTTCTCTGTAACTATTATTACTCTGCCAGCGGTTGTCATATGGGTGGTGTCTGTTTTGGTCACGATTTGTGTTGTGAGAATAGCCTTGTCGTGTCCAGTTATTGTTTCTGTCGTCACGGAATTGTGACGTATGTGACCTGTAGTGATTGTTTTCCTGTTTTCGCGTCCCGCGACTGTCTGTGTCAATTTCTAATTCCTGTAAGAGTCCTTGAAAAGCTTCAATGTCATCTTTGCAACGTCCTGCTAAAATAATATGTCGTAAATGTTCAGGCAATTTCATTAAGCAAATGCGGATGAGTTCTGAAGGGCTGTATGGGTTTGAAAGATATTGATTCTTATGCAACATGTCTTCAAAATATTTGACAAGACTGGAAAATTCAGATTGTTCAAAGTGTTTCATCATCATGATGCTATGTTTTACTCGGTCTTGTGTAACTTGAGACCAATATGCTGAGAGGAAGGCATGATAAAAATCTCCTTCACTGTGACAATCGTGAATGACCGATCGCATTCTTACAGCTGGTTCATTCTCCAAGTAGCCACACATAAATTCTAATCTGTGTTCTAATGACCAGTTGGGAGGAAAACAATGAGAGAATTGATGGAGCCATGCTTGTGGATGAATGTCGTTGCCAGAATTTTTAAATGTTTTGAATTTACGTGTAGTAATGAACAGCTTATAGTCAAAATCATCATGTCGGCGAGTCGCATGTCGGTCATTGTTACGTCGTGTTGGCTGTTCAATCTCAAAATTCGGTGCACATTGCCAATTTCTTTCACAATTTCCGAAATGCCCTGTGTTATTATTTTGCGGCTTTTCCGTATTTCTAAGTCCCTCTTCCCGTGTTGGAGCGCAAGTGTCCTCTGAAATACGTAATTCTTGTATTGCCTGTGTCAGCTGATCTTGTACTTCCCGGATTTCTCTTTTGTACTGTGTATTGATTTGATTTTGATTTTGTTTGAATTTTCTAATTTGTTCATACTCTTCTGTGTCAGTGAAGGCTACGGGTCTTGTGTCATTCAGATCATCATCTACCTTTGTAGATAAGTTAGTGACCTGATCCGAAAGTTCGGCTACTTTCTCCGATAGTGTACTTATTTCCTCCATGTGTCTTTCTGAACCAATTTTCAGGGTATCTACTGTGTCCTTTAAGTTTTCCTGAGTTTTTGCAAGTTGCGTAACCAAATCGGTAGATGCAACTGAGTCAATTTTAGCCCACAAGGTCTCATGATTTTCATGAACAATGGTTTGCAGTTCTTTTATGGCTGCTTCGTGATTCTGTAATGCATTTTCATGCCGCGAAAAAATAGGTTGAAAATGCTCACAAATTTGTGTTTTTACGTCATTACAGACTTTTTGACATTTCGATTCAATGTGATGTAACTCAGTAGTTAAATCTTCACGTGTTTGTTCAAGTGTGGTGTCTAACTTTTGAAGATTTTGTTCCATTGTGTCTAACTGTTGCTGTGTTTGTCTCTGGTGTTGTTCCATTGTGTCTAACTTTTTAAGATTTTGTTCCACTGTGTCTAACTTTTTAAGATTTTGTTCCACTGTGTCTAACTTTTTAAGATTTTCTCCCATTTGTCTCTGATTTTGTTCCATTTGTTGCATTAATTGCAATAATAATGTATTAGTGTCTGGAATCTGTTTTTCTACGCTTTTCGGCAGTGCATTTGCACCGGCAACATTCACATTTTGACAAGCAGAAAATGTGTCTTGACTTATTTGAGAAAACGGTGATGACCCAAAACCTGAATCTACAGTATTTGCGAAATTGTGTCCTGTCATTTCGGATCCCTGAGGCGAGCTGTTGCCGACCGATCGATCGATAATGCTTCCCTGTTCACTACCTGTTTCAATGTCTACACCATTGTTTGCAGCCCGCTCCATTTCCCTATGCTCAATTACCAAATTACTACTTTGAACATCAGTTAATTCATTACTCGGTGGCGCTAACACACTGCTTTCATTTTCACTGTCATTTCTCAGTTTACTTTGGAGCCTAGTATTACGTTTTTCACACGCCATTATTGTCACAGTATTTCACACGACAACACAGAAAAACACAATTTGAAGATCAAAAATAAGAGAACACATTAACATAGCACTGAATATAATATCTAGTTAATTGCAGCTGCGAAATACTTGGTGCAAATCTACATGCATGCCACAACTGTTTTACTGTACAACAATGAAAGACTGCAACTACAAATGAGATTTTCTCTACAATTACGCGCTAGCAATAAACAAAATCTACACTAATTACACAAACTACAACAAAAAATCAGAAGATTCCAGTGAGGTATCCTCTGCTAAGGGTCGACATATGAAACGTCCCCTTTGAACAATTATACATGACTGTGCTTAAACTGACACACAATATTTTGTTAGCGCAACGCAATCTGACTTTCAAAATTCCCTACAAAAGAATGGCCCTGACTAACATTAAACTATACCTTTCACAAATCACTTACCTCACAAAAATCTTCGCTGCTCAAGCTACTGCACTACAGCAAGCACCACTACTGCCAGCTAAATAAAAGATTCAAACTATGGAAGGCACTAACTACTGATAGGGATAGTTAGCAAATGAAAGATACTAATAGAGAACAAACAATGTATTTACCTTGATATCATCATATATAAATATAGCAGTTCATGACAAATTTCAAAACTCCGCCATCTCTCTCCCCACATCCACCACTGCTGGCGGCTCACCTCCAACTGCCAACGCTACGCGCTGTTCACAGCCAGCTGCCTAACACTACAATGGCGAGTATTACAACAATGCAAAGCAGACACAGACTGCACACAGCACAGCCAGTGATTTTCATACAGAGGTGGCGTTACCAATAAAAAAACCTAAACAGCCTACTTACAAAACTACCAGAACTTTAATAACAGACAAAATTTTAATTATCAGTATCGTCAAAATTATCAGCAACAGGAACCACGTTTTGGTAACGATAGAGGTTTTTCCCAACAACAGCAACAAAACCAACCGGTTAGCATACCTAACCAACAATGTAATGTACAAGGTCAACCTAGCTTTAATGTTTCGCCGCGTGCACGTATAGTCTCAGCCCCAACAAATAGTAACACACAGCAACAAGGGAATCAGTACGTACAGAAAACACACTGTTTCAATTCCTATCGGAATGCACCGTATAGAAATGACTATCATGACAGACGTAAAAATAATGAGCACAATTCTCAGCGTACATTTAATAACAGTCGATCTTATCAGCAGCAAGAACATCAGCAACAACATATAATCATGAATGAACCAGACAGTAGGTATCATCCAGAACGTAATACGTCTGGAAGAAATAATAGAACAGTACAAATAGTGGAAATGCCAGAGCATCCTCCCGAAAATAATAACACGTCAGATCGAATTTGACTAGATACAGTACAGGTTGCATCTTCCATCAACGTAAGCAATACTTCAGATACACAGAATCTTGTTCACGAAAATGTTATTACTTTTGACGACATCCGAGACACTCTTTTGCAGGAAAGACCAGTTGTTCAAAAAAACATTTTACACCCTGTTATCGAAGTTAAAATTGGATCATCGAAATTTTCGGCAGTAATCGATTCTGGATCACCTATGTCCAGAATGAAGAAACTTTCAACGAGTGTAACAAAGAGAATACCTGTCCTACGTTACCATTAGGTAAAACAAAAGTAAAAGGAGCAGTATCGAGTAAAGGAGTAGATGTAAAATTACAGACACATTTATCATTTTGTATTGCAGGTCATACATTTCACTCAAATTTTTGGATTATTCCGTTATTGACGACAGACATTATTTTAGGTACGAATTTTCTGGTACAATACGATGCCATTATTGACTTTCAAAATTCCTATTTAATGTTGAAGGATGAAAATGTACAACTGGCTTTAGAATTTCAGCACTCTTTATCTGCGGAAGAACAGACAATTAACCGTACAGAGGTCATTTCTGCATCACGTAACATAGACTGTAATTCCACATTGTTCACAGATACTTACGTACACAACTATAATACTCCAGACAAAGCCGACTATGACGTTATACAGATGATTTCTGATAAAGTTAAACAGAGCAGTGCAAATACAGACAACGAACGCACGCAACTACACAAAATTCTTTTACAGCAAGCTCCAGTTTTTGACAACGTTCCTGGTACTATGTCCGGTTTTATGTATGAATTTCAAGTTAAGCAGCACGACACATTTAAAGCCAAGCATTATCCTATTCCATATATTCACAAAGAACAAGTTAAGAAAGAATTGCAAGCTATGCTTGACCAAGGAATTATTGAACCGGCAGTTAGTCCGTACATAAACCCGCTCCATATTGTTAAGAAAAAAGATGGTTCACTTCGCCTCGTACTTGATTCGCATGGTACTGCTATTTATTCCACATTAGATTTGAAATCGGGATTTTGGCAAATTCAACTCCATCCGAACTGCAGAAAGTACACGGCTTTTCTCTGTTTTGGTGACTGTTATCAATTTTGTAAGTTACCATTCGGTTTAACTATTTCTTCAGCAGCATTTATTCGCGGTTTGAATACAATACTACCGACAGAACTTAAAGACAGAATTACAACGTACGTAGACGACATTCTTATTGCAGAAGCTAACTGGTCTGAACACAATCTGATTGTTGAACAACTGTTGCAAACCTTTCGTGCACAAGGACTCACAGTTAATCTCAGTAAATCGCACTTTGGTAAAACTTCTATAAAATTTCTTGGACATGTATTTTCAGCAGAGGGCATTACGTCTGACCCGGAAAAACTTCAAGCTTTGCGTGACATTACTGGTCCTACGACGAAGAAACAACTACGCAGTTTTTTGGGTTTAATTAACTTTTTTCGTAAATTTATTCATTACTCTGCTTTAGACACTCCCAGATTATGTCAATTGACAGGTAAAAACGCTATTTGGTCCTGGGATAGGCAAGCACATTCTGAAATTGTGAACCTGAAGCAAGCCTTGTTGAATGCACCACTTTTATCGCACCCAGATCTTACCAGAAATTTTTCCATTGCTACCGACAGTTCTGACGCCGCTTTAGGCGTACATATTTTTCAGGAAATTGAAGAAGATGGTTGTACAGTAATTAAAAACATAGCCTTTGCGAGTCGCATTTTGTCAGCTGCTGAACGCAATTATTCTGTTACTGAACTTGAAACATTATGTGTTGTTTCGGCTTTTACCAGATTTCGGCATTTTCTTTATGGAAGACATACTACCGTTTACACAGATCATACAGCTATACAGTTTTTACTTTCCGCTATATTTACACACGACAGGTTAAGCAGATGGAAACTTTATCTACAGGAATTTAATTTTACAATTGTTCACCTTCCCGGCGCACAAAATATTGTAGCAGATGCACTATCCCGTTCTCTCAGCAACAATCAGCAAGACATCGCAAACAACTTCTGCAAAGCAAATTTCAGGGTCATGTACATTCAACAAGTTGCATTTGAAAATTTCATTTCGTCGTCATTACAAGACATAGCACAAGAACAGAGTAAAGACAACGTATGGAAAGAGTTTAAACACCTTTGGCAAGATAGGAATTATGTTACCATTAGAAACCATTACACTGTACGCAATGACATTCTGTTTCGCCGCTCTCATACTGACAGCAACAATTGGTTATTATGCATTTCTGACGAACTTGTTAACAAATTAATCTGGTATACTCATTTAAGTTACGCACATTACGGAGCTAGAAAATGTTTTCTTATACTGAGACAGAACTGTTATTTTACCAACATGGAGAAACGTATACGACGAGTTTTAACGTCATGTAAAATCTGCCAGAAAGCTAAATCAGATAGGACTTCACATATTCCTCCATTACATCCCATTGTACCTGTGAAATTAAGACACATGGCCGCTGTAGACATTTTTGGTCCGATTCCCAGAACTAATAGAGGTTTTTGCTACATCTTTGTCGCTGTTGAACCCACTTCAAAATTTGTTACCTTCACTCCGTTACGCAAAGCTACTGCTCAAATTGTTTCGAAAGCATTTGTAAAACATTTTCTATTTCATGTAGGGCATGTGTTGAAAGTAATTTCCGACAATGGATCACAGTTTCGATCTGCTATATAGACACGTATGTTACGAGCTAGAAACATTTCTCCGATCTATATATCCAGGTACCATGCTTCTTCGAACCCTTGTGAACGATTAATGAAAGAAATTGGTAAACTGTGTAGAATTTACTGCCATAAAAAACATATTGATTGGGACACACACATACTCTCATTCCAAGATGTAATTAATTCCATACCGAATGAATCTACTATGCTATCTCCGTCTGTTACACTGAAAAATGTTGAACCACCTAACAAAATTAAAGAATTAGTAACATTTCCTACATCTCGTCGCTACGACACCATGAAATAATTGACATTGCGCTGAACAACATCAAACGTGCCGCAGAGCGCCGGAGAAGACAGCAAAAACAGGTTTGTACACGCCGTGAATTTCACATTCGACAGAAGATATTAGTACGTACACACTATTTATCCAACAAAGGAAAGAATAGATGCAGTAAATTTGAGCTTCTATACGCAGGTCCATATCGAATTCGCAGCATTCCTCACCCCAATGTAGTACACGTCGAAACTTTGAGAACCAGAAGAACCAAAGGGAACCACCACATATCCAACATCAAACCTTTTATTGAATGAAAATACTTTATGATTTATCACACTGTAACGCCATTTCCTAATTTTTTTATGACCGCTTATGCAATTATATTCACATGAACACCTACTGATAATTATCGTAATTTTTTCTTGGCAAGTACCCGGCAAGGTAAGGTTAGCAGGTCGCTCTTCTTGTCGTTACACATCAAACCGTGCATTTTTTTCCAGATGAACTTACACATTTTATGACCACTTATGCAATTATATTTATGTGACTACTTACTGATGATTATCGTATTTTTTCTTGGCAAGTGCCCGGCAAGGTAAGGTTAGCAGGTCACTTTTCTTGTCGTTATACACCCTAGACCGTGCATATTTTCCATTTTATGTATGTATGATTGTTTTCCTGTTTTGTTTGTATGTACTATGAAATATTTAAGATATAACAAACACCAGTTGACTTTAACATTTTGCCTTATGATAGCTAAACATCGTGACTACTTTGCTTTTTCTTGCTGCTTCATTGTGATACACTGTGTACATTTTTGCTTCTGAACACTGTCAGTGTTTTTGATATATTACGTTTTCTGTCATGCTATGCTGTATGCTCAATTATGTTGCTATAAACCAGTTTTTATCTAATGGGTATATGAATTAAATGCAAGACATTAATCCATGTTCATCATTTTCAGAAAGAAATAATGTGTAAACGAAATAAATTAAGCAGAAATAGGAATTTCACCTTCGGAATGAACGAAAGAGGATGTAATACCTCGTGATGAAGAGTAAATGGATCAGAATTAACAAGCATTAATAAGAATGTACTATACACATCGTAGAATAGCAGTCTTAACTAATTTTTTTCTTTCAGAATACGAGGCGATTGATGCAGGCTGTCAGACAGAACTACACATCTTAGTTTTAGTGATGAAATATGATAGAAATAAGGAATAGTTGTATAATGAATAATGAAGTGATTTTTTTGCAGATGATAATGAATGGTGATGAATAATGATGAAGAATATGCTACTATGGATAATGAAGTTTTTCTTTACAGGTGATGATAATAATGGAGTTATGGTGATATGGATAATGAAGTTTTTCTTTGCAGATGAAAATAATGATGAAGTTTATATATTTGCTGTTAGTTAATAGATGCTATGTAGTTATTTAAGTATTTGTTGCAGTTTGTTTTGACAGTATGTTTTATATCGTATGGTATGATGACTGAAGGTTTTGGAAAGGACAGCTAGAGAACATATATATTTTTATACACATTTCACTACCTGTTAATTCGAAGTTCACTACTTTTCAGCATAATATGCGTTTCTTCTTTCAGTTTCATAATCCATTTTGTATATTTTGCAGGAGAAATTATTCATGAAATTAATGTGGTATAAATAGTTGTTTATTAAACCTATGTCGTTTATGGATGTGATCACATATACTCTACTTGTTTCATAACCTTGCTACAGCTGACTCATGACGAATGACGTTACACATCTTCATTTGCAGCAATAATTCAAAAGCAAATGAAGTAATTACCAGTCCCAAATAATGCTACTAGTTTAAGAGAGTTCTGAATAATACTGATCAGCTCTGAATAGTATGTCACTTCAATAATGACTTCTGAATAATACAAAAAAAATGCTTTGTAACTGGCCAATGAATGCCACTGTTTATTGTAATAAGATTACCTATGATGCCAATGATTACTATAATTAAGTGAATCATGTTAATACTATGCCAGTCATTAGCTTCTGTTTTGAATGATGACTTCTGATGGTTTGTAACCGGGCAATGAGTGCCAATAATTACTATATTCAGTTAATTTTATGAACATTATTCTGTAATGTTCAGTAACTGGGGATGAGTGCCACCAATTACTCAAATCAGTTGTTAGACTAGTGTAATTCTCAATGAAGACTACTATGTGACTTAATGTCCTTCACCTTCTGACCTAATTACCAGAAATTACTGCAATATCCATTTGTCCTGTCTATCCTCATGATCATGGAGCACTATATTTGGTTTATGCACTAATTCTACTTTACAAGAACATGGTGTTGACACATGCTGTCCACCACCTTGAGCGATGGAGATGTTATTAGGGTCCCACTGTTTGGTGTACCTAGTGTACTACCAAAAGGATAGCATGGAATATTATTACGACATTTCAGTGTCTTGGCTACACTGATAAATACTTCAAGGAAAAGAGCTTCAGATTGTCTCACTTGGTGTTGTGCTTCTGTAGAAAGAGATGGACTTTCAGTGCAGCTGCGTGCAAACTAAAGTGCTACAACCATGACGCAATTCTTCCCATTCCTTTCCTAATTCTTGTAAAATGATATAGACATATACTGCGCGTGTGCACTTCCTTTCATTTGTTAATAAGATCAGTTGTCCTGAAAATACTAAAGACTTCTATAGTGCATGTGCACTTTATTTCACTCCTTGATATGTTTATTTGTTGTAAAAAATATTACAGAGTTTTACAGTGCGTGTGCACTCTATACCATTTGTTAATGTATACATTTTGTAATTCCCAGATACGTTCTGTATTACAGTGCGTGTGCACTTTCGTCATTTTGTTAACATGATTTGTATTCATTGCTTATACATTTTGTGATTTGCTGATATGTTCTGAACTACAGTGCGTGTGCACTTTTGTCATTTGTGAATATGATTTGTACTCATTATGTTTATTGTTGTAAGAATATTAGAGAGTTTTACAGTGTGTGTGCACTTTATGCCATTTGTACTCATTACGTATACATTTTTTTGTGATTCCCAGATATGTTCTGTATTATAGTGCGTGTGCACTTTCGTCATTTTGTTAACATGATTTGTATTCATTGCGTATACATTTTGTGATTCCCTGATATTTTCTGAACTACAGTGCGTGTGCACTTTTGTCATTTCTCAATATGATTTGAACTCGTTGCCTATACATTTGTGTTTTCATGATATGTTCACTACTACAGTGCGTGTGCACTTTTACCATTTGTTAATATATTTTGTACTCATTGTGTATACATTTTGCCATTGCTTGATATGTCTGTACTCAGTGCGTGTGCACTATATTTTATTTCATGTTCTGCACTTATATATCTGTAAATATTCTGTGATCGTAATGATGAAAAATTTGTTGCTCATGGCAAGTCCAATTGACTCACGATCGCTGCTAAATTTTTGCCCCCCCCCCCCCCCCCCCCCCAGTGGAGGGTTATGTAAGGTGTATGCTTCGCCGGCGATGGGCGAGGCATGACAGAATCTCTGACCAGAGAATAGTTTATTGTTAGTTGTTGCTTGTCGCGAGTCTGCGCTAGTCTGCGCGAGTCGACAGTAGAAGTCAGTCTGCGCTTGTCTGCGGAGTTTGCAGTAGTAGTCAGTCGGAAACGGTAGTAGGGAGTCGGCATGCGTCGGCTGTGTGCTCTGGTCGCGACTCTGGTCAGGACTCGGGAGGATGAGTATTGTTGTAGAAGGTAAAGAAGCAGCCTTGCGCATATTTAATAATGTATGTTAATTGTAATTTAATTTGTTCAGAAAAAATGCCCCAATAATAATATTTTTATAAAGTAAATCTTTTGAAGAAAAAGCATTCATTTCAATTTAAAGAATTTTTCCTATGCATTCCTTCCAAGAATCAAAAAAAAAAAAAAAATATATATATATATATATATATAGGCCAGCATTGCACGAAGCTGTGTCGATAAATAAGAGCAGATATAGATGCAGTTTTTATTGAGGTAATAATTTTGCTTTTGTTATTCAGAATACAGGGCCGAAGGTCAGCGCTGCTGTCCTTATAAAATTTACCAGATATTATTATTTCTGTTAGGAGGTTACATTTCGATCATGGTTCATTATTTAATTAATATTATTGTGTGGGTTTTTGGTCAATTTTCATTTATCAATTTTGTGGGGAGTTTACACTTGGGTCCATTTTGCATTATTATTAAACATTATTTTTGTTGGGAAGTTACATTTGTCTCCATTTCACAAATTCTTATTTAATAATTTTGCGGAGAGGTTACAGGCTTTCAATGCCAGGAATAATCGGCATATCAAACTATCGAATATTAGCCTATACCTAACATTAAACTCCGGGCTCTCGCGGATGTGTTCACGCGTATTGTATGGATTTTTGGAACCCAAAATCGTGAATTTTACATGTCCAGGGATGTGGACAGTTGCTTCGTCTGAAGGCAAGCACTTTTTTCCAGTTGTTTTTCCAATTTTTTAGCTTCTATCGAGGCCAGCAAGGAACGTTCGGACGTTCATCACAGAGGACGATTATTAGCTACAATTCTTGGATTATTCTAGCTAGTGCGCAAATAGGCGTAACCGCTTATGTAGTACTTCAGAGACAATTGATCTACCTGTATTTCGTGTGATGCATGGCGAATTGACTTACTGGGGCTGCGCTGAAATGCAGCTTGCACTTTGTCGACATCTGGTCCCGACAGTGTCACATAGTCAGTATTCTGTGAAACTGTCACGTAAAAGGTTTCAGAAAATTTTTTTGCTCATTTCCAATGGTGAAGTAGTCGATCATTGAAGCTGTGTAATAATTACAATCATTATTCAGTACCTCCAGTAACTGTCCATTTTATTGTCTTCTTTTCATTTTTTTAGTACAGCGAAGAGACTGCAAACTTAGAGCATACAAGCTGGATAGCATAAGCCAAACTCTTTTTAGAATGAACCGACGACCATAAAAATGTTCAGAATCCAAGGTTGAGTCACAGCCTCTGATGGTTAGACCGGCATTCGCTTCCAGCATCTCATATTCTTTGGGCGGGACATGGAATGGTTCTTTTTTTTCAGTAGAAAAGCACAGCTTTGTTCATGAAAGCCTTTTAGGAAGGTAAGGAATATCTAGTCAGGTGCTGTCTCCCAGAGGCTACCTCATTAATCGCCTTTACCTCAAGAGCCACGTCACAAAATAACGTAAAGTTTTAAGTTTGAAAATCCAGTGTTCTGGTTGATCTTTACTGTTTTTTTCATAGCGCACGCACCTTCCCATGTCGGCCGTCTCATAGGCCTGCTACGAAATTGTACGGTGGAGTGAGAGAGATTTACTGCCTGCCTCTCCGCCCCATAGTTCTACTGGTTAAACATAGCGAAAAATTCATAGGAGTAGGAGGTTGTTTAACATCTTTACTTGAGTTTACAGGACGGAATTCACAGTGGCTGCCACCACTGGCTGGCGAGGTTCCTGCTGTGGCAAAATACAGCCAAGTTACAGAGTGAGAAAAGCAACGCTTCATGCTAGGAGCTGAAGAAATAAGCACTTCTGACTAAGAGCCTCGAAGAGTAATGACTCCACGCTAGGCTTTTGGTGAGTAATGACTTGTGGATAGGCGATGGAGATTGTCTCCACTTCTGAGTACAGAGAGAGAGAGAGAGAGAGAGAGAGAGAGAGAGAGAGAGAGAGAGAGAGAGATTGCTGAAGTGATTCTCCAGCTGTTACTTCCGCTGCCTTCCATATTTACGCCGCGATTGTGGTAACATGCACCAGCATTGCGATTGTCGATGCCATAGGGACCTGATATGAGTTCAGTCCCTTCAGATGCCAGTTACGCTATTTTAATACATCGCAGACAGCTAGTTTATTTTCAGTGCGCACTTGGCGATCTCAACGGTGTTCGAACCTATTTTTCTGTGTTCTTTCCGTAATTAACTGTACATGTTTACAGTCTCTGGTCGTATTCAAGTATTTTTCGTATAACTTTGCTTTTATCGAGTCCACCAACATAACCCTTTGTCCATGGGTTAAATATCTGATTGTCTCAGTGGGTACCTGAGGTATGTTACTTTTCGATAATAATCCTGACTGGTATATTGACTTGTACTTGCTGTAGGTTAGATGACCCCTCATCTCGTCAATATGCCTATGTGCGTGCTGTTGTACCCTTAATACACTACTGGCCATTAAAATTGCTACACCACGAATATGATGTGCTACAGACGCGAAATTTAACTGACAGGAAGAAGATGCTGTGATATGCAAATGATTAGCTTTTCAGAGGATTCACACAAGGTTGGCGCCGGTGGCGACACCTACAACGTGCTGACATGAGGAAAGTTTCCAACCGATTTCTCATACACAAACAAAAGTTGACCGGCGTTGCCTGGTGAAACGTTGTTGTGATGCCTGGTGTAAAGAGGAGAAATCCGTACCATCACTTTTCCGACTTTGATAAAGGTCGGATTGTAGCCAATCGCGATTGCGGTTTATCGTATCGAGACATTGCTGCTCGCGTTGATCGAGATCCAATGACTGTTAGCAGAATATGGAATCGGTGGGCCGACCGCTGGTGGCCAAGTGGTTCTAGGCGCTTCAGTCTGGAACGGCGCGACCGCTACGGTCGCAGGTTCGAATCCTGCCTCGGGCATGGATGTGTGTGATGTCCTTAGGTTACTTCGGTTTAAGTAGTTCTAAGTTTTAGGGACCTGATGACCTGAGATGTTAAGTCCCATTGTGCTCAGAGCCATTTGAAACATTTTTTTTTAATCGGTGGGCTCAGGAGGGTAATACGGAACGCCATGCTGGATCCCAACGGCCTCGTATCACTAGCAGTCGAGATGACAGGCATCTCATCCGCATGGCTGTAACGGATCGTGCACCCACGTCTCGATCCCTGAGTCAACAGATGGGGATGTTTGCAAGACAGCAACCATCTGCACGAACAGTTCGACGACGTTTGCAGCAGCATGGACTATCAACTCGGAGACAATGGCTATGGTTACCCTTGACGCTGAATCACAGACAGGAGCGCCTGCGATGGTGCACTCAACGACGAACCTGGGTGCACGAATGGCAAAACGTCATTTTTTCGGATGACTCCAGGTTCTGTTTACAGCATCATGATGGTCGCATCCGTGTTTGGCGACATCGCGGTGAACGCACATTGCAAGCGGTATTCGTCATCGTCATACTGGCGTATCAACCAGCGTGATGGTATGGGGTGCCATTGGTTACACCTCTCGGTCACCTCTTGTTCGCATTGACGGCACTTTGAACAGTGGACGTTACATTTCAGATGTGTTATGACCCGTGGCTCTACCCTTCATTCGATCCCTGCGAAACCCTACATTTCAGCAGGATAATGCACGACTGCATGTTGCAGGTCCTGTGCGGGCCTTTCTGGATACAGAAAATGTTCGACTGCTGCCCTGGCCAGCACATTCTCGAGGTCTCTCACCAATTGAAAACGTCTGGTCAATGGTGGCCGAGCAGCTGGCTCGTCACAATACGCCAGTCACTACTTTTGATGAAATGTGGTATCGTGTTGAAGCTGCATGGGCAGCTGTACCTGTACACGCCATCCAAGCTCTGTTTGACTCAATGCCCAGCGTAATAAGGCCGTTATTACGGCCAGAAAAAAATGGTTCACATGCCTCTGAGCGCTATGGGACCACATCTGAGGTCATCAGTCCCCTAGAACTGAGAACTACTTAAACCTAACTAACCTAAGGACATCACACACATCCATGTCCGAGGCAGGATTCGAACCTGCGACCGTAGCGGTCGCGCGATTCCAGACTGAAGCGCCTAGAAGCGCTCGGCTATACCGGCCGGCTATTATGGCCAGAGGTGGGTTCTGATTTCTCAGGATCTATGCACCGAAATTGCGTGTAAATGTAATCACATGTCAGTTCTAGTATAATATATTTGTCCAATGAATACCCGTTTATCATATGCATTTCTTCTTGGTGTAGCAGTTTTAATGGCCAGTAGTGTATCATGGTTGATTAGGTCATCTCTACTAATTGTAGCTCAGTAAGAAATTTTTACTGATCATATGGGGTGGTTCCCCTCTCTGTAGGTCACCAGAGATCTGGCTCTATCATCTTAGGGGTATACAAAATATGGAGACGCCCACTTCGAGGAAGGCCTTTGAGACAGGCTGTCTCTCTAAAATTTTTGAGCCATGTCACTGTAGTTGTCTTTGCCTGTGGTGCTGTCCAATACTGGCGTCAAAAATTCCGCAGCACAGCTGTCACAGGTTGGTAGTCTGTATACCAGAGGACACGTTGCCCCTTCTCCACGTCTGCCGCCGTTTTGATGCCCTCCTAGTCAAATCTGCAACAAAGGACGACGGGAAAAAACTTCGAGAACCGACAACGTTTTGCAGCTATCCACAGTTCACTACCTCTAATAGTTTCTGAGTTGTGGTTTATTAAAATTATAGTGGGACTTTACGGATACTTTGTACAAGAAGTGGGAATAATAAAAGCAGAATGTGAAGAAAGAGAAGCCTGTGTTAAGAAGGATGTGAGGCAGGGTTAAGAGAGTAAGAGAGAGTTCGCGTACAGCGGCAGGCAGGCAGTCGTTTTTCACTCTCTCAATGTGCAAATCGCAAATGATAGAGAATGGATAATATTGGCATGAAATGCCCTACACTGGGCGCTACACACTCGCCTGACGAGTGGATGTAAAAATTTAGATTTATGTTGCAGTTTATTACGATTTTTTTCCAGCTTGTACGCCGGAGAAGCAATGAAACGAGCGAATTAAATTCTGGACGAAGTGCGAAAGAAATAGTTTCAATTACTAAGGTAGTAAAAAGACGTAACGCTTGTGGCCGAAAGTATGGACGACCTAGAAGACCTGCTGAAGGGAATACATATCGTACTACATTAAGAGCACTAAAAAGGAGAAATTGGGAGCGACACAGTAGTGGAACAAAAAGAACTCTGTCTATTAAGCAAGAATACCCCGGCTTAGGAGAAGCAAGGAAGAAATACTAAACAGACTAACACAGACGAAGAACGCTTTCTTCAACAAAAAAGAGCTCTGATAGTATTAGACATATTCAGGTCATCCCACCTAACTTTTCTACACCATACATTTCCAAAATGAAACAAAATTGAAAAATTCAATTGGCCAAAGATGTACCTATGCCAGAGCTCACACAATCACTATGAATGCACAATCCCTACAAGTAAACAAACATCACTTTCAACACAAAATTACATTTTTCTAAATGCCACATGTATGTTTTTTTTCTACCGAAATGAAAACTAGAGGTACAGTTAGTGATAGCAGACTAGGGTTCACAGCTCTAAGCCTTCTGGAATGCTTAGACTTTGAATAATAGAAATGGTGCAACAGTTTCTACCGTAATGCTATAATGCCGTAATACAGTGAAAGGGTCCTGTAGCCACATTTCATTAGTGCGGTAGCCCATTTTCACTAGTATTTCTCTTTCCTTCCTTGTTTCTCCTTTCTCATAATTATCATAGTGGTGTGATTGAATGAATGTGGTTGTGTGTCTCGTTGCTAGACGGTGGCGTAGTCTGCTGCAGAAAGTCTGCGATAGTCATACAGATTCAGCAGCAGTTGTACAGAATAGCCAACTCTCGTAGTGGTCAAGTAGGCAAAGAGGTTTGCGCTACTTGTGAGAAATCCACCTGCGTTAGGTTGCTGGCTGAAATGGCATCTTTGGGTTTTCCGGGCCACGAGGAGTGTGGAAGAGGCTGGAGAACTAAAAGGGGACAGTCTGCCGCCGGTACGGGAAGGGTCCACAGCTGTGTTCCAGTCGAAGAAGGGTGAGTTAGACTGATCGCGTGGCGCGTTGTTACTTGGCGAGGGGAGAGCTGTTAGCTTTTGGCCTCGCTTTTCAACTCTGAAAGATTGCGTTGCCTTGTCGCAGCGAGGAATGCAAAACTTTGGCAGATTTTTCTTTTAGTAAATTTCTATAGCAGACTTGGATCCACCGGAAGAGCGCCACACAAAGGTGTCGATAAAAAGTGGGCACTCGCTTCTGTATGAATGTCTGTTTGCCTTCAGCTGTGCCAGTATAAGCTTTCATTTTTCTAAATATTAATAGCTTTGCCTTCTCGTAAATTTTCCTTGCTTAATGTATCTTTCGTCCGTGGGGAGCCGACGACGTGGATGAACATTAAAGTTTTGTTGGGCTACCGTCATCACTAACTGTTTGTTTTAAAGAACGTTAACTGTTCATGATTGTGTGATGTGATATTGTTGCAACTTGGCCACGATACCTAGAAATTGCGTCTCCACAAACCACGTGGGCACGCGGGTGTACTGTGAAACGTGTACCGTTTCACGAGTTATTGCGATCAGTTATCAGGCAACAGCAGTTGTATGAATGATTCACACCAATGATTTTAGTTGTAGATTATAGCGGTGAACGTATCGACGCTTTTATTTAATGTTTTAGGAATTAATGTTATCAGGAATTGTGCACATACCTCACATCCTTATCTTAGGAATAAATGATTTTATCTACAATTTTCTCTTGTGTTCCGAGATTACGTTTTTGCACCTAAGCCACTCACCTCGTAGCTTTCCCGTTAGCACATCCAACGCGTTTCCTTACGCACATGTCCAGTGATTAGTCTCCCCTTGTATTTTATAACAAATGCTTTAGATTAAGTCTTATTTTCAGGTGTATTGCTGGGAGCTGATTTTATGCGGTGTTCATGCATTTTCTATTTTATTTTAAATGTTTAATTGTCGTGAACAGTGCACGGGCAATACTATTAATTACATCGTATCCGCTATGAGCGACCTCACAATGTATGCATTTTTGTGAGTTTTTGGTCTGTGATCAAATAAATTTATTTTCCGACTCGACCAAACCTTGATTAGTTGTATGGTTACAGTCGGTGGCGACCCTAATCTTCTCACGTTAACTTCACATGCAATAAGTATTTACATTTCCAATGATAACGTAATAACCCGTAGAAACAGGTTAGTTACAACAGGTTGCCCGCAGTGTTCTGAAGCGTGCTGTAAGCAACCCTTGTTCTGCGCATTGCGGCTGTAACTGTAGCGCCATTGCCATCCTCTAAAGCTTACGTATTTCAGAAGGTATGAGGTTTATAACAGTGAAAACAAGGCTGCCGTCACCAACTGTACCTCTAGTTTTTATCTGCGGAGAAAAAAATACGTATGTGGCGATTAAAAAAAATTAGTGTTGGTTGTGATGACTGTTTACATTTATGGACTGTGAATTTCTGCCCATAGTGTGAGCTCCTGACATAGGTGTAGCCGTGGCCAATTGCATTTTTCACATTTCGTTTCGTTTCGGAAATACGAATATATGAGGTGGCAGAGTTAGGTGGGACACCCTTTGCACAGGATGTGTAAAACGAAGGATTTTAAATTAAGGCATTAGAACACAGTTGTAAAACCAGAAGTCCAGAAGTCCTCTGTCGATCGTAAATATTGCTTTTGTTTGTTTGCTAAAGGATATTAGAAGATTTGGAAAAGATAGGAGGAAGAATCCTAGGAAAAATACTAGCTCCTAACAAGAACAAAAATGACAATTGGGTTTTGAGACCAAATAAGAAAATGTACTTCTTCTGTCCTAAAATAGGAGATGAGATTAGGAAAATATATTTATCAGGAAGCTAAAAGAAAAAGAAAAACAATTGATGTCAAATGTTCTGATGAGAGGAAAAGAACTCATTCAGAGAAAATGAGAGAGTTTAGGAGAGAACTGAAGGAAACGAGAGATAAATATTTATTCTAATGTTGTCTCTAGTTTGACTGTAAGGATGTACTAAAAAGTGGATACGAAATGAAATGCTGGGGAGCTTCAAGGAGCCGGCGCTGTGGTGGACTGAGGGAAGCCACCCGCTCATCCTGCAGGATGCCTGTCCTTTGGGCGCAGTGCTTCGCATCGCCTCTCCCTGCAGAGGCCGTATGTCGTTGCGTGCGGCCGGGGAAACCCAGCGCCGACCCTCCGAGCAGCACGTCTCAATTTACTGGGACGCCCACTGCCGATAGCATCTGCCGAGATTACACAGCCTTCCGCTATTAACTTTCTAAAATATCGGGATAAACACGCACGTGAAATACGATTCCGTTCTTTATTGGTTGTACAGCATATTTAAACATTGCTTTAATTACGTTGTAAATATAGGTGTCAGATGGGCAGACTCCACGTGAGAGCTGAGCGCGTGCTGGGGCGGGCGTCTGGGAAGACCCGCGCTCCAGTGTTAACTACCCGTGGAGAAGTGAGCGCAGTCACGTGGTAGTTGGTGGAGTGGGGTAATGGGAGGGTGCGACCTCGCCTGCTGGAGACTCAGCTGACAATCCTGTCAGGTGGCGACCATGCCAGGACACCGTACGATCGGAGATATAACTTTTTCTATTGAGAATTGCTTTCACGATACACACTATCCCAAGGTTACACAAGCAGTCACATGCGTTACTTAGAAGGAACCTGAAGAGCGGGCGTTAATGAAAATTAGAACACTGAGGCCATATATGTGCTTTAAAGAGGTTGAAATGCAGCTGCATCCATCACTGTTTACATCAAAGTTGTGCTATGCTATCAAGTTCCTTCTCATTTAACTTGATTCTCACTAAATCCATACAGTACCACTTATGAGTACAGTACTTTGAATCCACGGCTTTCTCATGAATATCTTCTGTCTATTTAGCCTTGCTTTCGTCTTCTTTTTTCGTTTCTCCTCTGAGTAAAGACAGACTAGCGCAAATAATAATATCATTCTTTCGAAAATCGTGTAGTACCACCATCAGCTGGTATGAAAGCCCTTATTATTGCCATCAGTTTTAATTGCTACTAATCATTATGAGGTGCAACAATATTACAGTTACATCATCTGGGTAGATACATACACTACCTGATTAAAAGTATCCATATGCGTCAGTTAATGTGGATTGACCACTAGACGTCACGAGAGGCTGTCCCACTGGTATAAGAGGAGCGGAAAATATTATGTTGTCAATAGTGAAGCATCATTTCATTCTTTCGAAAATCGTGTAGTACCACCATCAGCCGGTATGAAAGTCCTTATTATTTCCATCAGTTTTAATTGTTACTAATCATTACGAGGCGCAACAAGATTTGGGTTACATCATCTGGGTGGATACACACACTACCTGATTGAAAGTATCCATAAGCCTCTGTTAATGTGGATTTGACCACTAGATATCACGAGAGGATGCCCCACTAGTAAAAGAGGAGGCAGAGAATATTATGTTGTCAGTAGTGAAGCAGAAACAGGAAGAAGGGTCGGTCCAGAGATATCTATGATTTCTAATGTAACCTATTAATAGGATGCCACCTGAGTAACATACCTGTCAGGGACAATTCAGCCCTTTTAAAGCGGCTCAAGTCGGCTGTTGGTGAAGGGACAACTAAAGCAAAACTAGGGTCAGCCAGAACTCATGTACTTATGGACAGGAACCATCGAGCGTTGTGGATGGTGATTGTGAAATATCGCAAGAAATCAGTGCAAAGAATCACTCGAGGAGTTCCAAAGAGCTAGCAGCAGTTCCAGGTAGCGTGGCCGAGGAGAACTGACACATTTCTGAAGTTAATGCTAAGCGACGCTTGCTGTAGTGTAAAGAACAACGTTACTGGGCATTAGATGACTAGAAACGGTAATAAATAACGTTAAATCCTGAGCTAACATGATGAAAGGGATTGGTTTTTGGCGAATGCCTGAAGACGCTACCTGCCATCATGTGTAGTATGATCAGTGAAAGTACGGACTGGGGTTGTTTTTCATGGTTAGGATGTGGTCCCCTTATCATGCCTAAGTAAACGCGAAATGCGGGAGGATACAGCATTGTGTGCTGTATACCGCACAGAAATATTTCAATGACCTAGTTTGTGTCCTGACGTAAAGTGGACTCTGTGGGGCAATGGTTTATTGGCAATAACATTTCTGAAATAGGCTGCCCTTCTCGGCATATGATCTGAACCCAAAGGAACACCTTTGGCATGAGCTAGATCGTCGATTCTGTTCCAGACCCCAGCAGAAAGGCGAGGGTTGGACATGCACTATGATAGTGACCTTAATAGATGTCCGTATACTTATGATAGGGTAACGTACGTCATGTTCCACTTCTCACTACATAAAGTTAAAAACGCCAACTGGACAACAGACCTCAATATGCATAATTAAAACATTGCTGAGAGGATATAATGTGACAAGAAAACACACTGAAGAGCCAAAGAATCTCGTACATCTGCCTAATATAGTGTACAGATCCCGCGAGTACGCAGATGTGCAGAAACACGACTTATGTCTGACGTAGTGTTGGAAGGAACTGACACCATGAATCCTGCAGGGCTGTCCATAAATCTGTAAAAGTACGAAAGAGTGAAGATCTCTTCTGAACAGCACGTTGCAAGGCATCACAGACATCAATATTGTTCATATCTGGGGAGTTTGGTGGGCAGCGGAAGTGTTTAATCTCAAAAGAGGGTTCCTGGACCCATTCTGTAGCAATTCTGGATGTGTGTGGTGTCGCATTGTCCTGCTGGAATTGTCCAAGCCCATCGGAAAGCCCAATGGACATGAATGGATGCAGGTGATCAGACAGTATGCTTACGTACGTGTCACCTGTCAGAGTTATATCAAGTTGTATCAGGGGTCCCATATCATTACTCCAACTCCACACGCCCCACAGCATTACAGAGCCTCCACCAGCATGAACAGCCCCTGCTAACATACAAGGTCCATGGATTCATGAGGTAGTCTCCAGACCTTTACACGTCTATTCGTCCGATACAATTTGAAACGAGACTCGTCCGACCAGGCAACATGTTTTCAGTCGCCAACAGTGCAATGTCGGTGTTGAGGGGCCCAGGCAAGGCGTAAAGCTTTGTGTTGTGCAATCATCAAGGGTACACGAGTGGGCCTTCGGCTTCCAAAGCCCATATCGATTACGTTTCGTTGAATGGTTCGCACATGTTGATGGCCCAGCACTGAAATTTGCAGCGATTTGCGGAAGGGTTGCACTTCTGTTATGCTGAACGATCCTCTTCAGTCGTCGTTGGTCCAGTTCTTGCAGGATCTTTTTCCGGCCGCAGCGATGTCGGAGATTTGATGTTTTATCGGATTCCTGATATTCACGGCACACTCGAGAAATGGTCGTACGAGAAAATCCCCATTTCATGGCTACCTCGGAGACGCTGTGTCCCATCGCCCTTGCGCCGACCATAACTCCACGTTCAGACTAACTTAAATCTTGATAACCTGCCATTGTAGCAGCAGTAATTGTTCTAACAACTGCGGCAGACACTTGTTGTCTTATATAGGTTTTTCCGACAGCAGCGACTTATTCTGCTTGTTTACATATCTCTGTATTTGAATACGCAAGCCTATACCAGTTTCTTTAGCCCTTCAGTGTATTAGAACAGACGTTGCATACCGTTGAACGCTCACAATGTAGAACTGTCAAACTCTGCCTACGGGCCCTCAAGATTTGCTGCATACTGTACGTAGTCAGGCTTTGGACTCCTTCTGCGCTCCTGACAAATGCTTTCAGAAATGACTTCCCAATGTTTAAAATTATATTCAGTGTTAATACAATGGGCTTTTGAGAAAAGCTTTTGTGGAAGATGCCATTATACTTTCTGTTCCGCTTTACTTCTGCCATTAACCATTATTTTGTTCCCCAAATAGCAATATTCCTCTAGTACTTCCAGTGTCTCATTTCCTAATCTGTTCTCCCAGCATCACCTAACTTAATTTGACTATGTTTTATAAACCGTATTTTACTTTTATTGGCGTTCATTTTCCGACATCTGCTTAAGACACCACACACTCAGTTAAACTTATCCTCCAAGTCCTTTGTCTCTGAAAGAATTTCGTTGTCAGATGATTTGTTACTACACTAAGCTGTCATGCTCGTACAAAACAGAGTAGACATTAAACGTCGTCCTGTTCATCGAGCAGTTCTTTCTATTGCTTCTTCCCAACCGTGTAAATTGCTAGTTCCTCTAATGATCTGCGAGTCTGCTCGTGGTGACGTACGTGAATGATGTTTGTTTATTCATTAATCTAGCCTTATCAGACTAGCAGAAAGGGCGATTCGAGTTAAACGTCCCGTCGATAACGAGGCCATTTGAGACAGTGATCAGATTAGGGCCTTAAGGCTCTCTATTACATTGAACTAGGAACTACTGATATCAGAAAATGTTACAAAACATTGTCAGTTTATTGGCGTACTCGTGATCCAGTTAAGTATGACTGAGATATCACGATGAAAAATGTAATTACTATCACCAATAATAGTAATGGATAATAATAATAATAATAATAATAATAATAATAATAATAATAATAGTAACAATAATTTTTTGTCATCAGTCTCCCGACTGGATGATGCGGCCCGCCACGAATTCCTTTCCTGTGCTAACCTCTTCATCTCAGAGTAGCACTTGCAATCTTCGGCTCAATTATTTGCTGAATATATTCCAATCTCTGTCTTCATTTACAGTTTTTCCCCCTACAGCTCCCTCAAGTACCTTGGAAGTCATTCCCTGATGTCTTAACGGATGTCCTACCATCCTGTCTCTTCTCCTTATCAGTGTTTTCCATATATGCCTTTCCTCTACGATTCTGCGCAGAACCTCCGCACTCCTTACCTTATAAGTCCACCTAATTTTCAACATTCGTCTAGAGCACCACATCTCAAATACTTCGATTCTCTTCTGTTCCGGTTTTCCCACAGACCATGTTTCACTACCATACAATGCTGCGCTACATATATACATTCTCAGAAATTTCTTCCTCAAATTAAGGCCGATATTTGATATTAGTAAGCTTCTTTTGGCCAGGAATACCCGTTTTGCCATTGCTAGTTGATGTCCTCGTTGCTCCGTCCGTCACTGGTTATTATGCTGCCTAGGTAGCACAATTCCTTAACTTCACCTACTTCGTGACCATCAGTCCTGATGTTAAGTTTCTTTTCTTCTACTTCTCATTACCTTCGTCTCCCTTCGATTTACTCTCAATCCATACCCTGTACTCATTAGACTGTTCATTTCGTTCAGCAGATCATTTAATTGTTCTCACTGTCACTCAGGATATCAATGTCATCAGCGAAACGTATCATTGATATCCTTTCACTTTGATGTTTAATTCCACTTCTGAACCTTTCTCTTATTTCCATAATTGCTTCCTCGATGAACAGATTGAACAATAGGGGCGAAAGGCTACATCCTTGTTTGGAGACACAGAGCACAAGATCACTAAACAATCATGGGATACAATTACAAAAATGGCCTTTACCAAAAAATCCAGTAAGTAAGTCTACAGCAAAACAGAGAAAATTAAAGACGCAGTCTTCAAAAGAAGTGAACAGTTTTACGGTCACCTCAGACGAAAGAATGGCGACAAGATGCCAAAGAAAGTATTCCATTTTTTGATTCAAACTCCAAAATCACAAAGTAATGGTTTAGAGGCACCAAAGAAGACCTCCAAATCGTAGAAGTCAAAGCCGATTAAACCTGTGACAGGGGTCTCTTCCGCAAGAAGTCGGTGAAGAAAGGACTACACCAAGAAGAGCAACCGAAATGAAGACGTGGTGTCCGGTGGACAAGGAGCGTAAGGTAGTGACTCGCCAAGACTGAAGAATGGGTGCTTCAAAGAAAGTAAATATAACAAGACTTAATGTGGTTCTAGATTGGACAAGTGAAATAATAATAATAAAGTCGTTAAGAATAGCAGTATTATTAATTGTTTTAGCACTTCAACAGCTGTCTTTAAGATCATCAGAAATAGAAAGAAAAAAAGAGAGAGCATTGAACTGACATTAACTGTAAAGAAAAAAGGGACTGTCTCATTAGAGGACTTCGTTCAACGGGGAGGGAAAGAGAGTAAGGGGACTTAACAGGGTCAACTGGAAAAAATTATGTGAAAGAGACAGTTATTACTATTAGTGGACCACATTGTTCTGAATGTTACTCACAGTGTGCCCACTCCCTAGCGAAATGGAACCCAACCGAGTCTCATTGTGCAGCCGCAAATTCGCCCACATGGTGCCCCACTGCTGCGCTGTGAGTCGCCCCACGCGTTTCTTTGACGTGTGGAGGCCTTCCTGATTTACTGAACTACCGTTCACACGTGTCCGGCCGATGGCTCCGCCTCCATATCTGGCACCGGAGCCGCCAAATAGGGGCCAGCAGGCGGGCTCGCGCAATTAAAAAAGCTTTTAACACGACGTCTCCATCCAGCCTGCCATGTACTCCCAATTAGTTCCCCCGTGTTAAGCCGGAGCTGCCTTCTCTTACAAAGCTCGAGTTGGTCGTGCCTGCCACGAACGCACATAAAAAAAAGCAGTTGCGCTCCTCCCAGGACTTCTGGTGTGACTCGGTGTGAGCACCGAGAGGACAAAGTCGTAACGCTTTCTCCTGCATTAAGAGACCTCGCCCCGCTATGGTCACAATAAACGCCGTCTGACGTCAACCGGCGTTGTCTCCGCGTCCCGAGGCGAATTCTTCACCAGCCGTGGCGTAGGGTCGGACTGCCGCGCTCCCCTTAAGGTCCATGTAGGGCGTGTTTCACGCAGGCGATGACTTGGCATTAGAGAACGTGCTTTCTCTTTGCTCTGCAATGAAGGCACGCTGGGCACTGGCCATAAAACTAGCTCTCTAGGCTTAAATCACGGAACAGAAGGTCACACTGTATTTTCTCTCACAATGGCAGAGTCTCGCATTTGAGTCACCGTTTGTGGTCAAGTTTTGCAAGGAAGTTCTGTAATAGAAATAAAGAGACACATGTTTCGGCCTTTCGTTAGACACTCCCTTGTCTTCGTAAAAAATCGAGGTCAATGTTGATGTCGGAAAACCGTATTTTCAGTGCTATACATTGGAAGACCACCTAAAATAAACATACTTCGTTATTTTTTGTTCGACAATACTGACCCTACGACTTACGTTAGAAGATGGGTTAAGGGAAGGTAAACTTTTCTGGCATTTGTAAAAATGGTTCAAATGGCTCTGAGCACTATGGGACTTAACTTCTAAGGCCATCAGTCCCCTAGAACTTAGAACTACTTAAACCTAACTAACCTACGGACATCACACACATCCATGCCCGAGGCAGGATTCGAACCTGCGACCGTAGCGGTTTCGCGGTTCCAGACTGAAGCGCCTAAAACCGCACGGCCACACCGGCTGGCTGGCATTTGCAGACAGCATTAGTAGACTCAGAAAGAAAGCTTTTGACAATGCTGAATGGAATACTCTCTTTCCAATTCTGAAGGTGACAGTGGTAAAATACAGGGAGTGAAAGGCTATTTACAAATTCTTCAGAAATCAGATGGCAGTTATAAGAGTCGAGGGACACGAAAGGGAAGCAATGGTTGAGAAGGGAGTGAAACAGGGTTGTAGCCTATCTCCGTTGTTATTCAATCTGTGTATTGAGCAAGCAGTAACGGCAACAGAAGAAACGTTTGGACTAGCAATGGAAATCCATGGAGAAGAAATAAAAACTTTGAGGTTTTGCCGACGACATTGTAATTCTGTAAGAGACAGCAAAGGACCTAGGAGAGCAGCTGTACGTAATGGACAGTACCTTGAAAGGAGGACATAAGATTGACATCGACAAAAGCAAAATGAAGATAATGGAATGTAATATAACTAACTGAGGCGATGCTGAGGAAATTAGATTAGGAAATGGGACACTTAAAGTAGTAGATGAGTTTTGCTATTTAGGAAGGAAAATAACTGTTGACTGTGGAAGCAGGGAGGAGATAAAATGTAGACTGGCACTGGCAAGAAAAGCGTTCCTGAAGAACAGAAATGTGTTAACATCGAGTGTAGATTTAAGTGTCAGGAAGTCGTTTCTGAAAGCATTTGTGTGGAGCGTAGCCATGTATGGAAGTAAAACATAGACGATAACTAATTTAGACAAGAAGAGAATAGAAGCTTTAGAAATTTGGTCCTACAGAAGAATGCTTAAGATTAGATGGGTACATCACGCAACTAATGAGGAGGTACTGAGTAGAATTGGGGGAGAAGAGGAATTTGTGGTACAACTTAACAAGAAGAAGGGTTCGGTTGGCAGGACACGTTCTGAGGCATCAAGGAATAACCAATTTAGTATCTGAGGGAAGCGTGGAGGGTAAAAATCGTAGAGGGAGACCAAGAGATGAACACACAAAGCAGATTCAGAAGGTTGTAGGTTGTAGTAGTTATTCGGAGATGAAGAGGCTTGCACAAGATAGAGTAGCATGGACATCTGCATCAAACCACTGTCTGGACTGAAGACCGCAACAACAACAACATGTTTCTTTGTGTTTCCAGCCGGCCGGGGTGGCCGAGCGGTTCTAGGAGCTACAGTCTGGAACCGCGCGACCGCTACGGTCCCAAGTTAGAATCCTGCCTCGGGCATGGATGTGTGTGATGTCCTTAGGTTAGTTAGGTTTAAGTAGTTCTAAGTTCTAGGGGACTGATGACCTCAGAAGTTAAGTCCCATAGTGCTCAGAGCCATTTGAACCATTTTTTTTTTGTGTTTCCATTGTTTGGTTTGGGTACCCGTCATCTGTAGCACAGCGATCACGGCGGGAGAGCTGTCAGGGCATTATACTTGGTGGGCAAATAAAATTGGCCCGGAGAACATAGTTTCAAGGTACAAACAAACACAGCAGAGGATAGTTAATACAGTACTAGCGTGACTATAGCAGATGTTGAAAGCGACCACCATTCATCTCTTGGCACTTATGGGCTGTAGTCAGCAAGTTACTGAAGGCGGATCGAAATTGGACTGCTGGAATTGATGCAGTCTCATCCTAAATGTTCTGATGCAGTTCTTGTAGAGTATGAGGTTTGTTGCGATATGCCTTATACTTGAGGGCTTACCACACAAGTAATCGCACACTGACAGATCAGGTGATCGGGATGGCCACCTATGGGCGCAACAAGACTGACCTCTGGTAACAAGTCTGTCAGGTGTGAAGTTGTGTAAATGTGCTCCTAGGTTCGGCTGGCTATGTGGGCAGTTGTTCCACCCTACTGGGGTGTGGTTACATGCATGATTCTTGGTTGTGGCTTTTCTTCATTCGATTTTTTTCGGAGTGTCTGATAGTATTCTGACATTCGGAATGCTTTTCTTTGCCTTTTTTGAATTAAAACATCGGGTAGTGTGATTAATTATCAATAATGTGTGTATTGTAATGTATTCAGAGCATTTTTCAACGTGATACATTGTACAAAAATACACCTGAATTACTGTATATTATTGCAAAATTGTAACTGATCGTCTATTCCTAAGTGTTCTCAGAATCAGCGGAGTAAAATTTATCATAGAAGCAGGCAAAACATAAGTATTTCTCCCACCATGCGCATCACACGAACTAAATCTCGACTCTTTGACATGTTTTCCGGCACACGGTTCGTGAAAAGCACATCTCATTTGCGTTTCTAAAGACAGCTCCATCAGATATCAATTTGGATACGTGCTAAGAGTATAAAAGTATGTTTTGAAAGACAGGCGTGGACAATTGGTTACGGATCAATGTAGAATTTTGATTGCATCCTCCCTATCTCTAATTCTCTGCTCTCCTGTGGTGTCGCTGGTTTTGAAGTCCGGTGATGAAATTCTTAGCCTGTCGGAAAAACAAATGTCATACATTTGACAAAGAGAGATACATTTCGGTGGTATCACTTTCAAGGTGTCGCATCATCTTATACGAAAGTCTTACGAAGCGCATCTTGAATTAACATGAAAATAACTGTCAATACACGAACTACGCTTACTTGATTTTTAAAAAAATTAAAAAAAACACGAAAGACATGTATTCCCATTGTCAGAATATCATAAGATACGCAAAAAATGAAATAAAAAAGGCCACAACCGAGAATCAATCACATACCACTTGTTTGGTAGCCTAATGCTTTGACTCCTCGGCCCCCAACCTCGCTTTGCTAGAGATATTGAATGACGTGTACCTACAGCTCGAAATCAGAAACGTCAATAACTCGAACATTATTAACTTAGGTTCCTATATTACATTAATAAAAACGTTTGTTTTTAAATGACCTCGATAGCGCTGAAAATACGATTTTGCATCATCAACTCTGACCCCGGTTGTTTCAAAAATTAGGGAGTGTCTAGCAAAAATCGGAAACACGTGTCTCTTTATTTCCAATATAGAACGTCATTGCAAGACTTGATCAAAATGACACACGTGTCAAACCAACTTCTTGCCAGCTTCGTGTTGCTTATTCACAGACCAGCGCTAATGGTGACGAACTACACTGTAAAGGGCCCCCATACACGAGCGACAGACAGCAGCGATCCGTTGCTTGGGCGACTAATCGCTCCGTAGAACGTGTGTGAGCAAATCAGTCGCTAATCGCGGATTACATGGAAATCTCAGGCATTTGATGTACCGCATTCGATTCGTGCTTGCAGTATGATTGTCTTGCTGGTTAGTAGCGATGTGTGCCAATATGGCAGTTACTGATTTCTCCAGTTATTTAGTGCAGTTTCGTTTCGATTCGATTTTCCCACGTTGAATAAAAAAATTAGAATTTATAGCAATTCAGGGACAACGAACTACACTGAGACGCGAAGTGGGCCCGGAGTTTCCGTTTTATTAAGTAGTGAGACAGGGTTGTAGCCTGTCCCCAATGTTATTCAAAAATGGTTCAAATGGCTCTGAGCACTATGGGACTTAACATCTATGGTCATCAGTCCCCTAGAACTCAGAACTACTTAAACCTAACTAACCTAAGGACAGCACACAACACCCAGCCATCACGAGGCAGAGAAAATCCCTGACCCCGCCGGGAATCGAACCCGGGAACCCGGGCGTGGGAAGCGAGAACGCTACCGCACGACCACGAGATGCGGGCAATGTTATTCAATCTGTATATTGAGCAAGCAGTAAAGGAAACAAAAGAAAAGTTCGGAGTGGGTATTAAAGTCCAGGGAGAAGAAATAAAAACTTTGAGGTTCGCCGATGACATTGTAATTCTGTCAGAGACAGCAAAGGACTTGGAAGAGCAGTTGAACGGAATGGACAGTGTCTTGAAAGGAGGATATAAGATGAACATCAACAAAAGCAAAACGAGGATAATGGAATGTAGTCACATTAAGTTGGGTGATGCTGAGGGAATTAGATTGGGAAATGAGACGCTTAAAGTAGTAAAGGAGTTTTGCTATTTGGGAAGCAAAATAAGTGATGATGGACGAAGTAGATAGGATATAAAATGTAGACTGGCAATGGCAAGGAAAGCGTTTCTGAAGAAGAGAAATTTGTTAACATCGAGTATAGATTTAAATGTCAGGAAGTCGTTTCTGAAAGTATTTGTGTGGAGTGTAGCCATGTATGGAAGGGAAACATGGACGATAAATAGTTTGGACAAGAAGAGAATAGAAGCTTTTGAAATGTGGTGCTACAGAAGAATGCTGAAGATTAGATGGGTAGATCACATAACTAATGATGAGGTACTGAATAGAATTGGGGAGAAGAGGAGTTTGTGGCACAACTTGACAAGAAGAAGGGACCAGTTGGTAGGACATGTTCTGAGGCATCAAGGGATCACAAATTTAGCATTGGAGGGCAGCGTGGATGGTAAAAATCGTAGAGGGATACCAAGAGATGAATACACTAAGCAGATTCAGAAGGATGTAGGTCGCAGTAAGTACTGGGAGATGAAGCTTGCACAGGATAGAGTAGCATGGAGAGCTGCATCAAACCAGTCTCAGGACTGAAGACAACAACAACAACAGTATAAAATAAATCTTCTGATTTTGCTGTGATTAGCATTTGAAAGCTTGTGCTACAAAAGCAGAATTGATGAGAAGTCCATAGTAGTAGCAGGAATAGAATGGGCTCCACATAATGACTTTAAATTATTTATGTAATAATTACATACGTTATTAAAGTTTTTAACTTCTGAACACAATGACATACGAGGTACTGTAATGTTAACAGGGCACTTTAACTTAAATGATCAGGGTAAATCTATTATACAGCTGTATTCAGTTCCCTTGTCATTTCCATAATCAGACTCTCAATGACACAATTTATAATAAGAGTTATGATACTTAAGATTGATGCTATTGACATATATCTATAAACACATCGAGATGAAACTATGGGACTAATGAATGATAGGAACTGAGGTTTAATAAGCGAAAAACGAACTGAAGCGCTGAGAATCATAAGGGCCTAAAGCACACCGTCATCGTTTTTGAGACTGTAGCATTTATGCATGTTCCTGATATCTGTTGATCTTTGCTGAACAAGTGTTACCTACATCTGCAGCGACGCACTGTCTGTGTGTATACGAAAATTTACGAAACACCGTCTCGCCCGCTTCTTGGATATTCGTTTCCATATGAGCCCAATGCACAAAGCATTATTTTGTTGGTCTGTGCTGCTCTATTGTTATCTTGGGTTGACAACATCATTCAGTGCCTATATCATATACGCTGCAGTAACATCTTATAATCAGCGATATATCGGCTGTTTTATCTTAACCTCTACCGACAGAATGAGGTTAATGAATGTGACGATAACGAGGACGGTGAAGTGTTGGAATAGGTCACATTTATGTGTGGGGTGCATCTAGGAATTGGTCCTTATGTTCTGTTTCTAGTTTCACATTAATTACAAACTTCAATGCTGTCAATTGTCATTAGCCTATATATGGCAATTTTACATACTAACATTAACAATAAATATAATTTTAACTATTAATTAATATTTCGTAAGAGATGGGTACATTATCTTTTTATGGGAACTGTAGAACATTGAGAGTTGGTTGAAAAACAATTCGGAGACTGGTGGTTCGTCTACAAATTCAGTCTTCACGAACATCTATTTTCCTCTAAACTTAGTTACTGTGCTTTGGACCATTATGGTTCTCAGCGCCTCAGTTGTGTTGCGGCACTCGAGAGATGTACACAACAACTTGGTGTCAGTGAAAATTGCAATATATTCTTTAAAGTAACCGATAGTTGCCAAGAAATGAGGTTCAAAACAAGTTTGATGAATTATAATCCTCGTTTACTTTAAATTTATTTTTTACGATTATTAGTGGGGATACGGAAATGAACTGCAACTCCTGCCAAACATAGCGGTTCATTTTCCCTCTTCTCGACACAAGGCGTTCGTAATAATGATTGAAATTGCTTCTCAATTACTTAGTGAGTGAGGTGTCGAGGCAAACAACCGATTGCACGTGATATCTCATGCGACGGATCGCTGCGATCTGTCACTTGTGTGTGGGGCCCTTTAGTGCCCTGTGAGCAGGTAGTGGCCATCTGGCCAGCTCGTCGAATCGTACAGTATCCAGATTTGAGTGGCATTCGGATGTGACCGTTGCCTGATGACTGTAGTCATATTATTCAATGTTCCGATCGATCTGTTCTGACCACTACAAGGCAGGAACGCTTCCGGGGTGACTGATTACTCCCTTGGTCAGAAAGATCCTCAGATCTGTCCTCGATAGAATATCTGGTGAACGAACTTGGACGTCAGTTCCGTCCTAGTGACAGAATCCAGGGTAGGAAGAACCAGTTATAACAGTCGTGGGCCCTGAACCCGTGAAGTTTCATTTCATTATTCCTCCTCTTCTGAGTACCTCACTTCTTTTGTCTGGCATTTGAACATCATCGCCTGCAGCCTCACAGAAAACCAACCCATCTCCAAAGTCGTGGGAGGCGGGCAGCGCTGTGAATTAGGGGGTGGATTACAGGGGTAAAGTATAGTGAAGACTTCCAGTGCCCCGGGACTGGTATGGTAGCTGTGAAGGCCTTGTAGGAACTTCGGGAAGTGGTGACTAATTGGGCTCTGGTGAAGCTGTGATAGGCCCAGCTAGCGAACAGTGGATCAACAATCAGCTTCCAACAAGGGAAGTTGCCTCAGAAAGGACGGATATAAAAGACAACGATCCAGCAAAGCAAACAGACTACAAGTTGGAACTTCTAACACCGGAATACTAACACGAAAGGTTGAGGAGATATGATTGACGGGAGAAAGCTACATATTTTAGGCATGGGAGAGACAAGATGGAAAGGAGAAGGCAGTAGGGAACTTAGGAAAGGTTACAGGTTATACTGAAATGGACAAGTAAGACAGAAGGGAGTGGGAGATGTTGTGAAGGTTGGCCTAAAAGAAGAGATACAGAGGATGAGCGACAGGATAATGAAGATCAGAATAATGAGAAAGGGAAGAAATGTTGGGGGGTTCAGGTGTATGCTTCTCAAGTGGTCCGTACAAGAGGAGGAGGACTTTGAGGAAGATCCACAAAAGCAGTTGAACGAAGAAATGGTAGTAGTCACGGGAAACTTGAATGCACATATTTGAAGTGAAAGACAAGAGTATGAAAATACTGGGTACAGAAGGATGGAGAAGTAGAAATGAAGAAATATAAAGACTGTTAGAATTTTGCAAGAGAAATTGTTTAGTGACAGGTAACGCATGGTTTCGGAAGAAAGAGAACCGCAAAGTGACGTGGTACAGCAGGAATCTACAGCAGAAATCATTGGTAGATTACGTGCTCTATGACTAGGAAACGAACTAAGAGTACTGTAACAGATATAAATGTACTACCATGTGAGGCATCGGATAGTGACCAAAGGCTACAAGCGACGAGTATGAGAATCATGAAGGAATGGAGGAAGACAGGGAACCAACAAAGGAGAATTAGAGTATGGAAACTGATGCATAAGGAAGTCAATGAAGAATATCAGGAGATTGCAAGGGAGAGTTACCGAAGGATGAAGCAACAACAGACGAAGAGGGATAGGGACAATTTAGAAGTGCTATGGTAGAAGCTGAATGCTGAAGGACAAGTGGCAGAAAACGGTGGAAAGAGACACTATGATGGAATTAAAGAGTCATGGAGGTAGTCGGAAGAAACAGCACGGCCTACAGATTGTGGTTCCGAGGAAGAACCGAATTAGCAAGAAATGAGTATAAGAAAAGGAAGAAAAAGGCGAATGCGACAGCGACTGAGGAGAGAAGAAAGTGGATGGAAGAATGGACGAAGATGATGGAGGAAGATAGCAGAGGCAGTAAGAAAGTACTGTATGGAACTGTCAAAAGTAAGAGGAGAGGCTTGAGAGACGATGCAACAATCACAGATACAAATGGGGAGGAGATTAATAACAAAGATACACTGAAGATAGTGTGGAAGGAGTACTTTGAGCGTTTGATAAATCCTAACCGTCTTAGAGATGAGGGTAGCAGACTAAAGGAGATAGAAGAAAATCCTGGAAGGGAAAACGGCCTGATATGGAAAGAAATCGAAATGGCGTTGGACAAAATGAAACGAGGAAAGACGAAGTAAGTGTCCATATGGTGAAGACAGGAGGGGAGGTTGGGAAACAGTGGCTGTATCACGTGATGAGGGCGATATTGAATGAGAAGAAGACGCCACAAGATTGGAAGAGAGCACTAATTGTCAATAGATTCGGGGAAGAAAGTAGGAAGGATTTTAGAAACTATAGGCGAGCCACACTGATACCACACTATACCGAGATACATGAAAAGATCCTGGGAAGCATAATGCGAACAAGGGCCAAGAACAAACTGAAAGAGGAACATCATGGCTTGAGACCTGGGAAGTCAACTGTTGCCCACATATTTGCAGGGATGAAGTTCCAGGAGTACCACTATGCATATGGGAAAGACATCGTGATGACCTTTCTCGATATAGAAAAGGTATTTTAAGCGCTCGAAGGACAAAGGTCTCGGAAGCACTAGAAAAAAAAAAAAGGAATGGAAAACGAGACAACAAACGTAATGGAGGAGATGTACTGTGGAAGTCTGACTTGTGCGCAAGTGAGAAATGAAGGGACGGGCGGGGTCCAGCAAACAAGTGGTGTGAAGCAGGGCAGTGCATTGCCACCTCTCCTCTACATTGTGGTCTTAAATGAGATTATTACTGAGGAGATAGAAAAACGTGGAGACGACAAGCAGTGGTGTTCGCAGATGTCTTGATGATCAGGGTAAACAGAGAGGAGGAAATACAGGAACAGCTAGATGTTTGAGAAGAAACTGTGAGGTAGTACGGGATGAAGTTTAATGTAAGCAAAAGTTAGATCCTGCTTCCAACTAGAAAGAAAGACGGATCAACTAGTGGAAAAAGGATTGGAGGCGCAGAAATGAAGAAGATGGAAAGTGTCCGCTACTTGGGAAGTGTAAGAGAGGAAAAATGGAGGAAATGAGAAAGAGATCAGTGAACATAGCAGACAGGCAGAAGAAATCCTGCGAAGTATTAGAAGCCTGGTTTGGAGCAAAGACGTCCCTCAGAAAAAAAGTGATAGGTAGTAGATTGTAACCTGGTAGTCAAGGAAGGCAGGATTCGGTTACGATTGTGGACGGGGCTGTAATCAGTTACTATTGGTTCCCTTTTGCAATTATACATATTTATTTTAAAACGAGAATTCCATACTCAGCAATAAACCAAGATATCACACGTTATTAATGAAGGAATAAAGTCCGCAGCTCGTGGTCGTGCGGTAGCGTTCTCGCTTCCCATGCCCGGGTTCCCGGGTTCGATTCCCGGCGGGGTAAGGGATTTTCTCTGCCTCGTGATGACTGGGTGTTGTGTCTTGTCCTTAAGTTAGTTAGGTTTAAGTAGTTCTAAGTTCTAGGGGACTGATGACCATAGATGTTAAGTCCCATAGTGATCAGAGCCATTTTTTGAAGGAATAAACAACTGTGCAATTAATAGTGCTTTCATTGCGTTACAATTTACCAAATGAGCATAAAATACAGACACAGCAAATAATCTGAGCTACCCAAGCACGACTCACACCCCATCCTCGCAGCACCACTTCTGCTAGTACCTCGTCTCCTACCGTCTAAACTTTACAGAAGCTCTCCTGCGAACCTTGCAGAACTAACACTCCTGAAAGAAAGTATATTGCGGAGACGTGGCTTAGCAAAGGTTAATTTAAAAGGACAAGCAACTGATCACTAAACAGGTGGGACAAAATGATGGTAAACTTGGTAGCACAATAATTTAAAACTGTTGTAACGCCAAGAAAGGCAATATATAAAAAAATTAGAAACATGCAATAAAACAGCAAATACAATAATAAAACACAAGGGCCAGTCACAGACAGTGCACCAGGAATCGACCTCTGAGTAAGTCCAGCAAAAAAACACTTCCGCCAGCGATGAGACAGGCAGCCAAGACTTGCATTTACTTCACAAGATGGTAACTCAGACTAGTGGCAGTCGAACGAATGACTAATGATAACCTTGCTCAGCCTACCTGGCGTCCAATAAACCAAATGCAAATATGTAAAAATATGCCAAAGCCGGAACTGGTGGTCTAGACTCTGCCTGCAGAATACTGTGCTTAGAGCGCCTGGAACGAGAAAGGAATCACTACCGCCAGAGTAGAAGAATCGCCAACGAACCAACAATCAAGAAAGCTTTCAAAACTACACGCCTCGTTGGACAGCAGCGGCAAGGCTAGGAAACGTACACTGGCGTTACATACACAAACCCCCAGGGCAGGTAACTGGGGCGTTAGTGGCCACAAGGCAGGAAAAATACCGTTGGTTGAACTTAACAAATAGTAACAAGCTGAAGGTAGTAAATAGTAATTCAGGAAAGCTAATCAGATCCGCCTTCCCCAAGCACTCCACTCACTGCTCTTTGCCTCGGCAACACTACGAGCAGCAACACGAACCCAAGTCACTGGAGTATCGCAAGATCTCGCAATGGTAGGTGTTTCTCTACTTCAATCCAAATGCACTCAACTTCAAGCTTGCAGGATCTGGTTTGCGACGAGGTCGTGCACCCTCGTGACCACAGGCCTTCGATCCGGCAGTCCATGCACGCCACCAGCAGTCCCGGCATGTTCTCGCACTGTGCGGACCTGGCTCCTCCTCAGTCCCCAACCGAAATGCACACTGTCACGACCCGGAAGAACAACGACGTCGACCCAAACATAGAGTTACAGTTACTACATATCGATAACCGCCGCTGCTGCCACTAGCGGATACGCAACACTTGCGAAACAAAGTGACGCCAGTCGACACGAGAAGAAGACAAACAACTTCAACTATGTCAGCTAAACGATATGGTCTGGCCTCCAATAGAGGACGGAAACCTACAAACAGCACCAACGCGAGACGCAGCACGGCTCAGAGATACTACAGCTTGCTGTTGATCTATACATCTGAAACATGTTTAATGAAGAAAAGAGATGTAAGTGGGTTGAAGCCATGTGAAAAGAAGTTCCCCAGAAGTAGGATTTGAGTTACAAGGAGAGATAGGATGAGGACCGAAAGAGTAAGGGGAACAGTGAAACAGGAATCGTTACAGATGGTAATAGAAACATGAAGGCTAAGATGGTATGGGTGCTTAAAAAGAATGGAAAACTAGAGAATTCCCAAGAAGATACATGAAATGGAGATGAGAAGGAAACGACCTAGATGAAGACCGAGGGATAGATGATTGAAAGATGTGGAGGAGTGTGTTGAAATCGAGGCAAAGACTCGACCAGAGTGAATACAGAAAAATGGTAGGAAAACAGGACTAGATGACAAGGCTTGCGTTCCACACAGACCCAGCTTGGGGCTGGAAACTGTAGAAGTTGTTGTTGATGATGATGATGACAATCAAATGCACCTATACAAGCCTTGGCTGACCCATCGTCTATGGGAATGTATGCTGGATCTCTGCAAGCTCAAATTTCTTCTGTCCTCTTCTATACGCATCCTCTACCAATTGATGAAATTCTCAAATACCTCGAATAGTTATATAAATGAGGTCGCATTGTGTTCAGCGACGAATCGCCGTTCTGTACTACCCTAGATCGGAATCGTCCGCGAGATAGCGGCGACCTCGGAAGGCGTCCCACCCTTCCAATGGCTTGGAGAAGCATTGCGGCGTTACTCCTGGCATCACTGTATAGGGATCCATGGGGCACGACTTTATGCCACTGTTAGTAGTGACTCAGGGAACTCGGCAAAATGGTACGAAGCGAACGACCTGCGTTCTCGTGCGTTACCTCTGATGAGACAGTATCAAGGTCCCATTTTTCAACAGAACAACGCTCCTCCGCCCTAGGCAAGTGCCTCTGTGAAGACTGCGTCACGTCAAGGTACTATGTGACCAACAAGATCCCCAGATCTGTCCTGGTAGACCATGTGTGAGACCGACCGGGACGTCTACTCCGTCCCAGTGACAGTATCCACTATATAAGGGGCCAGCTGTAACAGTTGCGGGTTATCTTGCCTCAGCAGAGGATACGACAGACTTTTGGCACCATTCCCAACCTAAACAGTGCATGCATCAAGGCCAGATGACGTGCGATATCATACTGTAAGTGAACTGATACTGCCAAAGTATTTGTGAATCTGACGCGATTTTGTAATCAGTGGAATAGCATCACATACCCTCTCAACCCATTCCGTCACTTATTCTGCTCTCAGTTCTTCTCTACTTTCGTCAATACGAAGTGTAAACTAATATTAAGAGTACGTCACCATTTGCTAAGAACAGCCAGAGTGAACCTAGGTAGTGACTGACCTACCCGGTCATTAATTTTGCTGTGTAATAATTTCCGAAGATCCACTTAGTGCGCGATGTCGAGATGACATTAAAATTGTAGATAGAATTGGAAGGAAAAATCAGCATTGGCTGAATTTTGCTGTTTTGTTGTCAGCATAAAGATCGCTCTAAGCTTGTGGTTATAACTTGATACCAGTGCCTACCAATTTTAATTGTATATTACAGCACTGAGGATGGTCACTAAGTGACCGGAAATCGATTTTGGTGACAGTAAAACAGCAAAATACGGCCAATGCTGATTTTCCTTCCAATTCTATCCACTATTCGGTCGTGGTGCACACAACACGCCACGGAGTCGCCAATCAATAAAATTGTAGATATTCTGAACATGCTATTTATATTACTATTAACGAAGATGAATACACACAGCCGTTTTAGCCCCATACGAAACTTTTTGCTAAGTGTAGAATTAAAAATCCATCAACTTGCTGTCAGCCAAACAGCTTCGTAGGACCTTCTGTTACATTCGTGTAGCTGTTGTACTACCTCCAATGACATAATTTGTGGGTACAAGTTATGACGTAGTCACAATAAGGTATCCCAGTGATCCACTAAATATTTATTTTATTATAAATCTGGTCACAGATCACAAATGTTTATTAAGCATTTTATAAAGTTCGGTCAGCGATAACCATCTTCAGACCTATAAATAAGCAGAGCTAGCACGAAGTACGAATATCTCCATAATACTCAGCGCACATACGGTATTTTCAGCGCCAATTCAACAGCGTGGCCACAATTTTATTTAGTGCGACATTCGTCTTATCGTTATGTAATAACAGGAACAGTAAAACATGAAGAATAATCAGTTCTCCAGCAATGAGAGCAAAGCCCTGACCGTCGCTGACTGCTGCCGATATACAGCAGCGCGCTGTTTTTGAGGCTGACTGCAGCTACACATTACAAAACAGAAATTGCAAATATCTGTCGAAGAACGAGGTAAAATGCACCTCGTGACTCTTACGAGAAACACACTGTGTATGTAAAGACGCGTATTTTGTAATATACTGCATTCGCTCAGGTATGGACATTTTGTCATATTTCCTTTAAATTATTTCTCATTCTATATTTGCGTATTTTGGAAATATTTTTACGTCAAGCTACCCCTGTTAGTTTGTTTATAGGTCTGAAGATGGTCCTCTTTCACCCAATAAATAACTTGGTTAATAAGCGTTATTGGTCCATTACCAGATTTACATTACAATAAAAATTTGTGTTTAAGTCTTCTGCAGTGTGGCGTTAATTATTAAAGCCAATAAATCGCCGTCTTAGAGTGTAACTACCAAGACAAAAATATTGGCCAGGTATGAGCAGGGCTCGCTCACTGAGGGTCCCGTAAAAACTTAATTATGTTATAGACAGTTCATCCATTCCAGGACCGGAGAAACTCTACGATTTTTTCTGTTATCGCCAATGAAACTGGAAAGATATCGGTCGCAGGGATTCCACACCTTTAGAAAATGTTTCAATTTCAAGTTTGAAGTCGGATGACAAATGGAAAAATAAATGCTTTTTTTTTCGTGTGGTATAATCACAGATTACCAATTTTCAAATTTTTTTCCTTTACTTGTACTGCGAAAAAGTTCTCCTTGCCAAACTTCATGATTCTAGACCAACGGAATATACCCTACAGGTTTAATTGAGTGTGTTTGCGAGTATCGAAATGTGTGATACAAACAGCCATATCTTTTGATTGCATGGACTATTCTTTTTGTATTCTGGTTGGTTTGATGCCGCCCGCGATGATTTTCTCTCTTCTACCAACCTCTTCATCTCAGAGTAGCGCTTGTAACCTACGTCCTCAATTGTCTGCTGAATGTATTCCAATATCCATCTTCCTCAACAGTTTTTGCCCTCTACAGCTCCCCTTAGTACCACGGAAGTCATTCCCTGATGTCTTAACAGATGTCGTATCATCCTGTGCCTTCTTGCCAGTGTTTTCCACATATTCCTATCCGCAGCGATTCTGCGCAGAACCTCCTCATTTCTCACTTTATCAATCCACCTAATTGTCAACATTCGTTTGTAGCACCACTTTTCAAATGCATCGATTCTATTGTGTCCGGTTTGCCCACAGTCCATATCTCACTACCATACAATGTTGTGCTCTAAACGTACGTTCTCAGAAATTTCGTCCTCAAATTAAGGCCTGTGTTTGATACTAATAGACTTCTCTTGACCAGGAATGCCCTTTTTGTCAGTGCAAGTCTGCTTCTGATGTCTTCCTTACTCCGTCCGTCATTGGTTATTTTGCTGCCTAGGTAACAGAATTCCGTAACTTCATCTACTTCGTGACTATCAATCCCGACGTTAACACGCTGTTCTCATTTCTGCTACTTCTCGTTTCTTTTGTCTTTCTCAATCCATATTCTGTTCTTATTACGCTGTCCATTGCATTCAGCAGATGGTGATCCTTCTTTACTTTCATTCAGGATAGCAATGTCTTCAGCTAATAGTATCATTGATATGCTTTCACCTTGAATTTTAATCCCACTCCTGATCCTTTCCTTTATTTCCATCATTGCTTCTTCGATATAAAGATTGAACAGTAGGGTTGAAAGACTACAGCCCAGCCTTACACCTTTCTTAAACCGAGCATTTCGTTTTTGGTCGTCTACTCTTATTATTCCTTCTTGGCTCTTGTACATATTGTGCATTACCAGTCTCTCCCTGTAGCTTACTTCTATTTTTCTCAGAATTTCGAACATCTTGCACCATTTTACATGATCGAACCCTTTTTCTAGGTAGGCAAATCTATGAACGTGTCTTGATTTTTCTTTAGTCTTGCTTCCATTATCAACCGCAACGTCAGAATTGCCACTCTGGTGTCTTTACCTTTCCTAACTGATCGTCATTCCTCTGTATATTATTTTTGTCAGCACCCTGGATGCATGAGCTGTTAAGCCTGTCAGCTCTTTCCGTTTTCAGAATTTTGTGGATGACACTTTTCCGAAAGTCAGACGGTATATTGTCTGATTCGTGCGTTGCACACACCATTGTGAATAGTCGTTTTATTGCCAATTCCCCCAATGATTTTAGAAATTCCGATGGAATGTTATCCATCCCTTCTGCCTTATTCAATCTTCAAGTCTTCCAAAGCTCTTGTAAATTCTGATTCTAATACTGGTTCCCCTGTCTCTTCTAAATCCACTCCTGTTTCTTCTTCTATCACATAATACAAATATCACCCCTCATAGAGTTCTTCATTGCATTCTTTTCACCTGTCCGCTCACTCCTCTGCATTTAACAGTGGAATTCCCGTTGCGCTCTTTATGTTACCGCCCTTTCTTTTAATTTCACCGAATGTTTTTTTGACTTTCCCATATGCTGACACAGTCCTTCCGACAATCATTTCTTTTTCGATTTCTTCACATTTTTCATGCAGCCATTTCGTCTTAGACTCCCTGCATTTCCTATTTGTTTCTTTCCTCAGTGACTTGTATTTCTGTATTGCTGAATTTCCCTGAACATTTTTGTACTTCCCTCTTTCATCGATCAGCTGAAGTATTTCTTCTGTTACCCATGGTTTCTTCGTAGTAACCTACTTTGTACCTATGTTTTTCTTTCCAGCTTCTGTGATTGCCCTTTTTAGAGATGTCAATTTCTCTTCAACTCTACTGCCTACTGGACTGTTCTTAATTAATCTATCTACAGCCTTAGAGAACTTTAAGCGTATCTCGTCATTCCTTAGTACTTCCGTACCCCACTGTTTTGCGTATTGATTCTTCCTGACTACTCTCTTAAACATCTGCGTACTTTTCATCACTACTGCATTGTGATCTGAGTCTATATCTGCCCCTGTGTACGCCTTACAATCCAGAATCTGATTTCGGAGTGTCTGTCTGACCATGATGCAATCTAACTGAAATCTTCCCGTGTTACCCGGCCTTTTCCAAGAATATCTCCTCCTCTTTTCATTCTTGAACAGGGTATTCGCTGTTACAATCTGAAATTTATTACAGAAGTCAACTGGTCTTTCTCCTCTCTCATTCCTTACCCCAACTCCATTTTTCCTCTGATCTTTTCTTCTACTCTTTCCCTTGACTATTAGATTATCATCTCCCTTTGCGTATTGTATTATCCTTTCAATATCCTCACATACGTTTTCTATCTCTTCATCTTCAGCTTGCGACGTCGCGCATGTATACCTGAATTTTTATCGTGGTCGGTGTTGATTTGCTGTCGATTCTGATAAGAATAATCTTCCAGAATGAGAATTTCACTCTGCAGCGGAGTGTGCGCTGATATGAAACTTCCTGGCAGATTAAAACTGTGTGCCCGACCGAGACTCGAACTCGGGACCTTTGCCTTTCGCGGGCAAGTGGTCTACCATCTGAGCTACCGAAGCACGACTCACGCCCGGTACTCACAGCTTTATTTCTGCCAGTATCTCGTCTCCTACCTTCCAAACTTTACAGAAGCTCTTCGCAGAAGAGTCGTGAGTCGGGCGTGAGTCGTACTTCGGTAGCTCAGATGGTAGAGCACTTGCCCGCGAAAGGCAAAGGTCCCGAGTTCGAGTCTCGGTCGGGTACACAGTTTTAATCTGCCAAGAAGTTTCAAGAATAATCTTATCACTGAACTGTTCACAGTAACACATTCTCTCCCCTACCTTCCTATTCATATTGAACCCTACTCCCGTTATACCATTTCTGCATGGAATTAGATGCTTAATTTTTTTAAATCACCAAAGGACCATTGACCTCATTATGTTACATAAATTTGAACTTTATATGTCCACCCGCACCTAAGAGAAAAGCGTCTTAACATACTGAGGGACAGAAAGACGGTGTGATAACAAATGAAATAGGAATATTTTCGTGAGATATAATTACAACTTAATAATATGGGATTTGCGCTTTATTTGCGTTGTGAAACATTTCTTCTTTCCAAATTTCTTGATTCCAGATCAACGGGAAGTACAATATATGTTGTGATGAGTGAGTTTGCATCAGATATGTGACATAAATGGCCGTATCTTTCGGTTGCACTGACTTAGCAGTTTACACTTCAGGACTATAGATCTTAGTACGTGGCATAAATTTCAACGTTCAAATGGCTCTGAGCACTATGGGACATCTTAGGTCATCAGTCCCCTAGAACTTAGAACTACTTAAACCTAACTAACCTAAGGACATCACACACATCCATGCCCGAGGCAGGATTCGAACCTGCGACCGTAGCAGTCCCGCGGTCTCGGACTGCAGCGCCTAGAACCGCACGGCCACTGCGGCCGGCTAAATTTCAACGTGATACATCTACATGTTACTGAGAAAAAGAGGGCTTAACAGACGAATGAACAGACAGACAGTGAGGTAACAAATGATTGAAGATATTTTTTTCGTTTGATAAAATAACAAATTCACAATTTTTTACCTTTTTTTCCTTGGTTGTACTATAGAATATTATTTTGTACCGAATTTCATGGTTCCAGGTCAACAGGAAGTGTCCTACAGGTTTTGATAGGTGAGTTTGGGAGTATGAATATACAGGGTGAGTCACCTAACGTTACCGCTGGGTATATTTCGTAAAACACTTCAAATACTGACGAACCGATTCCACAGACCGAACGTGAGGAGAGGGGCTAGTGTAATTGTTTGATACAAACCATTAAAAAAAGCACGGAAGTATGTTTTTTGACACAAACCTACGTTTTTTAAAATGGAACCACGTTAGTTCTGTTAGCACATCTGAACATATAAACAAATACGTAATCAGTGCCGTTTGTTGCATTGTAAAATGTTAGTTACATCCGGAGACATTGTAACCTAAAGTTGGGGCTTGAGTACCACTCCTCCGCTGTTCGATGGTGTGTATCGGAGAGCACCGAATTACGTAGGGATCCAAATGGAACGGTGATGGACCTTAGGTACAGAAGAGAATGGAACAGCACATTACGTCCATATGCTAACACCTAATAAAACGCTGACGCACATGTACATTATCATGAGGGGTGAGGTGCACGTACACACGTGGTTTCCATTTTCAATTACGGAGCGGAATAGAGTGTGTCCCGACATGTCAGGCCAATATATGTTCAATGTGGTGGCCATCATTTGCTGCACACAATTGCAATCTCTGGCGTAATGAATGCCGTACACGACGCAGTACATCTGGTGTAATGTCGCCGCAGGCTGCCACAATACGTTGTTTCATATCCTCTGGGGTTGTAGACACATCACGGTACACATTCTCCCTTAACATACCCCACAGAAAGAAGTCCAGAGGTGTAAGATCAGGAGAACGGTAACTGAAAACGGAAACCACGTGTGTACGTGTACCTCACCCCTCATGGTAATGTACATATGAAAAACCAATAAAAAGGTGTTAGCATGTGGACGTAATGTGCTGTTCCAGTCTCTTCTGTACCTAAGGTCCATCACCGTTCCCTTTGGATGCTCTCCGATACACACGACCGAACAGCGGAGGAGTGGTACTCAAGCCTCAACTTTAGGTTACAATATCTCCGGATGTAATTAACATTTTACAATGCAACAAATGGCACTGTTTACGTATTTGTTTATATGTTCAGATGTGCTAACAAAACTAACGTGGTTCCGTTTAAAAAAACGTAGCTTTGTGTTAAAAAACATACTTCCGTGCATTTTTGTATGGTTTGTATTAAACAATTACACTAGACCCTCTCCTCACGTTCGGTCTGTGGAATCGGTTCGTCAGTATTTGATGTGGTTTACGAAATCTATCCAGCGGTAACGTTAGGTGACTCACCCTGTATGTGAGTCAACGGCTGCATCTCTTTATCGCATTGATATAGAAGCCTTTTTACATTGCCAAGGGACCGTAGATGTTAGCATGCAATATTAATTTCTACTTGATATTGTACCCGTTACTGAGAAAATGGGGTCTTAACAGTCAGACCGACAGACAGACGGACAACGAAGTGATTCCATAATGTTTCCCTGTATACCGATTGAGGCACAGGACCCTAAAAACTGATAATAACGAGAACAAGAGAAGTATGTTGGACAAGAGAAGAACAGACACTGGAACGGGCCGTTTCCTAAGCGAATGAAGAAGAAGAAGATGACAATGAGAGACGTAAAACGCGAGCGGCAATGAAATGTTCGCTATGTGCTGTGATTACCTTAGGTGGCTTCGGCTGCGCGGAGGGAGTTACACATAGCTTCTCGTTAAATGCCACAGGCCAGACAGCGACCTAGCTCGTTAGATCAGGTGGGGACAGAGGAATGCGGCGATCGTTGTCCACCTGGTGAAACCCGTACGAGCACATGTTGCTGGGAGAGTTATTACGTCCGCGTGGTCGTTCGAATTTGTTCCCGGCGCTGGAATCCCTGCGGCCGATGGAGTGGGGCGAAAGACCGGCGCCGGGTCCAGCTTAATGGGTCGTAACACTCCCCTCCGTTCCGGATAATAACAGAAATTCTACCCTCTCTGCGTCTGTCTCGAGGTCGAGCTCTAAGATCTGTAACTGTATTTGTATGAATTTATTTCCGACATTTTAAATATGGATCAGACCGATATTTAGTTTCCATGATCTATTCGGTCTGTTGTGCAGACTGTTACTGTACGTGTGAGACGGGCAAACAGTATTCAGTTACATCCACTAAGTTTCATTCATTATCCGAGAGTTGAGGCTGAAAGACTCATCATTTCAATCAGATGGTATGAGGTAAAATAGTTCCACATTCGGATCTCCGAGTGGGGACTACTCAGGAGGATGTCGTCAACAGGAAAGATAAAACTGGCATTCTATGAGTCCGAGCGTGGAATGTTAGATCCCTTAATCCAGTAGGGAGATTAAAGAATTTAAAAATGGAAATGGATCGGTTGAAGTTTTAGTGGTGATTAGTGAAGAGTACTGACAGGAAGAACAGAAAACAAGATCAGATAAGAGTAATCCAACAGTTGGTCTAACAGTGAACAAGAAAATATGAATGCTTTTAAGCTAATGCGCGTATGAACCCATTATCGTAGCGAAAATACACAAGAAGCAAACACACATCACAGCAGTACACGTTGGTGTGCCAACTAGTTCCGAATATGACTAGGAGGTCAAAAGACTGTGAGATGACGTAAGGAAATTAGCCAGGTAGTTAAGAGAGAAGAAAATTTAATTGTCATAGGAAAATGGAATTCGATATTGGGTTGAGAAAAATAAGGAAAAATAGTGAATGAACATGAAGAAAGAACTGAAACAGGGAGCATTTGTGGTGCATAATTTAACCATCGATAATACTTGGTTTTGCCGGCCAGGGTGGCCGAGCGGTTCTAGGCGCTTCAGTCTGGAACCGCGCGACCGCTACGGTCGCAGGTTCGAACCCTGCCTCGGGCATGGATGTGTATGATGTCCTTAGGTTAGTTAGGTTTAAGTAGTTCTAAGTTCTAGGCGACTGATGACCACAGCAGTTAAGTCCCATAGTGCTTAGAGCCATTTGAACCAATACTTGGTTTAAGAAACATATAAGCACGTTGTATACATGGAGATGCGGGTCGGTTTCGGATTGAGTACACAATAGTAAGGCAGACATTTTGAAACCAGATTTTGAACTCTGTTTCTAGGTCACATGTTGTCTCTGACCGGAGATTATTGTTTATGACCTACAGATTAAAACTAAAGAAATTGCAGAAAGGAAGGCCGCGTGGGATTAGCCGAGCGGTCTGAGGCGCTGCAGTCATGGACTGTGAGGCTTGTCCCGGCGGAGGTTCGAATCCTCCCTCGGGCATGGGTGTGTGTGTTTCTCCTTAGGATAATTTAGGTTAAGTAGTGTGTAAGCTTAGGGACTGACGACCTTAGCAGTCAAGTCCCATAAGATTTCACACACATTTGAACATTTTTGCAGGAAGGAAGAGAATTAGACAGACAGGGCCTGGATGACTTTAAAGACTTAGAGGTTGTTGATGGTTTCAGAGGGAGCATTAGGCTACGTTGGGAAAGGAATACAAAAGACAAAAGATGCAATAGCGATAGAGGATCAAGTAGTACGAACCCTCGGATGACTAGTAAGTATTGACTGTAAGCGACGAAATGAAAAAAAATATGAAACTACGATAAATGATGCAAACGAAAGGAAATAAGGACGTCTAAAAATTAGATTCACCGAAAACAAAAGACAAAGTAAGAATGACTAGAAGGCAAGGTTGAAGCATGAAAAACTAAGAGAGAGATAGATATTGACTTTAGGAACATTAAAGAAAGTTTTGGACAAAGCGGTAGCAACTGTATGACTGTCAAGAGCCCAGATGGCAAGCCATACTAGGCAAGGAAAGGAAGACTGAAAGCTGCGGGAAACAAACTAGCGGATAGTGTTTAGAAAGCGAAGAGGAAGCTGGTGAAGATGAGATGGGTGACATGATAAAGAAGAATTTGTCGAAGCACTGAAAGATGTGAGTCAAAGTAAGGTCTCTGGAGTAGAAAATACTCCCTCAGAATTATTGAGATCCTTGGGATAGGCAGTCATAACAGAACTACTGCACCAGGTATGCAAGATATATGAGACAGGCGAAATAACCTCAAACTTCAAGACGAATGTAACAACTGCAGTTCCTAAGAAGGCGAGTGCTGACAGGTGCAAATTACCGGACTATCAGTATAAAAGTTATGGTTGCAAAATACGGACAAGGATTATTTCCTGAAAAACGAAAAGAAGAAAACATCGCTATAAACGAAGAATCACAACAACTGTTAAATGATCCATTATTGAAACGACCGATTTCGCAGCTTATGACTCCATCCTCAGGTGTACATCTCAGTAGGGAAATTGGGGATAAGTATTGTCTGTACTGCAAATTAAAAAAGACTGTAGTAAATAACATACGAGAGTGCTCGAAATCAACTCACATAATGTCCACACCAGGGTTAAATGGATGACCCACTGTTCTCGATGAAATCAAAATAAAATATCCGTCGAAGGAACGGTAGTCAGCTAATAAAATCGGCAGAATGATGGAGTCGACCACCGCAGACAGCAAGAGGTTCTACAATAAATAACGTCGGGAGAACAGACAGGATCAAAAATTCAAAGTTTGAAAACAAGGAATTAAATTGTAAGTAATTGGTAAAACTGGAATATAATGACATAAACTCAGCATTAACAGGCAGTAAAAACAGACTGGGGATGGGGGGGGGCGGATGGGGGGAACTATGGGGAAGCAGCTTAACCAAATGACAATGAGTGTGGAAGAAGAGTGATGTTAAGAAAATTCCCAGAACGTGAAATTCAGAGGTCTCATAGCCGGAGCAAACACTAGCGATAGCTGGTGCAATACTGTCCGCGCAGGTGTAAGGAACCCACTGGAAAGCCCTACGTACACACATACTAGGTAACAAGCATGACAGAAGCAATAAATGCTACCAAAGAGCGGAACAGAGAAAGTTGGTTGGCATCCTCACCTGGCTGATTAATACAAACATGGTAAAATATAATCAACCCTGGAACATGAAGTGATCTTGATTGAAGATAAAAGACATTAAATACAGTCTATAATCATCAGGTAAGAGTAATGATGAAAACTTTTAGTTAAAGAAGGTGAGAGATGTAAATGGATCTCAAGAAGAGAGGGGGTGGAGGTGGAAAAAACTGGTACAGGCCGACGTTGGGGAAGAACAGTTTGGGCTCTAGAACATGCGTGGCAATACTGACCATATGATGTATTTTTGAAGTTGAGGTGAACAAAGATATAACTACGTTTATAGCATTTGTAGATTTAGAGAAAGCTGAGTTGGAGAAAGCTTTTTACGTAGGTACTATAGTTATAAGACTTGAGGGGCAGTTATAAGAGTAGAGGGACGTGAAAGGGAAGCAGCGATTGAGAAGGGAGTGGGATGGGGTTGGAGCCTATCCCCGATGATATTCATTCTGTACGTGGAGCAAGCAGTGAAGAAATAAATAACGTCTGGAGAACAGACAGGATCTAAAATTCAAAGTTTGAAGACAAGGAATTAAATTGTAAGTAATTGGTAAAACTGGAATATAATGACATAAACTCAGCATTAACAGCCAGTAAAAACAGACTGGGGAGGGGGGAGGATGGGGGGAACTATGGGGAAACAGCTTAACCAAATGACAATGAGTGTGGAAGAAGGGTGATGTTAAGAAAATTCCCAGAACGTGAAATTCAGTGGTCTCATAGCCGGAGCAAACACTAGCGATAGCTGGTGCAATACTGTCCGCGCAGGTGTAAGGAACCCACCGGAAAGCCCTACGTACACACATACTAGGTAACAAGCGACACCACGCGAGCATGACAGAAGCAATAAATGCTACCAAAGAGCGGAACAGAGAAAGTTGGTTGGCATCCTCACCTGGCTGATTAATACAAACATGGTAAAATATAATCAACCCTGGAACATGAAGTAACCTTGATTGAAGATAAAAGACATTAAATACAGTCTATAATTATCAGGTAAGAGTAATGATGAAAACTTTTAGTTAAAGAAGGTGAGAGATGTAAATGGATCTCAAGAAGAGAGGGGGTGGAGGTGGAAAAAACTGGTACAGGCCGACGTTGGGGAAGAACAGTTTGGGCTCTAGAACATGCGTGGCAATACTGACCATATGATGTATTTTTGAAGTTGAGGTGAACAAAGATATAACTACGTTTATAGCATTTGTAGATTTAGAGAAAGCTGAGTTGGAGAAAGCTTTTTACGTAGGTACTATAGTTATAAGACTTGAGGGGCAGTTATAAGAGTAGAGGGACGTGAAAGGGAAGCAGCGATTGAGAAGGGAGTGGGATGGGGTTGGAGCCTATCCCCGATGATATTCATTCTGTACGTGGAGCAAGCAGTGAAGAAATAAATAACGTCTGGAGAACAGACAGGATCTAAAATTCAAAGTTTGAAGACAAGGAATTAAATTGTAAGTAATTGGTAAAACTGGAATATAATGACATAAACTCAGCATTAACAGCCAGTAAAAACAGACTGGGGAGGGGGGAGGATGGGGGGAACTATGGGGAAACAGCTTAACCAAATGACAATGAGTGTGGAAGAAGGGTGATGTTAAGAAAATTCCCAGAACGTGAAATTCAGTGGTCTCATAGCCGGAGCAAACACTAGCGATAGCTGGTGCAATACTGTCCGCGCAGGTGTAAGGAACCCACCGGAAAGCCCTACGTACACACATACTAGGTAACAAGCGACACCACGCGAGCATGACAGAAGCAATAAATGCTACCAAAGAGCGGAACAGAGAAAGTTGGTTGGCATCCTCACCTGGCTGATTAATACAAACATGGTAAAATATAATCAACCCTGGAACATGAAGTAACCTTGATTGAAGATAAAAGACATTAAATACAGTCTATAATTATCAGGTAAGAGTAATGATGAAAACTTTTAGTTAAAGAAGGTGAGAGATGTAAATGGATCTCAAGAAGAGAGGGGGTGGAGGTGGAAAAAACTGGTACAGGCCGACGTTGGGGAAGAACAGTTTGGGCTCTAGAACATGCGTGGCAATACTGACCATATGATGTATTTTTGAAGTTGAGGTGAACAAAGATATAACTACGTTTATAGCATTTGTAGATTTAGAGAAAGCTGAGTTAGAGAAAGCTTTTTACGTAGGTACTATAGTTATAAGACTTGAGGGGCAGTTATAAGAGTAGAGGGACGTGAAAGGGAAGCAGCGATTGAGAAGGGAGTGGGATGGGGTTGGAGCCTATCCCCGATGATATTCATTCTGTACATGGAGCAAGCAGTGAAGAAATAAATAACGTCTGGAGAACAGACAGGATCTAAAATTCAAAGTTTGAAGACAAGGTATTAAATTGTAAGTAATTGGTAAAACTGGAATACAATGACATAAACTCAGCATTAACAGCCAGTAAAAACAGACTGGGGAGGGGGGAGGATGGGGGGAACTATGGGGAAACAGCTTAACCAAATGACAATGAGTGTGGAAGAAGGGTGATGTTAAGAAAATTCCCAGAACGTGAAATTCAGTGGTCTCATAGCCGGAGCAAACACTAGCGATAGCTGGTGCAATACTGTCCGCGCAGGTGTAAGGAACCCACTGGAAAGCCCTACGTACACACATACTAGGTAACAAGCGACACCACGCGAGCATGACAGAAGCAATAAATGCTACCAAAGAGCGGAACAGAGAAAGTTGGTTGGCATCCTCACCTGGCTGATTAATACAAACATGGTAAAATATAATCAACCCTGGAACATGAAGTGATCTTGATTGAAGATAAAAGACATTAAATACAGTCTATAATCATCAGGTAAGAGTAATGATGAAAACTTTTAGTTAAAGAAGGTGAGAGATGTAAATGGATCTCAAGAAGAGAGGGGGTGGAGGTGGAAAAAACTGGTACAGGCCGACGTTGGGGAAGAACAGTTTGGGCCCTAGAACATGCGTGGCAATACTGACCATATGATGTATTTTTGAAGTTGAGGTGAACAAAGATATAACTACGTTTATAGCATTTGTAGATTTAGAGAAAGCTGAGTTAGAGAAAGCTTTTTACATAGGTACTATAGTTATAAGACTTGAGGGGCAGTTATAAGAGTAGAGGGACGTGAAAGGGAAGCAGCGATTGAGAAGGGAGTGGGATGGGGTTGGAGCCTATCCCCGATGATATTCATTCTGTACATGGAGCAAGCAGTGAAGAAAATCAAGTAAAAATATGCAGGTAGAATTAAAGTTTAGAGAAAAAAATAAAAACTTTGATGTTTGCCGAGGACATTATAATACTATCAGAAACGGCAAAAACTTGGAAGAGCAGTTAATGGATAGCGCTCTGAAATGAAATTGTAAAATGAACGTCTGAAATTAGACTAGGAAACAGGATACTCCATGTAGTAGATAATTTTTGCAATTCGGGCCAAATAACTGAGGATATAAAAAGCAAATTATCAAAAGCATTTGCATTTGGTGAGCATCTGACACAAATTTAAGTGTTCGGAAGTCTTTCCAAAGTATTTCTATGAAGTATAGCCTTGTAGGATGTATGTAGTTCAGACACGAAGAGTATTGAAGCGTTTGAACTGTCTCGCTACATAAGAATCCTGAAAATTAGCTGGGTAAATCGAATAACTAATGAAGACGTACTGAATCTAATTTGCGAGAAAATGAACTTATGACACGTCTTGACTGCATGAAGGGATACGTTGCTGCGACTCGTCCTTAGATAACAAATAATTGTCAGTTTGGAAATGGAAGGAAGTTGGGGGGGGGGGGGGAGGAGGGGTAAAAACTGTAGAGGGAGACCAAAAGATGAATATAATAAGAAAGTTCAAATGGATGTAGGTTGCAGTAGTTATTCGGAGCTGAAGAAGCTTGCACAGGGTAGACTAGCTTGAAGATGTATCTGAAACCAGTCTTCGGGCTGAAGACCACAACAACATAACAACAACAACAAAATTGAAAATGCAAAACGTCTCGTTGATTATCAAAACCTATGCAGCAATTACAATGAGTTGGCAAGTTATGGGATAGCGAGATGCACATATTCAGATGGAGGTAATATAGTGTACACAAAATTTAAAGGAGCAGTGCATTGCCGTAACTGTCATTCGCACTCAGGTGATTCTTGTTTATAAGCTTTACCACGTGTAGTGCCAGTACAGCGCGAACTGTAGTTGGTGCCAGACATACCCGACATGGCATTTCGGGAATCGTTAGGGAATTAAGTATTCCGAGATCCATAATATCAAGAGTGTGCCGAGCGTACCATATTTCAGGCATTGCCTCTCACCACGGACAACACAGTGATCGAAGGCCTCCACCTAACGAACGAGAGCAGTGTTGTAACGGCGACCGGAACAGTCGCGGGGTTGAAGTGACGGAAAACGCGGCGGGACCGGCGGAGAGGCCCGCGGACAACAACACAGCTGGAGAGCACGGACACGACCAACGAAAGACCTTAGAACAACAACAAGAACGAAACAACAGAGTCAAGAAAACCTAACTAGACAACCACGTCAACTCGTAAACAAAACACGAAAGTAAATACGGAGCACAGCGATATGCCCTGAGACGTACGTAAGGTTAGACTGTCAGGCTGAGCTTTTTTTTTTCTCTTTCTTTTATTGATTTTCAATTCCCACCGAAGGGGGCGGGCTGGCAGCAGCTTAGTACACTGCTCTACGGCCTACAGACTTTTATTTTAGAAACGGAAGAAGAAAAGAAACAAGAGTAACAGGCGATAAAACGGTGACGTAAAGTGTAAAATGGCGGAAAAATGGGGAAAGTTAAAACAGAAAGCAAAAGGGGTTGGCAATGTTAATAAAAGACACAGAAATCAGACGAGTAACATAGTACACACACAATTAAAAAACACGGCGACAGTCTGGTTTCTGTTCACAAGAGATAAAAAGCACACCCAGCCACAGTATGATGGCCGTTCACAACACTTCCCAAAAAACACAAAACGGAACACTCACTGTAAAACACTGCACGAAAAGGGCGGCACAAAGATGACACTCCCGAGCCAAGGGCAGATGGGGGGGGGGGGGCTGGACGAGGGGGAAGAACAAGGAGGGAGGAAGGAAAAAAAACGAAAAGGGGGGGGAACCAAGGAGGGAGAGGACTAATAAAGGGGAAGAGGGGCAGGGCAGACGCGAGAGGGAATGAGAGAAGGCAGAGGAGGGAAATGAAAAAAGACTCGGGGGAGAGAAGGGGGCAGAGACAGGGGAGGAGGGGAAAAAAGAGGATGGAAGGGGGGGAGAGGGAGCCCGGGAAAAGAACAGAGGAAAGGAGAGGGAGTGAGGATCAGAGTTGATAGGAGGGATAAATGGAGGGAGAGAGGGCATCATCCGGGAGGGGGAGCTGATGGAAGCCACCTTGGGAAAGGAGATGAAGGGTGTAGAGATGGAGGGTAGGGGGGACACAACAGTGAAGACGGGGCAGGGGGCGGGGATGGGAGAGGAGAGGAGCAACCAGGGGGTGAGGGGGATCAAGGCGGCGGGAGGTGTAGAGGATGCGGATATGTTCAAGCAATAGGAGCAGATGGGGGAAAGGAATGAGATCATAGAGGATCCGCGTGGGGGACAGGAGGCGTATACAGAAGACGCTGCGGAGTGCATGACGCTCAAGGATCTGGAAGGACTTATAGAATTTGGGGGGGGGGGGCAGATATCCAGGCAGGACTGGCATAACAGAGGATGGGACGGATTAAGGATTTGTAACTGTGGAGGACGGTAGAGGGGTGCAACCCCCATGTCCGGCCAGAGACGAGTTTGAGGAGTCGGAGGCGGTTGTGGGCTTTGGATTGGATGGAGCGGAGATGAGGGATCCAGGTGAGGTGACGGTCAATGGTGAGGCCAAGGTAGGTGAGGGTGGGGGTGAGGCGGACAGGACGGGTGCAGACAGTAAGGGAGAAATCCAGGAGCCAGAAGGAGCGAGTGGTACGACCTACGATGATTGCCTGTCAGGCTGAGCGAGAAGCAGGCACTTAAGTACGCTATCAGGGACGCCGCTACTAGCCGCTGCAACAACGTGTTCCACTGTGGCGACCTCACTCTAAATACGGGCCAGGAGGCGCGCGCCGCCACAGTTTACGGTGAGATGGTGCAGAGACCTCTAGGGGTCTTCGACGTCCATTGGCGGAGATTCAAATTCCGCGGCGCGCGGTACCAGAAGCAGTGACGTTTGCGTTGAGTTGCCAGTTCTAACAGACGAGCAACACTGCGTGAAGTAACAATAGGAATCAATGTGGGACGTACGACGAACGTATCCGTTAGGGCAGCGAAATTTTACGTTATGGGCTACGGCAGCAGAGGACCGACGCGAATGCCTTTGCTAACAGTACGACATCGCCTGTTTTGCGCTTGTGACTTTATCATTTGGACCCTAGGCGACTGAATAACCATGATCTGTTCAGCTGAGTCCCGACTTTAGTTGATAAGAGTTGATGGTAGTGTTTAAGTGAGACGAGAACGCCAGGAAGCCATGGATCCAAGGTGTCAAGAAGACACTGTGCAAGCTGTTGGTGGTTCCATGATGGTGTGAGCTATGCTTACGTGGAATGGAGTGGGTCCTTTGGTCCACCAGAACCCATCGTTCATTGTAAATAGTTATGTTCGGCTTCTTGGAGACCATATACAAACGTTTATGGACTTCATGTTTGCAAACAACGATGGAGTTTTTATGGATGACAACGTGCTATGTCATCAGGTCACAACAGTTTGCGATTGGTTTGACAAACATTTTGGACAATTAGAGCGAATTATTTGGCCACCCAGATCGTCCAACACAAATCCCATCGAGCATTTATGAGATGTAATCGAGAGGTCACTTGGTTCACGAAATCCTTCACTGTTAACACCTTCATAGTTAAGGACGTCTACAGATGCAGCATGGCCCAGTATTTCTGCAGGGGACTTCCAACGACTGGTTGAGTCCACGCCACGTCAAAAATGGTTCAAATGGCTCTGAGCACTATGGGACTTAATATCTGAGGTCATCAGTCCCCTAGAACTTAGAACGACTTAAACCTAACAAACCTAAGGACATCACGCACATCCAGGCAGGATTCGAACCTGCGACCGCAGCGGTCGCGCGGTTCCAGACTGTAGTGTCTAGAACCGCTCGGCCACACCGGCCGGCACGCCACGTCGAGCTGCTTTCTACGCTGTTAGGAGGTATCCGATGTCCTGTCACCTCAGTGTATATAGATCTGAATGGAAGGTAGTTCAGTATCCACAGTATGCAAGAAGTGGTGTTTCCCATTTTACATCTGTTTTTTTTTGTGTTGTGGTGTTATTTTTTCAAAATCTAAGAAGTTTCGCTACGACGTTGAGACCTGATCTACTTGCCTCGTCTTAGCAATGTACTGCCATCTTCAGCAGCTGAAATGTTATTGTATTACCTTGTGGTTTTACATGTGTAAGTAGGCTGTTTATGTTTTCTTATTGGTAACGCCACCTCTGTATAAAAATCACTGGCTGTGCTGTGTGCAGTCTGTGTCTAGTTTGCATTGTTGTCTGCCATTGTAGTGTTGGGCAGCGGCAGCTGGATGTGAACAGTGCGTAGCGTTGCGCAGTTGGAGGTGAGCCGCCAGCAGTGGTGGATGTGGGGAGAGAGATGGCGAAGTTTTGTAATTTGTCATGAACTGCTATATATATTATGACTATTAAGGTAAATACATTGTTTGTTCTCTATTAAAATGTTTCATTTGCTAACTATGCCTATCAGTAGTTAGTGCCTTCCGTAGTTTGAATCTTTTATTTAGCTGGCAGTAGTGGCGCTCGCTGTATTGCAGTAGTTCGAGTAATGAAGATTTTTGTGAGGTAAGTGATTTCTGAAAGGTATAGTTTAATCTTACTCAGGGCCATTCTTTTGCAGGGATCTTTGAAAGTCAGATTGCATTGCGCTAAAAAATACTGTGTCAGTTTAAGCACAGTCGTGTATAATTGTTCAAAGGGGACGTTTCACATGATGCCAGTGCAATGCATTTGTTAACTGGTGAATGTTTTTTTTTCTTATAGGATACTGTAATGGAAATGCCTTTCATGTTTTATAAATTGCGTGGGAGTAACTTACTTCAAGAAATGCAGCGACCAGTCATTTGTTATTCAGTTTCATTTATGCCAAAGTCCGTACCGTTAGATGAATGGTCAGAATGTATGACTGCCACGCAGTGGGTCCGCTTCCGATTCCTGGCCGGATCAAAGGTTTTCTCTTATCGGGGACTCTGTGTTGTATTGTCTTTATCATCATCGACATGCAAGTCGTCCAGTGTGGCGTCAACCGAAAAGACTGGCAACTCGGCGGCCGATCTTCCCCTCGAGGGAACCCCCGGCCATCAATGCCATAAGATCATTTCACTTTTTATCTTCCAAAAAGCATTTCGAGCTTTCACCCATCTCCAGTTAATGTAATCGATATACACATATATCTCGTCAGTATGTTTACAGGTACATACTGACGATATACAGGGTGTTTCACTAAATGTGTTTGCCTCTGTAAGTTACGAAGCAATAGGCGACGGAAATATTTATTGCGGTCACCATAAGAAATGTTGCACTGTCTGCGGCGCTATGAACATAGTTTATTGTGTTATTATTAAAAGAGTTACAGCAAAAAGATACAATTTTTTTTAATGGAACAGTAGTTGTTTCTATCATGCACTGGAATCAGTAACACCAGCTGTGTATACATTCATTTGAATTACGTTCCTATCGCATTTAGACCGAGCGAGGTGGCGCAGTGGTTAGACACTGGACTCGCGTTCGGGAGGACGACGGTTCAATCCCGCGTCCGGCCATCCTGATTTAGGTCTTCCGTGATTTCCCTAAATCACTCCAGGCAAATGCCGGGATGGTTCCTCTGAAAGGGCACGGCCGACTTCCTTCTCCATCCTTCCCTAATCCGATGAGACCGATGACCACGCTGTCTGGTCTCCTTCCCCAAAACCAACCAACCAACATTTAGTTTTGAAGCTGCAACCCTTCAAAGTTTCAGGGGCAGATACCAGACACGCTGTGCATAACGCAATGGGCCCTATAAGTGTGGTGCGGCCGAGTTGTAACGTCGCCTGTGTCACGGAGCGAGAAGCTTCCTCGATGCGCTGTTAGACTGCCGACTGTCGCAGCACACGGCCGTATACTCGACAGTTCGTGCAACGCAAACAAATGGGGCTCAATATACCACGTCGGGTGAAGGTGGCATACACGAACAACGAGTACTTTGACATGCTGATGCTCCGCTAGTGCCGACACGATGCCACTGAAGCAGCCATGGCGTACGCCGTGAGATGTTTTAGACGAAGAACTCCGGCAGTCACTACGTTCTTACGTGCCGAACAATGACTTCGGGAAACAGGCAGCTTGGTAATGCATCGCAGTAACAGACGAAGAAATGCAAGAAGTGAAGAGACAGAGGTGTTTGTTTTAGCTGCAGTACACCACGATCCTCATGTCAGTTTACGAACCGTTGTGGCAGTCGCTGGTGTCAGTCTCAAATCTGTGTGGCGGATAGTACACGGCCACAGGTTTCACCCGTACCACCTGTCGCTGATCCAGGAGCTGCATGGGAGTGATTTCCGTGCGAGAATTACATTCTGTGAATGGGTCATGCGTAATTTCACGCTGGAGTCTTGACAAGGTGTTATGTTCTCTGATGAGTCCACGTTCACACACTGCGGTGCAGTGAATCACCATTTAGTGCGCTACTGGGCCGCAGACAATCCTCGGTGGGTAGGACCTGTTGACCGTCAACGTGGGTGGTCTATTAATGTATGGTGTGGAATCCTTGGGGATGAAATCTTCGGTCCACATTACTTCCCAGGTACACAGACAGGTGAATTATATCGCGCGTTTATAGTCGTCAGTTTGGGTGGTCTCCTTGAACATGTGTGTCTACACACGAGAGTCCATATGTGGTGGCAGCACGATGGTCACCCAGCCCATTCTGCGCGTGCTGTTGCGGAAGAACTAAGCAACTGATTTGCAGGAAGGTGGTTGGGGCGCCATGGTCCTCATTCATGGCGCCGCAAGGTCGCCCGATTTAACACCATTAGATTTCTTTCTGTGGGAATATCTAAAGGATTGTGTTTATGTCACTGAGCCGCACATCCCCAGATGATCTAAAACGGCGCATCGAGGACGCATGTTACTCCGTGACACCACCGATGTTACATCTCGTCCGCAGATCCTTTAGAAGGAGCATTGCACTGTACATTAAGGAACATGGACACACATTTGAACATCTCATTTAAATCAACTTCCGACCGCCAGAACATCCATCACCCCACCACACGTACAGCGTCAGGAATTTGCCGCTGAAAGTTTGAAGGGTTGTAGCTCCCAAACTAAAAGTGATATGAATGTAATTTAAATTGATGTATACACAGCTGGTGTTACTGATTACAGTGCATGATAGAAACAACTATTGTTCCATTTAAAAAATGGTATCTTTTTGCTGTAACTCTTTAGATAATAATAGCCGACCGAAGTGGCCGAGCGGTTCTAGCGCTACAGGCTGGAACCGCGCGACCACTACGGTCGCAGGTTCGAATCCTGCCTCGGGCATGGATGTGTGTGATGTCCTTAGGTTAGTTAGGTTTAAGTAGTTCTAAGTTCTAGGGGACTGATGACCTCAGCAGTTAAGTCCCATAGGGCTCAGAGCCATTCGAACCATTTTTTTTTATTTAGATAATAACACAATAAACTAGGTTCATAGCTCCACAGACAGTTTAGCGTTTCTTATGGTGACCTACCGCAATAAACATTTCCGTCGCCTATTACTTCGTGACTTACAGAGGCAAACACATTTAGTGAAACACCATACATATATATAGCTGATGGGGCAGCCGAACACTGTTCAAAAACTGAAAGCGCGGGTAGCAAGCTTGGCAGGCCACATTGCTAGGAGACCAGAAAACTCTCGGGCAAAAGCCGTTCTTATGGGAAGACCTGATGGTACCCGCCCAATCGGAAGACCCAGGAAGCGACTGGAGAATGAGATACAGAAAGACCTTTGCCAGTGACAACTGGATCCAAAGTGCACAAGATCGGCATCTATGGAGGAGCATTGTGAGGTCGGCGCATGATCTACAGGCTCCTCGATCGCCGATTTGATGACGATGATCGTCAGTACGTCACTCTTAATGACTGAATTTTAGACGCCCTATTCGAAGTAACAGTTTGTTTAGCTGCCACGTTTACCAAGTTGTATACTTAGGTTTCATTAATAGGCAGTTCTGATTACTTCTCTTCTATAACTTGTAGCTACTTTCTCCACTTAAATGGGTATCAAAAACCCTTTTAGTTTCACTAATGCAGAACAGCGTTACCTATGTGGCCGACTTACGCGCTTACAGCAGAAGTACATTTAAAGTCATTTTAGACGGAACGTGTAAGACAAATACCAACTGACTTCAATAAGCATCTTCGCATAGACAAAGCCATGTAAAACCTATCTGGCTGCTGTATTTATTCAAGTAATTCCTCCAAAACCACCTTTTGCGTGGATAAATTAATGTGTGAGAACCACTAAAACTCTGTTTACTCTCACAAATTTCGTTAAATAGTTGCAGAGCTGAAACAATTCCTTAGTAACATGTATCAGGTCACTTTACGGCCATTTATTTCTTGATTTTCTTCTAGGCACTACAGAAGTTTAAAGAGTGACTTGCACTACTGTTTATCAGCGGCAAATCGCCAAGTGGGATATCTCAGTCTTCTGAGCAGAACACAGACCGTACATCGCTGAGTCCGGGTCCTTCTTTAGAAACTCATTCCGGGCCGCCGCTCTTGGCCTAGACGATAACGATGACAGCAGAGTCAATACGTTATTGACCGTCGGATGTGGCCTTAATAGGACGCTGGCTCCACTGGCCAGGTGAGTGCTTCCGTGCCTGTTGTTTTGGCAGTCGTGCGCGTGGCAGTGGCGCTTCTCCCGGCACAAGGGTCGCTAATGGACGTGATCAGGTGACGTGGGCCACGAGCGCTGACAGTGGGCTATTCCTCAAGGCTCTGCCAGCGAGTTGGGTGTGACGAGAGCGCTGATCTACTAGCACACGTCCGGCGCGTTTCCGGCTAATGGATTCGTTATCTCGCACGAGATGATCCCTGCTGAGAGTTGTCTCGGGGGCAGATTAATGAACGGCGTGCAGAAACGTGGCGAACGTCTGTAGCAGTATAGTTAGGCATGACCGCATCACAAAGTGATTGCCGGAGAGTCGAGTACAGGATCCGTGTTGCGAGCTTGCAGGAACGCAGCAATATACACTCCTGGAAATTGAAATAAGAACACCGTGAATTCATTGTCCCAGGAAGGGGAAACTTTATTGACACACTCCTGGGGTCAGATACATCACATGATCACACTGACAGAACCACAGGCACATAGACAGAGGCGACAGAGCATGCACAATGTCGGCACTAGTACAGTGTATATCCACCTTTCGCAGCAATGCAGGCTGCTATTCTCCCATGGAGACGATCGTGGAGATGCTGGATGTAGTCCTGTGGAACGGCTTGCCATGCCATTTCCACCTGGCGCCTCAGTTGGACCAGCGTTCGTGCTGGGCGTGCAGGCCGCGTGAGACGACGCTTCATCCAGTCCCAAACATGCTCAATGGGGGACAGATCCGGAGATCTTGCTGGCCAGGGTAGTTGACTTACACCTTCTAGAGCACGTTGGGTGGCACGGGATACATGCGGACGTGCATTGTCCTGTTGGAACAGCAAGTTCCCTTGCCGGTCTAGGAATGGTAGAACGATAGGTTCGATGACGGTTTGGATGTACCGTGCGCTATTCAGTGTCCCCTCGACGATCACCAGTGGTGTACGGCCAGTGTAGGAGATCGCTCCCCACACCATGATGCCGGGTGTTGGCCCTGTGTGCCTCGGTCGTATGCAGTCCTGATTGTGGCGCTCACCTGCACGGCGCCAAACACGCATACGACCATCATTGGCACCAAGGCAGAAGCGACTCTCATCGCTGAAGACGACACGTCTCCATTCGTCCCTCCATTCACGCCTGTCGCGACACCACTGGAGGCGGGCTGCACGATGTTGGGGCGTGAGCGGAAGACGGCCTAACGGTGTGCGGGACCGTAGCCCAGCTTCATGGAGACGGTTGCGAATGGTCCTCGCCGATACCCCAGGAGCAACAGGGTCCCTAATTTGCTGGGAAGTGGCGGTGCGGTCCCCTACGGCACTGCGTAGGATCCTACGGTCTTGGCGTGCATCCGTGCGTCACTGCGGTCCGTTCCCAGGTCGACGGGCACGTGCACCTTCCGCCGACCACTGGCGACGACATCGATGTACTGTGGAGACCTCACGCCCCACGTGTTGAGCAATTCGGCGGTACGTCCACCCGGCCTCCCGCATGCCCACTATACGCCCTCGCTCAAAGTCCGTCAACTGCACATACGGTTCACGTCCACGCTGTCGCGGCATGCTACCAGTGTTAAAGACTGCGATGGAGCTCCGTATGCCACGGCAAACTGGCTGACACTGACGGCGGCGGTGCACAAATGCTGCGCAGCTAGCGCCATACGACGGCCAACACCGCGGTTCCTGGTGTGTCCGCTGTGCCGTGCGTGTGATCATTGCTTGTACAGCCCTCTCGCAGTGTCCGGAGCAAGTATGGTGGGTCTGACACACCGGTGTCAATGTGTTCTTTTTTCCATTTCCAGGAGTGTAAAATTTATGTTGTGATGTATTATACTACTCAGCTTAGGAAGCTTGAAAGGTCTCTGTTGAATTCCTTTCATGTTTAATTTCTTAAATCTGTTGTCATTTACGGCTTAAATTCCTCTTCTAAATTTACTGTGGCGTTTCTGACTATCTGGGAGGAGACTGAGTAGTGGAACGTGTTACTTTTACACATAAACAAGAACGATCTGTCACACTATTACACTTTAAAACACAGTTGATATGTAATTCATGTCACACAGTCTCATACGAAACCTACATCCGCTTTCTTTTATATACTGTATATGATAAGATACTGTCATCCCCCTTCCCTTCTGTGTGAGAGGATGAATGAGCAAATGTATTTCTAGTTGCATGCTTGAGGGTAGCAGACAAGCCTGTCTGCTAGAGAACAGTAGGACCAACGTCGGAACATGTAGCTACGCTTTCTAAATGCAAAGAGGTTTCTATCCTTAGTATGGTCCTGTCCGTCCGTTGTCATGTTGGTATAGGAAGCTGCCCCTCTGGCCACTTCCGTTTGTATTTGTGAGCCATCCCTCAGGAAGGGACCAGGCAGTCTGTCCGTGGCGAGCGTCTGAAGTGGTAAGATCTCCGGCTAAGCGCTTGCATGCTAAGTCCGTAGGACAATGGATTTCTTAAGTTCAGCCTAACTGAAAATTTAATCACTTTTATTTCAGGTTTAGCTCTAAAATATCTAATGTTATCTTAAATTGCAACGCAGTATATTTCGAGTGTGAAGTTCAGAATATTTTCCAGTAGTTGCTTTGTCACTACTTTGTGAGTAAAGTGGAACCACGTGTTGATCAGTAAATCTAACTAAGATCATCAATCTTAAATGCGAGTGTGCGTGAGATTATAACATCTCGTCTTGACAATATTTTTCAATACAGCAACTTTTCTTTATGTTCAACCCACGTGGGGTGTACTTTGTGAGACCACTACCACGTGCTTATATAATTGTTTGACCCGTCAGGTTAATAGTAAGACGTTAGCAACCAGTTCGAGGTTTTTCTTTTGTAAATTGCTTTTCGATCTAATTTATTTTAATTATCAAAATTATTGTGGAGTTACACGCTTTGTGTAAAGCAAGTTGACCACGTGAAGCATGTGGTGTAATCATCGAAGTAGCCCTCATCTATTCTTTTTGCGAAGATTTCACAGAGAGTTATTATGAATTTAGTATACCAGTGTGTGGTAATTACATGACGGACAGGATTGTGCTACGAGTGTAACTTCTTTGGGTGAAAATTGAATCGGTTGGTTGTGGTTAATTTCCTCTTGCATATGTTTCAACGTTCATCGTGTGTTATTTTATGAATGTAGTGTTGTATGCAGTCTCCCAATCTTGGCTCCATATTTGATGTGTTCCGTATGATTACAAACTCGCATTTTCACAATTCTAAATAAGGCACCAGTTTAGTTTAATGTGCTGAAATTTCAATGATCAATGTTAAAATAAATTTCCAAATATAAATTAATTTATTTCTTTTTATTTAAATTATCTTTTGTATATACATATATCACCGGTTGTCGTATGACTATTAAAAGATTATAATTAATGTTAGTCTGGTTGCGAATTTGGTAAGCTAGACTGGATACCTGGTGAAACAGTTGCGCACTAATGCAAGGTTAACTTCCCCAGACAGCTCACAGCTTTTAACCCGCTTTTATTGTCTATCAGTACCGCTTTCATAGCAAATTAAAGTAACAACCTTACAAGCTAATGCACATTTATTAACTATAAACAGTGTTCCTTAGCGCAGTATTAGCACTAAGTAACAAATAAAGCGATACGCGTGTCCCAGCTGCCAGAACATAATGAAAGTAATAACTTTATTAAGATAACATTTTGTCAAAGTCGAGGAGCGTAAGGTCAATGCTCCCTATAAAACAAATATATCTTAAAAGACGAGTGAGTGCAATGCTCATTATTTTCTCTGTACTCTTAATTGAGCTGAGCAAACTCAATGCTGTTGCTAATGTGACGGGTAAGAATATTGCTTATTTCATGAAAGAACGGGGGAATGCTACACCATTTAGGTACGCCAGAGTTTGAGGAAAAGAAACGGATTTTCCCATACTGATTGAGCGACGTCTCATTGTCTCGTCCACTGACGTCCGAACAGAATAGGCAAAACTGTTTTGTCAGTTATTCTTTGGAGAAAGCAGTGATGGCATGGAACCTACAGCTCAACCGACGAAAGCATGAAGCTGGGCGCAGACATACTTCTACGAAAACTCCCAGGGGAACTTAGGCCTTTCTTAAGAGATTCAATGAACACCACTTGCCGACAAAGACGTCCAAGAGGACATCCCAGGATAATAGCTGCAGAGCGTTCCTCGTAGCAACTGTGCCTTCAGTACACACTAAATAAAACTTAACTCGAAATGGTGGCAAAAATGAAACAATATCACGTAACAATACGTGACAACAACGTCAAAGTTTATTTATTTTGATATTACGTGACCAGCACAAAAGTTATTCTAAAGCAAGTAACGTACATCTATCGTATACTTAGATCAAAAATTGAAAATCTGCTGCTCTTCTCATCGACTAATTTCATAAGTATGCAACTTGTCACTCCTCTGGTTTCCAAAGATACACTTTATATGTGCTGTCATACTGTGGTCATCGGTCGAATCTCTGGACGATGAATGCGTGACATATCTTGCTCGTGTCATGGACTTCGGATAGGGTGAGCCAATCAGACAAAGGGCAGCCAATTTTTCATTGTACTCCGTACAGTGAGGTGATGGACGGTGGTTCAGTTTTTCCACCCACGCTACATCATACTTGTTGGGTGAGATAGCAACTTGCTCGTAGCTTAACCGATGCTTTTCTCGCAAAGCAGAATACGTTTGTTTATTGAGTGATAATTTACCGGAATAATTTCTCATGTGGTGTGCTTGTTCAAAGTAAAATGGAAGTTAACTTTCCTGTGTGATAACTTCGGAATCGTGTGTCAACGTGAATAGTGACATGCACTCGTGCTTCATTCACCCGTCAGCATTCGTTGCATTAACTACCTCACTCACTCAGTTATAAGCGCTTAGAACCCCTTGTCACACTATTTTATGAACATTGTGAAACCTTGGTATATTAAGACGCGTTTTGTAAAACCTGAGAGTGCTTCTAGTTGCCTGTGTCAGTCTACTTGTTATGCTTGTTACATAACTCAAATAGTGAACATTTTTCGTATTTGTTCTCTTACTATTTTGAAACACGCCTTGTTTGTTCTTGGAACCACATGGTTTCACATGTTGACGACGAGGACTGATCGTATTGCGACTCTCTGTCCTATTTAATGGCTCTTTTTAAACAAACAATGCTCTCGCTTCGCAGTGCCACACTTAATTCTCTTGTTTTACGTAATATTTGAGGTTTACGGTCAGTATTTGTGTCGTAGTTTGCTGATGAATCCAATTTCACTGCAGCTCTATTTGTCAGATATTATCAATAATTGCGTCGAAAGTCAGCAGAACTCAGAGATAAATATTTTTGCTTTTGTCTATCGCAGTCAGCGCAGATATTTCCTGCACCTGCATATATACAGTATGATCCTGGACCCCCAAACAAACATTTGGAAGTGGGGAACCAGGTGTCTGCAGAAGGTTATTCGGGTTAAAACATGCTTATGACCTCAGAGATCTCAATGTGTTACCTTTCTCACCCGCCGATGTAAACTGTAGACAATTCCCAGTATTACTTTCTTGTTTGGCCTGTTGGACGACACGCTCATAGTCACGATGAAGATTTATGCTTTCAGCACGACGAAGAGCTGCCTCATGTCACCACAAGCTCTTAGTCTTGTAATTACCTAAATTAATAATGTTCCAGAATTCAAACAGAAGAATATGCAGACGTGCAACCCAACTATACAGGCTAATCCATAGCTCTGGAACAACCCTTCTAAACAAAAGCCTTCTACAGCTCATAAAGGGTAACAATTACTGAACTACATAAAGAAACGTAAATTAGTTGCAAACTACGGCGTGCACACACTTAATTCAACATGTAAACGTCACTACAGATATTCGGATTTAGGTTATGATTTTTTGATATGCCTGCCACCATTGACGATGACGTGGCGCAAACGAATAGCGAAATTCCGCATGACCCGCTGAAGTGTCGGATCATCGATGCTGTCGATGATCTCCAGAACGTCTGTTTTCAGCTCAGCGATAGTTTTGGGGTTATTGCTGTACACCTTATCTCTAATATAGCCCCACAAGACGTAGTCGCATGTCTTCAGATCCGGATATGTGGGAGCCAATCAAGTCCAATGCCAGTGACCTCTGGGCACCCCACAGCCAGAATGTGGTCCCCAAAGTTCACTTCCAGGATATCAAACACTCTCCTGCTTCGATAGGGTCGAGATTAGTCTTGCATGACACGCATACTGTCGAAATCAGGTTCACTTTGGATGGTGGAGATGAAATCATCTTCCAAAACATTCATGTACCGTTCTGCGGTCACTGTGCCATCAAGAAATACAGCAGCGATTATTCCCGGACTGGACATTGCACGTCACACAGTCACATATTGAGGGTGAAGAGACTTCCCGATCGCGAAATGCGGATTCTCGGTCCCCCAAATCCGCCAGTTTTGCTTATTGACGAACCCATCCAAATTAAATGGCCAACAGCATCAAGGAGTGTGCTCAAGCGTGTACTAATTCCCATTATGCCCTGCGGCCAACCGTGCATTCTGAACATTCTAACGCAAACCTTTCAGAAATTATGACGATATTATTTCATGTAATTCAACAATTGTTACCCTGTAACTCTATAAAGCGTTAATTCAAAAAACAATTACAACTCTTCAACGTCTGATACTTTGGTTGCCCGAAGATAACATATCCAAACTGCTCTCAAATTCTTTCCACAACTTTTCCATTACTGTAGCGTTAATGGACTTGGTAACGTCAAAAATCTAGACCTTGAGGCACAAGCGGTATCACTTAGAAACTTCCAGTTGATGAAATTAAAGAGTATGATCTCTGGAGAGAGCTATAGACATAGTAGGGTTAGACATCGACCAATACATTGTCCTGGAAACATGTTACAAAAACAGACTTTCCTCTCTTCGAGAGGCAAGCGGGATATAGAAGTCAGCAAACTGTAACCGGATGTGCGGATGCAGGGGTCAGACTTTCAGAACGAATCAATTTACATGTTGCCGACATTCGGAAGAACATTACCCGGAAAGTCGAACAGACTGACAGGTCATGCATCCGAGTGAGTGAAAAAAATACTCCACACAAGAAAAGATAAGAAAATTGAGGTCCCGTTAGATGACGATCACTATACCTTATGGAGAATTAAATGCGCCAGAGAAAGTTGTGACGTCACGCTTCGTAATGGGAACAGCACATAAGAAAAATCTTTCATACGATTTGTCAGCCTAAAAAAAAGACAGCGATTACGGTTCCTTGATGTGGATATCCTAGTAGTGGGCGCTCTCTTTAATTTGCCGCAAAAGGACATTTCATATTTAATAAATCTGTCGTCGTCTTTTGATTTCGTACACCTCGTTTCAAAGTGCCACACTTGTGATGTCTTTCGCTTTCCATTAACATGTGTTGATATTTAATGATTGTTATGCACGATCATTCGTACTGATGGAGGGAACAAAGGACAACCGTCTCGGGAAGTCTACACCGATGGCTGGCTTGGCTCTGAGCACTATGGGACTTATCATCTGTGGTCATCAATCCCCTAGAACTTAGAACTACTTAAACCTAACTAACCTAAGGACATCACACACATCCATGCCCGAGGCAGGATTCGAATCTGCGACCGTAGCGTCACGCGGTTCCAAACTGAAGCGCCTAGAACCGCACGGACACACCGGCCGGCTCTATACCGATGCCTTAGATACAGTTCCTCCTCTTTATTAGAATAAATCGAATACAGCTTGCAGTAGGAACTGAATTCTAGTTGGTATTCATTTCTTTGTGAAAGATGGGAGTTGAAGCTTGCCAAAATTTGGTCGCTTTCAGTGATACTCCACAACTTATTAAGTCTGAGCTACGAATGTTTGAGAAAACAATAACTGATGTCTTGGGTAAGAATCCAGCAGACGTTACGAGGCACCGGCTTACAGTGGCCCCTGTTGTCGACAGCTGTACTAGAGGCGCTGCCCTCAACAGTAGCTGCTCCGGAAGGCGCCTGAGGAACATTTGGTGGCGCTGGCGCCAGTGCTGGGAAGCAGCGGCGCCAGCAACCTTGTCGCGCCGACAGTGACGCATCGACGTGCCTCGCGACGAGAGCGAACGGGCCGCGTCCATCGATGGAGACGTCACCGGCGTGTCGTCTGTTTTCTGGTTCCGGTACCTGCCTCAAGCCGGTTTGGCCGCCCGTGAAGCGAGAGAAACTGTTCTTTCCGGCCGAAGACCAGCACTTACAAATGGCCTCGACTGCTGCCACTCAGCGCTGTAGTAGCCAGTACGAATCGTGTAGACTGCAAACCTTTCTCCCGTTGACGGGGTCATCGGCGTGGTTAGTTAATGTTTTAATTTCTAATTTCTAGCCGTTTGGGACGAAACTGATGGTTACTTGAGCTCCATGTAAGACATTATTTCATTCCAACTATAAGTAGGCTGTTTAGGTTTTAATATTGGTAACGCCACGTAGCGCTCTGTATGAAAATCACTGGCTGTGCTGTGTGCAGTCTGTGGCATTGTTGTAATATTTGCTATTGTAGTGTTGGGCAGTTGGATGTGAACAGCGCGTAGCGTTGCGCAGATGGAGGTGAGCCGCCAGCAGTGGTGGATGTGGGAAGAGAGATGGCAGAATTTTGAGAGCGGACGATCTGGAATCAGAAACAGTAAATTTGTAATACTATATATATCATGAACTGTTCTAAAGAAGAGAAATTTGTTAACATCGAGTATAGATTTAAGTGTCAGGAAGTCGTTTCTGAAAGTATTTGTATGGAGTGTAGCCATGTATGGAAGTGAAACATGGACGATAAATAGTTTGGACAAGAAGAGAATAGAAGCTTTCGAAATGTGGTGCTACAGAAGAATGCTGAAGATTAGATGGGTAGATTACAAAACTAATGAGGAAGTACTGAATAGGATTGGGGAGAAGAGAAGTTTGTGGCACAACTTGACTAGAAGATGCGACCGGTTGGTAGGACATGTTCTGAGGCATCAAGGGATCACCAATTTAGTAGGATGTAGGTTGCAGTAGGTACTGGGAGATGAAGAAGCTTGCACAGGATAGAGTAGCATGGAGAGCTGTATCAAACCAGTCTCAGGACTGAAGACCACAACAACAACATATCATGAACTGATATATATATATGATGACTTTTGAATATTATTAAGGTAAATACATTGTTTGTTCTCTATCAAAATCTTTCATTTTCTAACTATGCCTCTCTATCAAAATCTTTCATTTCCTAACTATGCCTATCAGTAGTTAGTGCCTTCAGTAGTTAGAATTTTTTATTTAGCTGGCAGTATTGGCGCTCGCTGTATTGCAGTAGTTCGAGTAACGAAGATTTTTGTGAGGTAAGTGATTCATGAAAGGAATAGGTTATTGTTAGTCAGGGCCATTCATTTGTAGGGATTATTGAAAGTCAGATCGCGTTGCGCTAAAAATATTGTGTGTCAGTTTAGTGTTGATCAGAATAAGTAAAGAGTGAAATGTCTTGAGTACGTTCAGTTCTGCTCAGCTGTTTGAAAATCAAATAACATAAGGGGTTCATCAGCACAATCATTCATAAATTTTTCTAAGGGGACGTTTCACAACCAACAGCGGTGACAGATGTTAGCCGTGAAAGTTTTTTTTTTCTTCTTTGCCCGCGGTGAACAGGTTATTCCGGCGTTAGTGAGATAAAAATATTACCAGTTAGAAAGCAATGGGAAGATAAAGCAATTCTGATGCTGCCCGTTGAAAGAAAGGGGCTACGGTCCTGCTGTTTTGTTGGACTGTTTTCGATCCATGTGTTGAATGACGTAAAACGCACAAAAAAGGATAACCACGCCACCAGTCAAACTGAGAAGAAGCTGGCACGTCTCTACGCATCAGCGTAACTCAGTGTCTTAAAACAGGAACGGTCGTGCCAGGACGGTTCAGTGGGGTTCCTATGGCACATAATGAAGATATTCTAATACATGTTACAAAGTTGTACTGTTCTTCAAAGACGTCATCAGCATTGTATATAACCCGTTGCCAGCTAAATGGAAAAAAAAGTCGTAGTACAATCCTAGCACCGCCACTTGCATTGATAGTGCGAGTGGAGCGGTCTATTGTCCGACGAATTTCTGTAACTTTAATCTTCGTTGATCCATTATGGATCGAGGTACGACGGCTGGCATGAACTTCTTGATGCAATAATTTACCAATAGCCGTATGATTTGTAGCAGATTATTTTATTTTATGAACTTCTATGTTCTACCAGTTTCGGCATTACATTGATGCCATCTTCAGGCCCCACTCGTCATAGTCGTAAAATCGCTATACACGGAAGGAGCCATATAACTGGATCCGTGAATCAATCGTCCTGCTACAGCTCTTGGTGGCCAGGCGACACAGACTGAGTGAGTAGCACATAGAAGTTCATAAAATAAAATAAACTGCTACAAATCATACGGCTGTGGGTAAATTATTGCATCAAGAATTTCTGTAACAGTTCTGAAGTGAATGACGAATGACATGCAATGCTTCCTTAAATTTAAGAATCAATTTGAAGCCACAAGGGCTTAAGTCCAGGTAAAGCACTTCCCAGCCCCAACGATCAAACAAATCAGTAACAACTATCGATGCATGCGCCCTAGCATTTGGACCACCGATAATCTATAAATTCCGTATAAGTTCGCTGCTGACACTGTGCGCTGGTGTGTCTGTATAGTCAAGATCTTTGACTGTGTAAATATGTGATAATTATGTTAATTATTTTGGTGGTTTAAGAAATTATATTGCAACTGTAGTCAAGATCTTTAGTTGTATAAATACGTAATGTTATGTTATTTATTTTGGCGTTTTAACAAAATTACATTGCAACTGTACCTCTGCTTTTATATGCAATACTTTGCGTATAATAATTTGTAAAAACTCTATATTTTTCTGGTCCATAAGTAGGGAAGCTAAATGTAAAACCTACAGTAAAACCTCGCCGCTATGGAAATAGCTTGACGGGTCTGTAAAAGGTGGGCTCGGCACGCAAGGCACTTGATTCCTTTGTGGTGAGTGGCATATTCGACTTCTGACTGTGATACTTAGTGGTCAGTGGCAGCCTTGATCAGCTGTTGTGGTTAATTTGGATCTATAATCTGAGGGTAGAAGAACTTGCAGCATGTAAATTAGCCTCGGATGGAATGTGAAATGGACTATCGACCATGGTATCATTATTGGTCCCGTTTGGTTAAATTTACGACGCCAAGAAGAGTTATATCAGGGTGTGGCTAACATCTGGAACCACTGTTGCTATACCGCCAGTTTTATAGCCTCTGTAATTTGCCACAAGCGCTACCACCTTCAGCAGGATTGTTATCTAAATTTGTAAATTTAATGGATCAGGTATTACGTATTGAATAATAAGCTTTTCTATAACTTCTAAATTACGTATGCACGTCCATAACTATCCCCAGTCACATTCCTAGACAAGGTGCTTTCCAAGTGCTTAATTCCGAGTATCCTGTTTTTACTAAACCGATAATTTTGGCGGTGAAACATTTTGCAGTTTCATTTCTGGAGTATGAAGTTTTGTTAGTTCACGCTAGTAAATGATTAACTTCACATAATTCTTTCATCTTAAAGTTTCCTAATGTGCGTTCATAAAGGAAGCCTTTCATTCAACAAGAATCTGCACTTAAAGTAATCAATGACAAAAATATAAAATGCCTGTAAGTAAAAGTTACAAAAAGACAACGGTATTGTTTCACTTTCAACAGGTTTGCAAACTTTTGTTTTTTTCTTTGTATATATCGTATAAAATTGTTTTTCAAGTTGTGTAATCATTCACAACGCCGGTTTAACTTTGTGTCCATTGTGAGTCTACTTTCTAAGTGCCCTTGTTAGTTAATGAACTAACTTTGCTTTATTGATTACAATTAAAGTTGTTACTAAGGGTATTTGCCATTTTCTTAATTTTGTGTGTTACTATTTACAACGTATGATGGTTCTTCAAACCATACCCGTTTTCGGGACCCATAAGTTACTTAACGTACGCGATAGGTGAAAGTAATGGCTCTTTCTGAGCAAGTGCAGCAGCCAATACATTCATTTATTGTGCACTCAAACTTTTCTTATAAATAATAACTGTACTGCCCATTTGTACAGAGTCACTTCATGTGCAAATTTCTGAAGCCCATGGTAATCAGTACAGTTTCAAAATCATTATCTTATTTGTGATAGTTAATTAAAATAATACTATTTCATGCGATTACCAGTCAGACTTTGTTAGTAACTTCATATGTCCTTCTGCATTTGTTCGTTACACTGCATAGTAGTGTTTGCCAATAGCAAGTGTTATTGTTAGTGTGTATTCCTGCGTTTATTGGACTTGCTTTGTTCTGCATAAGGGATAGCTGTTGTTTTTTTCTTTTCTTGCTAGGACAAGTTACTGAATAATATTGAGAGTAACCGTGTTAGAAGAGATTAGTTTGGTTATCCAGTGAGGTTAGTCTCCTTAGGTGGAGTTTATTTCCGCGCTGCTATAAAGCTTGATACCACAATGCCTAAATAGGCTGGCGACCGCATGTACATATAATTACAGTTTACTTTCATATTAGTAGAACGTAAGTTCAAAGCCGTTTGCTTTATTGTTGTTACTGTTACACCTACTTCGCGATACTGTTACGGTCAGGCTAAACCTTTCACAAAAGGTTAACATTATCGGCGACTGCCAATTTGAAAGGGCCGGTAGTGTTGTCCTTCAAAGTGCTATGCGGATCCCCATAAAGTGTTCGCCGCTTCTCACTCTAAGCACGTCGAAGGCTGCGCTCCAAAAACAAACAGCTTAGAGAAAGAAACGACATTTTCTGGAGGACCCGTTCATCATTTTGACGGAAAATGCTCTGGCGTATATGTAACTAGCTAGGACTGATTTGTTCGATCGGTGGTGCTCAGAAGTGCTGTACCAAACGCCATACTCCCCGGACTTAAGCCCTTGTCACCTCATCTCGATTCCTAAATTGAGGGAAGCGCTTCAGAACAGTTACAGAGATTCATCAGGCAATAGACCGCTCCACTGTAACTGCAAACACAATTGGCGCTGCTAAAGGTTTCATACGACTTCCATATTGCTGGCAACGAGTTATTCACAACTCTGGTGACTACTTTGAAGGACAGTAAATGAAACACGTATTTCTTTTTTATAAGTTCAAACAATCGCGATAAATGTGGCTCCAGCCAAAATAAAATCTCTAGCATGTAGTTCATTTCTGGTGCTGTGAAATGCAATGATTGAAGTAAAAGCAACAAGTTATCGTCTGCAGCAGTTTGTAACAGAATTAAAGGAAAATTCTATTTCACATGGGCTCACTTTGTCCTGGGCACCATGTGGGAAAGCAATAAAGGCTTAACAGCGATCTCAATTTACACAACACCTGGAGCGCAAGAAATATATCGCTGCAGTTTCGCCGTTGATGGAAAAACAACCTCTAATAATCAGGAACTGATACATTTTCAATTTATTGTGAAGATTTATGTAGGGCATTTGTGTCTGCCGACTCTTTCTAAGGTAAATAATAGTATTTTTAAAAAGTTTCTCTCGAAATATTCAAATCTTGACAATTCTGAAAAATCAGTGTTAAGAAAAAAAGAATTATTTTTCAAACTACACCACAAATATGTTCCGTGTGTGGAAGCGAGAAAGTCTAGATTATGTCAGATGAAACTCCAGACTCTACTGGCAGGAAAGCTGTGAGCTCAATTTTTGTGGTTAAAAAAATGAAGTGCTTTCGAAGACATGTTTTTTGGTAACAAACCAATAAATCACTACAGCGAACCATCTCACGGTTTCAAGATTTATTTAATAAAGCAATGGCTAAGAGGAGTGAAGTTTGACAATGTTTTACTGTTAATAATAGATGCAGCTACATAGGAGAAAATGGCAGCGGCAGGACTTGTCAGCTGTCCTGAAATGATCCACGTTACATGCATTACGTACGCTTTTTTAATTCTTTATTCTTAACTTCAATGATCATACAATATTAACCCATCACGTGAATAATTAGTGGGTCCTATGTTGTTCAATTCTAATTTTACGTGCATCTACACTCCTGGAAATGGAAAAAAGAACACACTGACACCGGTGTGTCAGACCCACCATATTTGCTCCGGACACTGCGAGAGGGCTGTACAAGCAACGATCACACGCACGCCACAGCGGACACACCAGGAACCGCGGTGTTGGCCGTCGAATGGCGCTAGCTGCGCAGCATTTGTGCACCGCCGCCGTCAGTGTCAGCCAGTTTGCCGTGGCATACGGAGCTCCATCGCAGTCTTTAACACTGGTAGCATGCCGCGACAGCGTGGACGTGAACCGTATGTGCAGTTGACGGACTTTGAGCGAGGGTGTATAGTGGGCATGCGGGAGGCCGGGTGGACGTACCGCCGAATTGCTCAACACGTGGGGCGTGAGGTCTCCACAGTACATCGATGTTGTCGCCAGTGGTAGCGGAAGGTGCACGTGCCCGTCGACCTGGGACCGGACCGCAGCGACGCACGGATGCACGCCAAGACCGTAGGATCCTACGCAGTGCCGTAGGGGACCGCACCGCCACTTCCCAGCAAATTAGGGACACTGTTGCTCCTGGGGTATCGGCGAGGACCATTCGCAACCGTCTCCATGAAGCTGGGCTACGGTCCCGCACACCGTTAGGCCGTCTTCCGCTCACGCCCCAACATCGTGCAGCCCGCCTCCAGTGGTGTCGCGACAGGCGTGAATGGAGGGACGAATGGAGACGTGTCGTCTTCAGCGATGAGAGTCGCTTCTGCCTTGGTGCCAATGATGGTCGTATGCGTGTTTGGCGCCGTGCAGGTGAGCGCCACAATCAGGACTGCATACGACCGAGGCACACAGGGCCAACACCCGGCATCATGGTGTGGGGAGCGATCTCCTACACTGGCCGTACACCACTGGTGATCGTCGAGGGGACACTGAATAGTGCACGGTACATCCAAACCGTCATCGAACCCATCGTTCTACCATTCCTAGACCGGCAAGGGAACTTGCTGTTCCAACAGGTCAATGCACGTCCGCATGTATCCCGTGCCACCCAACGTGCTCTGGAAGGTGTAAGTCAACTACCCTGGCCAGCAAGATCTCCGGATCTGTCCCCCATTGAGCATGTTTGGGACTGGATGAAGCGTCGTCTCACGCGGTCTGCACGTCCAGCACGAACGCTGGGCCAACTGAGGCGCCAGGTGGAAATGGCATGGCAAGCCGTTCCACAAGACTACATCCAGCATCTCTACGATCGTCTCCATGGGAGAATAGCAGCCTGCATTGCTGCGAAAGGTGGATATACACCGTACTAGTGCCGACATTGTGCATGCTCTGTTGCCTATGTCTATGTGCCTGTGGTTCTGTCAGTGTGATCATGTGATGTATCTGACCCCAGGAATGTGTCAATAAAGTTTCCCCTTCCTGGGACAATGAATTCACGGTGTTCTTATTTCAATTTCCAGGAGTGTATTAACAAGTAGTGACGTTACGTTTAGTTCTACAATGTGCAAGCTACTTGTATCTTTTGTTATTACACTGTACTGAAGCTACTTCATTCTACTGTTACTTCACTACCTGGTTTGGCGATTGCACACTAACCTTGTATACCAGTAACACAACCAGTTTGTAGTTGCAACACTTCTTTATTGATTACACATACACATGAATTCATCAGCAGTAATAATCAGTTAACAACATTTGCATATCAAGGCCCTACCCACAATTAGTATTTACAATATTAACCGTCACACTTGTGACAACGGCCCCTTTACGTGCCTGTGATGACAGATAACCAAATGTTTACAATGTCGGCTATCGCCTTTGTCACTCAGTTTTACACTTACTGAAAAGGTAAAATTAATTTGATGCTATCTGACCTCAAGGGTACTATTAATTCCTCTGTTTACACTTAGCATTTTACTACACACAACGTCCGGAACATTCTAGACTTCATGCAAAAACGTCAATTTGATGAACATGTGATGGACGCGAGCAAACGCTGATCTATTACGATTTCACAAACACACGATCGAAAGGGTGAACGTATACTCAACTTTGGGCAGTAGGAAATATTCTGCCTAAACCAAGCCTGTCATTGAATGGAATAGAGAAATCGCGCGTTAACGGGGTCTGGACGGCCCTGAGTTCAAATCCTGAGATTTCCGTCACACTGCAAGCTCGCGGGGCGAGGTTTGCTCGCGTCGAACACTATACACGTTTCTGAAAACAGGAAGACATGAGCGGCAGACACACTGCAGTATATACAAGTTACACACACACACACAAACACACACACACACACACACACACACATATATATATATATATATATATATATATATATATATATATATATATATATATATATAAAATCAATACCTTAATATAAACATATTACAAGTTAACCAATGAACAGAATTAAGGAGCTTAGTTTCCTTCGATCTAAAAAAAAAATGTCTAGATACTACGTGAAAAGATGTGTCAGTCCACACCCAATGACTTAAGGTCCACCTTACAAGATAATCTGTCTTTGCTGAATGTCTGACACCACATAAAACAAACGTGCAGTTCCTAACGTGACAATCAACCTTCAGATAGGCAATAGAAAACTAATGTCACTTCATTAGGTCGCTAATGCAATAAGCACGGCCCCTATGGCCACACACCAAAATACACACGGCCTCTATCCGACCATAAAACACAATGTGACCTATATTTATCATGGCCACTTGCCTTCCATACACACAAGAACTTATTAAGAATCAACTACCACTAATTCATAAAACCAGAAAATTCTAAATCTATAACTAAATTTAGAAATTACGTTCAAGTGAACCAGCTACCTTCGGCGTGCCACTAATCACCAAATCCCAACTTAGAGATGCGAGGCGCTATTTCTAGCCACTTTAGTAACATATGTTCTGGAACGGCCATGAAATTAACTCGCCTCGCCACCACTGCAGTGAATGTTTGGCTGGCCACTAGCGCGAGCAGCTGCAACAGTCAACAGTCCTTAAGTACATAATAACATTCACTATATATAGAAGGAGGAACCCACCACGAAAGCTTGGCGATTCATTTTTTCTTATTCATGTGAAATTCACACGCCATCCATCCACATAGCTCTCGAGGTATTAGCAAATCCTGGTCGCCACTGGCCAGCCGTGTCGATACAACTTTAATACTTTCCGGGAACGGCCCGTACTTCTTCGCTGCTTCAACTCAACTGGTCCTCAAGGCATACGGCCGTGCCACGTGAAATGGTGTCGCCATCTCCCAACAACGACAACATCGCAAGCACGTCACGTCACAGACTGACTCGGCTCATTCGCGGACCCCCTCTGCCCGACTTGCGCACGCGCACCTCCATAAATAGCCTGCCTCAAAGACGCAAACAGAGCAAGTCATAGGGACAACGATCAAAGATGGAAGTAAGAATCGATATCGCCTGGCGCCAGAAACCCACCGGCTCACTACCTGTAGTGTTACTATAAACCTACTATAATATCAGTGCCAACCGAGCTAACACCAGCGGCCGTGCCCCTGGCGCTGGACTGGCACAGAAACTTCAAAAAAATGGTTCAAATGGCTCTGAGCACTATGGGACTCAACTGCTGAGGTCATTAGTCCCCTAGAACTTAGAACTAGTTAAACCTAACTAACCTAAGGACATCACAAACATCCATGCCCGAGGCAGGATTCGAACCTGCGACCGTAGCGGTCTTGCGGTTCCAGACTGCAGCGCCTTTAACCGCACGGCCACTTCGGCCGGCACAGAAACTTCAAGCTACGCTGCAGTCTACTACGTTTATTAACTCCTATTAGTTACTCCCTACTTTTAACTAATCTAATTCTTCTACTAAAGCTGGAGCAATGTTCCTCATCAGTTGTTGGTGCACCGACCTGCTGTTCCATGGCGTGACGGATTCCGACCGTAACTGTGGTCGGCCGGTCAACGCCCCGGCGGTATGGGGTAGGTGCGAACGTGCTCCACGTTTTATATCGTACAGTTAGTTGTTATCCCTCAAGAATTCTCTTAGGATCTTGTATGATACTCATTTGCCAGGTTGCTAAGTATCTCAAAGGCGTTTTGTTGTCTTCCCAAGTTGTGGTGGTGGTGCTTAGTGTTTAACGTCCCGTCGACAACGAGGTCATTAGAGACGGAGCGCAAGCTCGGGTTAGGGTTGGGAAGGAAATCGGCCGTGCCCTTTCAAAGGAACCATCCCGGCATTTGCCTGAAACGATTTAGGGAAATCACGGAAAACCTAAATCAGGATGGCCGGAGACGGGATTGAACCGTCGTCCTCCCGAATGCGAGTCCAGTGTGCTAACCACTGCGCCACCTCGCTCGGTCTCTTCCCAAGTTGTAAGGGTCGTAATTACGTAGTTGCTGTCTTTGTTCGGCTGCCACATCATCATGTGTGGAACACTCGTAGACTATGTGGTTAAGGGTGCCCTTCATCGCTCCACAGTCACACGAAGGTGTAGCCCGCTTCCATACCGGCACAAATATGTCGGATATGGTCCATGTACCGTGAGAAAGTGCAACAGTCACCTACCAGGCTAAAAATATTTTAACTGTAATCGCTCTCTAATGCTTGTCAGCAGTTGACATGACATGTCCTACGACCTGTTTCATCAGCCTCGCAGGATTCCTGCCTTGGCTCTCCCCCCCTCCCCCCCCCCCCCTTTTAATCACAATCTTATGCCCTGCCTGAACCCCCAGGATTTCAACTGTCCTCTGATTTCTGCCCTTTTTTTACCGAATATCAATCTGATTTTTCCCTTATTTTGATGTCAGGGGGATAACGACGATTAACACCAGTAAGGCCCAGCACGGGCATGTCCTATATGACCCTGTAGTACGCAGCAATATGTTCCGTTGCACTCTTCTCACAGTCGTGGAAGGCATGACCCTCGTGAGTGAGTGTGCCCAGACTCCTGAACCGCAACCCACAATAGAAGTAAGAATGATATTATGGTATATTTTTATTAAGTTTGGTGAGAGATGGAATCTTTTGCGCCCAATAAGATTTCTGAGCATCTCCAGCGTTCTCTGGGTAAGAGTTTTAATAAGTGTCGCGAAGTTCCACTTCTCATATATGATGACTCCCAGGTATCGCGCCTCGCGACGCTGAAGAACTGGTGAGCCATCAATCCTCACAGTCTGGTTCCTGACTAACTATCCTTTCAGAAGCAAATAAGTCGATTTCTTGGGAGCAGTTATCATTTGGGATTTGCGGTAACGTTCTGATAGCAGACTCATGGCCCGTTCTACCTTTGGCTCTAAATCCTCGCCGCTGTCGCCACCAGCCAGCGGGAGGCTATCACCTCTAGCACATTGTCGCTGCGTTGCAAGCTATCCAACAACGGCTCCATGTTAATATCCCAAAAGAGTGGCCCCAGGATAGAGCCGTGTGGACAACCAAATGTTATCTTCTTACTATCACGCTAGGGGACGATAGCTGGACCTCCCTTCCCTCAAAATAGCTCGCAAGACAACCGTATAGCGACCCTGGACACTCTTCCTCCAATAAACAGGAGAAGAACGAAGGTCACCACAGGTAGCCAAAGGCGCCACTGATGTTCGCCTTGATGCCGACAATGTATTTGTGCTGAGTCACAAACCTCGGCTGCCAGGGCAATAGCGTCTGACGCCAATCGTCGGCCGATAGCCCAAATTCCTGTCACTCAACCTCCTAGCTCACTGTGTACCTCCAGTCTGTCAGCCTGAAACCTTTCGAATAGCTTCTCCAGTAGGTCTAATAAACAGATCGGCCTACACGGTTTAGCCTCTGCAGGGTCCTTATCTGGACCTTTCTTTACTATTTCAACATTGGCCTTCTTCCAAATGGCGGGAACTTTCTCAGACTAAGGCACTTGTTAAAAAGATCTGTGAGAGTCGCAACTAACTGAGGGGCGACGAACTGCGCCATCACTGCTACAATGCAGGCTCTGGGGCTTTACCTTTCTTCAGGGATTTCGTCTGGGAAGCTACCTCCTCCTCTGGAAACAGGATGTAGCTTATTTATATTGAAACGTCCCCTTTGAAAAATTATGAATGACACTTTTGGTAAACTTCTACGTTATTTGATTTTCAAACAGCTGAGCAAAACTCAACGAACACAAACAGTTTTCTCTTTACATATTCTCATCATCACTAAACTGACACACAATATTTTTAGCGCAACGCAATCCGACTTCCAAAAATTCCTACAAAAGAATGGCCCTGACTAACGATAACCTATACCTTTCATGAATCACTTACCTCACAAAAATCTTCATTACTCGAACTACTGTAATACAGCGAGCGCCAATACTGCCAGCTAAATGAAAGATTCTAACTACTGAAGGCACTAACTACTGATAGGCATAGTAAGCAAATGAAAGATTTTGATAGAGAACCAACAATGTATTTGCCTTAATAGCGTTCAAAAGTCATTATATATATAATAGAGGGAAACATTCCACGTGGGAAAAATATATCTAAAAACAAAAATGGTGTGACTTACCAAACGAAAGTGCTGGAAGGTCGATAGACACACAAACAAACACAAACATACACACAAAATTCAAGCTTACACAACAAACGGTTGCTACATCAGGAAAGAGGGAAGGAGAGGGAAAGACGAAAGGATGTGGGTTTTAAGGGAGAGGGTCCTGTCTGTTTGTGTCTGTGTATGTGCGGATGGATATGTGTGTGTGTGCAAGTGTATACCTGTCCTTTTTTCCCCCTAAGGTAAGTCTTTCCGCTCCCGGGATTAGAATGACTCCTTACCCTCTCCCTTAAAACCCACATCCTTTCGTCTTTTCCTCTCCTTCCCTCTTTCCTGATGAAGCAACCGTTTGTTGCGAAGGCTTGAATTTTGTGTGTCTATCGACCTGCCAGCACTTTCGTTTGGTAAGTCACATCATCTTTGTTTTTATATATATCCAATTAAACAAATTTCTTTTTTCTGACAGACACACGTCCAAATCGTCCGCTCAAAACTCTGACATCTCTCTCCCCACATCTAACACTGCTAGCGGCTCACCTCCAACTGCCCAACGCTATGCGCTGTTCACATCCAACTGCCCAACACTACACATGCGAATATTCCAACAATGGGTCCAATCAGCCACAGACTGCACACAACGCAGTCAGCGATTTTCATACAGAGCGCTACGTGGAGTTACCAACATAAAAACCTAAACAGCCTACTTACAACATATCCAGCCCGCTCCTCTGGTCTTATACGGCGCTGCTGATCCGTGTCCATTCGTTCGTCATCGGCAGGCAACAAAGACCGGAAATTACGCACAGTTTACGCAAACTGTGAACAGAAATTAGAGTAGTGTACCCTGACACGAATAAATTGATTTCTGACAGGAAAAAGAGTGTTCAGTAAGTCGTCGAGAAGACCTCCCGTATTCAAGGCCAAAAAGTCACAACGCACCACTGCGATCCTCCTCAGTAATAACAACTGGGGAGCTTGGTTCGCGGCAGTACAGTATCATAAAAAAAAATGGTGGTTTTGCCTCGGAAGTTAACGCACTGTACAAAGACGATGCACCTTCAATTTGCTTCCATCAGGTAACGTTAAGTGACACAGTGTTAAGAAATAAATTCACATATATATATATCTGCTAACTTGTGTTTCTTAGCAACACGTGTTCATGACGCCGAAAGAAAACTTATCAGTCTCAGTGCACCTGTAGCACAAATGCTAAAAAATAAATTCAGAAGCATGTTTGAAAACAATAGTGAGTTTCAAACTATGCGCAAAATTTTAAACGTTTTGATAGCAATCAAAAAGAGGATATCGATGAGAGTGGGAGCGATCTGCGCTGCTGTAAATTTTCCAGACTGGCATCTCTTGACATACAGCGCTCATTTTCCCAGCATATAAGATGTTTCGAGATAATCGTGAGTTGTGACGTACTGCTAGAGGATGAATCTTATTGTGAACTGTAATTCTTCAGCAACCAGTGAGACTAGCGTAATTTGGATTCATGAGTACTGTATATGACTCTTAATAAATAAACGGAATTATCAGTACCAGTAGTAAAGGAGTAAAACCATCGCATCTGTCTGCCTGTCTTTGAACACGCTAATCTCCAAGACTAATGGACGAATTGTCATGGGGGTTTCGCAGTTAACTTGAGAAGAGTTTGGAGCACCGTACAGACCTCAGTTCATCAAAACTGCATCATGGAAAAAAGAAGGTATTCATATATTTTATAGAAATGTGTAAACGGATGTATGTGTGTTCCACATCTCCTCCGAAACCACTTGACCTATTTTAACCAAGCTTGATATACATATCACTTACTGTATAAAACGAATTACTTTGGGGGTAAGAACCGCCTGCCTCTTAAGGGGCGTGGGGTGGGGACCACGACGGGTGAATACCCTGATTTTATCCATCCAGTATTTAAGAATGAGAGCACTTGGTGTCTTGTAACAAACTTTACACCTAATTTAAAACCCTAACGAAACTTTTCCTCGTTGAATCCCCCACATAATGATGAAAGTAAAAAAGTTTATCGCTTATTATATTTTCGCATTAGGCAGGACTATTTAATTTATTACTTCTTTACTAATAATTGTATTTTGGGGACAATATTCAGTTACACCACTGAATGCACCTGCATAATCATATATGTGTACTACAAATGGTTCGGGATATATGACGTCACACAGTGTGATGCGTGAAAAATTTAATTGTTACTAGCCCGCTGAACCGATTTCGATGAAATTTGAACTCTGAGGAAAAATTGGCTTCTTTAGAAAATGTGTAGGACAAGATATTATGCGAATTAGAGAAAAATATTTACTTTTTGAAACAGCTAATTGCTCTTTGATTTTTGAGCTTTATCATACTTGTGAAAACGCTTTTCTTGGTTGACATGTGCTACGTGATGAGATTCAAAGTAATGAATACAATGCTTATGCAATCTTCAGTGTGTATACTCCATTCTTCCGCACTACTTCGTGCATAATGCACACGCTGCAGAACGTATAGCTACTATGTGCGCTATCGAGTATTCTAGAACTAAAGCACTTGCTGACTTGCAGCAAACTTTACACAGAATTTCTCATTACATTTTTCGCTGTTCGCCCAGTAAAACTATAGAGTCAGATATGACGTCGTTATGTTTAAAGTTATTGCTTGTTTGCGACTAATACATTTAGCAGCCTGTATCCGCATATCCCGCTGAATGTACCTACAAAATTATATCACTGTACGACACATAGTTCATGAGATACGAGGGAAGGAGTAGACGGACAGACAAAGGGAAGAGGAGAAGGTGGTCAGTGAGAGGGACAAAAAGGAAATGAACACGTAAAGGAAAGAGGGGGAGGTGGACAAAGAGAGTAGGGAAGAGTTTGTGGAAAGAGAGATGGGGAGTATCAGATGGAGAGAGGAGGGCAGGAGGATATGGATAGAAGTAGGGGCAGAGGAGATGGAGAGATGGACAGAGAGAGTTGGGAAAGCAGGAGACGGACTAATAGGGAGTGTTCAAAAAGTCTCTCCGCAGTGCCCTATGATTGTTAGCCGCGCATGTCGTATGCCGCAGTGAATATACGAAAATGAAACTCAGTGAAATACAAGTTATTAATTTATTGAATATTCATTTTTACTTACAAATTTTCGCAATAAATGTTGAAAGGTTGAAAGTGTCGCCCCTGTTGTTGAATACACAATTCAGTTCGTCTAATCATGTTTCCAAACACAAGCTGTAACAGCAGCAGTGAAAGTGGATATTGCAGTATTCAACTCATCGATGGATTTTGGACGGTTTTTAGAGGCAGTTGCTTTCGTTGCACCCCAGAAGAAAAAGTCAGGCGGTGTTCAACGAAATTTTTGTACCATTGACAATAATGCAGTCTCTTGCCATTATCAGTATTTTTCAGTTCTTGCACGATTGTATGGGAAAAGTTCTAATTTTTTCCTTACAGCTGTGTGGGCCGTTCCGACACTTACCTCGATTTCCTGGGCGTGTTTCCTTACTGACTTGTTCGGACTCATGGACATTTTATCGGAAATATCGAGTAGTTTATCCTCAGACAAAAGGCTAGGACGACCACTTCTAGGCGCGTCTGTCACTGAACCCGTACTTCGAAATTTGTTGATCAAATCTCGCACAGTATCGCGATGTGGGAGTGTTGTCTCCGGGAAAACTGAATTAAGTGTTTGACGAACTGAAACTGTGTATTTACCACCAGCTTTGAACACTTGTCCGACTAAAAACACACGTTCTTCAATGGTTAGCATTTTAACAGTGACAAAAACGAAACAAACGAACAATGAAACTAAAACGTTCACGTCAACACGTAACAACACACACCAACGATACTACTAACGCTGGCTGAGATAAACGAAACAGTGGAATGTTTGGAGCGTCCACTTGAAGGGAAGTAAGCCAGGCAGGCGAACAATCATACGGCACGCGCGGCTAACAATCATACGGCACTGCGGAGAGACTTTTTGAAGACCCCTGTAGAATTGAATGAATATATACCAGAGTAACGCCGGGTATTCAGCTAGTAACGAGATATCTTTGCTTGAAGTATTTTTAAAACAAAAAGCAAATAATTTCCTGGTTTTTAGCATTTAAAAACCGTCATCTGTGCGCACGACTGGAACACATCTGAAAAGACCGCTTGGTGCCTTTAGTTGTCGCCGTTTGGCGTAGCAGTGTCAGCACGCCTCTCTCTGCTGACGCTTCAGCGAAAGCTGGTCCAGCGGTCGCTGCGCTGACAGTCCGTAGTGTTCCAGCCGCTTGTGTGAGTACTGGTGTCGCTGCCAGCAAACCCATTTCCTGGATCAGGGTACGTAACGTTGCTGCATAGTCCTCCACGACCAGACGAACAATTTATGTGTACTCCGAGGACCCAATGGGGTGAGACCCCTCTGAACCCATCGGTTCCATATTCTCAAGACAGCCACGGGTCACCTCCAAAGCGAACAGCAGTATCGGTGGAACCGCAAACAAAAATCTCACTGGAACATTGCTCTGTCGCTGTCCGTAATGTGGACTGCCCACGAACAAGCGGCTACTATTTCTGAATTAAAACCCCGCTTTCTAATATTTCCGTTTAAACAGAATGCGGAAAGCTTAACGCTTACTTGCTTTGTGTGGTTGCTCCTGAGTAATAATTATTTGCCTATCTAGACGAGTGCAGCTTCATGGTAATTTGATGTTCTTTGTATGCCGTCTTCATGCTATTGCAGTTTGAAGGACCAGCTATTAAGTTATGAGGAATGGACCTTTGATAGTGGCAACTATTTATTAACAACTTAGCGCAGTTTGTGTATGAAACTGTTTATTGGTTAGCAGTTTCATACATCAGTTGCGCTATAAAGTCCAGAACTGAAAGACTGCAATATATTTACGCTTTTAGAGATGTTCCGACCAATATGACGAGATATGCTTTTCCGAGAAGGACTTACATTTCACACCAGTCTGTTGATTTTTGACGTGACGTATAAATAAGATTTTGTGCTTGAAAATGGTCAAAGGCCGAATTTTCGATCGTATAACAATCAAATAAAAATTATAATAGTCAGCATCACTGAAAAAAAAAGCAAGTGAGTTGGGAGGAAGGTGAAACACATGGTGCAACATGGCTGTGGAGAAGGAAATCCCTAGCTTATATTGTGAGCTCGACCGATAAGTTGATAAACACACAACTTAAAGCTGAAATAGAATAACACACACTCTGCATTTAGGGCAGCGGATGTTTATGTTACGATTAAATAGCTCACATGTTCTTCCTGGGAATTTGCACAGCAGCCGTCAAATTTATCACGTGTATACGACTTCTACGTAAAGTTGTTTTTCAACAAGATAACGCAAAACCGCAAACACTGATTAATGGTTGTATGACTACATTTTTCAGTTTTTGTACAGTTTCAATTGGTGATGTACAACAGCAATATCTGACGAGACTGTAGGTTTAGTTTTGTGGCAGTAATAAATAACTAAATAAGTAAAGAATTAGATGGCCAGTGGCGTAGCCGATGTGTAGGAATCACGTTAAGGGGAGCACAACCCGCCTATCTAACCCATGTTAATTTAGGCAAGTATTTGACATGTTTCTGAAAACACTGTTTAATGCAGGACCTTAATATTTATACTGTATGTTAGATGATGCTAATGGAGTCAACTGTACTAAAATCTACTTTATCCATTTTATAGCTTCTAAGAAATACGTTTTTAAATTTATTAACAAAAAATTAAGTTTTTTTCTGCAGAAATTTTTTTTGTGAACTTCCTAATGGGGGAATATTAATGAATGTAGTACCAGAGGTGGCTTTTTATGTTATACACAGTCTCTGAAAATTTCATTCATTTATCTATGATAGTTTCTGATATAATGGGGCATATGTACCGAAAATTTTAGTTTGCGGGAAATTTACTTTAAAGAGAAAACTTTTGAAATGTGTTACTTACAGTTAATTAAAACTGTCCTGCTTCATATGATGGCCCTTCTTTGGCCTCTAGCAGGTCCTCCAGCTTCTTTTTCACCTTCCTGGATGTTTGTCTTGCTTTCTTGGCCATATTAGATGCAGACCTGTCCGCTTCGGCTGTCCTCATTTTATCGTAATGTTGCAGCCCAGTGATCATATTTTCACCAGGATTACTTCCCAGCTTTTTCAGCACCCAACACTTTCCAATATTACCCCAATTCAATGTAATAACAGCGTCTCGAAATCCTAGTTTCATTGTATGCATGCCTACATATACAGTTTTAGGAAGGCAGTTCCAAATTATGCTGTTGAAACATTCATTTGCGTTCTGTGTCTGCCAATGTAGACATTTCCTTAGAAGGTCAGGATGAGCCAAGTCTCTGAAAATAGGTTTAATTGCTGTAATAACAGCAGCAGGAAGAGAATGCTGGTGAGAATAAGATTCTCAAGTTGCCTGAGCCCTATTATATTTGCACCACGAATTTTCTCCTGATGGACACAATCCATGACATGGCTTATCGTCAGTAGAGGACTTATGGAAGAATATGGCCCAAACATCTCTCTTCATTGCCTCCAGATTTTCTTTATTTCTCCTAATTGCCTGCCCATAGTATACACGCAAGTTTTCTATTTCAGTTTTAGATAACCGACCCTGCCCGGTCAACAACTTTCCATCTTCTAATTTTTTTTCCTCTTATATCAACAGTTGGTTTTCTCAGCCTTGTTCCCAAAAGTTTTTGAACATGACCTACACATTCTTTTTGCTAATAATGGCATCTCCATATGGCTCAGAGTTCACCACATTGTTGTATGCCGTACTGTCACCATCGCCCAAATATTTGGTGTACCGTACTCCTCTTGTTTCTACAGAGCGATGAAATACCTGTTGTACTCCATGAACTTCCATACCACCACTTGTTCCTCTAAAATTAGCCACACAGTTGTGTTCTTTATGTTCATTGACTTTACAACATTTTCAATATTTAGATATTATCTCCACATCTAACACTTTACCAGTGTCTACACTCATGGCAGTCACTACTCCATTCAGAGAAGTATGTCCTCTTTTCTGCCAACTTCCATCAAGTGCAGCTGCAATATCCGGAAATACATCATTTTCTTCCACTGCTTCGCTAGCAGCCAGTTTCATGCTTTCCACACTGACCTCACATACAGCTTTCCGTAATATTGGAGTCAGTTTTTCAGATTTATTTGGTGGTTGATGTAAGTTCGTCACTGAACAAAATGTTGTCCCTCCAGTCATGCCCTTGCCAATGGATCGTAAGGCATAAACTAATCTAGTATTGATTTCATAAGGGCAACTTCCATCTGGTTTTGAAGAACTCATAAATTAAATCACAGCTGAGCATTTAGTGCAAATTAAATCCAAAGCAATTGATAGGCTTTTTCTCCCACTGGCGCTCTCACAAATTTTCAACCTCTGTGACTCACCACACTGTCTACATTGTACAAATGTAGAAATTACATCGATAATATTCTCAAATTTATAATAATGTTACTGCACCCCTTGTCACGTGGAGTAAATTCGTTGTAACTCTCTTAAAATGGTGAGAGCTTCTTTGATGATGCACTAGTTGAAGAATTACAAGTAGAAACATCGTTGCCAGGCGACATAGACTCTTGTACAGAAAGCTTTCTAAACTTGTTTCCTCTAAATTTTCGTCTCTTGAAAATGCCTTTACGTTTCGTCATCTTCAATAAACACAATAAAACACACGTAAACAAGCACTGCAAATGTAAGTATAACAACTACTCGCAATCACAATTGAACAAAACTAACCTCGTGATTGAAAATAGTTGTAGAATTCTGGAACACGTATTATGTTCGAGTATAAGACTTTTCTGGAGACTAGAAATCTACTCTGTAGGAATCAGCAAGGGTTCCGAAAAAGACGATCGTGTGAAACCCAGCTGGCGCTATTCGTCCACGAGACTCAGAGGGCCATAGACACGGGTTCCCAGGTAGATGCCGTGTTTCTTGACTTCGCAAGCCGTACGATACAGTTCCCTACAGTCGTTTAGTGAAGAAAGTAAGAGCATATTTACTATCAGACCAATTGTGTGGATTGAGGAGTTCCTAGATAACAGAACGCAGCATTTCATTCTCAATGGAGAGAAGTCTTCCGAAGTAAGAGTGATTTCTGGTGTGCCGCAGGGGAGTGTCGTAAGACCGTTGCTATTCACAATATACATAAATGACCTTGTGGATAACATCGGAAGTTCACTGAGGCTCCTTGTGGATGATGCTGTGGTATATCGAGAGGTTGTAACAATGGAAAATTGTACTGAAATGCAGTAGGATGTGCAACGAATTGACGCATGGTGCAGGGAATGACAATTGAATCTCAATGTAGACAAGTGTAATGTGCTGCGAATACATAGAAAGAGCCGGCCGCGGTGGTCTCGCGGTTCTAGGCGCTCAGTCCGGAACCGCGAGAATGCTACGGTCGCAGGTTCGAATCCTGCCTTGGGCATGGATGTGTGTGAGAAGTCCTTAGGTTAGTTAGGTTTAAGTAGTTCTAAGTTCTAGGGGACTGATGACCGCAGATGTTAAGTCCCATAGTGCTCAGAGCCATTTGAACCATTTGAACATAGAAAGAAAGATCCTCTATCATTTAGCTACAATATAGCAGATCAGCAACTGGAAGCAGTTAATTCCATAAATTATCTGGGAGTAGGCATTAGGAGTGATTTAAAATGGAATGATCATATAAAGTTGATCATCGGTAAAGCAGATGCCAGACTGAGAGATTCATTGGAAGAATCCTAAGGAAATGCAATCCGAAAACAAAGTACGTTACAGTAGACTTGTTCGCACACTGCTTGAATATTGTTCACCAGTGTGGGATCCGTACCAGATAGGGTAGATAGAAGAGGTAGAGAAGATCCAACGGAGAGCACCGCGCTTCGTTACAGGATCATTTAGTAATCGCGAAAGCGTTACGGAGACGATAGATATACTCCAGTGGAAGACTTTGCAGGAGAGACTCTCAGTAGCTCGGTACGGGCTTTTGTTGAAGTTTCGAGAACATGCCTTCACCGAGGAGTCAAGCGGTATATTGCTCCCTCCTACGTATATCTCGCGAAGAGACCATGAGGATAAAATCAGAGAGATTAGAGCCCACACGGAGGCATACCAACAATCTTTCTTTCCACGAACAATACGAGACTGGAATAGAAGGGAGAACCGATTGAGGTACTCAAAGTACCCTCCGCCACACACCGTCTGGTGGCTTGCTGAGTATGGATGTAGATGTAGATGTTGTTTACAAACAGCAGAAACAAAAAACCGACCGTTGCATTTCAACGATAGCCAACACACTAGGGAGTAAAAAAAAATCCCTAACGAGTAATGGAGGGGATATAAAGATCTAAAATATATGCAGAAAAGTGGGTGACAGAAAAGTGGGCGTGGCACATAAGCACACGTGGTTGGAAAATACTCTTTAAATGCTCGAAAAAAAAATTATTTCCAGCTGAATCCTTTTCAGAGTACTTAAATAAAACCTCAATCTATCGAAATACGATGAAAACCAAAAATCGATTTTTTTCGACCTGAACCACGGTGTGGTCCACTTGTCTTAAATGATGCCGCGGATGTCGGTCGGCAGCCGTTGGCCGCTGCAGTAGTGAAAGTTACACTGGTGACCGGGACAGGGGCAGAGAGAGGGGGAGGTTAAGGCAGGAGGAGGTTGTCACTTCCCAGCGGCAGCCAGTGCCTTATCGGTCCCTTCTGCGGGACACGCTGTAGGTGTAGCAGCCTGACGGGGTGGGGCGGACGACCGCTTCCGTACCTGACGCCTGACAACCCAGGCGCCACAAAAACAACACAGCGGCCGTCTGGCGACACAAGGGGGCGTCGTGCGGATCCCGTAGTGCCATGGTTGCGATGCACCGGCAGCGCTGTCCCCACTGAACTCTGTGGGATCATTGATTAAAAGTGCTTCAAATTAGTCTTCGCAACTACTCGTATTTTGTAGTGCAATAGGCGTCTAAATTATTGATTTGAAACACTATCGATCTGGAATGAAACACGAATTTACAGTTTTTGTTAGCGTCTACTCTATACCTAGATGATTACTCTCCAGTTCAGAATTACTCGTAAGTACCTAGAAGTATCTAGCACAGGGTTCATCGAACCACCTTCACGCTGTTCCATTCTCGAACAGCGAGCGTGAGGAACGAACACAAAAACTTATTCATATGTCAAAAGACATCAGACTGATGAGATACAAGTCCTTCTCGAAGAAACGTCTCTGGTCATATAGGCCACATCCGTCAGTAGTGAAAGTGGCCTTTGCCTGAATATAGTGCAGACTTTCAATTCTGGACACAATAAAGTTCTAATCAAATTTTGACTAATAAATAAAGAAAACCCATTCAAAGAATAAACATCAAAACTATAATAATAAAGCAATTTTTATTTTTTCCATCGGATCTATAATCCTATCTTTAATAAATCACCAAAGTAGAAGTATAAATAAGAAAAGATATAAAAATTAGAGATATTCAATCCAAAATTAAAGTTATCACAGGATAATTCATCCCTATGTCGGTGGGCGTCGACAAAATATTTTCGCACTCTGAGGAGAAATTTGGTGAGCGAAATGTCATGCGAAGAGCCTGCCACAACGAAAAACGCCTTTGTTTTCATGACTGCCACCCCCGTATCATATTCGGGGCACTCTCTTCACTATTTGGCGGTACCACAAAACGAGATACCCATCTATAAATTTTTTCCATGTCCTCCGACGATCTCATGTGGATCCCACACCGCACAGTAATGCTCCAGAAGCGGACGTACATAGCGAGGACCGTCTCTTTAGTAGACCTGTTGCATTTTCTCAGTGTTCTGCTAATAGGTAATAGTCCTTCTTTTGCTTTACCCACAGTATTACCTATCTGATCGTCCCAATTTAAGTTCTTCGAAACTGTAATCCCGAAGTATTTAGTTGAATTTATAGCCCTTAGATTTGTGTGATTTAAGGTGAAACCGAAATTTAATGTATTCCTTTTAGTACTCAAGTGGATGACTCTGCATTTTCTGTTATTTAAAGTCAATTGCCACTTTTCACACCATAAAGATATTTTGTCTAAATCGTTTTGCGATTTGTGTTGATAATTCAATGACTTTATAAGACGGTAAATGGCAGCAGCATCAGAAAACAATGTGAGAGTGAATTTATTTTGGAGTGAAAGTCCTGGTAGAGGTAGGCAACCCTGGCAAATATAATAAAAATGACTCTAAAAATGCTTGTTGCTTGCTGAAAAAATCTCGTACCTGTTTTTCGAGATTTTTTTTATTTTCACATTCAAAGCATGGTCCGAACCCACCCCAACGAAGAAGTTAGATACGCTGCTACGATGTAAGGTGGTCAACCCTCTCTGAAGATTACTAACTACTTTAAAAAGCATAATATTTTGGTAGGTTTCAGTACTATTATCAAGTTGAGGAAGCTCCTCCGACGTGTTAAGTTTTGGAACGGGGGTTTATAAAATTGTGTAGTTTGTGACAAGTTTTACATCGGACGGACTGCGTGGGAGTTCAGAACGCGATACAGAGAACGCTGTTGTTCTAACTGTGGTACTGCACTAGGAACTCATCTACGTCAGTGCAGTCATCATCTTTGTGACATCGAAAACAATTTACAGCTTCTTCATTATGAGGATAAAGGTGTTTATTTTGATATCTTGAAAAACCTAGAAATATCCGTACATGGGATGGGGGTTCCATTATAAATTACTTAATGAGCAGATCAGTGGAACAAGAGATTGGTTTTTCATATTTTTGATAATGTCTTCAATTGCCATTGAAAGTAAAAATCGTGCGCTCTCTGCGGCCACCGTTTTGTACACCAAATGTACGGTGACGATTGCCGCAATTTTGAGTTTTTTTTACTGTAGTTTTCACATAGTTAATATTTACTCTCATATTTTACACGTTTCTATACCTTTCAGCTTTACGTTTGTCATTGTCAGTAATATGGATATCAAACGTATAGGGTGGCGCACGAAATGTGTTACCAATTGTTTCTTTCACAATTTACGACGCACATTAGATATCCCGCTGGGATCTCTACAGCAGTACCAGCAGTGCTTGGAAAAACAAATGAGTTACGAAATGACGTGTAATTCACGATACTGCCGATAGGAGACTAGTAAAGAGCAGTGGTTGGCAATGGAAGACTGACAACACAGCAACGATCGGCAGTTGTGTTACTTTTTCATGAAACGAAAAGCCTTGTTGTGACTCAGAGGCGTTTTCGACAACAGTTTAACACACGATGGGTCCCTTGCAAGAAGACCATCCACAGGTTGTACTATAAATTTGTACAGGGAGGAACAGTATTGGAAGCGAAGCGACCTCGGCCTAAGCCTCTTTGTTCGCCGGAGAATATTGAAGCGGTACGAGTTGCTGTACAGAGAAGTCCCGGGAAATCGTGTAGAAAGGCAGCAGTGCAACTGGGAATATCCAGACGCTCCGTTCAACGCATTCTTAAAAGTGACCACCATATGTACCCATACAAGATGACCTGTGCACAGAAGCTCACTGAAGAACACAAGCAGCAGAGACTACTGTTTCCTCAGTGGGCGGAGGATAGGGAAGAAACTCTCAACGCCGGCCGGAGTGGCCGAGCGGTTAAAGGTGCTACAGTCTGGAACCGCACGACCGCTACGGTCGCAGGTTCGAATCCTGCCTCGGGCATGGATGTGTGTGATGTCCTTAGGTTAGTTAGGTTTAAGTAGTTCTAAGTTCTAGGGGACTGATGACCGCAGCAGTTGAGTCCCATAGTGCTCAGAGCCATTTGAACCATTTGAAACTCTCAACAACGTTTGGTTTTCAAACGAGGCGCATTTTCATTTAGAAGGTGTGGTTAACAAACAAAATGTACGCTTTTGGGCCACTGAACACCCACAAGTGCTTCATGAACGACAACATTATGCTCCGAGGATTACAGCGTGGGCAGCAATTTCCAGTCACGGACTTATTGGACCCTTTTTCTTTGAAGTAACTGTGAACAGCGAGCGTTATTTGAGCATGCTTCATTCCACAGCTTCTTGCTACTGCCTTGCCCTTCAACACGCAATGGTTCATGCAAGATGGAGCAAGGCAAACACTGTGTTTGAGTTTTTACACGAGCATTTCGACATGCGGATCATTTCACTCGGGTTTCCAGGTCGCTTCAATGTCGGACAAAATTGACCCCCCAATAGTCCAAACCTCAATCCATGTGACTTTTTTCTTTGGAGTTACTTAAAGGAAAAAATTTTCCCGAAACGTCCACGTGATTTAATGGAGCTCAGAAGAATTATTCTTCAGGCTTGCAGTGAAATTACGGAAGACATGTGCCGTAGAGTAATCAATAGCTTCAGTGTTCGTTTGAAGGAAGATAGGAAACGAAATGGTGGACATATTGTGCATGTGCTGAGTTGGAACAAATCTCCATGGACGGCTCTTCATTGTACCATATGTTCCTTTCAGATTGTATTGACAATAAAGTTTATATTCAAAAACAAAATGGTAATACATTTCGTGCGCCACCCTGTATATAAAATTTCCTTATGATATTGGCGGCTACGCCACCTAGCATTGTGTTGGTCCAAGATGCCCTCTATCGCCCTCAGCGCGCGTTAACTTCAGCTCTGGCTCTGGTATATTTGTTTCTGTCTGTGCGAGTGGAACGTTATGCCACTTGCTATGTCGTATGTATTTCTTGATGAACAGAATTCACAACGGTCTCTTGAGCTTCTATAATTGCATATGGTATGGACATTTTCGCCTATTTTGACATCTTCAATTTTTTATTATTTTTGTACATTTGTGATCCTTGCAGTTGTGTACAGTTGCATTTGTATTGTGCGAAGACTGTGTAATCCCAGTTTTTAATTGCTGACATGTTACCAAACGATGGGCTGGGCCCGGAACATGTTGTGAATGTGAAAACAAAAGAATTTCCAAAAACAGTTACGAGATACTTTTAGCAACCAACATATATGTTTAGAGTCATTTTTATTATAAATGTAAGAGTGCTACTCACATTGTCTCCTAATCGTCTATAAAGCTTAGGAACAGCAGAGGGTCTATGATACTTTCTTAGGTAACGCCAGATATTACTTATGTTTTTCTTTATTACTTTCCGTTTATTACTACTAACCGTGACCTTTTTGACAGAAAATCACGAATCTAATCGCACAGCTGAGACAATACTCGATAGGCACGCAATTTGATTACAAGTTGTTTGTGAGATACTGTGTCAAAAACCTTCTTATCTAAAAATGTGGAATCAGTTTGACATCCCCTATCAATATCATTTTAGACCTGTAAACAGTTTGTTTCAGAAACACTTAAGCGTGGTATGCTGACGAATGATATGGGTTTAAGGAGACTGAACAGCTAGGGGCATCAGTGACTACCACCAAAGACGGATTTGGTATATGCTATCTGTCAGAATCTAGAGTGTGAGAAAGTATCCTAAACGTTTGCGTGGCGTGAGCATTGAGGCGGGACCGATCAGCTGTTCGCCTAGTGGCTGTGGTGATCACCTAAAAATCACACACACAGCCTCGTCAGCACACCGGACCTCGTCGTTGATCGACCGTGTGACTTCGAACCGGGGCTGGGCGGCTTCCCGTCCCGAAACGGGATCTTCAATGAGCACTGCTTTCCGGGCGAGTGTAGTATAATATGAATGGGTGAAAACCATAACGGTGTACGTAACATTTTTTGCGAAACTGAGTTAACTGCACTTTCGACCACGAAACAAGGGTTACTTGTCAGTGGCACAAAGATCCAGGTGCCAACTGTTAACGTCTGCCATCTGTCGGCGTGTGGTATAACTACATTTATCGAATCACAATCGATAGGCAATGTCAGGACGGTACAAGCAAAAACATGGGCGGACACTCCAAAGAATCGCGATGTAGGCTCTCAATTACTGATGAAATCTCGATCAGAAATGAGTAGTTCTACCTTTCAGGGTATTCAGTGTCGCTCAGAAACGACTGATGAAGATGATAATTCGGTCGCAGACGAAGATTATGTTCCTGTTCAAGGTAACTAAAATACAATCATTTTGTGTAACATTTTAGTGACTATGTAAAGTTTTGTTTTGAAATTTTCAGTGAATTTGTGGCCATCAGAAAGGTCTTAAACTATTCTTTAGTACATAAGCACACATCAAACTAGCATAACAACGTCTCGATACTGTCAATAAAAATTATGTTCCACGTAGAAAGTACTGTCACGGGTTGTTGTTCTGGTCTTCAGTCCCGAGACTGGTTTGATGCAGCTCTCCATGCTACTCTATCCTGTGCAAGCTTCTTCATCTCCCAGTACCTACTGCAACGTACATCCTTCTGAATCTGCTTAGTGTATTCATCTCTTGGTCTCCCTCTACGATTTTTATCCTCCAATACTAAATTGGTGATCCCTTGATGCCTCAGAACATGTCCTACCAACAAATCCCTTCTTCTAGTCAAGTTGTGCCACAAATTTCTCTTATCCCCAATCCTATTCAATACCTCCTCATTAGTTATGTGATCTACCCATCTAATCTTCAGCATTCTTCTGTAGCACCACATTTCAAAAGCTTCTATTCTCTTCTTGTCTAAACTATTTATCGTCCATGTTTCACTTCCATACATGGCTACACTCCACACAAAATACTTTCAGAAACGACTTCCTACTCGATGTTAACAAATTTCTCTTCTTCAGAAACGCTTTCATTGCCATTGCCAGTCTACATTGTATATCCTCTCTGCTTCGACCATCATCAGTTATTTTGCTCCCCAAATAGCAAAACTCCTTTACTACTTTAAGCGTCTCATTTCCTAATCTAATTCCTGCAGCATCACCCGACTTAATTCGACTACACTCCATTACCCTCGTTTTGCTTTTGTTGATGTTCATCTTATACCCTCCTTTCAAGACACTGTCCATTCCCTTCAACTGCTCTTCCAAGTCCTTTGCTGTCTCTGACAGAATTACAATGTCATCGGCGAACCTCAAAGTGTTTATTTCTTCTCCATGGATTTTAATACCTACTCCGAGCTTTTCTTTTGTTTCCTTCACTGCTTGCTCAATATACGGATTGAATAGCATCGGGGATAGGCTACAACCCTGCCTCACTCCCTTCCCAACCACTGCTTCCCTTTCATGTCCCTCGACTCTTATAACTGCCATCTGGTTTCTGTACAAATTGTAAATAGCCTTTCGCTCCCTGTATTTTTTACGGGTATTCAGTACAATTTCGTATAATCTCCTTCATCTGTGCTATGTATGTATGCGCGTAATTAAATATGTATATGTGTACGTTTTCCTTCCGAGTTAATTACATTGTAGATAGCCCAAACCCTGACAAATTGTCAGGAATATACAACTTTCTAGGGATACGAAATGGAACTACAAGAGAGGCTCAGTCGTAGATAAAGCATGTTACGGACCGGTTTATTGGTAGAATATTGGGGAACTCCGACGAGTCTGCAAAAGAGATTGCTTGCAAATCATTCGTGCGATCCAGCCTGAAATATTGCTCACGTACGTGGCACCTTTGCAAAATACAACTGGCAGGGGAAAATGAACGTATACAGAGAAAGGCAGCACGAATGGTCACAGCACTGTTTGATCGGAGGGAGTGCTGAAGAATCTGAACTGGGAGAGACCTGAAGATAGAACAAAACTGCCTCGAGAAACCCTTCTTACAAAGTTTTGAGGACTGACGTTAAGTGATGGCTCTAGGAACTTACCACAACCTCCCACTTATCGCTGCAGTAGGGACCATGAGGACAAAATTAGATTAATTACAGCACGCACAGAGGTATTCATACAGTCATTCTTCCAGCGCTCCATACCTGAATGAAATGAGAAGATCCCCTTACAAAAGGGGGAATTGGGGGGTACCCTGTCCCATGCATTCGCAGTGGTTTGCAGGATACAGATATAGAGATGCAGTAAATAAATTTCGTGTTTTCCCATGAAGGCTTAAAGCGTGGTACTTTCTATGAGTGCGTCCTTTACTTTTGCACTGCACTATCATCATGTCTTGTTTATGGAGAAGATTATTTTCGGGAGCGGTGTCGCGTCCAGACACATGTTCTCTAGTCCTGCGTGGCGTAATTAGGACGTCAGCGACTTTGTGGGTTTAATGTGTTTTGTTATCAGACTTTTTAGCGAAGATGAGAGGGAGAAAATCTCCTTGGTTGAAGAGTATAACTCTCGTGGAATCGGCAGGAATGGTTTGTTGAAGTAGCAAGTTATTAATCTTTCTTCAATCATTTTATTGCTCTGACAAACATACTTACTTAGGTGTGGGACCAAAACCCATTATCAGAAAGTCCAATGTTTTTAGTAATTACTAGGAAGGATCTCTATCAGAGAAGACTGCTTGACTGTCACTCTGCTAGCGACCAGCCACTAGGCCTAACTAATCCATCATCAACACTGTGAACTTCTTCACTGGTATTGACAGGTCACTTTACCTACTGTACAAGAGACAAGCATCAGGTAGCTCGTTCCTGTTGTTCACTGAAATTCCGCTTTTATGTTTCAGACAGAGACGGACAGTCTTTGTTCAGACTAATTCAATGAATATTGCAAAACTCTACTTTGCTTGCACTTACTGTGTGTCCACCGGAACTTGTCACCGTCTTCTCGTAGCTGAAGTGTTTACTGCTCCATCGCGTGAAACTTCGGAGAGTCACTGGCCTCTGGACGCTCAGTACCGGAACCGAATACTGATCACTCACTCCTACATGAGTCTTTTATATCGTTCTTAATTGACTCTGGTTGTAAACAGCCCTCTTCGATCTCTTTGTGGAACAGTCCCTTGGAGCTTCCCGCGAAGTGTGTGGGGCTTAATGATTGATTATCTCTCTAAATCGTACTCGGGATTCATCCGTTACCCACGTTGGAAATTTTCCTATTATTCCGTTGACCTCGATCCTCGGCACCGTTGGGGATGTGTCAAATGTAGTGCTTGTTGGAGTGTTTGATCAGCGTCGAAGAAGCATATAGTGCAGCGGCTTTGAAAAGCTTTATCTGCCGCCAGTATCCTGTTTGGCTTCCCTCTCTCACACACGCAGGTCGTCTTGCATACAAAACCCGGCTCACTTCTGTCGTTATGATCTGAAATGTAATAAAGTTTCTTAAACTTTTCTAAGGTCACGACAGTGATAGGGACCAGTTGGAGACCAGAATGTTACCTATGTTTGTTTTCCTATCTAATACTCACTGTGGGACCTCTCAGAAAGCAGTTGCTGCAAAGTATTTATTAGTGACATAAGAGTAGTGAAAAATTTAACCCTATCTAAGCTAGCTGGCGACACTTATTTGCGTTGATATAATACTGCAGCAATGGTAAAGAGTCCGTCAATGAATGTTTCAGAGGAAATCTGAGAAGCATGTCATGTAATTTGGCTCGCGCGTCGCACATCACCAGAAGTACCAGGTTTCTGTTCGCGAATTTAAGTGGGACCAAGCGACGCCATGCAAGCTCCAAAGACGAGACAAGAAGAACGTTTCAAACAACAACAAAAAATGGTTCAAATGGTTCTGAGCACTATGGGACTTAACATCTGAGGTCATCAGTCCCCTAGAACTTATAACTACTTAAACCTAACTAACCTAAGGACATCACACACATCCATGCCCGAGGCAGGATTCGAACCTGCGACCGTAGCGGTCGCGCGGTTCCAGACTGTAGCGCCTAGAACCGCTCGGCCACCCCAGCTGGCGCTAAAGAGTACATTGGATGTTTCTCAGCATTTATGGTCGAAAGGTGGTAAGTACCTAATGACAGGAAAATTCAACCAAGACACTCCAGAACGTCATTTTGGAATTTTAAGGTCTATAAGTTGTGACAACCATCCATCAACTGTAGATTGTCTGGAATTACATGTTACAGTGCGTGTACGTTCCCGTTCAGATGTCTATATCTGCATTCTGGAACTGTGAACACTCTCAGCCGAGTGACGCTGCCTACTTACAGCAGTCGGGAAATGATTCTAACGGACGAGGGTAGAAGACCAGTGTCTCGTTTCGTGAGTGACAATCGGTATCATATCCGACGGAGAAAGGACAGTCGCTGCAAAGAGGCGTCTAATGTGGTGATACTTTGCTTCTTTTCAAGTGATACAAGACGTCAAGGCCAACGAAGCTTTTAACCCGCAAGTGTGGAGGGTTTAGTCGAGGCCGGAGGTGATTCTATGATAATTCATAACAATTTAACCGAATGACTATTTTGTAACTGATAATTCACAAGCCGCAGGCACTTTTAACCATCACTTTCTAAACTTATCAGCAAAAATAGGATTAAATGGTTGAGTTGAAGTAGCAAGAAAATGTATCAAAATCCTCATTCCATAAATCTTAAAGCAACTAGAAGTTGCATCAACATCCTTTACCGAAATTAATACAATTATAAAAATTCTGAAAAACAAAAGCTCATGTGGGGTTGATGGAATTTCAAACATAGTTATGAAAAGCTTTCCAACTTAACAAAATAATAAGTAAAGCCCTCAGTACTACATGCAATGCACCCTGGCGCAGTGAATTTTTCCATACATGTTAAATTATGCAATTTTCGAACTTCATAAGAAAGGTGACAAGACAGACTTAAACAGTTATTGTCCAGATTCCTTTCCGACATCATTTTCCAAAATATCCGAAAAAGTAATATACTCAATAGCAGTCGCACACGTAAGCGGTAGCGATCTACTTAGCATTTCACAATTTGTATTCCAGAAGCTGAGAATGCTACTTAAACAATCAGCCAACAGTACAAAATTTAAACAACAATATATCGCCAGTTACTATTTATATGAGCTTTCTAAGGCGTTTGATTGTGTGGATCATATTACTCGTTTAGAAAAACTCAAGTTCTATGGAACTGATGAAATTGTCCACAGCTGGTCTGAATCATTCTTCACAAACAGAATGCAAGACGTTGTGACGAAAAATTCATACAACGTCGAAAAGGCAGAAAATTCTAATGACTGGGGTAAAAAATCAAAAAAGGGGGTCCCACGGGTTCACTTTTTGGTCTACTTCTATTCCTCGGCCGGCCAGAGTGGCCGAGCGGTTCTAGGCGCTACAGTCTGGAGCCAGGCGACCGCTCCGGTCGCAGGTTCGAATCCTGCCTCGGGCATGGATGTGTGTCCTGTCCTTAGGTTAGTTAGGTTTAAGTAGTTCTAAGTCCAGGGGACTGACGACCTCAGATGTTAAGTCCCATTGTGCTTAGAGACATTTGAACCACTTTTTGTTTATTGTAACATTCTCGGTGACTAAGTGTTACCCTTTTTTGTCCATGTTTATAGCAAGTGTGTTGTGGACGCTTAGCTCTTCTAAGATAACAAGAGCCGTGTTCACGGGACTGCAGAAACAGATGAAAAATTAAGTACGCATTCGCACCTCGACTGAACCGCAAAGTTACCTGATCTCAATTCTATAAAGAGTGTGAAATATAGTAGTCTACATTCTCGCAATCTGGTAGTCCTGCACGATATAGTCATTGATGAGTGGCCTTGTTTGGATATGACACACCTCTCCCTCACAGAGTTGAATGAGTTATCGATGCTGGATGCGGTGGTGCTCCTTATCAGCGTGATGTCGCTTGGAGGTGGCTGTTTAATTGGCTGATGTGCTTACATAGTAAGAGTATTCAGTCCGCAGGAGACTTTGTCCTTAGAGCAAACGCAAGGTACAGCGGCAGCTAGTATTGCGCCGACCTCTTGCTCCTTCTCAGTTGGGCGGAGGGGGGGGGGATGGGGAGGGGGTTAGAGATTCAGTGATGGATCGATTGACTGTCGAAGTGCCTGTCTGGTGGAGAAACAAAGCGACGGCGCGATCAGCGGGTCGGATGTGCGATGGACAGAGACGAATGTGTGAGGCTCTGAGGCTGGGATCAGCTGTCTGGGTGGTCAGTGACGCCACGGAACGTGTTACGGCGTTTCATTTGTCAAGTGCACCACCAGGGAAACTCGACTCCGCAAAATCATTTGTGTGAAGTGAGGACTTGTCTAATGTGTAGCAGCCATGCGAAATGTCTAACTGAATTTCCGATCACGTGAATCTTACAAAGAAATCTAACACAGGAACTCTTTCACCACATTTCGTCAGTTCAGCGACACTACGCAGTGTCAACACTTGTTTTTGGCATCAGGCGACAATAGAAGAACTCAACCATGAATGTTATCGTCGTGACTTTGTTTAAAGAAGATTACGATAAACATTTTGAGAGTTTAATAAATATTTTAAAATTTAAGTAAACGTAGCGCGTTAGTGTCAAATTACTCAGTAACATTCAAAATTGTGTTGATTCCATCGTGTGACTTCCAAAACTACGGATGCATGCAAAGCTTGTGTAGAGACCACAAAGCCACTCAAAGAAATTCCGTTTACTAATAATCACTCTTTCAAGTATCAAAGCGAGTTTTTCAGTACATCATTGTCCTTCAAATTGTAACCTGACTTGTCTCCTTATTACTCCACATGATTTTTCCACGACGGTTTACCGTTAAACCTCGTGGTAGATTAAATCTAAGTGCCGGACTGAGACTCGAACTCAGGACCTTTGCCTTTAGTGGGCAAATTCTTTACCGAGGTTGAGTCTGCCAGAAAGTTTCATATAAGCGCACACTCCGCTGCATAGTGAAAATTTCATCGTGGAAGGTTTATCATGACAACAGAAACTGTCTTACATTTTTTTTTTATTCCAAGTAATGACAAGATCTGTATTTTAAAATTGTGGTCACAATTACTACCATGATTTAACCTCTTTTTATTTCAATTTGTGATGTTATTGATGTTAAATTTGTTAATTTAGTGTTTATTAAATTGTTGTTCTGCTTTTTTAAAAAATGGCTCAAATGGCTCTGAGCACTATGGGACTTAACATCTTAGGTCATCAGTCCCCTAGAACTTAGAACTACTTAAACCTAACTAACCTAAGGACATCACACACATCCATGCCCGAGACAGGATTCGAACCTGCTACCGTAGCAGTCCCGCGGTTCCGGACTGTAGCGCCTAGAACCGCAAGACCACCGCGGCCGGCCTGCTTTTTTATGTTTGCACTTTGTTGTACATTTTGTTTCATAAACTTCATTTGTGTCACTTTTCTATTTTGTTTTAAATTCTCTCTGTTACATGTGTGGCTAGGTAACTCAGCAGTAAGTGCTGAATTGTGAATCCAAAGGTCTCGGGTTCGAAACCTGGTCGGCCCAAGAAAAATTTATCTGCCACTTATTACTTGTTCCGCCTGTCGTAATGCTACATAATTCAAAAACTTTGCGAGTTACACTGCAGTTCTGAGTCCATGTCGAGCCGTGTAGCGAGGTCGAGACCCTTTTTTTTTTTGTTCGCTTTTCTTCGTTTCATCTGCTCGGGGTGAACGTCGTGAGACATCCGTTTTAAGTTCGTTGTTGATCGATTAACTCAGTTTTTTTTTATTACAGAGGGCAGCTAACCCTCTGACCGAACACGCTGAGCTACCGTGCCGGCAGACCTCGTACCGGGCGAACCTGAGCGTCATCTTTGGGTATTTGTGGAGCTCTAGCTGAGGAACGGTCGAAGCGACAGTCGGGCGGAGTGTTTGGGGGTGAGTTGGCGAGGACGGTGCACGAGGTGGAGAATACTTGTTTTTCAGTGAGCGTGGCTAGCTTTCCCGGTGTGCGCATGTTCCAGCAGTGGGCACCGTGTGTTGGCACTGCGGCAGTGATTGCGGCGTGCCAGCCGTTGCTGGTGTCATAAGCGCTTAGAAGGAGAAACGCCGTTGCTTCTGTTTTCGTGATGTGTTTTTATAACGGTAGTTGCTGCGCCCACCGACAGACTGCGCAGCCGTCGCTTGTGGCTGGCTGAGGTAGATTTGTAACACTGCGGCTCGTAAGACACACGTAGAATTGTTGTGTTTAGTTGAGCTTCGTGATGTTAAAGAAGGTTCTATCAAAAAATAACAGTGGAGTAACATTACCGTGTGCGCTTGTAGATTATTTTACACAAAATAAATCGCAAGAATTTTAGCGGCAGTGAAAATTCGGAACTACTCACCAGAGATATGAATACTGTAATTTATCCGATGCGCTCAACTTCAGAATACCATGTAACACGCTGTACAAAGATTTCCCTTCTTACAGATTATTAATTGAGTTTTACGAAACCATTTGCTCAGAAAACATTTTCCCAAACAGAACAATGGACTGTCTGTCACGCTAAAGAGTACATTGCTAGTTTCTCAGCATTTAAGGTCCAAAGGTAGTAAGTACTTAATGACAGGAAAATTCAACCAAAAGCCTTTCGAACGTCATTTTGGAATTTTGAGGTCTATGATTTGTGACAAACATCCATCAAAATGTAGATTTTCTGCAATTACATGTTACGGTGCCTGTATGTTCCCGTTCTGCTTTCTGGAACTGTGAACCGATTTCACATGCGATGATGTTCTAAAGAAATGGAGGTATGAACCAAACGCATGCTGTGGACAAAATTAAAGACAAAATGGTGGTAGCGAACTGGGAGAATGATTTTATATAAAGCGAACATTCCGAAACAATATTTAGTTTATCACATAACATGTTATTTTATCAAAGAGCTTTATAATCAGAGCAGCTGTGTGGAGTGTGCTCAAACCCTTGTGACTGAAATGCCGTCAGATACAAAAGTTGCAACTTTCACCGCCATAGAGGACTTCAGCTCAATAAATGACCTTTCTTATTTGACTTATCCGTCCGATAGCTTTTTCTAGATTCTTTCACCGGTTGGGGTAGTTCTTGAAAAGAAACTGTCTTCCATCTCAAATATATGGGGTGATATACTTCATGAGTGTTTAAGGGGCACTGGCCGGCCGAAGTGGCCGTGCGGTTCAAGGCGCTGCAGTCTGGAACCGCTACGGTCGCAGGTTCGAATCCTGCCTCGGGCATGGATGTTTGTGATGTCCTTAGGTTAGTTAGGTTTAACTAGTTCTAAGTTCTAGGGGACTAATGACCTCAGCAGTTGATCCCATAGTGCTCAGAGCCATTTGAACCATTTTTTAAGGGGCACTGACGAAATTATTTCAGGAGCATATGATTTAGGATGTGGGGAGTAACACAAACTCGACCTTGCCGGTCAGTTAATTTTCCATGTCATGAAGTGTTGCTTTTTCTTTCGCATGAAAGGAATCAGCAAAGACCTTTTCGTCAGTGAAGACTGCGATGTCATCACGCAAGCTTTCCGAAGTTTTCAACAACTAACAGTTACAAATTACATGGCTCAGGTTATATTAAATTTTATATCCTATGATGTAGTCTGTATTACTTATTCGTATGTGCCTCTGTAGATAATTTTTTGCATCTTAAGCTGTATTTCGATCTTCTTCAGTATATTTTATTTGCTTATTATACGTGACCCGATGTTTCCTAAGTCCCTTAAAGGAATTCAACGTTTTGTATTTCAATGCAGATGGCTTAGTTCACTTATCTTGTCTTCATGTTGTCAAATACAGCTTTTTAAAACCGTAAAAGATGCGAGTAGTACATAAATCGAAACGTTCCACGCCCAGCGCTAAGCGATGGTAGAACGGCGTAGCGGTAGGCTCGCGGAAACTTGTCGAGGGTCTACACTCCTTCTCCTAGACGCTATGCTAGTGTATTCCGGCCGGACCGTTTCATGAATAGTTTGACCGGACATTTGCACCGCTTGCTTGACACGCGTGATAGAACATAGTGGTTCGGATTTGTCGAAACCTGTTTTAATGGTGAGCATTCTTTGATATATCTGTGATACTCGTTCCGACCAGTGGCTCTTATTTACGCAGCAAACGTGCAGTGTGTGCTCAACTCCCCGTTCGATTTCGCAACAACACCGGAAAGAATACCTGTTGAAGAAATCGTAAGTGCCGTCGAAGCATCCTTGTTTCGTCTTCCGAAGGTGCGAGCCGAAGAAGTAAGACAAGATGTGTCGAGAGTTCTACGGAAATCGAAACCTCCGAAAAGCAACACATTGGCGCTGAACAGGAAATCTCTTACTGAACTTATGAGAAACGAAGGCATCGTTGTAACAATATCGGATAAGGGGAATGCTACTGTTGTTCTGGACGCTGGGGATTATCTCAGGAAGATGGAACAACTACTAACTGCTCATGTGTATCACAAGTTAAAAAGCGATCCGACGAACAGAATCTTTCGGAAAGTGAAAAACATGATATCAGACTCCAGACTGGACAGCTCTATTACAAAGAATCTAACACCACGAATACCTGTCTCACCCAGGCTACCCAAAATACGTAAAGAATCGCTTCCTTTAAGGCCTATCGTCAGTGGGATTAACTTGCCGACTTATTTTTTAGCACGTCATTTGACAAACTGGGGCATGTAGTTGGTAAAACAAATACTTTTATAAAAGATTCGAAACAGTTTTTAGAAATTATATGCCCACTGAAGATATCTGCAGGTGACATTCTTGTTAGCTTCGATGTGGCATCGTTATTTACTGCGGTCCCAGTATCAGATACAATGGAGATCATAAGAGAGATAGTTGTTCCAGATGTTTGCGACTTAATTGAATTAGGGCTTCGTTCGAGCTCTTTTAAATACAATGGTGAATTCTATGAGCAGTCTGATGGCCTTGCTACGGGCTCACCCATTTCGGCAGTTGCAGATGGTTTTTCCATGGAACATTCTGAGCAACAGGCATTAAGTAGTGCTCCTTTGAAGCCTTCCTGCTGGCTCCACTATGTGCATGATACATCTGTTAGACGGCCACACAGCGAAGAAGATCTTCATGCGTTCCACAATTTCTTAAGTGGAATTCACCCCAAAATCAAATTTACCTTGGAGGTTGAGAGTGAGGTCGGTCTTCCGTTCCTGGATATGTTGGTATACAGAAGATCTGATAACACTCTAGGTCACAGAACGTACAGAAAACCGACTAACACAAACAGATATTTAGATGCCACTTCGCATCACCACCCAGTCCAGAAGCAAGCAGTACTCAACACTCTGTCTTCACGTGCCTTCCGTATAAGCAATGACGAGAACTTGGAATCGGAGTTGAATTTTTTGAAGAGGACATTGAAGGCAAATGGGTATGATATTTATTAAATTGGTAGGGCTTTTAGGCGAAATATTTATAAAGCTAATAAGAATGACGAGGAACCGCCTTCTCACTCCGTCTGTTTACCGTTCGTTTCTAGGGTCAGCAGAATTCTAAAGAAAATGGTATTCAGACATTTTTCTTTAGTCAAAACAAAATAAATGATTTTTTTTCCGACGGAAAACGGATGCACCAGATTGCCTCCACAATGCAGGCGTCTATCAAGTGAAATGTGACTGCGGCAAAGTGTATATAGGCGAAACGGGAAGAACTGTTAAGGAAAGCATTAAGGGACACGAACGGCACATGCGTCTAAAACAAAGCGCAAAATCGGCAGCAGCGGAACATCATGAGAACTGTGGCTCTGACATCGATTTTAATAACGTACTTGTACTGGATAAGGAAACAAACATTTGTAGAAGGCAAGTCTAAGAAGCGGTTGAAATTTTCAAGAATGCATACAATTTCAATAGATAGGACGGCTATAGGCTTCCGGCATCGTAGTTCCCCACCATCAAAGAAGTGAGTACGTGGCCGCGGTGTGCGAGCGACATAAACAACGCGCTGCAAGTCACCTTGGCGGACAATAATATTTTGGGTAAACATTTCCCCTCTCTTGCTCTGTCCTCTTCGAATCTGGCCAATGACGACGACCAACCAATAGCAGTAGTAGGAATTTCAACCAATACTCCTTTTCCAGTGTAAGCGTGGGAGAGTGCCTTTCCATTCAATGACGATGGGCCGCCAATGGTAGCCACAGGAGATTAGCCAACAACGCCCCTTCTTATGGATCAGAGAGGGAATATTAGCGTATGACTATGGCCCAGCAATGGTAGCTATATGATTTTTAACCAATACTACCACTTCTCCAGCACGAACGCGAGAAAACTCCCCTTTATAAGAGGACGCGACACTCTTCAAAAATGGTTCAAATGGCTCTGAGCACCATGGGACTCAATATCTGAGGTCATCAGTCCCCTTGAACTTAGAACTACTTAAACCTAACTAACCTAAGGACATCACACACATCCATGCCCGAGGCAGGATTCGAACCTGTGACCGTAGCGGACGCGCAGTTCCAGACTGAAGCGCCTAGAACCATTCGGCCACAACCGCCGGCACGACACTCTTCCCTGACAGTGTTCTAGCAGTAGTAGAGTCCACCATAAGATCCTGAGGAAGATCCCAGCAGAGGGGTCGAAACGGCGATCATTTTAGTAGAAATATGACGCTGCGTAATAACCCAAAAGTTTTTAACTTCAGTGGTAACGGCCACGAAAGCCTGCAGAATTACATAGTTTTTGTAATCTTTTAGAACATAATACCAAATTTAGATTCCCGATTTAGATGGACTTTTCCTAATTACGCAATATTCTAATTTAAAAAAATTAATTCTTGCAGAGCGTAAATCGTTTATTGTCAAAAGGAAGGAACTTAAGAATATCTGTAACATATTGGTGAACTGTATTGCGATAACAATTTTTGTCAAGATATTATTTAAAAGAAACAAACGGTGTTCAATTTGTTACGCACTCCTTCCACTAGGACCTGGGGATCATGTCCTCTCATCATTTAACGTCCTTCTTAGGTCGTATCACACGTTAAGCTTTTGTCCCCCTATACATGGCTGTGTATATCGGTACAAAGGTCGATGGTATACTATCTCCAAGGCATACTATATCCAATAGTAGCACGCCTAGCACAGAACCGTTGCTTTCAAAACCACCCTTCGGGATGATGACAGCTTTATCTTTTCCTTGTGATACAAATTTGTCGTATTTTTTGATAATTTCAATAATTTTAGGCGATACTAAGATAAATCTGAAGTTTCGTATGGAGCGAACTGTCCCAGCGATTAAGACGCTAGACTCGTATTCGAGAAGACGTTGGTTCAGATCTCCACCCAGCCATCCACATTTGTGATGCTTTAGGAAAGTGATGGGGTAGCACATGTCTCCGTGTTCCACTTCAAACAGCATTGTTTCCTCAATTTACTTGTAAGTAGGCTGTTTAGGTATTTATATTGGTAACGCCACATAGCGCTCTGTATGAAAATCACTGGCTGTGCTGTGTGCAGTCTGTGGCTGGTTTGCATTGTTGTTTGCTGTAGCACAGCCAGTGATTTTCATACAGAGCGCTATGTGGCGTTACCAATACAAAAACCTAAACAGCCTACTTACATACTCTCATGTACATGATTACTGTTCCGATATTGACCGTTGCCAGAAGGTGCTGCCCACAACACGTGCTAGGTAGAAGAAATAAAAAGAGATACTGTTACCTTATTGATGAAAAAAATGTGTAGGGCATCACAGAGTATGGAAGTAGGACGAGTCTGTAGCATTGAGGAACGCTTCCAAACAACTGTCAGAAGGTGAAGACCTCTACATTTAATTCCATGGTCCACAGTGACTCCATAAAAGATATCCAGCGTTCCGCTAAGGCTCTCTCCGTTTCAACCAAGTGGTGTCAGTCAGTTATTATGTAGTATTCAACAGTATACCAGTGGACGGATGGGATGGGAAAGACACTGTTGATATGGGACGATGTACTGTAATACGCACTGCAGTTGACAGAGTGTTTCATTTCTACCATCCTATGAAAGCTGGCGATTATCAAGCTGCGGATTATCTGATTTGAGGAATATTCATATTTATTTTAGCGATCTTTGACAAATGAAAAACTAAACCTGGAGTCTTCTCCTATGATTAGAAGAAATATTTTCATTTAGAATAATAAATGTGTCACATGTTTTATCACTCACCCCGAGGAACTGAAACGGGTCAAAGTTTGAGTATACCGATGTTCTGATTCTTCAGAAAAGAAAGTTGTTATCAGGGGTAATGTGAGTGTAAAACAGAAAAAGAAACAACTGGATCATATTTGCAGAAAGTAGTTGAAAGCAAGAGCTACTAGATAATGTGTGTTGTAATGTGTAATTCTGTAAATAAGTTGTCAGTTAAACTGACGAATTCCTAAGAAGCTGAGTTCCGGTTGTTGACCGAATGAGCAATGTTTTGCAGTCCATTTGGAAAGTGTTTCTCATTTAATGAAGCTGTCAGTTTGCCTTTACTCAAATTTTTGCGGCAGATAGATTAGTCCATCGTCTGTCAGGCATGCGTTATTCCACCTTCCAATATTTCAGCTGTTAACCGTACAGCCATTTTCAAGGCATTTCGATGTTGAATTAATCACCTGGACACAATGGCATACTGTGGAGTAGGGTGTGGATGTGTCACAGTCTGCAGAAGAGCTCTAGTCATGGATAAAATATGATGTATCTAACAAGGACACATCACAAACCTGACCTCTTATTTTAAAGAGAAAAAAGCACAGTAGCAAGTTATGAGGCCAAGAAATCGATGTCGCGTGCGAAAATTAGAGCCATTATTCTGATACTGCGGTGTTGTGAACTTCTGAATGTACAGTTTTTTTAAATTTGCGTGCACTAGTTATTTGTCACTCACTATGCAGCAGGCTTCATCGTTACTTACTTTCTCATTATTTGTTAAAACAATGACGCTGTTGGACGAATGTGGCCGTGGTGAAAGGACAGCCTCATTAATGTCATCCCGACGTAAGGAAGCATCGAAAGTCAGTTCACTGTTTTGCTTTATGTCTAGACAGTTTTCATTTGTGACGTTTTCTGTGGTTTTTGCAACAAACTTGAAAGGTATAAATAACAGTATTTTTCTTTCATCAGTCTTCGACTGGCTTGATGCGGCCCGCCACGATTTCCCTTCCTGTGCCAACCTCTTCATCTCAGAGAATTAGGTGACTGAACCTGCCCTCTGGTGTCTTCCATCCGACAACGCCATAATACTTTACTTTTCTTTTTTACTGTCTCCTATGTGGAATGTAACGCCAAATCGCAAGATCGTCCAAGTGAGAAGGCACTTACATCACTCGTTAACTTCTAGCATTTTTTGTCGTTTTCGAGGTTTGTTTTCATGCTAGTTTTTTGCTGCGAAAGTAAACTATATATCCAAAAATATAAACACTTCTAATAATATGGGGGTGGTTGAGGCAGCCATGACCTCTCCCCTCCCCCCCTTGAATTCGCGCCTGTATTCGCTCTTGGAGAGCACCCGACGCTGCAACTTTGAAATATGAAAAAGGTCTTGGTCGCACAATTCTTTATTAAAGGTTATCCGTTTCAAACATTTCGTCATCAGACTGAAACTGTGGAACAGAGTGTACAAAGAAATTAACGACTACAAATACGTACATACTAACATAAGTATGCATCTTAGTGATCCATACAGAAAATTTTCAGTTAATATCGTACCTATATTTAAATCAAACTTTAGCAAAAAGCTCCGAAAGTGAGCACACATATTTAGTCTAGTATAGACCTCATCTCATATAAGCGTATTTGACAGTGCCGTTGTCTATTCGAACAAAATCAGTGCCAAAACGATTGTGGCGATTAAGCTAAGAAGTAAGCGAAGGCTTGTGGGTGGCACTAGCATTGACCGTAGAAAGAACTTTACATTGCGATGAACTAAATATCAGAAATCGTGAACAACATGACAAGGATGCAGTTACGCTACTTTTATGAAAGAAAAACCAATATTGACGGTAAGTAAAATTTACATAGCATGAAAATGGGCGTCGTTGGGTAACATCGTGAACGGCGTTACAGAAATAGTCGTTAGTCAGTAATGAAAACAGGAGACACTGTTACAGCAACTAACCGATGCATTACAATGTAAACATAAAACCGATATACACACCTAGATTGTAATTTGTGAAATAACAATATTACAACCATCACAAGGTAAAACGTTAGCTAAGAATCAACAAATGTACTCATTCAAATTGCCTAACGTATAATAAATGACATACAACAGTATCATTTAGGTAAACCTAGCCAAGTCTGCGTGGTAACAGTTTGAAATAAACTAAAGGCTAATACTGCGATCTGTATTTTTTTCTCTTCTCTTTTGTTATTTTGTATTGAAAAGCGTAATGGTACAATACCTGTATAACAGTCTAACTGCAAGAGAACACCAAAAAAACGTCTTGGCACATTTTGGTTTAAGATGTAGAGGTAGGATCTTTAGTTGAGAAAACCTGATGCGTAGGCGACCGTAATGCTGAAATAGTGGTCATACTATTTCCGAATTAATAGATTACATTTGGACTTATAATGTAACGTGAACATATTTACGCTGAAGCGCCAAAGAAACTGATACAGGCATGCGTATTCAAGTACAGAGATATGTAAACAGGCAGAATACGGCGCTGTGGTCGGCAACGCCTACATAAGACAACAAGTGTCCGGCGTAGCTATTAGATCGGCTACTGCTGCTACAATGGCAGGTTATCAAGATTTAAGCCAGTTTGAGCGTGGAGTTGTAGACGGCGCACGAGCGATGGGACACAGCATCTCTGAAGTAGTGATGAAGTGGGGACTTTCCAGTACGCCCATTTCACGAGAGTTCCGTGATTATCAGGTATCAGGTAATACATCAAATCTCAGACATCGGTGCGGCCGGAAAAAGATGCTGTAAGAACGGGACCAACGACGACTGAAGAGAATCGTTCAACGTCACAGGAGTGCAACTCTTCGGCAAATTGGTGCAGATTTAAATGCTGGGCCACCAAAAAGTGTCAGCGTGCGAACCATTCAACGAAACATCTTCGATATGGGCTTTCTGAGCCTAAGGCCCACTCGTATACCCTTGATGACTGCACGACACAAAGCTTTACGCGTCGCCTGGTCCCGTCAACACCGTCATTGGACTGTTCATGACTGGAAGCATGTTGCCTGGTCGGACGAGTGGATGGACGTGTGCATGAATCCGTGGACGCTGCATGTCAGCAGGGGAGTGTTCATGCTGGTGGAGGCTCTATTATGGTGTGGGACGCGCGCAATTGGAGTTATATGGGACTCCTGTTACGTCTAAATACGACTCGGGCAGGTGATACGTACGCAAACATCCTGTCTGATTACCTGCATCCATTCATGCCCATTGTGCGTTCAGACGGACTTAGAAAATTCCAGCAGGACAATGCGACACCTCACACGTCCGGGATAGCTGCAGAGTGGCTCTAGGAATACCCATCTGAGTTAAAACACTTCCCTTGGCCACAAAACTCCCGAAACATGAACATTATTGTGCATATCTTGGACGCCCCGCAACATGCTGTTCCGAAGAGATCTCCACCACCTCGTACTCTTACGGATTTATAGACAGCCCTACTGGATTCATGGTGTTCATTCCCTCCGGCACTACTTCAGACATTACTCGAGTCCATGCCACGTCGTGTTGCGGTCTTTCTGCGTGCTCGCAGGTGCCCTACACGATATTAGACAGGTGTACAAGTTTCTTTGGCTCTTCAGTGTATATTCAAGATAAGAAGATAAACTTACTGTGACCATAACGCTGTGGTATGGGCATGCTACGATAAAATTGTAAAATTAGTCAAATTATTTAACACTTTGTTCCTCAGCTTCAGTCTGATAATGAAATTTTGTAAAAGCATGAAGCTCTATAAATGGTTGTGTAACATTTCCATATTTCGAGCCAACGGTTTTGGCAAAGGGCAGATTATTATTACGCAGAGCCTGTGAACGAGTGTCTGGGAATCGAATGTTCACGTGCTACTGTCGTGCCTATGTGCGGGGAGAGGTGGAAGGGCAGTGGTAACACCGGTTCCCGTCAGATCACCGGTCTGTCGGTCTGGGCTAGCACTTGGATGGGTGACCATCTGGTCTGCCGACCACTGTTGACAAGCGGGGTGCACACAGCCTTTGTGAGCTACTTGAATAAGAAGTAGCGGCTCCGGTCTCGGAAACTGACATACGGCCGGGAGAGTGGTGTGCTGACCACATGTCCCTCCGTATCCGCCTCTGGCGACGCCTGTGGGCTGAGAATGACACGGCGGCCGGTCGGTACCACTGGATCCGCCACGGCCTGTGGACGGAGTTTATGTTCTATATTTCAAAGTTGTGACAAACCTAAATGGTCGCCTGCACCCACCATGGATGTATTTCTCCATCAAGTATTGTCTGCCTGTACCGGCGCCGCCCGGCAGGTCAGCGACCCGTGCAGGTGGGGGAGTGTGGGTTCCCACAGTCTGCAGTGTTGGCGCGGCCCGCCCGGCCGCACATCGCTCTGACGCGGAGCCAGACCCCCGCGGCGGATGACGCAGCCGCGTGTCCTTCCGCGCCGCTGGTTTCGACGGCTCGGCCAGACTTTATCCTAGCGCCACGGGCGCCAGCCCTTTGAAGTAGTTTAATGGACCGGCCGTCTTCGCTGTGTATGGGGCGCTCCTCACAGGGCGCCGGCTCTTGTGAACCTGCCGCTTCATACGTGCCTAATGTTTTCCCATTACCATAAAACCTCTCGGCTACAAGTCTCTCCGCGTTAACTCTCTTCCTAAAAACGTCAGTCAGCGGGTTTATTAAAAGCGGAAAATTTGCTCTTGAGGTTTTGCCTTTTGATTCCATATTTAGATAGGTACATTTGATATTTTCTTATTATGACTTACAAGGGGAGGCCACGACTTTTGGAACGCGGATTTACTGCAAACTTCGTACACTCGTAGTACTCCATGAGGACAACAAAATGTGGAAGCAGTAGCGCGTACTTCTCAAGCGTTATTGAGAAAATCGTAAGATAATTTCGGTCGTCGAATATATATCTGTGCTTGGCAATTTTAACCATGAAGCGGCTGCAGCCGAGTGTAGCTCAGTGTGTTCGGTCAGAGGGTTGGGTGCTCTCTGTAATAAAAAAAAAAAATAAAAAAAAAACTGAGTTAATCGATCAACAACGAACCTCAATGGACGTCTTACGACGTCCGCCCCGAGCAGACGCAACGAACAAAAGCGAACAAAATGAGATTAACCGGCACGGTAGCTCACGGTGTTCTTCGGTCAGAGGGTTTAGCTACCCTCTGTAATAAAAAACTGAGTGAACGGATCAACAAACAACCTGAACGGGTTTCATCGGATGTCCGCCAGAACAAATCCAACGAACAATATAGAACAAAATGAGATTAAAAAAAAAGCGTATTCGGTCAGAGCGTTAGCTACCCTTTATAATAAAAAAACCGAGCGAACGGATCATCGAACAAACTGAACGGGTGTCATCGGACGTCCGCCCTGAACAAATTCAGCGAACAATTTAGAACAATTTTTTTTAAGTGTTTGGCGTGATTTGAGAAATCCCTTATACCTGGAAGGAGCCCGAAACGACTTTTTACCTCCAAGTTTTGACCGGCACAGACGTCTTTCGAAAGATGTTCAACTAATCGTCGCTTTCGACATTATGAGTACAAGTTGCAGGATGGTATTTTTCTTAGAAACATGGAAAACATCAAGTTAAACGGCACCAGCTGCTTTGAATAAATGCTATGTTTCCGCACACGCAAGGGCTTTTGACGTTTTCCGTGGAAAAACAAACCTCGTAAACATTTTCAAAAACCTCTGTTTCAGACGATAGTTTGGAAGCAAACCATGCATAACACAGTATTTCCTTAAAAATCGGCGCTGATAATTGGTTATGCAGTACCGAACGTATTTTAATAGCGTCTTCCGAGAAGCAATTGCTCGTTCTCTTTCGATTAAATACGAACAGTTTTGAAGACACGGACAGGCATACATTTTCAGTATCACTTTATGCGTTTGGTCGTTTACTAGTCAATAGTTATGAATATTATAGTATTTGTGATAGTAAAAATTAGTAGACTGCTAAATAACATTGTAAATTTAATAAAAGTTCATCCGATTACACGTATTTTCCCCATTATATCAACTGTAATATAAATAATAAAGAAAGTGACTGTGTTGAAAATAAAAAAAAACTGACGAACGGAACTCGATCCAGCGATTCAGCGGCTTCAACGCTAACTATTTTAAAAACAACATTTTGTTCTATATTGTTCGCTGAATTTCTTCAGGGCGGACGTCCGATGACACCTGTTCAGTTTGTTAGTTCACCCGTTCGCCCAGTTCTTTTAACATGAAGGAAAGCTAAGGCACTGACCGAACATGCCTTTTTTTTTTTAGATCTTATTTTGTTCGCTTTCGTTCGTTGCATTGGCTCGGGGCGGACGCCGTAAGACATCCGTTTCAGTTCGTTGTTGATCGGTGCAGTCAGTTTTTTTTTTATTACAGAGGGCAGCTAACCCTGTGACCGAACACGCTGAGCTACCGTGCCGCCATCACGATGAGCTACCGTTGCCGGCACCACTCGGCTGCAGCCGCTTCATGGTTAAAATTGCCACGCACAGATATATATTTGACGACCGAAATGATCTTGCGATTTTCTCAGTAACGCTTGAGAATTCGTTCGAGCAATCAATCATTCATGATAGGAAATACAGTCATAGCTCAGTCACTCAAAATGATTCTGAAATTTTACTTGTTAGAATGAAATCAGGCGATGATTCTTCTTCTCTGCAGGCTCGTGCTTTGCGGCAGTCTGCTAATCTGTACAAATAAAATGCCTCGTAATTTTGGGAGCGTTGTACAATCAGTCGGGAAACCTCAGATCAAGCGGATATTTGGCTTTGATGAAGTTTAACCTTCCGAAGAAGCAATGGAGCTCTTGGATTATTAAATGCAGGTTCGTATCCAGTCTTTCGGAAGTCCCTTCTGATTAACAACTACGCAATATATCGATAAATATCATTAATTCTCAAATTTAAAATACACACCTTTTATTTGAAGAAGCCATCTATATATATTTCCTTTTAATCGTACAGTTCGTATCAGTTATCTTCTGTGATAAATCTCAATAATCAGATTACAGTTCTTCTGAACCAAGCTCTGGCTAATCGGCACGAAGACAAACTCGGAAGCTCCCTTTCTTTTTTTTCTAACAACCACCAGAGAGAGTACTACAAAGAATACTTATGCGCTCATGGCATAGCTATTGTATGAACTACTTTTCGCATGGATTCTGCGAGTATGAAGATAGAAAATTAGTAAACGTCATTCAAGGGTAGAATTGTATCTGAATAATTCATCGAATATAAAGAGATATTACAATTGCCCCTCGCAGCGAGCAAAGTTAATGATAATACACTTTGCGAGCTAACAGAAAAAATTTGTTGGGTTGTTTATTCAAAAGAGGAATATTTTGAATTAGCAGAATTTTACTATAGAGAGTATGGGTAACATGTTAAGACAATAAGTTACGAGAATACCTAAGCTGTAGCTTTTACATGTACCGGGGTATACCCGCATCCCGAGTACATAACCAGGGTAGATGTAGATTGGTGTAATTACGAAAAAGGTCTACCCATTTGGGAACTGGCCTTCACAGGGAAACCCTGGAAAACCCGGAAGAATAGACCCCAGCTCAGGTATTAAAGAAGATAGGAAAGCCTAAATCCAGTAATTTTGAAATATATAGAAGCTCCATCGAAGGAAAAGTGCCTCATAGCCAAAAAAAAAAAAAAAAAAAAAAAAAAATTACAATATTGCTCAAAAAAAAATTTCTTTTTTTTATTCTTCTTTCGACGATGTAGCCGGCGATCTCGTTGTGAAGTCGATGGAACAGGAACACTGGGTACGGACACCGGGTAGGCGACGTACAGCTTTTGGTGGAGGCGGCACGGAGGACAGGCGATGGCTTATGGTACAGGATAGAAGCTGGTAACGTGCCGTAGAAACAGGAAGATGATCTCAGGAACAGATGGTCAGGGACGTGAACATGAAACAGGTTTAAAGTGAAATAAGAAAAGCTTCTGACTGCATAAATCCCTGGAAGAGAGTGGATTAAGGCAACGAAGTCCATATTTCATCGTTGAACTCAAAATCAGAGTGGATTCTTATATTCTTCCATCTGTACTAGAGTGGAACATCCATCAGTCCTGACAATCGCGAATTTTTTTTGTAGTCCTCAATACCAAAGTTGTTTTGCATTACAATTGCTGATTGTCCAAAACATTGCCAAATAGACTGTGGGCATTTAAATTTTGTTGTAGCTCATATCGAATGTATTCCTCTCAAAAAAAATTTTTAATCTAATCTTCGTTTTGTTATAGTGCAGGTGGAAGTAGAGCATTGAATCTGTCCGAGGTTTCCTTTCAATTACGAAATTAAGGATAAAATTTAAGTTTACACCTGATGAAAATTTTTAAACATAGGCATATGACACTGACTCCACAAAAGGAATTTCATTGTTCTTATAATTAATTGATTTATAGATCCACTTGAAAATAAATATCATTAATGATGACGTATGTTCATTTAACAAATCATCCGCTCGCAGAATCTTCTTCATCCTCTCATGAACATTTATGGAAACATATTTCAACAATTATGTCCATAATATGAAACACACAAACTGCTATTCTTAATATGTTCATTAAAATTCTTAAATTAATTCTCCTGGTAAAGAAGGCATAATGAAAAATCTGAAAGTTATACTAATTTTCTCTCGCGCAACCAGAGAGTTTGTTTTCTTTCTCGAACAGCGCACATCATACTCACAGCGTATTTACCTACATATCCCACACTGTTCAAGTTTGACACGAAATTCTCACATAAGTGCCGTGTCTTGAGGAAATGTAGATGCACTTTCATTGTATATCACTGTGGCTTCTGCTCATAGTCCACACTTACAAACACTAGTAATTAACAAATTCTTCTACCTATCTTAAAAATTTTGTGCTAAACTATCACAGGAGTAATCTCACTGTCTCTTAACCTATCACAGGAGTAATCTCACTGTCTCTTAACCTATCACAGGAGTAATCTCACTGTCTCTTAACCTACCACAAGAGTCTCTTAACCTACCACAAGAGTAATCTCACTGTCTCTTAACCTCTAGACAACATAAACTTCTTGATATTTATATACACATTCGACTCATAGTCAAATTCCACACTAAATTCTTCTCCATATTTGGTATCACAGATCTACGATCCTTCACTAAATTTCTTAATATCATTATGCGGGAATAATCCCTTTATCCTTTTCGATTCGGGATATGCCAACAAGTATGATCCAGGATTTGGTATATTACAATAACATATGGTCCGGTATAAATAAGATTCCATTTCTTTATGTTCTTCATCAGTTTCGAGGAATGGATGTGTCGCCTCAATAAAACCTTTTCTCCAAGATGAAACGTCTGAATCCGGTGAATCCGTTTATCATATGTCAATTTCCGTTGTATTGCCTTTTTAGTTAAATTGACAAGTGCGAGTCGAATCTTTTCCTCCCATTTTAAATTCTGGTCTTCATACTTTGGCAGATGGTTTATCCAGAAGTTCTTTTCAGTCTGACTAAACATAAGCTCTGTTGGAGTAAAGTTAGTTGAGGTATGTGTCAGATTATTAAATATTTGTTCAAATTCTGACAAATAATCAGCCCATGATGTTTGTTTACTGTGACAGTATGTACGCATAAATCGGTTTAATTCTCGAAAAACTCGTTCTATTGGACTACCTTGTGGATGGTAACATGATGTCAAAATTTGTTGAATACCAAGTTGTGTTAGTGTTTGCTTCCATTTAAATCCAGTAAAAATTCTGGCATTATCTGTAATTATGGATTTCGGTAAACCTACATGCGGAAGATAGTCACGCACCAATCTCACTACAACAGCTCTGACAGTAGCACACTTTAATGGATATAGTTTTACATATTTTGTAAAGACGTCACAGAATCCAACAATGAATTTTACTCCTCCTCTTGATCGTGGGAGAGGGCCGCAGATATCACACGAAATTAACGCCCTTGGCTCTCGTGGAATAATTGAATGCAGAACATGCTTACTACCTCTATTATCCGGTTTTGCCTTTTGACAGAGTAAACAGTTTTGTATTGTTTGGTGCACTTTTCTCCGAATATTCGGAAAATAACAGTATGCTCCTATTTTATTGGCACATTTAATTACACCAAAATGTCCCCATGATAAGTGGGTAAACCAAATTAATTTTTCCTCATATTCCTTCGGGATACATACACACCACCGTGGATTGTTGTCCTTCCCACGTCTGAAGAATAATACTCCATTTACTAATTTATAATGATCTCAATTAGCCCTTGAATTTTGTTGTTCCTTTAGCTGAATTATCTTCTTCCATCGACGGTCTTTTCGTTGTAAATTTCCCATATCTCTACAAAGATGTACGTAATAAGTCTTGTAGATATTGTCCTGCAACAGTAATATTGGAAAATCCGAAGTATTTACTGATTCCATTTCCGGCGTTAAACCTTCTGGGGATCTTGACAGCGCATCCGCAATAATATTTTCTTTGCCAGAAATTTTAAATTGGTACTGTTGTAGTGTCATTGTCCAACGTGACAATCTAGGATGTAATAATTTACATGTTTGCAAAAAGGTTAGTGATTGATGGTCACAATACACAATCGTTTTCGAACCATATAAATAATAGTTAAACTTCTTGAATGCCCAGATAACCGCAAGTGCTTCAAGTTCTGTGGTCGTATAAGCTCTTTCACAGGGCGATAACACTCGACTAGCAAATGCTATCGGACAGAATGTTGGTACCCCTTTTATTTTCCTTATTTGGAAGAGACAAGCACCTAATCCAACATCCGATGAATCCGTGGACAGACAGAACTCACAATTCATATCAGGGTGATATAATAAGGATGCGTTAACGAGTTGGTCTTTAATGTCTCGAAAAGCTAGTTCACATTCTTCAGTCCATTGCCATGGCACATCCTTCCGTAGAAGCCGGTTTAATGCCTCAGAATTCATGGCTTGAGTCTTTATGAAACGACGGAAGAACGATGCCATACCTATAAATCCCTTCAGCTGTCTTTTATTCCGTGGTGATGGAGAATTGCGAATTGCACTTATCTTCTTCTCGGTAGGCAGGATACCTTTCGCATCTATCATATGTCCTAAGAATTTGATTTGTGGTAAAGCAAATTGAGACTTTTGTAAGTTTACTGTAATTCCGGTTTTCTTGAAAACAGCAAAAATCCTTTCCAAAATATGCAAATGCTCTTCCCATGTTTTCGTGGCTATTAATAAGTCGTCAACAAACACAGTTATACGACTACGCAATTCTGGTCCAAGAACATAATCCAACGCTGAAATAAATATCCCGGCACTAATATTAAGTCCGAACGGGACAACTCTAAATTGGTAACTTCTCCCAGCATAGATAAATGCGGTATATTTCCTAGATTCTTCATCCATTTGGACCTGCCAGTACGAACTTCTCAAATCAACACTAGTTAAGTACGAAACATCCTGGAAATTTTGAATTAATTCATCTATATTTTCCGGATGAGTTCTTACAGGTACTATTATTTTATTAATCTCTCTCGCATCCAGAACTAATCTAACGTTACCTCCAGGTTTTGGGACGACTAAGAGCGGAGAACAATATTGACTAGTTGATGGCTCAATCAAGTTCCATTCTATCTCCCTTTGAACAGATTGTTTTAAACGCCAGGGGATCGGGTAGTGCGTGTAACAGTAAGTCTGATGTGGCTTCACTTGTAGGTGACAAATATACCCTTTAATAATTCCTGGTTTCTCATCAAAAATCTCTTCATATGCCTCTAACAAATAATGAAGCTGCTGCCTTTGTTCTCCGGTAAACTGATTGGATTCACTAGCTTTTATCATTGTTGTTTGGTTAAAGTCCTCCTGCTGCATCAAATCCTTTGAAAGCTCCTTCCAACGACTGTTTGTAGTGTCAGTTAATTGAATTATGCCACCGCGACAATATTTCTCATGCACCGTTTCCTTTCTATTTAAATCCAGTGCTATCTCTTCTCCATTTAATCTAAATTTAACTATTCCTTCTAAAAAATCAATCTGACAATCGTACTCCTGCATACTCCCAATTCCAAGAATACAGTCCACTAATAACTTCTCCACTACAAGGAACGTGCATTTTATTGCTACATTTCCCATTTTCATCTCTAATTGTGTTTGTATTTTGACATTGGGAGAGCGTGCTCCAACAGCTCCGATGATTTTGCAGTTCTGTACTGGCAAAATTGGTACCTTCTTCTTCCTAATAATTCTCCGAAAAAGAGCGCCTGAGATGACATTGGCGGAAGCGGCGGAGTCCAATATCACATTCGTTGGAACTTCCTCTATTTCAACACATACTTCCGATACCGGAACACTCGATCTGTCATTATAACAAGTTATTAAATCCTTTGTTAACTCTTCAGTCAACAGCTCACCATCATTATATCTTAACAATTGTAATTTTACTGTTTCGCCCCTAACAGATCCCCTGACTGCTCCTCCGGGGCACGATGCGGTCACGTTTAGTTTGACTGACTGTTGGTCCGATTGGTATTTGTCTCTTCAGCTACTTCAGTGATTATCGGTTGTTGTGGTGAATTCGGTATATATTGTCTTGCTTGATTTGTGTAATTATTGTTGTTGTTCTGCTGGTGTTGGTAGAACTGTCCTGTGTTGCCATACATTGGATCATATCGATTAAAATTCCTACTGTTCCTAAAATAGCCCCTCGCTGCACCATTACTAAAGTTTTCATTATGGTAATAATTATTGTTTGCATTTTGTCCATTTCTAAGTCTCCTCGGAGAGTGTTGACAACTACATATGCTTGTTCCGTACCCCATATTCTCACATTATGACGGTTCAACTTCCCATTTAAATGGAGCGTTGCCTCGTTACTAAACGCTATGTGTGGAAGAAATCCGTCATCATCCATTTTGCCATGACGAAATTACAGAACTCCAAACGTTGTCGTTTATCACCTTCATGAATAGCTTGCAGTAGCTCAATTTTGTGTGGTTTCATTTATAAACGTCGAGTCAAAATACACCAGGCGGATATCGAGGGGGCATGTTGAGCTGTTGAGCTGCACGGCGAACGGACTTCTACGGACTCCTTGGGAAACAAGGGTAGATGCGTTCGACGTCTGTGCCAGACAATCGAAGACGGTCCGGCGATTTGTCTTTACACAAATAAACTGTTTCTCGGAGTTGTTCATGCCATCGTCTAATGCTCTGTGCTGTAGGAGGAACCATACCATACCTAGCACGAAAGTCACGCTGAACAGTAATTACTGACCCGCACTGAGCAAAACGTAAAACACAAAACGCTCTCTATTGTCCTGACACCATTTTTACTAGAGCTCAAGTGGGCGCACATTGCTGCTGCCTAGCGGCAACCATGTAAAACTCGAGAGTTTGCTCTTTCCAACAGAAAGTTTCTCACGCACGTATGTCAAATAGCATAATAGTTATCATTTTTTTTAAATCGGATGATTCTTTTTGATACAACCTGTATATTACTGAGTGAATAATTGGACGTTCACTTGATACTTAAGAATTAGGGTACTTTTATGTTAGTCTGTCTCTGTAGAGGCTGGATAACTTTCCGCTGAATTATGTTTTCGAACGTGGCTTGTGGTCTGAGGTGACCGCGTACAACCTGTGTCTTGCTCTGAAGTGCTCCTTGCGATTGGTCAAGAAATCTAACGTAGGATGTTGTGGAAAATGCCACTGCTTTCTCTGTTCAAATTTTATCCGGTAAACTCTAGGGAGTTCGGCAGTTTATTAGCATCCGTACGATTGGGTAAGCAGTCCACGACTCCTGAGCGATATGGCGACTGACCAACCAGCGCTCCCATTCTGTCAAGATGCGGTCGCCATCCGACGGCCAACGTGGATACTTTTACGAGCTCATCTAGTATAATTTCTTTCGCGGTTATAATCTGTTAATTAATTCTTAGTTCACTGTAGCTGATCTTCCTCTCATTTAAATTCAACCACCGGGAGAATAAATGATCCTTGCTCACGTGTCATTATTATTCTAAGATCTGTTGTTGGTTTTGTGTTTGCGAAGTATGAGTTTGATCGGATCGATCAAATGCACACCTTGACAACTGATCAGACCATTCTTAACTGACTAGAACGAATACTTGTGTCGATATCCAAATTTACGTGTAGGGCGATTTTTGGCAGCTATTTCTATGTTTTTGGCAGATCGAACTTACATTGAAGGACCACTAGTGATTGTACCATATCATTGTCTTCTGCTTAACTTCTTCATCATTATGAATTATTGCAAGCCAGGAGAGAAGTTGATAGTCTGGAACTTGTCTGAATTGTCAGAATTGTAACCAGCTTGGTGAACTTATTTTCTGGTCCCCCTTTGATCTACTCATAATGATGTTGCTTGTTGATAAAAGAGTCCTCTGTAGTTTTTTGTTAGTTGGCGTAAATGTTTGGATGTTACGAATGATAGAGCTAGCTACATTTCAAAGTGCATCCATGAATTATCGCCTCTGGGTAAATATTCTTTGCTAATGATGACATTTATTCGAAAATCATCTCATACTAAGAAACCATACCAATAACTCTGATTTACTTCTGGCACATGGTGAGCAAGTTAAGAAAGGATAGTTATCCAGCAAAAAATGTAATTCTATTTTCTCTTTCCCCCCATGTGCTCTCTATCTTCCTACATCCCATTTGATACAACTGACAATAGCACCACCTGCTTGAGAAACGGTTCCTCTACACCATTTTGTTTAACTAATGATATTAATTTAGTTTACGCACTTGATATATACTTCAATGGGGCATATTTTTGTATTGATTTCCTCGACATTAAATGCAGTGGAATCTAGATATAGCGAGGCTTTGCGTACTCTTACTAGTTCAAAATGAAAAAGTAGGACACCATTTACACCGATCAGTCAAAACATTCCGATCGCGTACTTAAAATCGTGTTAGTCAACCTTTGGAATACACTATAGCAGCCATTTCGGTGGTACGGATTCTGTCAGATCTTGTTAGGGTTCTGCGGGTTTGTTGTAGTAGATGGTTTGATGGGGCGTAGCAGCTGCCATGTAGTGTTCCAAATATGCCCCATTGGATTCTGGTCAGGAGACTTTAATAGCAAATACATCAAAGTGAGTTCACTATCATCTGCGTCAAACAAATATGGCACGATACTGGCCTTGTGAAACGGATAGCCGGCCGGAGTGGCCGAGTGCTTCTAGGCGCTACAGCCTGGAACCGCGCGACCGCTACGGTCGCAGGTTCGAATCCTGCCTCGGGCAAGGATGTGTGTGATGTCCTTAGGTTAGTTAAGTTTATGTAGTTTGTAAGTAGGCTGTATAGGTTTTTATATTGGTAACGCCACGTAGCCTCTGTATGAAAATCACTGGCTGTGCTGTGTGCAGTCTGTGGCTGGTTTGCATTGTTGTTGGCTATTGTAGTGTTGGGCAGTTGGCTGTTAACAGCGCGTAGCGTTGCGCAGTTGGAGGTGAGCCGCCAGCAGTGGGATGTGGGGAGTGAGATGGCGGAGTTTTGAGAGCGGATGATCTGGACAGAGACAGTAAATTTGTAAGACTGGATATCATGAACTGATATATATATTAGGACTTTTGAACACTATTAAAGTATATACATTGTTTGTTCTCTGGTGTTGTTCCATTGTGTCTAACTTTCGAAGATTTTGTTCCATTGTGTCTAACTTTTGAAGATTTTGTTCCATTGTGTGTAACTTTTGTAGCCTTTGTCCCATTTGTTGCATTAACTGTAATAACAATGCACTGGTGTCTGAAACATGTTCCTCAGTGCTATTTGGCAGTGCATTTGAACAAGCAATATTCGCATTTTGAAAAGCAGAAGATATGTCTTGACTTATTTGAGAAAACGGTGAGGACGCAAAACCTGAATCTACAGTATTTGCAAGATTGTGTCCTGTCATTTCGGATTCCGGAGGCGAGCTGTTGCCGACCGATCGATCGATAATGCTTCCCTGTTCACTAATTGTTTCACTGCCTACACCAGTATTTGCAGCCCACTCCATTTCCCTACGCACAATTACCAAATTACTACTTTGACAGTAGTTAATTCATTACCCGGCGGCGCTAACACACTGCTTTCGTCTTCACTGTCATTTCTTAGTTTACTTTCGAGCCTCGTATTACGTTTTTCACACGCCATTATTGTCACAATATTTCGCACGACAACACAGAAAAGCACAATTTGAAGAGCAAAATAAGAAAACACAGTAACATAGCATTGAAAATAATATCTCGTTAATTGCTAGTGCAGCTGCGAAATACTTGGTGCCAATCTACCTGCATGCCACAACTGTTTTACTGTACAACAATGAAAGACTGCAACTACAAAGGAGATTCTCTCTACAATTACGCGCTAGCAATAGACAAAAGCTACACTAATTACACAAACTACAAGAAAAAATCAGAAGATTCCAGTGAGGTATCCTCAGCTAAGGGTCGACATATGCAACGTCCCCTTAAAAAAATTATACATGACTGTGCTTAAACTGACACACAATATTTTTAGCGCAACGGAATCTGACTTTCAATAATCCCTGCAAAAGAATGGCCCTGACTAACATTAACCTATACCATTCACAAATCACTTACCTCACAAAAATCTTCATTACTCAAGCTACTGCAATGCAGCGAGCGCCACTACTGCCAGCTAAATAAAAGATTCAAACTACTGAAGGCACTAACTACTGATAGGCATAGTGAGCAAATGAAAGATTTTGATAGAGAACAAACAATGTATTTACTTTAATAGTGTTCAAAAGTCATAATATATATATCGGTTCATGATACCCAGTCTTACAAATTTACTGTCTCTGTCCAGATCATCCGCTCTCAAAACTCCGCGATCTCACTCCCCACATCCACCACAGCTGGCGGCTCACCTCCAGCTGCGCAACGCTACGCGCTGTTTACAGCCAACTGCCCAACACTACAATAGCCAACAACAATGCAAACCAGCCACAGACTGCACACAGCACAGCCAGTGATTTTCATACAGAGCGCTACGTGGCGTTACCAATATAAAAACCTAAACAGCCTACTTACAAGTTCCAAGTTCTAGGGGACTGATGACCTCAGGAGTTCAGTCCCTTGGGAGAGATGGAATCACCGTCGGATAAGACATGAGGGGATGCAGCTGGACCGCATTAATATTCACGTAGTTTCACAACTGTCACTGAGCTTTCGACGTCTCCCACAGGCCCTACAGAAGCCCAGGTGAATGTACCTCATAGCGGTAACAGCGCCCCTGTCGACCTGCGGCCGTGGCGCGATGCATGTATCGAGCAGCCGGTTGCTGGATGACAGAGTATCTTGACACGATCGTCAACTTGGTGTAACGAGAATAGTGATTCAATGTACAAGACGACACATTTGTCTTTGTTAACAGGCCAGCGTTAACGATTCTGCATCCACTGAAATCTTAATTGACTCTGTCGTTACGTGAAAATGGAAACACATAAAGTAGTAGAAATAGTTTAAAAGCCAAGATCGCTTAAATACTGTTTACTGGATGGCCGGTTTCAGCACATTAAAGGTGCCATAATCGGACCTGAATGTAGCTTAACATTTATAAACCATTTGGATATAACGATACATGAGGCAGACCAGCTGATATAGAATCATTGCCACAAAAAAAAAAAAAAAAAAAAAAAAAAAAAACAAAAAAAAAAAAAAACAATTGCTCTCATGGTCATTAGTGTGTTGAAACCGGTCATCCAGTAAACATTATTTAATCAATCTTGGCTTTTGAATTATTTCTACAACAGAGTGATCGCCCCACTACGCACTATGTGTTCACTGCAACATAAAGTAGTGTTCGTCGGCAGTGGAACGCAACGTTCAACAAGGCTCGCAGAACGGGGTTCCCCGAAACACTTGTGGCTGCACCAGCATTTCACTCGGTCGTCAGGTATAGTACAGATTGTCGCCTGATCTCCTTTACAGAGCGGCAGTCCGTGATAATGCGTGTTTGTTCAAGACCTTGTCGCCTACTCGTGGTTCCATCGTCCATCAAACACTTTTGTAGGTGTTCCCAGCGTAGCACGCGTACTGTTAATCTGGTTCACCGTTTCCGAGATGGTAGTTCCCTGCTTCTTGAGCACACTAATCTGTGTATAGGCGAAGTGAATGTCTGTTTTCACGCTGGGGCGGTTTCAACCCCGTACAAGAGAGAGTTCTGTATTACACACACAAAAATTTTTTGCATCACCACGGTTCCCAGATGTTGACCGAGGATATTGTATCACAGACACAGTCCCTCTGACTGTCCAGAGATGTCACTAAATCTTCCCAAAGAGGTAAACAACTATGCATGAGCACATTAGACGGAGGTGGTCCGACAGCCGATCAGTTCCAGTCATTCCACCAGGAAGGATGTACACGGCTTGTATTTTCCGTAGTTCAACCGTGCCGAGACGGTCAATACCGCGGTTCAATCGTGTCCGCATTGTTACTTTGTCCCAGGAAGGGTCTCAACAAGGGTAGTGTCCAGGCGTCTCGGAGTGAATCAAAGAAATGTTGTTCGGACAAGGAGGAGATACAGAGAGACAGGAACTGTCGATGACATGCCTCGCTCAGGCCGCCCAAGGGCTAGTATTGCAGTGGATGACCGCTACTTACAGATTATGGCTCGGTGTGCAGTAGGCTGCAAGACGCGCAACTACACTCCCGACGTCCATGGCAAGGTCCATCTTTACAACCACGACACCATGCAGCGCGGTACAGATGGGCCCAACAACATGCCGAGTGTACCGCTCAGGATTGGCATCACAATCTCTTCACTGATGTGTGTCGTATATGCCTTCAACCTGATAATCGTCGGAGACGTGTTTGGAGGCAACACGGTCAGGATGAACGCTTTAGACACACTGTCCACCGAGTGCAGTAAGGCGGAGATTCCCTGCTGATTTGGGGTGGCATTATGTGGGGCCGACGTACGCCGCAGGAGCTCATGGAAGGGCCGTAACAGTCTACAGGTGAATGCCATCCTCCGGTCGGTAGTACAACCATATCGGCAGCATATTGGAAAGGCATTCGTCTTCATGGACGACAACTCACGCCCCCATCGTGCACATTTTGCGAAAGACTTACTTCGGGATAACGATATCGCTCGACTAGAGTGGCCAGCATATTCTCTAGACATGAACCCTATTGAACATGCCTGGGATAGAACCAGAATGAGATTTTCACTCTGCAGCGGAGTGTGCGCTGATATGAAACTTCCTGGCAGATTAAAACTGTGTGCCCGACGGAGACTCGAACTCGGGACCTTGCCTTTCGCGGGCAAGTGCTCTACGAACTGAGCTACCGAAGCACGACTCACGGCCGGTACTCACAGCTGTACTTCTGCCAGTACCTCGTCTCCTACCTTCCAAACTTTACAGAAGCTCTCCTGCGAACCTTGCAGAACTAGCACTCCTGAAAGAAAGGATATTGCGGAGACATGGCTTAGCCACAGCCTGGGGGTTGTTTCCAGAATGAGAGGTACTGGCAGAGGTAAAGCTGTGAGTACCGGCCGTGAGTCGTGCTTCGGTAGCTCAGTTGGTAGAGCGCTTGCCCGCGAAAGGCAAGGTCCCGAGTTCGAGTCTCGGTCGGGCACACAGTTTTAATCTGCCAGGAAGTTTCATGCCTGGGATAGATTGGCCCACCAACGACTGTGAGGGATCTACGTCGAATTGCCGTTGAGGAGTGGGACAATGTGGACCAACGGTGCCTTGATGAACTTGTGGATAATATGCCACGACGAATACAGGCTTGCATCAATGCAAGAGGACGTGCTACTGGGATTTAGAAGTACCACTATGTACAGTAATCTGGACCACCATCTCCGAAGATCTCGCTGTATGGTAGTACAACATGAGCAATAAAGAGGGCGGAAATGATGTTTATGTTGATCTCTATTCCAATTTTCTCTACAGGTTCCGGAACTCCCGGAAACGAGGTGATGCAAAACTGTGTTGGATGTGTATATATTTTGTAATCACGCAGAAGGCATATTCAGGTTTTGTAAGTAGCTATAATCTTTCCGAGTTGTTGCCCATAGACTAAATAGTTGGTGAAGTCCTGTTGTCTGTATCAGTAGTGAGTAGCTCGTGGAGCCCCTTGCTAGCGGAGGTAGCCCCCTGTTGTGATTGTATTCATTTATTATCCTGTAGTGTTGTACCCGCCCGCGATTTTAATGTAGTGTGGGCTGTTTTGATAATCTCGATTGGCGCCCTCTAGTGTGTCACAGGGTCTTGATCAAATTTGCGTTTTACATATTGTATTTGCTTCTTACTTCGCTATTTGTTATTCTGTGGCTCCCTTGGGTTCGATTCCTGGCGGGGTTAGGGATTTTCACCTGCCTTGAGATGACTGGGTGTTTGTGTAGTCCTCATCATTTCATCATCATTCATGAAACTGGCGAGATTGGACTGAGCAAAATTTGGTAATTTGTCCGGGCGCTGATAACCGCTCAGTTGAGCGCCCCACAAACCAAACATCATCATCATCTCTGTGCCGCCCTTTTACCATGAAAACTATTTCTTGATGAAATACCGTTGCTTTATTATTTACTGCCAAACAGTTCTCTTGATGTCACTGTGTTTATACGTTAATAAATATACCGTTAAATAAACTCTGTTGACCCAGTCTTGCACAGCTGAGAGGTGGCATGAGCCCCCTCTCATATTTCTATCTTACGATTTTCGTCTCTAATTGCATGCGGTGAAAAGTTGCTATTCCTTCACACGTGGACTTCCCACGCAACGTCTCTCATCACCCGGGTGGTCCGGTGACAGGCGGGCTCTGCTGTTCTGGAGAGGGTTAAGCCAACGGGTGTGAGGAAGTCGAGTGAATGCTTTGCAGACGCCGACATTGTCAAAAGATACGCCCGGAGGGGTCTGAAGTAGCGGCTGGGCTAGAGGTTCCGTTACTTCGCAGAATCTTAGCGAAAACACTTTCTGGCGGGCCACCAGTGAGGCGTGGGAATGACTTGTGTACCCAGGCAGTTGTGCCGGGAAAATTCCCGCGCTTTCTGCAAAATAGTAACTGTGATTGGCTTGCTCAGGGCATAGCTCCGTGACGTAGCAAAATCAGCGCAGAAATTGGCGCCAAGAATCTCCATTGGTGGAATGGTAGTGCTCCGGCAATGGAGTGGAATTTTCCGCCAGTTTTCGAGTTGCTGATTGGAACGTTTAACCATGGCCACTGTGGTGGGGGCGGGAATGTTCGGTGTTCGGCCTGTACGGGTGCTCTGGGTAGTCGGCTCTCGCCTTTCGGTCGAGGACGTCGAAGCAACCAGCCATCGCCTCCGGTACGCCAGATCGTGTTCTGGCAGTTAAGAAGACAGTTTGGTAATGTATGTCCGCAGTACCGGCAGATAGGGATTTTCCTAGGTGATAATCAGAGCTCAGCAGAGCGCGCCTGTTCGTCTTTTTCTAACTTTGTTCTGTCTTGAGTAGCAGCAATTAATGTTGGGTTAGCTGTGTGTCTCTCTTAAGATTTGAGTGGCAAGGAATTGGCTCCACATACCACTTCATCATAAACCTCACAATCTAGTTTAGGGACAACTTCACCTTCACAGTGTTTGTTTGTGTATCCAATTTGAGCCAATTTGATGTATTATAAATGTTTCATGTGTTTTGTTTATTATTTTGTGTTTAGTCTTAATAAATCGTATTGTTATTTTGGACAGAACTTTCATTCTGTTAATTAGTAGAGCAACCCATCATTTCTCACTACGTTAATGAAACCTTCCTTTATTTAACTTATTTATCAAATTAAATTATTGCAGGTGCCAAACTCTTTTCTACTCCACTTGCAGGGTTGATTACAGTCAGTTCGCGTATATTTTTTAATCCTTGTGCAACAGCAAAAGTCGGAGTTAGAATAGGGGGGGCTTAGAGCATCATTTACATATGTAGATTCTAGAATTTAGTGTTAAATACACTGCTAGCCCTGGCACCTCGCACAGCCTCCATTAAATTCACAGCCTACTTTTGCTTTAGTATTAGTGTGCTTGAGTGCAGCAACGGCTGTTGCATATCGTAAACTAAGTGTCATATTTTGACACGTAACTTCACATCAACAATCAAGATTTTTTGAATTCGAGAACAGATTACTAACTAACTCCTTACCTTAACGGATTGATGTTGCGTTGCAGAACGTCGCAATTCGTCATAGTGCTAATAACACTGCAGTTACGTCTCTGTCTGATGTTGTGGCCAAAGAGAGGAAAATGCAAGAGCAACTCAGGGGTGCTCAGTTATCTGTTTCGAGTTCACTACTCGAGTGTTCATCGATAGCTTACCCGCTGACCGGCAGAAGCAATTTAGGATGCGTTACAGGTTGCTTCCTTACTAGGCGCATCAGATACGAGACTGCGATGTCTGCTGCAGATTGCAAGGTAGTCGCGATCTCTCGTCTTGGTGGAACGTGTTCCCTGTTGAGAGTACTGCTGAAGAGCACGACTCTTTGCAGGCTACCAAGAGTCAATGCTTCTGGCTAAACTGAATAAACACTTAATTTTTAACCTCATCATAAACCGAACTTCTCTCAACGACCTATTGCTGCAGTTGTCGACAGGTATTTCGTCAATGGCTGTTCGTGACCTAACTCATATGCTAGGAATATTTTCGTTTGCAATACATTGTCTTGAGTTAAAACATTTTATCTCTCGTTTCAGGCCAACGAATTTCGAAGTTGGATCTCAATTTTCAAAGACTACATTGACCACTTTCGGGCTTTACATAGTCTTTAGATTGTCACCTAGCTGTAAATGAGCAACATAGTAGCCAGTTTTGTGCAAAAAAATCTCAAATGAGCTAATAAAATAAATTATTGATAATTAAAACCTTTATTTTTCCACGGAATGTATATCAGAATTCATCGGTGAAAAGATTATGTTTCGTAACCAAATGAAGATAATTATTTATTTCGTTCTGATTTGTTATTCACCTGTAACTGACAAGTATGCCGTTCGTTGACTGCCAGATGATAAACTGAAACAGATGTAACGATCAACAAACGTCGTTGTTGTCCTTGAAAATGGAACTGTAATATGTAACAAATAGGGCTAGAATAAAAAGAAAACTCACTATCGCTGATGATGGCGTATTACTAACAAAAATATTCCCTACCGAAGGTTGCAATATTGAACAGAAAAGACTAAGGCCGACTGTAAAATGCAACTGATCTTAGAGTAGCACAAAAAATGAACTCGTGTCAAGATGAACTAGGAACCAGGCTTTGTATAAACGTTAATCTCTGATTACACCATGAACTAGGATCAGCTATGACTGGCAAAATTTCGCTTATCCTGTTGAGTTCAGTTGTAATCGTAAGTTAATAGCCTAGTAAAATTACGAAACAAAGAATTTTGTTTTGCCCAATTGCTAATTTAAAATACGAAAGTAATAATGAGATGTTGTTAACAGAAAAATGGCAAATAAAAAAGTGAACACGCCACTCCACACTGCTGAAGTTCGAAGTAATGTTTTCGACCTTTAATGGTACGTTAACTAAATTATCGGTGACATAAGCAATGAGTGCAGATTGTAATTTATCTCATAACAATACTTGGAGACAAACAGTAATAAAGGCATTTCATAGACACTATCTGGAAGAATAATAAAGGAAAATTAAAACTATTAGTAACGAAAAGACAAAAGCCAACAACGATTGAACGTCTCGTAAAAATTGTTCTCACTGTTAGAATAACCGTAGCTACACAATGCATAGTAAATTTTTATTTAACGAACATGCGCTTAAATTGCTGTGACAACTACATGAGCTTTGATGAACAGAAGTAGTAAGCCTACGTAAGTCAATTAGCGAAGTGATATTTATCACCCAACTGCTACGCGAAGATACTCGTAGTTTCGGTGGTGCAGTAGTTACACCCTGGACTACAGCTCTAAAAGTTTGTAACTCGATCCCAGATGAATCCTCGATTTCTTATTTTCACTCTCCATTTCTTGTTAACAGGCAAAATACTCCGTTGCAAAGTGATCTGAAGTCGACTTAAATTGCTGTTTCTGAATCTGGATGCTTGGCTGTTCAAAGATCTTAGGAACGAAAGGGTGCACCACCTACAAAAGGACCAAGCTCAGTAAATCATTGTGGTGGTCATCGTAACCTTCACGTTGATGACATCTCTACCTAAACAGACAATGTCATGCTCTGCGACGATGGTTTCATTAGCGTTGAAGAACAATGGCTTTAAAACTTTTGAACTATTTATACTTCCATCCACACAGAAAGCCACCTAAATCCATGGCCAAAGATTTGTATTATGTTAGTTTTCATCATTTTCAAGGAACTTCTGAAACTCTGATGTGAAGGAACTGTCGTCTACAATATGTGTATGCAGTCTTTTCGTCTGCGCCACCTAACTTCTAACGTCCGGTGACCGTAAATTATATAAGTTGCTGAAAGATGTATTTTCTGCAACACTGAATACAAAGACGATTATGATAGCGTTACGTTTTGAAATCATACCGTCTGAACACGTCACATGCCGTTTTCCTAGGGTTGTGCACCGCTGTGGTGAGAAGCGTCCTATGTCCAACAGCGTTAAAATAAGGGAGAGTATTGTACCAAGGAACACTCTACCAATTTTCTCCTCTAAACCCTGTAAGAAGTTTAATATATTTTTGGTTTCCATTTCTATACTATGGTAGACATTTACGTGTTCTAGCCCTTTCCGGAAATTACAGAAATTACCCCGGAAAATTAAGATTTTTCCCAATGTGAAGATCTAGGAGTAAATATTCAACTGAAATTTAAAAGCGTTGCAATCGAGAAACTATGAACATTACATTCTTCATTTGTGTGGCCATAGTGTCCGTAGTTGCATTATAATTTTTGAGGGTGTTCTCGTTCTGTAGTTGCAACTACAGAAATGCGTCATTTTTTCACCAGACGCGTTTCGCTTTATTGAGATAAAGCATCCTTGGTGGTCTGTAATTAAGTTGTTTGCATTTTGACTTGCTTTTAGACCGAAAAACAGCTCGTTAAGAATAGGTTGATCACCGTAAGTACAAATCAACTCTGCTACAGAGCCGAGTGGTGGGTCTGAATGAGAGGCTCAGACGGTTCTGCGACCGTATAGGCTGCAGATTCCTCGACTTGTGCCACAGAGTGCTGGGGTTTCGGGTTCCTATAAACAGTTCAGGAGTCGAATACACGCAGGAGGCTACTAAATAGGTATCAGGGCTGTGCGGCGTGGACTGGGTGGTTTTATAAGTTAGAGAGTCTCGAAGAAACACGAGACGAATTTCAGTGTAAAAGGAACAAGTCCAACACAGGAATATCACAGACCTGGGGACCATCGGTGTAACATTCGTAAATTGTCGTAGCTGTGTGGGGATCTCCAAGCGCTAATAGAAACAACTGATGCTCAAATCATTATAGGCACTGAAAGCTGGTTAAACCCGGAGACAAGTTCAGCCGCAATTTTTGCAAAGAACTGGGGCTAATCACAGTTGGTGATGGCGTGTTTGTTGCTGTTAGAAGTAATTTATCTTGTAGCGAACTTTAAGTAGGTATTTCCTGTGATGTGCGGCTGATCCCGGCGGAGGTTCGAGTTCTCCCTCGGGGATGGATGTGTGTGTTTGTCCTTAGGATAATTTAGGTTAAGCAGTGTGTAAGCTTAGGGACTGATGACCTTAGCAGTTAAGTCCCATAAGATTTCACACACATTTCCTGTGAGTTATTATGGGTAGAGGTCATTCTTGGCAACTGGAACAAAATACTAACTAGATCCGTTTACCAGACTTCCAAATATTCCAAAAATAAACGAAAAATGTACCTATTCCAAAAATCAAATAATAAATGGCTTGTCGCCTTCCTGAGAGATAGTCTCCACTCATTCCAAATTAACAGTGAAAGTGTAGACCAGATGTGGCTTGAATTCAAAGCAATGGTAACGGCAACATTTGAGAGATTTCTACCAAATAAATTAACAAACGAAGGTGAGTGATCCCCCTTGGTACACAAAACCGGTGAGAACACTGTTGCAGAAACGAAGAAAATAGCTTGTCAAATTCAAGCGAAAGCAAAATCCTCAAGATCGGCGAACTTTCACAGAAGCTCGAAATTTAGCGTGGACCTCAAAGCGAGAAGCTTATAATATTATCCACAACGAAACTTTGTCCCGAAATCCGGCAGAAAATCCTAAGAGGTTCTGGTCGTATGTAAACTATGCTATCGGCAAGACACAATCAATGCCTTCTCTGAGCGGTAGCAATGGAAATACTATCGATGACAGCGCTGCTAAAACAGGTACTAAACACGGCCTTCCGAAATTCCTTCACCAACGAAGACGTAATAAATACTCCAAAATTCGAATCAAGAACAGCTGCCAACATGAGTAACTTAGAAGTAGATACCCTCGTAGTAGTGAAGCAATTTAAATCACTTAACAATAATACATCTTCCGGCCCAGACTGTATATTAATTAGATTCCTTTCAGAGTATGTTGATGCAATACCTCCATACATAACAATGATATACAACCGCTCGCTAGACGAAAGATCCGTTCTCAAACACTGGAAAGTTGCAACGGTCACACCATTATTTAAGTAAGGCAGTAGGAGCAGTTTACTAAATTCCAGGCCGATATCATTAACATCACTGTGCAGCAGGATTTGGGAACATATGGATTTAGCGAACATCGTTCTCATGAAAAGCAACTGGCTCTTTACTCACACAAATTGTTGAGTTCTGCTGACAAAGGATTTCAAGTTGATTCCGTATTTCTACATTTTCAGAAGGCTTTTGACAGTGTACCTCACAAGCGGCTTGTAATGCAATTGCGTGCCTATGGAATATCGTCTCAGTTACGTGACTGTATTCGGGATTTCCTGTCAGAGTGGTCACAGTTTGTACTAATTGACGGAAAGTCATCTAGTAAATCAGAAATGATTTCTAGCGTTCCCCGAGGTAGTGTTTCAGACCCTGTGCTCTTCCTTATCAATGTAAATGATGTAGGGGAGAATGTGAGTAGCCGTCATATGTTGTCTGCAGATGATGCTGTCTTTTATCGTCTAGTAAAGTCATCATAAGATCAAAATAAATTGAAAACGATTTAGAAAAGATATCTGTGTAGCCGAACCGCCCGCATCTCGTGGTCGTGCGGTAGCGTTCTCGCTTCCAACGCCCGGGTTCCCGGGTTCGATTCCCGGCGGGGTCAGGGATTTTCTCTGCCTCGTGGTGGCTGGGTGTTGTGTGCTGTCCTTAGGTTAGTTAGGTTTAAGTAGTTCCAAGTTCTAGGGGACTTATGACCACAGCAGTTGAGTCCCATAGTGCTCAGAGCCATTTGAACCATCTTTTTGAAGGCGAACCAAAGACTTAGGTTTATTGGCGAACATTTAGAAAATGTATCACATCTCCTAGACACCTTTTTCCAAAGCTGTTTCACAGAGGAATACCGCACTGCAGTTCCTTCTCTAAATCCTCGCACAAACGAAAAAATGGCTGACATCGAAATAAATGTCCAAGGAATAGAAAAGCAACTGGAATCACTCAATAGAGGAAAGTCCACTGGACCTGACGGGATACCAATTCGATTCTACACAGAATACGCGAAAGAACTTGCCCCCCTTCTAACAGCCGTGTACCGCAAGTCTCTAGAGGAACGGAGGGTTCCAAATGATTGGAAAAGAGCACAGATAGTCCCAGTCTTCAAGAAGGGTCGTCGAGCAGATGCGCAAAACTATAGACCTATATCTCTGACGTCGATCTGTTGTAGAATTTTAGAACGTGTTTTTTGCTCTAGTATCATATCGCTTTTGGAAACCCAGAATCTACTATGTAGGAATCAACATGGATTCCGGAAACAGCGATCGTGTGAGACCCAACTCGCTTTATTTGTTCATGAGACCCAGAAAATATTAGACACAGGCTCCCAGGTAGATGCTATTTTTCTTGACTTCCGGAAGGCGTTCGATACAGTTCCGCACTGTCGCCTGATAAACAAAGTAAGAGCCTACGGAATATCAGACCAGCTGTGTGGCTGGATTGAAGAATTTTTAGCAAACAGAACACAGCATGTTGTTATCAATGGAGAAACGTCTACAGACGTTAAAGTAACCTCTGGCGTGCCACAGGGGAGTGTTATGGGACCAATGCTTTTCACAATATATATAAATGACCTAGTAGATAGTGTCGGAAGTTCCATGCGGCTTTTCGCGGATGATGCTGTAGTATACAGAGAAGTTGCAGCATTAGAAAACTGTAGCGAAATGCAGGAAGATCTGCAGCGGATAGGCACTTGGTGCAGGGAGTGGCAACTGACCCTTAACATAGACAAATGTAATGTATTGCGAATACATAGAAAGAAGGATCCTTTATTGTATGATTATATGATAGCGGAACAAACACTGGTAGCAGTTACTTCTGTAAAATATCTGGGAGTATGCGTGCGGAACGATTTGAAGTGGAATGATCATATAAAATTAATTGTTGGTAAGGCGGGTACCAGGTTGAGATTCATTGGGAGAGTGCTTAGAAAATGTAGTCCATCAACAAAGGAGGTGGCTTACAAAACACTCGTTCGACCTATACTTGAGTATTGCTCATCAGTGTGGGATCCGTACCAGATCGGTCTGACGGAGGAGATAGAGAAGATCCAAAGAAGAGCGGCGCGTTTCGTCACAGGGTTATTTGGTAACCGTGATAGCGTTACGGAGATGTTTAATAAACTCAAGTGGCAGACTCTGCAAGAGAGGCGCTCTGCATCGCGGTGTAGCTTGCTCGCCAGGTTTCGAGAGGGTGCGTTTCTGGATGAGGTATCGAATATATTGCTTCCCCCTACTTATACCTCCCGAGGAGATCACGAATGTAAAATTAGAGAGATTAGAGCGCGCACGGAGGCTTTCAGACAGTCGTTCTTCCCGCGAACCATACGCGACTGGAACAGGAAAGGGAGGTAATGACAGTGGCACGTAAAGTGCCCTCCGCCACACACCGTTGGGTGGCTTGCGAAATGTAGATGTAGATGTAGATGTAGACTGCATCCTCTTCTTGGAGTATTGTTGCGCGGTGTGGGATCCTTACCAGATAGGATTAACGGAGTACATCAAGAATGTTCAGAGAAGAGCAGCGTGTTCTGTACTATCGAGAAATAGGGGAGACAGTGTCACGGACATTATACGGCATTTGTGGTTGACATCTTTAAAACAAAGGCTCTTCTTCTCCTTGCGGGATCATCTCATGTAATTTCAGTCACCAACTTTCTGCCCCTAATGCGGAAGTATTTTGTTAATGGTGACCTAGATAGGGAAAACCGATCATCATAATGAACTAAGCGAAATCAGAGCTCGGACGGTAAAATGTAGGTGTTCGTTCCTTCCGGGCGTTTTCCGAGAGTGGAATAATAGTGTTATTGTGAAGGTGATTGGGTCAAGCCTCTACCAGATTAGAAGAGCATACATGTGGATGTAGGCGTAGATGTAGATATAAACGAGTGCATTCGTCTAAGACACACTGGTTCCATCCTTGGCCTTGTGGTCTTGGGTGCGATAAGCTACAACTCTCGCTCACCTTTGGTGTTGCTGGAGAGGTCGCTAACAACGTCTCAATATGTGCAGAATGTTGTTAGACCCGTTCCTTTGCCGTTCTTGCAACAGAAGGTGTTGTCTTGTTCGAACAGGATAATGCTCGCCCTTGTGCTGCCCATGAAATTCAAAGTGCTCTGCAAGAAGTGCAGAAACTTCGCTGGCCAGTACTATATCCTGACTTATCTCCAATGGATCAAATGTGGCATATGATGGGACGAGAAGTGGCGTGCGACGCATTAGCCAACAACTCTTACAGAACGACGTGAACAGGCAGGGCAGGCGTGGCATAACGTATGCAAGGAGAGCATTTGCCATCTGTACGATCGAGTGGATGCCAGAGTGAGCGTCTGCAGTGCTGCACATGGAGACTACACCACGTACTAATATGTGTGTTTCAGTATAGGTCAATAAGTGGTACATCAGAACCGCTTGTACTGTTGATGTACGCCATATGCACTGTTGCAACAACACATTGATAATCCAAAACATTATAACCAGTGCCCACCGCGACGTTGGATGCTGCCTGGTGGCGTTGCGCACACGTGACGCGGCAACAAAAGTATGTAACCGGAGTATACACGGACGCGGGATCACCCTAGCAAAGATATAGGCTGCAAATGGGGATATTTGACAAAGGGCAGATTATTATCACGCAGAGGCTGTGAACGAGTGTCTGGGAATCGAATGTTCACGTGCTACTGTCGTATGTACGGAAAGAGGTAGAAGGACGGTGAAACTACCACTGGGCGCTAAATGTTTGGACGTCCACGGACCCTCACAGAACGTGGGGTTCGGAGGCTTCTCTGCACTGCGAAGTAGGATAGACGGTGATGTGTGGCAGCACAATGCTAGTGTACGCACAAATACACTCCTGGAAATTGAAATAAGAACACCGTGAATTCATTGTCCCAGGAAGGGGAAACTTTATTGACACATTCCTGGGGTCAGATACATCACATGATCACACTGACAGAACCACAGGCACATAGACACAGGCAACAGAGCATGCACAATGTCGGCACTAGTACAGTGTATATCCACCTTTCGCAGCAATGCAGGCTGCTATTCTCCCATGGAGACGATCGTAGAGATGCTGGATGTAGTCCTGTGGAACGGCTTGGCATGCCATTTCCACCTGGCGCCTCAGTTGGACCAGCGTTCGTGCTGGACGTGCAAACCGCGTGAGACGACGCTTCATCCAGTCCCAAACATGCTCAATGGGGGACAGATCCGGAGATCTTGCTGGCCAGGGTAGTTGACTTACACCTTCTAGAGCACGTTAGGTGGCACGGGATACATGAGGACGTGCATTGTCCTGTTGGAACAGCAAGTTCCCTTGCCGGTCTAGGAATGGTAGAACGATGGGTTCGATGACGGTTTGGTTGTACCGTGCACTATTCAGTGTCCCCTCGACGATCACCAGTGGTGTACGGCCAGTGTAGGAGATCGCTCCCCACACCATGATGCCGGGTGTTGGCCCTGTGTGCCTCGGTCGTATGCAGTCCTGATTGTGGCGCTCACCTGCACGGCGCCAAACACGCATACGACCATCATTGGCACCAAGGCAGAAGCGACTCTCATCGCTGAAGACGACACGTCTCCATCCGTCCCTCCATTCACGCCTGTCGCGACACCACTGAGGCGGGCTGCACGATGTTGGGGCGTGAGCGGAAGACGGCCTAACGGTGTGCGGGACCGTAGCCCAGCTTCATGGACACGGTTGCGAATGGTCCTCGCTGATACCCCAGGAGCAACAGTGTCCCTAATTTTGCTGGGAAGTGGCGGTGCGGTCCCCTACGGCACTGCGTAGGATCCTACGGTCTTGGCGTGCATCCGTGCGTCGCTGCGGTCCGGTCCCAGGTCGACGGGCACGTGCACCTTCCGCCGACCACTGGCGACAACATCGATGTACTGTGGAGACCTCACGCCCCACGTGTTGAGCAATTCGGCGGTACGTCCTCCCGGCCTCCCGCATGCCCACTATACGCCCTCGCTCAAAGTCCGTCAACTGCACATACGGTTCACGTCCACGCTGTCGCGGCATGCTACCAGTGTTAAAGACTGCGATGGAGCTCCGTATGCCACGGCAAACTGGCTGCACACTGACGGCGGCGGTGCACATATGCTGCATATGCTGCGCAGCTAGCGCCATTCGACGGCCAACACCGCGGTTCCTGGTGTGTCCGCTGTGCCGTGCGTGTGATCATTGCTTGTACAGCCCTCTCGCAGTGTCCGGAGCAAGTATGGTGGGTCTGACACACCGGTGTCAATGTGTTCTTTTTTCCATTTCCAGGAGTGTAGTTAAGAGCACACCGTTCATCGCACATTGTTGTCACGGAGCTCCACAGCAGGCCACCGCTATGTGTTCACATGTTGACCCAACGACATTGTCAGTTATGATTGCAGTCGGCACGGGACATTCATGGTTCGACCGTCGATCACGCAACACGAAACGTGCAGCGCGCCACGGAGGCAGACTAGCGGGAGCAGTATCGTACTAGGGAAGACTTTCTCCTGCGATTGCTTGGGACCTGTAGTGGTAATCGAAGACACACTGGCAACTGCGAACCACCTGCATCCCTTCGTGCTGTCTCTTCCCCGAGGGCGATATCATCTTTCAGTAGTATAATTGTTCACGTCACGGCGCCAGAACCGTGATACAGTGGTTTGAGGAGCATTATAGTGAACTCACTTTGATTTCTCGGCGACCAAATTCGATTGATGCAAATCCTATGGACCTCATCTGTGTCGCAATCGGGAGCCAACACCGCGTTCGGAAATCAGCGGCGCGTTATTTACACGAATTACATGACATGTGCGTGGATATCTAATGTCATGTATCTTCAAAAACGTCCCAAAAACTGTCGGATGCCTGGTATTTAGAATCAGTGATGTGTTTCGTTCCAGAGACTGACAAACAAGCTATTAAGCAGTTATTCAATCTGTATATTTAGCAAGCAGTAAAGGAAACAAAAGAAAAATTTGAAGTAGGAATTAAAATCCATGGAGAAGAAATAAAAACTTTGAGATTCGCCGATAACATTGTAATTCTGTCAGAGACAGCAAAGGTCCTGGAAGAGCAGCTGAACGGAATAGACAGTGTCTTGAAAGGACGATATAAGATGAACATCAACAAAAACAAAACGAGAATAATGGCTCAAATGGTTCAAATGGCTCTGAGCACTATGGGACTCAACTTCTGAGGTCATTAGTCCCATAGAACTGAGAACTAGTTAAACCTAACTAACCTAAGGACATCACACACATCCATGCCCGAGGCAGGATCCGAACCTGTGACCGTAGCGGTCCCGCGGTTCCAGACTGCAGCGCCTAGAACCGCACGGCCACTTCGACCGGCCACGAATAATAGAATGTAGTCGAATTAAATTGGATGATGCTGCGGAAATTAGATTAGGAAATGAGACGCTTAAAGTAGTAAATGAGTATTGCTATTTGGGGAGCAAAATAACTGATGATGGTCGAAGTAGAGAGGATATAAAATGTAGACTGGCAATGGCAAGGAAAGCGTTTCTGAAGAAGAGAAATTTGTTAACATCGAGTATACATTTAAGTGTCAGGAAGCCGTTTCTGAAAGTATTTGTATGGAGAGTAGCCATGTATGGAAGTGAAACGCGGAAGATAAATAGTTTGGACAAGAAGAGAATAGAAGCTTTCGAAATGTGGTGCTGCAGAAAAATGCTGAAGATTATATAGGTAGATCACATAACTAATGGGGAGGTATTGAATACAATTGAGGAGATATTTGTGGCATGACTTGAGTAGAAGAAGGAATCGGTTGGTAGGGCACATTCTGAGGCATCAAGGGATCACAAATTTAGTATTGGAGGGCAGCGTGGAGGGTAAAAATCGTAGAGGGAGACCAAGAGATGAATACACTAAACAGAGTCTGAAGGATGTAGGTTGCAGTGGGTACTGGGAGATGAAGAAGCTTGCACTGGATAGAGTAGCATGGGATGGTGCATCAAACCGGTCTCTGGACTGAAGACCACAACAGCAACAAATATATTTTGGCTCATCTGTGTAAATCTTCACTGAATCGTATTTTTTTTTTTTTTTTTCGGGCAGGGTGTATTCATTACCAGCCTGTTCGTACGTGCAACTATGTTCATACACCTCACGGTGCAAGGCGGAGGGTATCTTATACCACTCGATTATTTCCACCCGTGATGAAGCAAGCAATTGAGAGAGGTGCGCCGTTATCAGTCTAAGCGGGCACCTCTGCTGTGTGACGTCATGACGCACAGTGGACGGGTGGAAGCGCGCGCCGCGCTGGCCGGCCGTCAGCCGCGGCGCGTGCTGTGCTCCGCTGCGCTGCGCTGCTCCGCGCCGTGCCTTTGTGCGGCGCTGGCCCGCAGCCACTGCGCTATCGGTCGCCATCGCGGGCCCCGTATGCAATAAGAGCTGCGAGAGACCGGGAACTGGTTCGGGTAGCGCCGCTCCGTGCCGCTACCGAACAAAAGCTCAAAATAACAAGCGGTCAAGTCCAAGGGCGGCGGGCCGCCTAGCGCCGCCGTGTCCCACGGACAGACGTGCTTTCCACACCGCTTATTTACATTCGCTAAACGGCTGGGGTCTGGACCGTCACGAAAGTCCTCTCGTGGAACCCCCAAAAAGTTCGTGGGGAGTGATGTATGCTGGGATATGTGCTGTTCGAGGGAGAGTAAGTCTGAATGTTGGCATTGTCACACAGTAAAAAAATGGTTCAAATGGCTCTGAGCACTATGGGATTTAACTTCTGAGGTCATCAGTCCCATAGAACTTAGAACTACTTAAACCTAACCAACCTAAGGACATCACACACATCCATGCCCGAGGCAGGATTCGAACCTGCGACCGTAGCGGTCATTCGGTTCCAGACTGAAGCTCCTCAACCGCTCGGCCACAGCGGCCTGCCTACAATTGCAGTTGAAAAGACATTGTGTCACATCTTTATTTTGGTTGTAGGGCACCACCACCCCAACGAAATTTCATCATTTGGGAAAAAAAACTGAAAGCTAATGTAAAATGTATCTTAACGTGAATTAGCCGTCTGAAGATCACACAGACACATCCATGCCCGAGGCGGGATTCGAACCTGCGACCGTAGCGGTCACACAGTATTATCTTCAGTACAGTTCAGTACAGTATTGTACGATAATTACGGCTCATGCTGGATCTCTATGAGTAGCTGCACCTCAATTATAAGCACTTGGTATTTGGGTCAGCATGGGAAAATATGGGGGGCGGGGGGCCGAGGGGTCATCTCTTGCGGTGTCTGACATTCGACATTATCCGCTGAACAGAGTGTGTTCACTTCTATCTATACCAGCACTGTACGCTATCGTCATAGGTTTAGAGCGGGCTGGCCTATGACCTCCACTTTCTGATACAAGTGGACATGTCACCTACTTGTGGGTTCATCGTCCTTTCCATAGATGCTGGCGACAGCACTATACGAACAGCTGGCGATCAGCATCGCTGTTTCCGAAATACTCGCTCCCAAGCACCAGGCCACAACAATCTGCACGTTGTCAGAGTCCTTAAATACGTCAATTTTCCTATTTTTTTCTCGTATAGTCACCGGAATGGTTTCCCAATAATCTCTGGTCTGTTTACATCCTTTCGTTCTGGCATCAAGTGCCCGCAGCGCCACAAAGTAACATTCAACTTTCGCTGTGGGCAGTGGTCTAGTTGTTTTCGCTCAGGACCTGCAAATAACATAAATCTACAAGTTTCATGAAACCTGAAATCCCTTGCTTGCACGGTACAGAAACATGAGACTGTGTGCGAAATCGGCAAGCCTCACAGAAGCGATAAAGAAGTGTGTGCCCTCTACCAGTGGTGTGTGTTGCATGTACTGTAGATCTGCATACAGGATGGGGCAAATAAAAGTGGTCCGGGGAACACAGCTCCAGGATACGAAGAAACACAGAAGAGGGAAGGAAAAACAGTACTAATGTGTTTGTAGCAGATGTTGAAAGTGACCAGCATTCGTTTCTTTACCCTTTCGGGCCCTGGTCAGCAACTTTCTGAAGGCGGATCGAAGCTAGATTGCGGAACACGCTGTAATCTCATCCGAAATGTTCTGCTGCAGTTCTTGAAGAGTCACTTCTGCTAACAACTCAGTCACATATGATGATTGTGTAAATGTGCTCCAAGGTTCGGCCGGATGAGTGGGCCGTTGCTCAAACCTGTTGGAAGCAACAGTAGGTCTTTACCTCCTCCGTTAACGCTGCCACAAATGGTATTCACTCGTCCGGGCCATTTTTATTCTTCACACCCAGTAGTTACACAATGCGCTACTGGTCCGCTACACAGAGGAGAGAACTTTGTACCACTCCAGACGTATGTGGAACTAGGGCAATTGCTAAATCGATCCCTCAGTACGTACCCTGATGCCTCTAATCTTATTTGTCGAAAAACCGGGTTGCACTCCGTTAGATACTAAAAAAAATCATTTTTATTACTGTTAGTTTCAAATGTTACTATTTATCATCAGGCACCTGGTTAAAAACACGAGAAGAAATTTGTAAAAATGTGAAGCACAAAAGTACAACCTTCTAATATCGAATAAATTACTTACTATACGTTTTTCAATTACAACATCTGTCAAGAACACGAATTTGACCACAGAACTCAGAACACAGAATTTAAAAGTTATTCAGGACACTGTATTTAACCAACTTGCTCGGATAACCGAGTACGTTAATGCCTGCTCTCGTGACCCTGATTGAGCCCGCCTCGTAGATTAACGACGAAGGCTGGCGAGTCGGCTACCCTGGATGTCGTTTTCAGGCAGTTGCCCAGATCTAACTACGCAAAAAATTAATTGGTACCCATATTGGGACTCAGAGAACCACTACACAAGTATTTGGAAAATGTTCCTTCAAAGAAAGGTAGCACGTTTTGTATTATCGCGAAATATGGGAGAGAGTGTCACAGAAATGATACAGCATTTGGGCTGGACATCATTGAAAGAAAGGCGTTTTTCGTTGAGACAGAATCTTCTCACGAAATTCCAATCACCAACTTTCTCCTCAGAATGCAAAAATATTTTGTTGACGCTGACCTACATAGGGAGGAACGATCACCACGGTAATATAAGGGAAATCAGAGCTCGTACGGAAAGATATAGGTGATTATTCTTTAAACGCGCTATACGAGATTGGAATAATAGAGAATTGTGAAGGTGGTTCGATGAACCCTCTGCCAGGTACTTAAATGTGATTCGCAGAGTATCCATGTAGATGTAGATGTAGATGTAGATGTTCAAAATGGCTCTGAGCACTATGGGACTTAACATCTATGGTCATCAGTCCCCTAGAACTTAGAACTACTTAAACCTAACTAACCTAAGGACATCAGACAACACCCAGTCATCACGAGGCAGAGAAAATCCCTGACCCCGCCTGGAATCGAACCCGGGAACCCGGGCGTGGGAAGCGAGAACGCTACTTCACGACCACGAGCTGCGGACAGATGTAGATGTAGACGCAAGCAGTCGGTATATACGGAATCCATCTCGGAAGAAGTGACGGCGCCAGGGAAGGCATCCGACCATCACTAACATTGCTTCAACGTTGCTAACACTTCTAGCACAGCTTCTGATCCGTAATGCGTACCACGCAGAAAACAGAAATGGCAAGGTAAGTAAAGAAGAGGAAGAAACGACTCGAAGATTTGTAAACCGTATCTTTCTGACAGGTTTGTAAATTGTTGGATTACCTGTTACGAGAGCACTGACTTAACTTCTTTTATACAATATATTGTATTTCGTTGTCTCGTTGCACAGAGAAAGCGCACGCCGTTGACTCTTGGAGTACTGCACGAAATGAATGCAGGGATATTGCAGAGCTTGGCTTCTACCATTACCGAAGGTCGATACGTTGGTGTGGTATCTGCTTTTACTAGCTATTAAGCAGCAAATACAGGAAATATCGTTCAGCATATCCATCAAAAATACGAACCAGTTGCATTTACCAGAGTTCTAAATACAATTCGAGTATACGAATGTAGGCTTTCCCGGTGTATACTGCTCATGAAATCTTCTCGGGCTTCCATTTCGACGCAGCTAGCCGGATGGAAGCCCGAGAAGATTTCATCAACAATTCTAGTACTCTCACAGAAAACATTCCATAAAAAATGAGAAATACACAAGAATTTCCAACTGTTGTTACTATTGTGCACCAGTTTCAAACATCGTACTTCATCTTGTCCGTTGACAGCTGATTGCAATCGTGCTACGTCCTCTTTTGCGTTGTCAAATTAAGTGGAGTTTAAATAAAAAAAGTTAAGAAGTACATTATGATAAATAAATTTTTCTATTAACAGCGGTGGAACCTTTTTTAACATTTAAAATTACTTACAACATTACCGCGATTCTAATCAGTAGACCTTGGTTCCCCTCGAGCTCTCCCTAACAAGTGTCATCGCTTTCTACGTCATTACTGACGTTGCACCTTGTTCATCGCCATCCTTCGTTCTTAAATACCGATGGCTGGGAAACTTTTGCCAACACCACGTAACTGCTCATTAGATGACGATCAGTTTGGCTTTCGGAAAGATAAAGGCACCAGAGAGACAATTCTGACCTAGCGGTTGATAATGGAAGCAAGACTAATGAAAAATCAAGATACCCTCATACGATTTGTCGACCTGGAAAAAGCGATCGGCAATGTAAAATGCTGCAAGATGTTCGAAATTGTGAGAAAAAGAGGGTAAGCTATAGGGAGAGACGGGTAATATACAATATATACAAGAGCCAAGAGAGAAACTTAAGAGTGGACGACGAAGAACGAGGAATACGGCTTAAAAAGGGTGTAAGATAGGGATGTAGTCTCTCGCCCCTATTGTTCAATCCATACATCGAAGAAGCAATGATGGAAATAAAAGAAAGGTTCAGGAGTGGAGTTAAAATTCAAGGTGAAAGGAAATCAGCGATACGATTCGCTAATGACTTTGCTATCCTAAGTGAAAATCAGCTGAATGGAATTAAGAGTCTACTGAGTACAGATTATGGATTGAGAGGAAATAGAAGAAAGATGAAAGTAATGAGAAGTAGTAGAAATGAGAACAGCGAGAAACTTAAGATTAGTATTGATGGTCACGAAGCAGATGAAGTTAAGGAATTCAAGAAAATGACCAATGACGGACGGAGCAAGGAGGATATCAAAAGCAGGCTAGCAATCACATAAAGGGCATCCTGGCCAAGAGAAGTCTACCAGTATTAAACATAGGCCTTAATTTGAGGAAGAAATTTCTGAGAATTTACGTCTGGAGTACAGTACTATATGGTAGTGAAACATGGACTGTGGGAAAACCGGAACAGAAGAGAATCAAAGCATTTGAGATGTGGTGCTACAGACGAGTGATGACACTAGCTGGACTGATCAGGTGACAAATGAGGAGGTTCTGGGCAGAATCGGAGAGGAAAGGAATATGTGGAAAACACTGGCAAGGAGAAGGGCCAGAATGATGGGACATCGGTAAAGACTTGAGGGAATGACTTCCATACTTCTACAGGGAGCTGTACAGGGCAAAAACTGTAGAGGAAGACACAGATCGGAGTTCATCCAGCAAATAATTGGGGAAGTAGGTTCGAAGTGTTAGTCTGTGACGAAGAGGTTGGCACAGGAGAGGAATTCGTGACGGGCCGCATCAAACCAGTCATCAGACCGATAATTCAGAAAAAAAGAAAGAAAACGAAAGAGTTGTGACTATTGTTAATCAACAACTTGATGTAATATTCGCATAAGTGTCAATCATAGATGTTGTAAGAGCAAGAACAAGGTGTTTTTAATACTCAAGCGCAATTTCAGCCAAAATCTGGCGTGGCTCACATGCAATGTAACTTAGATGACTTTTGTAGGTCAATTTATGGTAGTGTCATCTTGACAGAGCACTACTGTTCTGCATAAGTTTGTTCGTCTCGACTACACCTACAACACTGTGGTGCGATGTAGAATGTTATTGTGTCTACTCTGTGCACAGCAAGAATTTGAGTGGTCCCAGTATTGAACCCTGTAGAGCACCAGTAGCAATTTGTCCTCTTTCAGTGATTTATCATGAGGTCAGTGTGAGCGGAGTAATTTAGCCTTTTGCTTCCTAATATAAATTTGACATCAACCATTTACTAAAAAAAAAGAAGTGACACACCACAAAGGATTTCTACGAATGTGAAGGAAATTGGTAGATGTGATGAACATGTATAGACAAAGAAATTATTACAATTCCAGAAAAAATTGGATGATTTATTCAAGAGAAAGAGAGTCACAAACTGAGCAATTCAGTAACACGTTGGTCCACGTCTGGTCCTTCTGCAAGCGTTTATGCGGTATGACACTAATAGAGTTGTTGGGTGTCCTCCTGAGGGATATAGTGCCAAATGCTGTCCAATTGGAGCACTAGATAGTCAAAATCCCGAGCTGGTTGGAGTCCATATTAAATTACTAAAAGGAAAAAGAATGTATTGTTTGGTCAGCAAACATTTTAACTTGGACGTGCGCCGCTGTGAGCGGCCTCTGGTGTTTTCCCAGGCAGCCACTGGGTCTCTGCACACCAGTTCTCTGATGTCAGTCCTGTGTGGTCTATTTGATGTTGCTATTATGATCGAAATCTGACAGTATGAGCCCGTGGCTGTCCACAAAATACAGGTTGACTCTTGCATAAGAGATGACAGCAATCAAAGTTGTTTATTTACCTTAATTTCAATCAGTTCTCTTTTAAGATAAATAGTAAGTAATGGAACATTAGTAATTTTTAAATTCCTACTGTCGCATATATGTGTATATCGAAATATCTCTGAGAGTGGAAGGCTTTCGCATTGTTACGACAGCCATATCGCCATCTTTGTACTCGTACTTCCATGTGGTGAAACTTTTTGATGTGTGAGGGGTGCTTTAGATTTTGTGTATCGATATGCATAAAAAGGTGCATCATACAGCCATCACAAGCAGTCAGCACTGGAACATAATGGCGCGGATTTTTCAACGTAATTTATCAAAACCGATTCACTTTAATAGTTGGTTTATCATTTAAAATCGTTGTGAATTGCAGTTCAAATGGCTCTGAGCAGTATGCGACTCAACATCTGAGGTCATCAGTCCCCTAGAACTTAGAACTACTTAAACCTAACCAACCTAAGGACATCACACACATCCATGCCCGAGGCAGGATTCGAACCTGCGACCGTAGCGGTCATTCAGTTCCAGACTGAAGCTCCTCAACCGCTCGGCCACAGCGGCCTGCCTACAACTCCAGTTGAAAAGACATTGTGTCACATCTTTATTTTGGTTGTAGGGCACCACCACCCCAAGGAAATTTCATCATTTGGGAAAAAAAACTGAAAGCTAATGTAAAATGTATCTTAACGTGAATTAGCCGTCTGAAGATGAAGCGTAATGTTGGGAACTGACAACGGCGCTATTTAAATAAATAAATGGCATTGTAAAAAGTGGCTGGTTGGTGTCATCTTCTATGTAAGCGTCAAATTATTTACTGTTGTTCAGTCGCTCATAGTGCCGCTTTGATCGTTACTGCAGGCTCAGTTTTTGTACGCAGGCTTTCGCCTGTAATGTCACATTTACGATACGGTATGTAACTGCTAAAGCAACTCATAAAACTAAATTATTATGATACATTTGTATATTTTATGTGCATATTAGTGAAGTACTGTATAATTGTATTGCGAATATGCATGCCCCACTTGTATAAAATTGTCACGTAAATTGTAATTTTCTTTGTAGGATGGTTTGAAAATGGACATAGGTGTGCGAAGTCAGTCACCTTTAAGAAATAAAAGAGGTACTTCTTAATGCAACTTATGGCGCAGCTACAACCATTTATTTGCAGGATCACCTGGTTGTCATTCGCATCACCCTCACAGCAGAGAGGTACGTCGACGATACCCTAGGTCCAGTTTGGTTGCCATTCACGGCAAGCTGTCCTGAGCTAATATCTTAGCAAAGCAGTGCCTGTCCGCAGACGACAAGGGCGGCCACTGCTTGCCTTTACTCTTGCCAAACCGTACCTTGGCCAGCAAGGCCTCCGGATCTCTTCCTGGTTGAGAACTTTGGGAACATAGCCGGCCGCTGTGGCCTAGCGGTTCTAGGCGCTTCAGTCCGGAACCGCGCGACATCTACGGTCACAGGTTCGAATCCTGCCTCGGGCATGGATGTGTGTGATGTCCTTAGGTTAGTTAGATTTAAGTAGTTCTACGTTCTGAGGGCTGATGACCTCAGATGTTGAGTCCCGTAGTGTTTAATTTCAACCATTTGGGAGCATTATGGGGAGGGCCCTCCAGCTATCTTGGCATTTTGACAACCTAACGCGCCAGTTAGACAGGATTTGGCACGATATCTCTCGGGAGGACAACTCACAGCTCTGTCAATGAATATCAAGCCGAATAACTGCTTGCATAAGGGCCAGAGGTGGACGAAGGCGTTATTGACTTTCTCAGTTTGTGGATTTCTTTCTGCTGAATAAATCATCCAATTTTTCTGAAAGTTGAAATGGTTTGTTCATGTTCATCACATCTACCGATTTCCGCCCTATCGTGGTTATTCCTTCGTATGCGTCGTCTTTTTTTTTTTTTTTTTTTTTTTGGCTCAGAGTGTATAAGTTTCTCCGAAAGAGCAATGTGATTTTTACAGTCAGATGCCTTAGACGGGATTGTTCGAACCAGTACGCTGCTTACTTGATACGAATTTCGGAGCGAGGGACTGCTTTCTGGCTGAGGCACGACGGACGAGCACTCCGGGGCATGCGATGTATGCTGCGAGCGTGCGTGCGTGCGCGGTGCTATAGCTGTGTAGAGGCGCCGGCGCGAGCTGACTGGCGGTGTGGGCCGCGCCGCCCCAATAAAACGAGCACGCAACGCACGCGCCCGGGGCCGGTTTGCGGGGTCTCCTCCCCCTACTCCTCCTCCTGCGCCCGTCCGGAATTAAACTGGAGACAATAACTGCGGCAACGGCCGCAATTTTTATACTCGTTCCCCCGGTAGTTCCTGGTCACTCCGTTGCCCTTTCCCACGGTCTTCGCCGCTGGACTAGAGTCTTCCGTGTTATTTTTCACTCGTGTATGTAGCCTGCAGTGCCTCACTACCGAAACACACTTCAAGCATCACTCATAAAATAACAGAGAAGGACTATTTTTTGTATACGCCGTCGGTGACAAGCCATTGCTACACGCATGTCTCACGGAATTATATATGCCACCAGTTCAACATAAAAGCGTCCCCGCAGCGATGACATGCCCATAAGACCTGTAGTCATAAAGTTTTACTCGCCAGCTCGAAAAAAAAGAAAAAAAAGTTACTGTGTTACAAAGAAGAACAAGGGAAGATGGGTTTATAACACTATCGGCTGTTACTAAATTAGCTATACGCCGATGGTATTACTCCTGTCAAAGAATTTTAATTTTGGCCGCGACTGTGTAACGGAATAGTATCAGACTGTTTCTCGTCTCTCCCTTTCTATTGAAAGGGAGTAGCAGCAAAACAAAAAAAAAAAATGTTCAAATGGCACTGAGCACTATGGGACTTAACATCTGAGGTCATCAGTCCCCTAGAACTTAGAACTACTTAAACCTAACTAACCTAAGGACATCACACACATCCACGCCAGAGGCAGGATTCGAACCCTCGACCGTAGCCGTCACGCGGTTCCAGACTGAAGCGCCTATAACCGCTCGGCCACACCGGCCGGCGCAGCAAAACATACGGGTATCAGATCAGTGTTCTATTTGTAATAAAGTAGCGTGGAATTACGAAAAAATGAAAACGGTCACCAGACTAAGCAAAGTTGACTAAGCATCTGTGCTGGCTGTAAAGCGAGTTTGCTGTGAGTATAAGATAAATGATCGTAATACACTTTAGCAAGCAATGTAATAGTGATTTGGCATGGAAAACGCGGGAGGAGTATTAGAACGTTTTGTCAACAATTGGCTCTCAGCAACACTTACTATCTTTCTAATTAAGCAGTAAACTTCTGATCATTACAAGTATACGATCTACTTATGCTGGAGCACTATTAACTTGGACATGAGATTCTTTTATCAGTTTAATTGTTGGAAAATAATGTCATTCAAAAGTTTTCAGGTAATTGTATTATTTTTCTGATTATTATTTGTATTCTCAAAGACGTTCACTTCCCCATTCTATTTAGCCCCAGTGGGACATGTGGTACCTGGATCTAGTATAACTTGAATTATTGTAACCAGTTACTTGTTATAGCACACTAATGTTACAGAATTGACAAGTGCCCTTCATTAATGCTGTAGTTGTATGGCAATATTCAAATCCGGCTCAGCAGTTCTCATGGGGACCTAGAAACTAATCATCAGTAGACTCCGATCTAGGCTGAACATTTCAGTCACAATACAGTATGAGGAACAAATGAAATTATCAACACCGTTACTTCCAAAACTGCACGGTAATTAATCCTTATGCTGGCTCTTCAAGTCTACTATCCATAACTTTAATGAATCATCATAGTTTTTGCAGCTAACTGTAATATTGTACTGAGATATGAAGAAGAACTGTTTTTAAGTTAAATACTTGAAATCTTTTCTTGTCACAGAAGCTTATTACTGGATTATAAAACATGTAGCTCGTCCGTACACGTGTACAGTATTCAGCTGATGCTTTGAGGAGAAAGTGGCGGCTTTGGCGATTTTATGTGGCTACTGAAAAAAGCGGCAGAAGTATCCGTGGCTGTTGATGTATGACAAGCTCCGAAAATTCTTTTCTTAGCGTCGGATTTTCACAGTACGGAGCAAACCAATGTACGCCGTGAATAATGAGCAGAATTTCTTCCACATCCGAGATTATTTTAAACAGTCTTGCTGCTCGTCTTGCCTCGTTCGGCACACAAGATGCGAACACTTATCGCGCTGGTCACTAACTTGCGCCACACAGCAACCTTGCAGTTCGACCGTAAAGTCCACTTATTATTCCCGCCATGTGGGTTTCGTTGCACAGGGACTACCCTTCATGTTTTACATGATTACAAACCTAGGTACCCTACGCATGAACCAATATTACAAAGTAAGGTACCCTACGCATGAACCAATATTACAAAGTAAAGTTTAACATTTCCATTCTTTTATAGGACATTAGATTTAAAATACCTTTGAAATAATTGAAATAAATAATGAATCAAACAATAACGAAGATGTTCCACCAAAAAGCAGGATTATACAGATCTCACATTAAGTAAAAGCAGACTAAGAAGTTGTATGAGATATCTAAACAATGTATCGATATTGGTGTTGTAGTTTGTAGAGTTGAGACCGTTTACCATGACGTGATTTCCTGTCAAGTCAGATGTTAACTGAGCTAACTAGCGAATATGATGACAATAATCTGTTTACAGCATATAACACTATCGTGCCCTGAAACACGCTAATGTTACCCTCTGAGAAGATTTTAAAGTTCGACCGTGCATGAGTCTAATGGAAAAGGCTGTTGTTGTTGTGGTCTTCAGTCCTGAGACTGGTTTGATGCAGCTCTCCATGCTACTCTATCCTGTGCAAGCTTCTTCATCTCCCAGTACCTACTGCAACCTACATCCTTCTGAATCTGCTTAGTGTATTCATCTCTTGGTCTCCCTCTACGATTTTTACCCTCCACGCTGCCCTCCAATACTAAATTGGTGATCCCTCGATGCCTCAAAACATGTCCTACCAACCGATCCCTTCTTCTGGTCAAGTTGTGCCACAAACCTCTCTTCTCCCCAATCCTATTCAATACCTCCTCATTAGTTACGTGATCTACCCACCCACCTTATCTTCAGCCTTCTTCAGTAGCACCACATTTCGAAAGCTTCTATTCTCCCCTTGTCCAAACATCGTCCATGTTTCACTTCCATACATGGCTACTCTCCATACAAATACTTTCAGAATCGACTTCCTGACACTTAAATCTATTCTCGATGTTAACAAATTTCTCCTCTTGAGAAACGCTTTCCTTGCCATTGCCAGTCTACATTTTATATCCTCTCTACTTCGACCATCATCAGTTATTTTACTCCCTAAATAGCAAAACTCCTTTACTACTTTAAGTGTCTCATTTCCTAATCTAATTCCCTCAGCATCACCCGACTTAATTCGACCACATTCCATTATCCTCGTTTTGCTTTTGTTGATGTTCATCTTATATCATCCTTTCAAGACACTGTCCATTCCAGGCTATCGGACTATAATTTCGAATTTTGTGAAGTTAACAGGGAAACCAAACGGGCTTTAACTTTGCTGGTTAACAGAAGTGGTAAAATCATAAACGAATGAAAAAAAATGAACGGTCGTCAGCCTAATTAGGCACATTAATTTGGAAATATATATTTGAGAAAATTGGATATTAGATATTAAAGTTACTTTTGTTGAGATTTCCCTTTGAATATCAAACAGGATACAAACTGGTACATTGCAATCTGAACTGTCTGTAGCAGCAATTACCAACAACACACACACCAGTAAGTTATGGGGAGCAAAACTGCACCAAACTCACACTGATATAGGCCACACTCAAGACCATTACTTACTCAAATACTGAAACATTACTGCATGAAGTGCAGAACTAATTTTGGACATGAGGGGCTTCTATCTTGACTGACATGAAAGCCACAAATAAAGACGAATAACATCTTAAATACACTGTTTAAGATCCTCTGCACATAGCAGTTTTTTTGGTAACAGTAATAGTTCAATTTTTTCCTAATAGGTGGAGAATATGATGGTGACCCATAAACTGGTATAGTTTCACTAGCCAAGGATCTTTGATTATTGAAATAGTAAACTAACTCTAAAAGCTAATCATTCACTTAAATTACTTTGCAAGGTAATAAAATACAACACTGGCTTAATTTATTTCAGAAGGAACCATTCACGGTGAGTACCAAAACTACACTATCTTTGAAAATGTGCGTAACTTCACTTCTAACAGTACAAACGTAAATCTGTTCATTAAAGATTTATATGTACTTGAACTTTAATCATTTGTAAAGCAGGTATTCTTGGTAATAATACTCGTATTTACAGAATCTTGCACTGTAATCCTACAAAACTATATTTTATAATGAACTAAGGATACTTTAGTAGAAGTCAATTCCAACTTCACTTTTGTGGTTGTCGCTTTTAAATAGTTAAAGTTTTCACTTTCCTATTAATTGATCTTTGAACCTTTGGAGTTAAACTTTCTGCCTTAACAATTTCACTTGAAGTAGTTCATTAATAAAGCATCCAAATGTTACTCGTACTTTAACTTTTGCTACTCCTTTTACTTCAGACAAAAAATCACTTTTAACACGTGAATGCAAGAATTGTTAATTTAAGTCAGGATAGTCGGTTTTAGTAGCACTTAAGTGAGGACCTTGCGCAGGTTCGTGATCAGGATTGAAGTTATGAACACAAATTGACGTATTATGTGATTATTATTGAAACAACACACAAATTAACTGGTCCATGCCCATATACATTACTTAACTGAATGTATGAAGTCTGTGAAGCAGTGGCGAAAATTAGTGGCAGGCGAAATGACGGCTAACTGTACCCACGGCTGTTGATGTGCGGATGCTCTATAAAATCTCTTCTTGGCGTCGGATTTTCAACATATTAGAGCCATTCCGTTATTCCGTAAATACCAAATAATAGTCAGATCCACATCCGAGGCAAATCCGTTCTAATGCAGCTTCCAGTTGCCTCTCTTAGCACCCTTCCGGTGTACCATGCTAAGTCTAGCCACACGCTACCTGCCGTTCACACAAAGGAGGCGCTCAGTTCGACCGCCAAACCGACCTTTTACATCGCGCCATGCCACTTTCGTTGCGGAGGGACTTCCCTACAGCGTTTAAATGTTACAAATACAAGTGCCCTAAGCATGAACCAGCATTTAACAAACATACTTTTTTCATAAACATATTAATATTATAAGAATTTAAAATTTCCTTTTTTCATATATGCATTACAAAACTCTGATTTTCTTGCCATTCATCAAGGAGTTCCAACAACAGAGAATGCACTCTTCATAAATTGCAGATACACAGTTACTTAAAATAAACCTACTCCTAATCGATATAAGTGTTACAAACTCAACACTCATTTACCACATTAATCCTTCCTTTGCTTTCCCTCGTTTGTGTTACCAAGAATGAAATGTGGCTGTCCCCGTTTCTACTGGAGATGCCGGACGAGTGAAGGGCTCAGCTGTGTTCTACCTCTCCAAGGTGGAACACTGAAATTCTGTTATACTACAGAAACCTGAATCTTTTATAGATGATGTTGTCCCCGCTCAGATGTAGTTATCAGGTCGTAAGTTGTACTTGAAGTGATGCTGTAAAACAACTAGTGAGATGGCTAAGGTTGTCGATTCTACTAAATGATCAGGTAAGTTCCAAATTATAGACGCCATCCCAGCTTTTTTACGCACAAGACACGAGCACATAAAGCTATAAACTTTTAATGAAGCGTTACATTTATGTGCGCCCAGAGTCACAAATTTACAATTCATAATAGAATCAATCACAATCGTATCACACTATTGTACAGCTGTTATTTTGATCTTCTCTTGTTTGCCTGCAGAGTTGTGATGTTTGAATACGGTCTACATGGTGTGCGTCCTAAAACTTAACCCTTTCACGCCGGCGCTGTGATTGTTGCTTAGTGCGCTGTGGCCGAGCGCCACGTCCCACCCGTCCGTGCCCGCTGTACGGCGAATTCTTCGCGCTGCTAGCTGCGCTACTATGTCTGTCCTACATTCACACTCGTAGTGTTATCGCAATTATTGGACTTTGTACTATATATTTCTTCGGGAAAATATTTATACAAATCACACATGTTTTTGATAGGTTGTACAAATAGTCATTGTCATGAGGTTGTTTGTTATTGGCGAAATGTAAACACCGCAAGGTATGATGAAATCGGTCTTTAGGTAGCAGTTTAGAAAATATTGGTGTATGAATAATGGTGCATAGGTCAAACTTCCACACAAGTCGAGCATAGTGAAGCGGAGAGATATGACGCGAGGCGGAACTGCTGCAGCAGTCCACCGGCTGGGCAGCACATTCGTTCCCTACTTCTACAGTTCACACTGTAGCGAAAGGGTTAACTAAGCGATCTGAGACGCGAACTATACAGTTCAGTCCCTCGCTCCAGACTGACTGCACAGCCAGAATCTCTTGCTTTCGCAGCACTCTTTCGGCGGGAACCAGAGTTACAGGAAGTGTTCAAATGTTCAAATGTGTGTTAAATCTTATGAGACTTAACTGCCAAGGTCATCAGTCCCTAAGGTTACACACTACTTAACCTAAAGTATCCTAAGGACAAACACACACACCCATGTCCGAGGGAGGACTCGAACCTCCGCCGGGACCAGCCTACAGGAAGTGTATAGTTTGAATATCATATTGTAATGTTAACAAGCTTTGTTATGAAAGTTAAGTCAGAAATAGGTGGGCTTAAACGCTATTGACTGTATTCCGTTTGATAGACAATTAAATCTGAATTATACACTGCTGGCCACCGTAAATGCAACACCAAGAAAGACAAGAGGTAGCACAACAAAATTTATTTTGTAGATAACATGTTGACCAAGTATCAAATGATTACATTTACAGACGTCTGTGACATGTGGTTCCTGCCAGAATCAGTAGCCAGAGTAGCCGCCATTGTTGGAGATCACCGCTGCCACACGTCTCGGCATTGAATCAAAGAGACGTTGGATGTGTTCCTGGGGTACAGCAGCCCAAGCAGCTTCCACACGTTGCCAAAGATCATCTGGTGTGGCAGCTGGGGATGTAATCTGGGTCACTCGTTGAGCAACCATGGACGACACGTTTTCTATCGGCGAAAGATCCGGAGAGCGAGCCGGCCAGGGAAGCACTTCAATCTGGTTATTGACGAAGAACCTTTGGACAATGCGTGTCACGTGTGGTCGCGCATTATCCTGTTGAAATATGGCTGTGGCCGAGCCCTGAAGGTAAGGAGGGACAATTGGCTCCAGCACCTCGGATATGTAGCGCCGGCTATTTAAAGTACCGGCAATGCGTACTAGAGGCGTGCGAGAGTAATATCCAATACCGCCCCATACCATAATACCCGGTGCAAGACAAGTGTGGCGGTGCCTAATGCAGCTGTCCAGCATTCTCTCTCCACGGTGTCTTCACACTCGAATCCGACCATCGTGGTGCTGCAGACAGAAGCGTGCCTCGTCAGTAAAGACAACGTCATTCCATTCTGCCGTCCACATCCGTCTGTCATCACACCATTGGCAACGGAGACGTCTGTGGTTCTGCGTCAATGGTAGACGAAGCAATGGACGTCTTGCGGACAGACCACTCTGCTGTAAACGGTGTCGAATGGTACGCGCAGACACTGGATGATGCGTTACAGACGCAATGTGCTGTGCTATGGTTCGGGATGTCACTGAGCGATCCGTCACTGCCATGCGCACAATTTGCCTATCAGCACGTGCAGTGGTGCACCGAGGTGAATGCGATCGACCACGTCGGTCCGTCGTACCCTCCTGCATCCAACGGTCACATATCCGCATTACAGTTGTTTGGTTTCGTCCAACACGACTAGCGATTTCTCTTATGATAATGTTCCTCTGTCTAACTCGGATACTTGATCAAATGATGTTCGCTGTTGTCTACGAGGCATAACTGATGGTCTTGTGAAACAACCACAAGGTAAACACACGTGCTGAACGTACACTCGTCGAAATCGCCAAGCCTTAAATGGCGCTATGAGGTGGCGCCACAGGCGCGCGTGATGTGCGTCTGCGCTGAAATTCTAATCAGTTGCATATCTCATCGCTGGAAACCCATGGTGTAAATTTCACTTGATTCGGATGCTTCCTTCAGGGTGTTGCATTTACGGTGGCCAGCAGTGTACTTTATCAATATTGATACACGACTCTAATAAATTAGGCGCCCGGCTCCTTTATCAGCAACCAGACATATTGTCCTATTACTAAACAGGCACAATTTCTCACGCAATTGGTACTCACTGTACCATCTGGTGTCTCCCTCTCACACGATTTATTACATGCTTCACCTACTGTAATCTCCACAGAACTATGGAGCGGATCTTAGGAGGGAATCTTGCGGCTCCAAAGGCGGAAATATAACAAGTTGCGACTGTTAAACTTGTTAGCCTTCTCTAAATGTTCATCTTTCAATGTGACTCATTTTTTGCCGATAGATGAGTTAGCACAGTGTTTTGTTGTTCAGGAAAAGTTCGACCTCGAGAATCGCGCAATGATAAAATTCACTGGGTTTCATATCAGGGAAACACAAGAGGGGTGCAGGTGAAACTAATACAGATAAGGTTTTGAATTTGAAAATGGCTGCAATTCAGCAGCTGTGCATGCAAGAGCTTCAATGGATTGGAAATAACAGCCAACGAGTTACGAAATACAGGTTTATTAATCCTTGACCATGCTATCGACAGTTTTCAAACTGTCTTCTTCAGAAAGTATTGTACGTATTAGAGTAATCCTAAAAGAAAAGTCTCCCATTTTTTTATAAGTACAGAGACCTGTTTATTTCTTCAGTGGTTTACATCAGTTTACAGCTTGAACATTTAGCTATTTTCGATGAAATCACCTTTTCTGTCGATGCATTTTTGTAGACGCTTTGGCAGTTTTTGTATGCCTATGTCATACCAGCTTGCCGCCATGCTGTTCAGAAAGTTATGAACCTCTTCTTTCACCTCGTCGTCGGAGCTGAATCGCTTTCCGGTCAAATGTTCTTTTAACCTAGGGAGCAGGAGATAGTCACTGGGCGCCAAGTCAGGACTATAGGGTGGGTGGGTGATTATGTTCCACTGAAACTGTTGCAGGAGAGCAACGGTTTGCCGGCGTTGTGTGGGCGAGCGTTGTCATGGAGAATGTGTACACCCTTGCTCAACATTCCTCTTCTTTGTTCTGAATTGGCCGTTTGAGTTTTTTCAGAGTCTCACAGTACCTGTCAGCGTTAATTGTGGTCCCAGTGGGCGTATAGTCGACCAACAATACCCCTTTCCGATCTCAAAAAACTGTTGTCATGACTTTACCGGCAGACTGTCTTTGTTTGAATTTCGGTGGCTTTGGCGGAGAAGGATGCCGCCACTGCCGTGATTGTTGCTTGGTCTCAGGTGTAAAGTGATATGGCCAGGTTTCGTCACCCTTGACAATTGAGTCCAGGAAGTTGTCCTGTTAGGCTGCAAGGCGCTGAAGAAATGCGCGGGAAGCATCAACTCCCTGCCGCATGATGTCCTCAGTCAGCATGCGTGGCACCCATCTTGCGCACCCCTTCCGATAGTTCAATATTTCAGTTAAAATTCTGTGAGCGGTGCTTCGGGAAACCTCAGGAACCAACGTGCAGGGATCATCCAGGGTGATCCACCGATCTTTACGCATGCTTTGCTCAACCTTCAACACTGTCTCCTCAGTCACTGACAGTCTCCCGCTCCTTTGTTCGTCGTGAATTTCGGTACGACCAGCTGCAAACTCTCTACACCTCTTACGAACATTTTTTGACATCCATGCACGACTCACCATTCACTTCCGTCAATTGGCGATGGATTTCAACCGGCGCAGTGCCCTTTGCTTTCAAAAACTGAATAACTGTGCGCAATTCGCACTTGCCGGTAAGATCCAATGGGAGCTCCATTCTCAACGCCTGCCTAGCCAAGACTGAGCGCCTCAGCGCGGTACGCGCATGTTTACACACAGCGCGTGAAGCACTCTTCATAACAGTGTGACCAACTGCCCCACAAGCATAGTTCTGTACCCATAAAAAAAAGGAGACCTTACTTTTGGAATTACTCTCGTAGAATCACATATTATCAACATCTGACGTAAAAGTCGTTGACTGCTTTTAAAGCATGATGATTAACTGGATGGCACGTACATGTACTACACACAATCAACAGATACAGATAATATGTGATTCTACGTACAATGCCTTCTGAAGAAGACAGTTTTAAAACTGTAGAAACTGTGGTCAAGGTTTAACAAATGTGTGTTTTACAACTGGCTGGCTATAGTTTTCCAATCCACTGAAACAAATATAGAGTCTCGCGATGCTTCTTCTCTATAGCCCGTCCTTAATCCCGTCAGGAGATTTCACAAGGATGCTCCGAAGACGGTTTCCGTTCTTACGAGGACAATCTGTTAGCATTACATCATGACAGAGCCGAAAGAACACTCACTGTCACCTCGCCCGACTATTCTTGGGTCTTCGACAGTTCCAGTGGCGGTGAATCTACATGTTCTCAAGGATCGTTTTGCTCCTTTGTCTTGGGATAATAGTGATAAACACATTACTCGTCCGTGGTGATTAGGCACTTTAATAAGTCATCTGGATTCGTTTAACACACCTACAACGTTCACGCTACTTGCAGTGTGACAAAAAATTAGGAGCTGTCACACCGGTGTACAGCGTTACAGGGCTATTACAAATGATTGAAGCGATTTCATAAATTCACTGTAGCTCCATTCATTGACATATGGTCACGACACACTACAGACACGCAGAAAAACTCATAAAGTTTTGTTCGGCTGAAGCCGCACTTCAGGTTTCTGCCGCCAGAGCGCTCGAGAGCACAGTGAGACAAAATGGTGACAGGAGCCGAGAAAGCGTATGTCGTGCTTGAAATGCACTCACATCAGTCAGTCTAACAGTGCAACGACACTTCAGGACGAAGTTGAACAAAGATACACCAACTGCTAACTCCATTCGGCGATGGTATGCGCAGTTTAAAGCTTCTGGATGCCTCTGTAAGGGGAAATCAACGGGTCGGCCTGCAGTGAGCGAAGAAACGGTTGAACGCGTGCGGGCAAGTTTCACGCGTAGCCCGCGGAAGTCGACGAATAAAGCAAGCAGGGAGCTAAACGTACCACAGCCGACGGTTTGTAAAATCTTACGGAAAAGGCTAAAGCAGAAGTCTTACCGTTTACAATTGCCACAAGCCCTGACACCCGATGACAAAGTCAAACGCTTTGAATTTTCGGAGCGGGTTCCAACAGCTCATGGAAGAGGATGCGTTCAGTGCGAAACTTGTTTTCAGTGATGAAGCAACATTTTTTCTTAATAGCGAAGTAAACAGACACAATGTGCGAATCTTGGTGGTAGAGAATCCTCACGCAGTCGTGCAGCAAATTCGCAATTCACCAAAAGTTAACGTGTTTTGTGCAGTCTCACGGTTTAAAGTTTACGGCCCCTTTTTCTTCTGCGAAAAAAACATTACAGGACACGTGTATCTGGACATGCTGGAAAATTGGCTCATGCCACAACTGGAGACCGACAGCGCCGACTTCATCTTTCAACAGGATGGTGCTCCACCGCACTTCCATCACGATGTTCGGCATTTCTTAAACAGGAGATTGGAAAACCGGTGGATTGGTCGTGGTGGAGATCATGATCAGCAATTCATGTCATGGCCTCCACGCTCTCCCTACTTAACCCCATGCGATTTCTTTCTGTGGGGTTATGTGAAAGATTCAGTGTTTAAACCTCCTCTACCAAGAAACGTGCCAGAACTGCGAGCTCGCATCAACGATGCTTTCGAACTCATTGATGGGGACATGCTGCGCCGAGTGTGGGAGGAACTTGATTATCGGCTTGATGTCTGCCAAATCACTAAAGGGGCACATATCGAACATTTTTTAATGCCTAAAAAAACTTTTTGAGTTTTTGTATGTGTGTGCAAAGCAATGTGAAAATATCTCAAATAATAAATTATTGTAGAGCTGTGAAATCGCTTCAATCATTTGTAATAACCCTGTACGTATGTTTATAGCTCGTTAATCTGACGAATTTAGCGCACTTTTGTATCTTTGATATTTTATTTCAGTTATGTTCCACTGAAGTATTGATTTTATTATGTCAAATGACGACGGCAGCGTCTTCGACTTTGACGTCAGAGATGACGTGCTCACCACCACTATAAGTGCAATGATAGCCAGCGACGAGAAGAAGGTACTGCCGAAGACTCTTCTTCCCCTCGCGGTCTCATTATAAAATTGATACAATAACTGACTTCTAATGAAAGATGAATGACAAAATATATTTATAAATGTACGTGTAATGACATTACGAAAGAGTTTGAATTCTGAAGTCTTCCAGCCAGTATCTGCTATACAACATTTGTGTGTTGGACGATGCCAGTACGAATCTTAAGAAGTGAAATTTATTTCTCTGCCTATTGAATCAAGAAATATAAAGTGACCGTTTCATGTATGGGCACGATTTTAAGGCTGTCAATCTGCTGAGGCGGATTTTTCAACGTTAGAATGAAATTATTTTTCAAGTTGGGTGGTGAGTGTATCGAAGACGGAAGTTGGAGTCTGAGATCATTAAATTTGGGGCCAGCTGCATGAATAAACTACATCTTTCACAATTACCCGAAAAAAATTAGCGATTTTTACAAAGGCAAAAGAAAGCAATAAAAAAAATGGCTCTGAGCACTATGGGACTCAACTGCTGAGGTCATTAGTCCCCTAGAACTTAGAACTAGTTAAACCTAACCAACCTAAGAACATCACAAACATCCATGCCCGAGGCAGGATTCGAACCTGCGACCGTAGTGGTCTTGCGGTTCCAGACTGCAGCGCCTTTAACCGCACGGCCACCACGGCCGGCAAAGAAAGCAATACATCTCCAATCTTTCAGAAGTATTGGCGTACCTCCTAATGTCGTGTCGGACCTCCTATTGCCCAGTGTGCAAAAATTCGACATGGTATGGACTCAACATGACGTTGAAAGTCCCCTGCAGAAATAATGAACCATGCTGCCTCAAAAATGGTTCAAATTGCTCTAAGCACTATGGGACTTAACATCCGAAATCATCAGCCCCTTTGACTTAGAACTACTTAAACCTAACTAACCTAAGGACATCACACAATCCATGACGTAGACCGGATTCGAACCTGCGACCGCAACAGCAGCGCGGTTTCTGACTGAAGCGCCTAGAACCGCTCGGTCACAGCCACGGCCATGCTGCCTCCCTCTATAGCTGTCCATAACAGTGAAAATGTTGCCGCTCCAGGATGTTGTGCACGAACTGACCTCTCGATTATGTTCCATAAATGTCCAGTGGTATTCATATCGGGTGATCTGTGTGGTCAAATCATTCGCACAAATTGTCCAGAATGTTCTTCAATCCAAACATGAACAACTGTGGCCCGGTGACATGACATACTTGTTTGGGAACATGATATCCATCAATGGCTGCAGATGGTCTCCATGCAGCCGAAGATAACCATTTACACTGTCAATAAAATTGTCCGCATAGTCTATACATAAAATCGTCCTGCCACGGAAGCATACGCTTACATATTATTAGGATTTCCTGTAAATCATCACTTGAGTTGGACCAGAAAGTCCAGTCCGATCCATGTAAACGTAGACCATACTACTATGAAGCCACCACCAACTTTGGTTCAAATGGCTCTGAGCACTATGGGACTCACTGCTGAGGTCATTAGTCCCCTAGAACTTAGAACTAGTTAAACCTAACCAACCTAAGAACATCACAAACATCCATGCCCGAGGCAGGATTCGAACCTGCGACCGTAGTGGTCTTGCGGTTCCAGACTGCAGCGCCTTTAACCGCACGGCCACCACGGCCGGCAAAGAAAGCAATACATCTCCAATCTTTCAGAAGTATTGGCGTACCTCCTAATGTCGTGTCGGACCTCCTATTGCCCAGTGTGCAAAAATTCGACATGGTATGGACTCAACATGACGTTGAAAGTCCCCTGCAGAAATAATGAACCATGCTGCCTCAAAAATGGTTCAAATTGCTCTAAGCACTATGGGACTTAACATCCGAAATCATCAGCCCCTTTGACTTAGAACTACTTAAACCTAACTAACCTAAGGACATCACACAATCCATGACGTAGACCGGATTCGAACCTGCGACCGCAACAGCAGCGCGGTTTCTGACTGAAGCGCCTAGAACCGCTCGGTCACAGCCACGGCCATGCTGCCTCCCTCTATAGCTGTCCATAACAGTGAAAATGTTGCCGCTCCAGGATGTTGTGCACGAACTGACCTCTCGATTATGTTCCATAAATGTCCAGTGGTATTCATATCGGGTGATCTGTGTGGTCAAATCATTCGCACAAATTGTCCAGAATGTTCTTCAATCCAAACATGAACAACTGTGGCCCGGTGACATGACATACTTGTTTGGGAACATGATATCCATCAATGGCTGCAGATGGTCTCCATGCAGCCGAAGATAACCATTTACACTGTCAATAAAATTGTCCGCATAGTCTATACATAAAATCGTCCTGCCACGGAAGCATACGCTTACATATTATTAGGATTTCCTGTAAATCATCACTTGAGTTGGACCAGAAAGTCCAGTCCGATCCATGTAAACGTAGACCATACTACTATGAAGCCACCACCAACTTTGGTTCAAATGGCTCTGAGCACTATGGGACTCACTGCTGAGGTCATTAGTCCCCTAGAACTTAGAACTAGTTAAACCTAACTAACCTAAGGACATCACAAACATCCATGCCCGAGGCAGGATTCGAACCTGCGACCGTAGCGGTCTTGCGGTTCCAGACTGCAGCGCCTTTAACCGCACGGCCACTTCGGCCGGCTCCACCACCAACTTGCACAGTCCCTTGTTGACAACTTGGGTCCATGGTTTCGTGGGGTCTGCGCCACACTCGAATACTACCACCAGCTCTTACCATCGGAAACAGGGACTCATGTGACCAGGCCACGGTCATACAGTCGTCTAAGAACTAACCGATAAGGTCACGTACCCAGGAAAAGCGCAGCAGGTGATGCCGTAAAGGCACTGGCATCGGTTGTCTGCTGCCGTAGCCCATTAACGCCAGATTTCACCACACTGCTCTAGCGGATACATTCGTCGTAAGTCCCACATTTATTTCTTCGGTTAGGTCAGTCAATGTTGCTTGTGCGTTAGCGCTAACATCTTTAAGCAAACGTCGCTGCTCTCGGTCGTTAAGCGAAGGCCGTCGGCCACTGCATTGTCCGTAGTGAGAGGTGATGCCTGAATTTTGGTATTCTCGGCGCATTCTTGACACTGTGGATCTCGTAAAATTGAATTCCCTAACCATTTCCGAAATAGAATGTCCATGTGTCTAGCTCCAACTACCATTCCGCAATCAAAATGTATTAATTCCCATCGTGCGTCGGAAACTTTTCCACGTGAATCACCTGAGTACAAATGACAGCTCCGCCAACTTACTGCCCGATGATTTTTGTATCCCAGTATAGTCTGTCTCAACGAATCGATCTGATAATGAACTACAAATGGTTTTAACTCAAGATTTAGTTGTGGTTATACCGCGTTAGGAAGAGTTCTGAGCACGGTGAGGCTGACTGTGGAAAAAAATCAGTTTCTAAAATCATCGTACATGGAAGCCAGGTCTGTATTGCTGGAAACTGAATCATACCGGCAATATTTTTGAATGGGAGTAAACAGTCGCAGAACGCAGCAGGCGTCGACCCTGTCAGGCAAGACAATGAAAACAGATCTACAAATGGCTTTTACTTTTTCGCGGTTACCGATTGTGTCTTAGAGTACCTATGCCTCCAGTTCCACAGCGAGATGATCTGTCACCTCGATGTTATTGTTTTATTACTTCACCAGACTGGAAGCATCTGCACCACCTGAACACTAGGTCATATGATGATGCACTGTTCCCATAACTTTCACCAAAGCAGCGTTGACATTGGAGCGTTGTTCCTTTCCAAATGCAGAAAACCTTTGCCACACTATACTCCACTATGTCAGTAGTCTGCGCCATTACGTTTTGGCGCCTCTAGAGTTGTGCTACAGTACTGTGGCGTAGAGAATGCATATTTGCACAGGTTAAAGAGATGTACCTGCCATTAAACGAAAAATTCATTATGTAACTTCATTTTCTCGAGGTCACAATTGGATGTTTTTAATGAATTCTCGTACAGTAATATAAAAACATTTTATTTATAATCAGAAAATACATTTAAAAATGTGTTTTATGAACGCTAGGCGACCAAAATCCCACAAAAAATATTCTGTGTTATGTGGGATAAGGTGCTTCCGTCATAGTGACGTCTTGGGTCCATTCCATAATCTTGTATATTATTGTTAATATTGTAATAAGATAGTTCGGTTAGTCTGCTTGAGACGCCTCATTTCTTTGACAAGCATGGAGATCGGAGTATGAATGGAAGACAAGTGTTGGAAGTGACGGAAGAATGAATGCTAGCAAGAATTCGTATAAATTGATACGCTAATTATTCTGCTGTCTGTTCTAATCATTAGAAGTTGACCAGCCATATCATTACGATGCTAAATGGAGAACTATCTTCCTAAATCGAACGAGGTAGTGCAGTGATTAGTAAGCACACTGGATTCGCATTCTGGAGGACGACGGTTCAAAACCGCGTCCGGCCATCCTGATTTACGTTTTTCGTGATCTCTCTAAATCGTTTCACGAAAAGACCGGGGTGGTTCCTTTGAAAGGGTACGACCGAATTCCTTCCTCATCCTTCCCTAATCCGACTTGTGCTCCGTATCTAATGACCTCATTGTCGACGTGATATAAAACGCTAACCTCCTAATCACCCCCCCCCCCCCCCAACTTCCCAGTTTTTGTACAGAAATAACCCCCATTAAATTATTTAACAAATTTATTGAAACGGCGGACAAATGATTTCAAAAGCTTTGTCTTCCTTCGACGCGCCGGATTCGCCCTAGGGGACCACCTGCTTGTTCCTATTCGAAAAGTGGTGCGTTTCCCTGTAACAAATATGCCACCACTGGAAGCCGGTCTATTTTTTAGTGCCTGCTGACCTCGATAAACACATCTACCACCAACGAACTTTTAGAAAAAAAAAAACAAGGCAGTTCTGTCGGCATTGGAAGACGGTGGAGAGGATTCAGCTTACATGTCTCATTCAGGGCACAAGTAATAGAACAAAGAAGTCTCTTTTATGTTCGCACTTTTCTCACCAGTCTGTGGCGGCACCATTCACATACGTTCTGCAGATGTGATACCACTGTAAGTAGGCTGTTTAAGTTTTTATGTTGGTAACGCCACGTAGCGCTCTGTATGTGCTGTGTGCAGTCTGTGGCTGGTTTGCATTGTTGTTGGAATACTCGCCATTGTAGTGTTTGGCAGCTGGATGTTAACAGCGCGTAGCGTTGCGCAGTTGGATGTGAGCCGCCAGCAGTGGTGGACGTGCGGAGAAAGATGGCGGAGTTTTGAAATTTGTAAGACTGGATGTCATGAACTGCTATATATATTATGACTATTAAGGTAAATACATTGTTTGTTCTCTATTAAAATATTTCATTTGCTAACTATGCCTATCTGTAGTTAGTGCCTTCCGTAGTTTGAATCTTTTATTTAGCTGGCAGTAGTGGCGCTTGCTGTATTGCAGTAGTTCGAGTAACGAAGATTTTTGGTGAAGTAAGTGATTTGTGAAACGTATAGGTTAATGTTAGTCAGGGCCATTCTTTTGTAGGGATTTTTGAAAGTCAGATTGCGTTGCGCTAAAAATATTGTGTGTCAGTTTAAGGACAGTCATGTATAATTGTTCTAAGGGGACGTTTCATACGACCACTGCAGATTCAAGCAGACAGAGAAGCTTTCGTGAAATGGGAAGTAAGGACAGTGTAGGACACCAGTCCTTGGTGTTCGATAATGCCACTAGGTAGAAGCGATCGGCAGGATTAAATCGCTGTGGTTTCCGGCTTATCAAGCACGTGCTCCAGTTGACTCTGCTCTGGAGGAGTCCACGGCAGGCTTGGGTCACATATGCGAAGCCCTGCAGATAGAATCTTCAGGAGGGAATACTGGCACTAGTTACCAGCTCTTCTTTCTTCATAATTCTACAAAATTTTAGGCAAAGGTACGTCCCTCTGTAGCTCGTCATATGCCTATCTCGATACTTTTTTCAATTGTTTACAAAATCTTTTTCAGATTCAGTAATGATGTAATACTCATATTTGTGAAATACACTCCTGGAAATGGAAAAAAGAACACATTGACACCGGTGTGTCAGACCCACCATACTTGCTCCGGACACTGCGAGAGGGCTGTGCAAGCAATGATCACACGTACGGCACAGCGGACACACCAGGAACCGCGGTGTTGGCCGTCGAATGGCGCTAGCTGCGCAGCATTTGTGCACCGCCGCCGTCAGTGTCAGCCAGTTTGCCGTGGCATACGGAGCTCCATCGCAGTCTTTAACACTGGTAGCATGCCGCGACAGCGTGGACGTGAACCGTATGTGCAGTTGACGGACTTTGAGCGAGGGCGTACAGTGGGCATGCGGGAGGCTGGGTGGACGTACCGCCGAATTGCTCAACACGTGGGGCGTGAGGTCTCCACAGTACATCGATGTTGTCGCCAGTGGTCGGCGGAAGGTGCACGTGCCCGTCGACCTGGGACCGGACCGCAGCGACGCACGGATGCACGCCAAGACCGTAGGATCCTACGCAGTGCCGTAGGGGACCGCACCGCCACTTCCCAGCAAATTAGGGAAACTGTTGCTTTTGGGGTATCGGCGAGGACCATTCGCAACCGTCTCCATGAAGCTGGGCTACGGTCCCGCACACCGTTAGGCCGTCTTCCGCTCACGCCCCAACATCGTGCAGCCCGCCTCCAGTGGTGTCGCGACAGGCGTGAATGGAGGGACGAATGGAGACGTGTCGTCTTCAGCGATGAGAGTCGCTTCTGCCTTGGTGCCAATGATGGTCGTATGCGTGTTTGGCGCCGTGCAGGTGAGCGCCACAATCAGGACTGCATACGACCGAGGCACACATGGCCAACACCCGGCATCATGGTGTGGGGAGCGATCTCCTACACTGGCCGTACACCACTGGTGATAGTCGAGGGGACACTGAATAGTGCACGGTACATCCAAACCGTCATCGAACCCATCGTTCTACCATTCCTAGACCGGCAAGGGAACTTGCTGTTCCAACAGGACAATGCACGTCCGCATGTATCCCGTGCCACCCGACGTGCTGTAGAAGGTGTACGTCAACTACCCTGGCCAGCAAGATCTCCGGATCTGTCCCCCATTGAGCATGTTTGGGACTGGATGAAGCGTCGTCTCACGCGGTCTGCACGTCCAGCACGAACGCTGGTCCAACTGAGGCGCCAGGTGGAAATGGCATGGCAAGCCGTTCCACAGGACTACATCCAGCATCTCTACGATCGTCTCCATGGGAGAATAGCAGCCTGCATTGCTGCGAAAGGTGGATATACACTGTACTAGTGCCGACATTGTGCATGCTCTGTTGCCTGTGTCTATGTGCCTGTGGTTCTGTCAGTGTGATCATGTGATGTATCTTACCCCAGGAATGTGTCAATAAAGTTTCCCCTTCCTGGGACAATGAATTCACGGTGTTCTTATTTCAATTTCCAGGAGTGTATTTCTGTTAATTCTTAAATACCCTATGGTGCTAGCTGACTTGTGGTTTCTTAACCTTCTTAATCTAGACAGCAATAAAACAGTTGCATTCAAATCACTAAATAGTAATAAAAATTGCAAATGGGTAAGAGTCATTATTTGACTGTTAAGTTGCATTATATGAAAGTGTAGTGTCTGCTCTTTCGGATATGTCCGAAAGAGCAGACACCACTTGGGATCCGTAGCTGTGATACATATTATGTAAACTGAAAAGTGAAGAGGGAGAAAGGAAAGGAACTGATGATATCAGCTGCACCAGGACTTTGTGCGGAATCAGGGCGACGAGTGAAAATGTGTGCCGGTCTGGGACTCGAACGCAAGATTTCCTACTCACCTGGCCGACTCACATTTCCACCTAGCGCCACCTGTCTGCAGTCCCTATTCATGTCTTCCAAGCTCGTTAATTTTAGATTCCCGCTGGAGGCCTAACATAAATATGCACCCGCTCTGAATATTGTGGGTCGTTGCCCGCCGAAACAAATCGATTAGATGAATTTGTGGCGTCTGTTGTTTCCATGGAGGACATGGACGCGCACTGTGGATAGGTGGCGCTAAGTGAGAATATGAGTTGGCTGGGAAGAATGCCGAGATAGCTCGCGATTGCTTAACACAACTGCCAAATATGCAGAATATCACGGGATCGAGTCCTGGTGTGGCAAATATTTTCACTAGTCGCTACCGATTCTGTACACGTCCCCAATGCAGCTGATATCATCAGTTCCTTCCCTTACTTTTCCTTTCTTCTCCCTCCCCCTTCAATTTACATAATATCTGTCACAACTGCAGATCCTGGGTAGTGTCTGTTTTTTCGAACATATCTGAAAGAACAGACACAACGCATTCATATCATTCATTCACCTCGATGTGCAATAAATCCAGAATCGTGAGTGCGGATGCACATTTACGTTCAACGTCCATTGGGAACCTAAAATTAGCGAGCATGGATGACATGGACAGGGACTGTGGATAGTTGACTCTAGGCGGGAATGTGAGCCTGTAACACCATAGTAAGATATTATGTAATTTTTTCCTTCTGACTATGTTTTGCATAAAGTGTACTTTCTTTAATATGTGCTCTTTGATACGTTGTACTATGTTTTTCTCTTTACTGATTAATTGCTTTGATTGTATTTAGAAATGTATGATTTGGGTTAAATAATTTTGTATTGATTTCTTAATATGGGTAAATTCAATGTTTGCTTAAAAATGTTTACCTGCTACTTTGTAACCGCTGGTCCATACTTAGCGTTCTTGGTTAACGTTATAGAAAAGATGAAGTGATTTCCCTCTGAAACGGCAGTTATTTAGTGCTCGAATTGCGGTGGGTGCGAGAGAAAAGGTGGACCTGAGAGTCCGTCGGAGGCTAGCTACCGTACAGTTGTCAGCCAGTGATTGGAAGGTGCATTGTGCAGGTGCTGAGTGAGGCTTTTAGTGCTTGGATTTTTTACTCCAAAGCCTCGGATGAAAGAATGACTTTCATACTACGCTCTGTGGCATGAAAGTATTATAAAATATGATGATCGTCCCCATGAAGAAAGCCCGCATCTCGTGGTCGTGCGGTAGCGTTCTCGCTTCCCACGCCCGGGTTCCCGGGTTCGATTCCCGGCGGGGTCAGGGATTTTCTCTGCCTCGTGATGGCTGGGTGTTGTGTGCTGTCCTTAGGTTAGTTAGGTTTAAGTAGTTCTAAGTTCTAGGGGACTTATGACCACAGTAGTTGAGTCCCATAGTGCTCAGAGCCATTTGAACCATTTGAACCCATGAAGAAAGTTACAGAGCATTTCAATTCCAATGGCAAGTCCATCTGCCATGATATACTCGCCAGCAATACAGCGCAATCACTGTAACAGAGAAGAGGAATCATAGATTTGTGAAGTGATGGATCAGCAGATTTAATATGTGCAAATACAAGGTAACTCATACCAAAATTTATGTACCTACATTGATTGTTTCCCTATCGTGACACCTATCAGGATCCTCTCCTTTTGAGCTATGATTTCCAAGTGTCCAGATTGCGAGAAATGATTATCAAAAAAGAAAGACAATTATTTGATTAATTTTGGTTGAAACAGAGTGAAATAGGCTATCAAAAGTTACTGTGGATTTTGGTAAAGTTTAGGAGGAAGTAAATGTTGCTTTTGTGAAAGCCTCCCAGTAATTGAACTTCTTCATTTTAAAGTTTTGTGTACCTTTAAAATTACTTGCTTAACTTCTGGTTTCAAAAATAAAGAACTATAATGATAACTAACAGACAGCAATCCGTAATGAGGTTATCTTTAAAGTAAATGTTCTTAAATATTGATTTGAAATGCAATAGCTGAAGTTGGCGTCCTTTAAATTATCCATGAAAGTTTGTTAGCTTGCTTTACAACGGTGGTCAAGATTAAGCCCCCCCCCCCCCCCCTCCTCACTCCTCAATGAAAGTTGTTAAAAATACACAAAGTTAATGGAATATTCTCACTGCCGTTGAAATTTACGAGTATGTAGAGTTTTATGCACACTGTGTGCCAAAAAGGTGTAATATCAGTTTATGAGCGCTCACTTACTGTTGTATTCTCACTGGAGTTAATGTTACTATCAATGTCATTATCCTCGAAAAAACTTACTTCTTTGCTTCTAAAGGATGGTGTGAATCTTACTGGATGTGAATTTTATTTAAATTTTTAGTGTGCAGGAAATATCTGATGAAATAAGACTAGGCCCATGCCCAAATTCCAGTTTACTATGGGCTTGCATTTGTTGTGTTGTTGAAGTTACTCAGGTTTGACAAAAGTATTTAAAACTGATGAGTGTGACAGTGTCTTTTGTGTTTGTGAGAACGTGAATATCTTTCTGCTACTGCTTTTACCCACTATAATTTATTTTTGACTGGGTTCATTGCACTTTCTTAGGAAAGAAGTATAGGCTGAGTTTTTCCAATAAAACTGTCTATTTATTTCTGTAAAAGATATTTTTCACATTTCTGTGCCTAATTAGGTTGGCGGCCGTATTCTATTTCATTTGAATAAACGTGATTAGCTAAAACATTATCTAAATTGGTGCTGACATTTTCTGAGTTTTTACGTAACTTTAATTTCAAGTCCGATAAGCAAAATCCTTTAGGCATTTCACGGTTAAACCTATAAAAATCTTCCCAGAGGGTAACATCAGCTGCATCTAAATACCTAAATTGGGTTGTTGATGTTGTTGTGGTCTTCAGTCCTGAGACTGGTTTGATGCAGCTCTCCATGCTACTCTATCCTGTGCAAGCTGCTTCATCTCCCAGTACGTACTGCAGCCTACATCCTTCTGAATCTGCTTAGTGTATTCATGTCCTGGTCTCCCTCTACGATTTTTACCCTCCACGCTGCCCTCCAATACTAAATTGGTGATCCCTCGATGTCTCAGAACATGTCCTATCAACCGATCTCTTCTTCTTGTTAAGTTGTGATACAAACTCCTCTTCTCCCCAATTCTATTCAATACCTCCTCATTACCCAGCTAATCTTCAGCATTCCTCTGTAGCACCACATTTCGAAAGCTTCTATTCTCTTCTTGTCCAAACTATTTATCGTCCACGTTTCGCTTCCATACATGGCTACACTCCATACAAATACTTTCAGAAACGACTTCCTGACACTTAAAGCTATACTCGATGTTAACAAATTTCTCTTCTTCAGAAACGCTTTCCTTACCATTGCCAGTTAAATTGGTTACAAATATTATATCTGTATACTAAACGGTGCAGTGTGAGTGTTATACGCGGCTTTTCCCGTGACAGGACTAATAGTTCTGTTGGGGCACAGTGTGTAGTAAACCAAATTTGGTAATTCATAACAAACAAGCGTACGCAGTTAGTGTTATAAGCCGGCCAGGGAGCATGCTGAGATAGTCTGTGCATTTTCGGAAAACATCGTGTCATGGCGGCGCAGTGGTTAACTCAAACGCATTGTAAGTAGGATATACTGTGTTATAGTCCTGATATGGCACACATTTTCGTTCTTCGTCGTTGATCCCCCACAAATTCCCGATACAGCTGATATTATTAGTTTCTTTCCTTTTCTTTCTCTTCTTCTCTCTCCTTCTTTAGTTTGCATAATATTTTAAGGTGCAGTTTCTCTGCTCCCTTCACTGGCAAACCTTTGTTTCCTTGTATCGCGGTTCAGATACGAAGTCAATATTTCCCTTTATCAAATTCCGCATTAGATGACAAGAATAAACTGATAACACTCCGTTGTTTTCCTAGAATTAAGCCTGATCCAGTGAGAATCGGGCTACTTCTCACATTTGCTTACCTGAGAGAAGCGTTCTTCAGAATCCGCTCCCCCACGTTCTGCTGTTTTACCGTGACCGGTGCACTGTTGGCTTGTTCTTTCTGGAAGCACCTTTGCCTGACAGAATGCATGTAAGTCACGATGGTATAAATTACTCGCGTAAGCGTCGCGAATCGGTTGACGCGCGCCCTTAGCTATGTCTCCATCGCGACGTAAAAGAAGTTGTTGGGGAGCAGAGGGTGGGGACCAAACGTCGGCCGAGTAGCAGACAGGTAGCGGGCGCGGCCGCCAGCTGGTCCCCGGCTAGAACAATAGTTACCGTTACGGGGCGCAGCGTATCTGGCAGAAACATCGCGGCACACCTAGCATTGTACGGCGCCGAGCCGACTCACAACGGAAGCGCCAGCGCGCCTCTGCCCTTCAGAGCCGCGGCGCTGACTCAAAGCCGCTAGGTGCCGGCCGCTTCTCCCGTCGCGCTGATGATGGCTGATACATTCTGGCCATTAAAATTGCCACACCAAGAAGAAATGCAGATGATAAACGGGTATTCATTGGGCAAATATATTACACTAGAACTGACCTGTGATTACATTTTCACACAGTTTGGGTGCATAGATCCAGAGATATCAGTACCCAGAACAACCACCTCTGACCGTAGTAACGGCCTTGATACGCCTGGGCATTGAGTCAAACAGAGCTTGGATGGCGTGTACAGGTACAGCTGCCCATGCAGCTTCATACGATACCACAGTACATCAAGAGTAGTGACTGGCGTATTGTGACGAGCCAGTTGCTCGGCCACCATTAACCAGACATTTTCAATTGGTGAGAGATTTGGAGAATATGCTGCCCAGGGCAGCAGTCGAACATTTTCTTTATGCAGAAAGGCTCGTACAGGACCTGCAACATGCGGTCGTGCATTATCCTGCTGAAATGTAGGGTTTCGCAGGGATCGAATGAAGGGTAGAGCCACGGGTCGTAACACATCTGAAATGTAACGTCAACTGTTAAAAGTACCGTCAATGCGAACAAGAGGTGACCGAGACGTGTAACCAATGGCACCCCTTACCAGCACGCCGGGTGATACGCCAGTATGGCGATGACGAATACACGCTTCCAATGCGCGTTCACCGCGATGTCATCAAACACGGATGCGACCATCATGATGCTGTAAACAGAACCTGGATTCATCCGAAAAAATGACATTTTGCCATTCGTGCGCGCAGGTTCGTCGTTGAGTACACCATCGCAGGCGCTCCTGTCTGTGATGCAGCGTCAAGGGTAACCGCAGCCATGGTCTCCGAGCTGATAGTCCATGCTGCTGCAAACGTCGCCGAACTGTTCGGGCAGATGGTTGTTGTCTTGGAAACGTCAACATCTGTTGACTCAGGGATCGAGACGTGGCTGCACGATCCGTTACAGCCATGCGGATAAGATGCCTGTCTTCTCGACTGCTAGTGATACGAGGCCGTTGGGATCCAGCACGGCGTTCCGTATTACGCTCCTGAACCCACCGATTCCACATTCTGCTTACAGTCATTGGATCTAGACCAACTCGAGCAGCAATGTCGCGATACGATAAACCGCAATCGCGATAGGCTACAATCCGACCTTTATAAAAGTCGGAAACGTGATGGTACGCAATTCTCCTCCTTACATGACGCATCACAACAACGTTTCACCAGGCAACGCCGGTCAATTCCTGTTTGTGTATGAGAAATCGGTAGGAGACTTTCCTCATGTCAGCACGTTGTAGGTGTCGCCACCGCCGCCAACTTTGTGTGAATGCTCTGAAAAGCTAATCATTTGCATATCACAGCATCTTCTTCCTTTCGGTTAAGTTTAGCGTCCGTAGCGCGTCATCTTCGTGGTGTAGCAATTTTAATGACCAGTAGTGTACATGGCTATTAGGATCCGAGGTTGCCGTTGTAACAGGTGTACTGTCATCCGACCCCGACTACACTTTTTGCCTAGGCTGATGGTCAGTAACATGACGAATACCTAGTAAATATAGGGTTGGTCCACGTTTGGAACACAGCAACGATTCTAAGTGCTATGGTTCCGACAAGTTCTTGGTATGTTTCAGGTTTCTATGTACAGATCACGCAGTTCCAATAAATTACGGACCGGTGGCTTGTGGGCGCGCAGCTGTCGCACGATAGAGTCCAAGATGTGTGACACCTACTTAAGATCAGGCAAAGGTATCATGCTTCTCAAGCTAGGAAGTCTTGTGGCACAGGTCGTTACCCCGCTGGAGATTCCATCGCCGTCGGGTAAGACGTCATGTGTCAAGAGATGCATATTGTCCACAATAATACGTATGTATTCTACAGCTGACAGGGCTACTTCAGCTACTACCATTGGTCCCATACAAGACCACGTGAATATCCCGCAAAACATGATACTACCCAATGGCTTGCCTCTATGACGTGTTGCAAATAACGAGTAGCTCTTCACCTGGGTGATGGCGTACCTTGTCACGACAATTTACTTGGTATAATGTGATTCATCCCACCTGGCGACACGATTCATTCATGCAAGTAACAAAAAAACACTAATTTATCCACCGGCTTTGTACTCTGCCGTCTCTACCACATATCGTCACCTATCTCCCACTGAAGAGAGGAAAGTCATGCATGGTATAGCTTCATGCACATATACAGATGGCAGTAGGATCGCATACTGAAGGTATAAAAGGGCAGTGAATTGGTCGGGTTGTCGTTGGCACTCAGGTCATTCACGTGAAACGGTTTACGACGTGATTATGACGGCACGGCGGGAATTAAAAGACTTTGAACGTGGAATGTTAGTTGGAGTTAGACGGATGGGACAAAAAATGGTTCAAATGGCTCTGAGCGCTATGAGACTTAACAGCGGAGGTCATCCGTCCCCTAGAACTTAGAACTACTTAAACCTAACTAACCTAAGGACATCACACACATCCATGCCCGAGGCAGGATTCGAACCTGCGACCGTAGCAGTCGCGCGGTACCAGACTGAACCACCTAGAACCGCTCGGCCACTCTCATCCCGGAAACCGCTGTGGCCCACGGTCTTCATTTAACGACCGAGATCACCGGTCGTTGTGTATAGTTGTCAATGCTAAGAGGCAGGCATCACTGCGTGAAATAACGGCAGAAATCAATGTAGGACGTACGACGAACGTATCCGTTGGAACAGTGTGGAGAAATTTGGGGTTAATGGGCTATGGCAGCAGACGACCGTGGCGAGTGGCTTTGCTAACAGTACGACATCGCCTGCAACGCCTTTCGTGAGCTCCTAACCATAGCGGTTGGACCCTTGACGATTGGAAAACCGAGGTCTGCTCACATGAGCCCAGATATCAGTGAGAGTTGATGGTAGGGCTCGAATGTGCCGCAGACCTCATGAAGCGATGGACCCAGGTTTCAACGAGACACAGTGCAAGGTCGTGACGGTTCCATAATGGTGTTTTAACATGTGATGGACTGGGTCCTCTGGTCCAACTGAACCGATCATTGACTGGACCTGGTTACGTTGTATTAGCTGGTGACCGTTTGCAGTCATTCAAGCCCTTCATATTCCCATCCATGTCCCGGGGCGACTGTAAAAAGCTTTCCATATGTTGAGCCACAGTCATACAATACTTTTTGAAAAAGTAAACACCCATTTGAGAGTGTATAACTACACCTTCTTTACTATCTACATACATGATTTTAAGCCACTATCAAGCACAATGCTACAAGTTCTCAGACCATCAGTAAGAAATATCTGTTAAGGCAGTCCAAAGTGGCATAATGTACGTGGAAAAAAAAAAAGAAGCACCAAGAAGGAGTTGTGCAACATATATTGAAGTTGGTAAGGGTGTTTCTACATCTGAAAGACGATGTCTATTCATATTCTGAGCGAGTCGGATAAGAGAGACGCTAGTAGCGCCACTATGAGGATGCAGTTCAGGTTTGCTTTAAACACACACTGAAACGGTCGTGCGCGTCAGTTACCTTTGAGATTGGACGTGCTGAGTTAATGTTAGTCAAGAATGCCTTTAAGACGACAAAGTCGCCATTATCAAAACTCTTCACTGAATTTCAACGATGTCGTGTAAAAGGGTTTCGAGAAGCTGGATATTCCTTCTGCGATATTGCAGAAAGACTTGGCAGGAATGTAGCTAATCTACGCGAGTGCTGGCAGCGGAGGTCCCGAGAATGTACGGTCGGAAGAAGACCGGGCTCCAGACGGCCATGTGGCACTATCGAAAGGGAAGACTATTGTGGTCGGCGTATGGCTCTAGCGCATCAGAAGCGATCTCAGCATCAGTTGGAACCACAGTGACACAATGAAACTGTCACAAATCGGTTACTGCAGCTCCGAGCCAGACTCGCTGTACCTTACGTTCCAGTGAACTCAAATCACTGCCATTTGGGACTTCAGTGGTGTCAAGCGGGAGCACATTGGAGGGATGGGTGAATGTCTGTTGTGTTTTATGATGAAATCTAATTCGGTCTAGGTGCCACGGATCGACTTGTGTTCGCTGGAAGGAGGCCAGTTGAGGGTCAGCAACAAACTGTCTGCATGCAAGACACACTGGAGCTACAGCTGGAATTGTTCTCTGGGATGCGATTTCGTATGGCAGCTGAAGCGTCTCGTGGTTATTCTATACACCCTGACCAAAATTGTAGGTGAGTCTCGTGATTCGACCTGTCGGGCTCCCAATCATAAGCAGCATCGCAGCATCAGGGGGTTTCTCCAACGGGATAACGCTCGCCTACGTACCGCTATTGTTACCCAACATGCCCTACAGTGTGTCGACTTGTTGTCTTGGCCTGCTCGATCATCCGATCCGTCTCCAATCTAGCACATATGGGAGATCATCGGACAACTCCAACGTCATCACAACAAGCGCAACTGCGTCCTAGAAACAGACATCCGACACCTGTACAACACAAGCATGCCCGTTCGCATGCTTGCACTCAACATTCTGGCAGTTACACCGGTTATTAACGTACCAGCATTTCACATTTGCAATGGATTATCTCGCGAGCACATTAACTCATGATTTTGCAGTGTTAATCACTTACATATGTTACCTACACGAATGTGTTCCCGAAATTTCCACATTCTACATTAATTACAACCTCTGACAGTAAAGTTGGTTAAAGGAAGTCAGAACTGGTGTCGCACAACGCTGCACTTGCGTAGCAGCCGGTGTTGACAACTTGCCCCAACCGTAGTTCAGTTGAACATCGTGTGTGTTCTGTGTTAGACCTGTTGGGGAGAAGTGCTCGTTTAGTGCGTTGGTTCTAAACTGTAATGAACGAGCAATTGTTTTAAGCTTTGCAAGTCACTGAAAGAAACTCATGCAGTGCTAGTACGAGTTTATGAGGATCAAGCACTGTCCATGAAGTGTGCGTATGAGTGGTTCGCCCGTTTTTGAGGAGGCCAGGAAAGGGTTTCTGATAATCCCAGTAGCGGACAACCGGCGACCTCCATCAGTGACGAAACCAGTGAGAAAGTGAGGACATTAATCACGAACGACCGTCGATTGTGTGGATGATAGCGGATGAACTGCAGATGAACCGTGAATCCGTGTGACAAATCCTTACCCAGGAGTTAGGGAACAGGAAAACGTGTTGTCGTCTTGTGCCACATCACTTCATTGATGATGAGAAGCAGGCACGTTTAGAGGATTCACAGGATTTTGTCGAAACGGAGAATGCGACACCAATTTCTTGAACCGTATTTTCACTGAGGATGAAACCTGGTATCTCCAGTACGACCCTGAAACGAAACGTCGAAGCATGGAATGGCGTTCTCCGACATCACCTCGTCGGAGAAAGGTCAGATCCGCAAAATCACGCATCAAAACTCTGGTACCGAGCGTCACGGGTTTCGAACTCTCGCCAGACGGCATGGACCTCGATTACCACTAGAGGTCTCTGCAGCCATCGCACCATAAGCCGTGGCTGCGCGCGCTCCTGGCCCGTGTATAATGTGAGGGCGCTACTGTGGAGCACGTGGTCCCAGCAGCCAATAGCGACGTACCCTATCATGTATTTAAGCGCCTGTCTCTCACTCAGCCAGGCCGGACATGGGGGTTGCACTGCTCTACCATCCTCCACACCTACAGATCCTTAATCCGTCCAATTCTTTGTTATGCCAGTCCCGCCTGGATATCTGGCCTCCCCCCCCCCGTCCCCCCCTCCCCCCCAAATTCTATAATTCCCTCCAGATCCTTGAGTGTCATGCACTCCACCTAACCTTCCGTATATGCCTCTCGTCCCCCACGCGGATCCTCTATGACCTCATTCCTTTCCCCCATCTGCTCCTATTCCTCGAACATATCCGCATCCTCTACACCTCCCGCTGCCTTGATCCCCCTCACCCCCTGGTTGCTCCTTTCCTCTCCCCTCCCCGCCCCCTGCCACATCTTCACTGTTGTGCGCCCCTACCCACCATCTCTACACCCTTCATCTCCTTTCCCAAGGTGGCTTCCATCAACTCCTCCTCCCGGATGATGTCCTCTCTCTCTCCATTTCTCCCTCCTATCAACTATGATCCTCACCCCCCCTCCTTTCCTCCATCCTTTCCCTGGGCTCCCTCTTCCCCCCTTCTATCCTGTGTTCCTCCCCCCCCCCCAACCTCTCCCTACCCCCTTTCTCCCCCCCCACCCGAGTCCCTTTGTATTTCCCGTTCTCTGCCTTCCCCACTCCCTGTCGCGTCTGCCCAGCACCCCCCACCCATCTTATGAGTCCTCATCCTCCATTGGCTCCTCCCCCCCCCTTCGCTTTTCCTCACCTACCCCCCTTTTTTATCTTCCCCTCATCTGGCTAGTTTCCCCCATGTGCTCTCCACTGAGGTATGTCATATTTTAACACAGTGTTCCAGTGAATGTTCAGTGTTGTTTCATCTTTTCCCGTGTTGCGAACAGAAACTATGTTGTCACTGGGTGTGAATTTTATGTCCTTTGCGAACAGAAACCAGACTGTCGCCTTGTTTTTTAATTGTCTGTCTATTATTTTACCTGTCTGCTTCCTATGTATTTTTATTAGCATCATCATCCCTTTATTCTGCTTTAAGTCTTCGATTTTATCGCCTGTTTTTTATTATATATTATCTTCAACTTTTTAAAACAAAGTCTGTAGGCTGAAGAGCGGCATACTAAGCTGCTGCCAGCCCGCCCCCTTCAGGGGGAATCGAAATTTAACAAAAACAAAAAAAAAAACCACTCAGCCAAAGAGTCTGATATTCGCGTGAGTCTCTAGATATCTCACTTACAGACATTGTGTTTACTTTGCTTAATTCCGTGTACTAGTGGACGTTGTTGATTTCGTGAGGTCTTCGCTTGTGAACCCGTTGCTTCTTGTCTGTTATTGTTCTTGGTGTCTTACTCGGTCGTCTGTCGTTGTGCGTATCCATTCGTTCCGTTTCGTCTGTCTTGTTTGTTCGTGGGCCGCTCCAGTTCAGTCCCACCGCACTTTCGTTAATGACCACCCCACGACCGGAACGGTCGTTGTTACAACAAAAGCGATGCTCATCACCTTTTTCGATAGTCCAGGCATTACTCACAAGGAATTTCTACCTGAGTTAACGAAGTTGAACACTGCACGATATGTTGAAATTTTTACCTGTTTTATGCAACGTCTACGCAGCGTACGACCCCAGTATGCACAGCAAGATTCCTGGTTTTTTTGTTCACGACAACACTCGCCCATACACCGCCAATATCGTCAACACAGTTCCTGATAAAAAAGGGGGTGGTGCAACTTGAATATCCATCATACTCGCCGGATCTCAATCCTCCAGACTTCTTCCTGTTCCTTCGGCTTAAACTCGCTTTGAAAGGAAAGAGATTTGACGATATTCCTGCATCCAACGAAACGTGATGCGGCTTTTGAACACCATCGCAAAGGAAGACTTCGTACAAAGTTTTCGGGAGATATATTGCAGAGATGAGCGGTGCATAGTTATGGGATGTGACTATTTCGAAGGACAGTAAGGTAACTGTAGTCCATAGCTTATCTACGTTAATCTTACAGGACTATTCACCGAACTTTATTGTCAGAGGTTGCATTTTTTTGGTGATGTAATTTTTTTCCGTCAGGTTTATGATCATTCTTTTAGCACCACATACTCTTGTGATACTGTGTTGTTAGCAGCTCCCTGAGTCTGAATGGGGTGTCATTGCAGGTCTCCATTTGGTCAGCTAGACGAATGGTGCAGTTCTGATGTGATAGTGGCCCAATGCTGGACTGTATGATAACGTGGGGGTAGGCGTACTCGTCAAGGCTGCAGTCATTCACGCCATAATGTAAGATCGGCGTCTTGTTCACCAACCACGTCGTAACTCCTTCGAGTCTACATCTGACATCAAGTAATGGACTCTCTGCAACTTTTTTTGTCATCCCGAACTGGTCGAAGCTAGCAGAAGGCGGACTAGGGAATTACCGTCCCATGTGTCGAAAACCGTTAACATCACAACACCGACGCCTGAGTTTGAAGTGGTGCCGTGGATGGGAAGCATGGATTGCTGACAAATAGCGTTACATTGTGTTCAGCGATGAATCACGGTTCTCGACTACCCACTGATATGCCTCAGTTTAAACTAAATAATAGAAAAGACCAACGTAAGGAACAGCACACGTGGCTGTGGTGTGGAGGGATGAGCAATTTTAAACATACAGGAGCAACCGCATTCATAGTCACACATTAACAGTCGTTTATTGTCCAAACTAAATAACATTTCCATCAGAATACAAGCATTCATATCCCAACTAATGAGTAAGTAATCATGTAAGTTCGTCCTGTACGCCCAGAATGAGAGCAATGATCACAGCCTGATAGTTACACGCTAATTTGAAATTTGAATGCACAATTTGTAATGCACTTCAATTATCAAAATTGACTCCGGCAGTAAGAAAGTCTATACCGACATGGGGTTAATAGTAACACAACAAAATCTCATTTAAAGCAGTATATAACAAAACATAGAATCACAAATATTAGATAACTCTAGTATTAAAACGAAATTTCAATTTCAGAATGATCAACATCTTGCGCTTAAAGTGGTGTTGATAGTAACGATATTGAATTTTCAATCAAATTGTGGATCTAAAGGACTGAAAAATTTTAGTCTTCAGTTACCAAAATGACTTAGAAAACAAACGGTCATTTAAGGCAGTAAATAATAAGAGCCCGCCGGGGTGGCCGAGCGGTTCTAGGCGCTTCAGTCTGGAGCCGCGCGACCGCTACGGTCGCAGGTTCGAATCCTGCCTGGGGCATTGATGTGTGTGATGTCCTTAGGTTAGTTAGGTTTAAGTAGTTCTAAGTTCTAGGGGACGGATGACCTCCGCTGTTAAGTACCATAGCCTTCAGAGCATTTGAACCATTTTTTTGATACCATGATAAATTACACCGATGCAGTTCTCTGTAAGAACATGTTACCACATAAGCTGTTTTAAGACTTCTGACTAATTTTATGCGGCCCGCCACGAATTCCTCTGCTCTGCCAACCTCTTCATCTCAGAGTAGCACTTGCAACCTACGTCCTCAATTATCTGCTGCATGTTTTCCAATCTCTATCTTCCTCTACACTATTTGGCCTCTACAGCTCCTTATGTCTTAACAGACCTGCTTTCGTCCTGTCTCTTCTCCTTGACAGTGTTTTACACATATTAGTTTCCTCTCCGATTCTGCGGTGAACCATCTCGTTCCTTACCTTACAGTCGACCTAATTTTCAACATTTGTGTGTAGCACAACCTTTCAAGTGCCTCGATTTTCTCCTCTTCCAGTTTTCCGACAGCCCATGCTGTGCTCCAAACATAAATTCTCAGAAATTTCTTCCTCAAATTAAGTTCATGTTTGATACTAGTAGACTTCTCTTGGCCAGGAATGCCCTTTTTGCCAGTGCTAGTCTGCTTTTGATGTCCTCCTTGCTCCGTCCGATGTTGGTTGTTTTGCTGCCTAGGTGGTAGAACTCCGTAACTTCATCAGACTTCGTGACCGTCAATCCAGATGTTAAGTGTTTCGGTGTTCTCATTTCTGATACATCTCAGTAATTTCGTCTTTCTTCGATTTACTCTCAATCCACATTCCGTACTCATTACATCCTGCAGATCATGTAATTATTCTTATTACTGATATCCTTTCACCTTGAATTATAATCCCACTCCTGATCCTTTCTTTTATTTTCACCATTGCTTCTTCAATGTACAGATTGAACAGTAGGGGCGAAAGACTACAGACCTGTCGTACACCCTTTTTAATTCGAGCACTTCGGTCTTCGCCGTCTACTCTTGGCTCTTGTACATACTGTATATTACCCCTCTCTACGTGTAACTTACCCCTTTTTTTCTCAGGATTTCGAACATCTTGCACCGTTTTACATTGTCGAACGATTTTCCAGGTCGACAAATCCGATGAATGTCCCTTGATTTTTCTTTAGTCTTGCTTCCATTATCAACCACCACATGTGCATTGCCTCCCTGGTGCCTTTACCTTTCCTAACGCAAAAAGTGATCGTCATCTGCCACATCCTCAATTTTCTGAAGATACAGAACAGAAATCTCTAAGCCCGGGAACGAATGGCACTCAAGCGTAAGTAACGGCGGCCGTGGGACACGGAACCACAACACAGCTAGTACGTCCCTTATGTTACCAGATTACCCACGACAGACCGACCCTCGTTGACAGAAAACAGAGCGGTCGATCTAAACGGTACAGCGACCAACCTAGTAACGGGTGTGTGCAACCAGTACTGTGCAAAAAAACCTGCCGGGAAGTACGAATAATGCATGTAAATGATATTGAATAAGAGGAAAATAATATTACATTTCAATTAATCATGTTACGTAAGTCAATGTAATTTACCCGTGCATGGTATGATTGAATTAATCACAGGTAAATGCTCCAAACCAACACAGGCCACTAGATATTTACAGCAATTTCCTGTCATTAGGCCTTTTAAGGAATCAACGGACATTTGAACCTCGCCCTTGCGAGTTCTGCAATCATAAGTTACGTAGTCAACAAAATATAATCAGCTGACGCTTAACAGGAACGGTCTGAAAGACACCAAATATTGATACTAATGGCCCTCTATTCCATCGCCAGAACACTTCCATGAACCCGCAAAATTCACTGCGTTACACTGAACAAAACTCCGTCGGTTGCAACTCTAAACATAAACTTCTTACCGACACCCAGTTGGCAGTGCCAGCCTTCAATAATTCCGGGGCAACCGAAACTATCTCCTCCCTGCAGCTCACTGTAGCCGCCCCACTGAGAACACCGGGCCGTGCCACGCCTGCTCCCCATGTGACAGCCCACTGAAGAAACACTGAAGAGCTGCTGACTCAACAGCTTTCCCGAGCAGAATAGCGGGGAAGGTAAATATCAGGCCGCATCCAGAAGAAACCCACCTCCGCTCTTGACTGGTGCCCGTTTCCAGCTCAACCAGCATGCTACGGGCCATCTCCCTGCTGCTGAAAAAGTCGGCAGACGGCGCTGCAGATCCACCAAAACGCGAGACGGAGAAATACCACCAAGCTGAATCGATACATAGCGGGTGAGCCACACGGCTCAGGTAGGATGATCATCACAGGTGTATATGGCAGCGAACTGGGGAGAGTTATCATCAGTCCAATGTTTTGGAGGAGCACAGTAGTATAACTGGCGACATGGTATACCTTCATGTCACGTCACTAGATGATTCAGGGAACTGTGACAGCACAGCAGAACGTCACGGATATCCTGGGTGCTTATGTGTTACTCCTCAAGTGACAATATCGTGGTGCGATTTTTCAGCAGGACAATACTCTTGCCTGCATGGCACCTTCCTCTAGATTTCATTCCGCGATCTTGAGATATTCCTGCAGCCAACATGATACCCAGAGCTGACCCTGATACAATACGTGTGAGACCAGCTCCGACACTAAATCTGTTCGAGTGCCAGTGTCCAGGATGTCAAGGACCAGCTATAACATAGTTTCGCTTGCCTTAGTATAGATACAACAGCTTTACGAAATCCCATCTGAATCAGTGGATGCTTCATGCCAGTGGAGGTGCGCTGCCATACTGATGAGTGGTCTCGTAATTTCAGGTTCTTTGTAAACTAGACACAATTTTGTAATCATTGATGGAAGTTATATACTGTCTCAATCCTCGGAGTTGCATTTCGCTTTTGGATGCTTCTCTTTATATATCGGGCAGCACAGTAATGGAAATAGAATGAATCTTTCTGAAACGTTCTAGATCGTGTATGTTGTCGCTCTCCGTAACTTCGATATACGTACAGTAGTGTGCCTCTTACAGCCAGTCTCGTATTTTATTCCGTTTGCTATTCATTTGCTGCTCTTCTACCGCCATAGATCGCCCTGTTGTATAGAACTGCACTCGCAACGGAATGCTCCTTCGGCGTTGCCAGAGCGCGGCCGCACGGTTTGCTGTCAGCACTGGGGATCCCCAGTGGCTTTGCGGTGCGGAGGAGAATGCAGCACGCGTGGGCGCAGGACGGCTTGGCGTGCTGTGGGGGCGGGGCTGGACGCGCACACGCTCCTTGCAGACCGGCCGCCAGCCGGACGAACGAGCAGAGCTGACGACAGCAGCGCCACGCTACTGTGCCAACTGCGTAGGCAGAGCAGTTGCGGGCCCAGCCAGCTGCAGCCTCCAAGCTGCACCTCATTCGCTATGCTGTGACCTAATTTTTTTAAGAATGAAAACAATCTTGATTGGCAAGTTATTTATTGTCCGTAACGCATTTCAACAGTTTGGGGCTTCATCAGATTGTCTACGAAAACAAGAAACCAGTGTGTTATAAATTTGTAGAGGAACGGTTAGGGTCCTATTTTTTACGACTACGCAGGGGGTGAAACGCGATATTGATAATATCTTTACAACCAAGACAGTTTTTATTCTGAAATCATTGAAAACTGGTTGCTCTACTACCCTGGCCCAGTAGAATTGAAAAAGTATACGATACTTTGTTGAAACTGGTCCAGGCGTCTCTCATTTATAACTTTATGTCAAATTTTTTCACCCTCACCTTAATCCCTAGGGCCATTACATGTGTCTTACTGTCACAATCAATAATTCCAGAATGAGATTTTCACTCTGCAGCGGAGTGTGCGCTGATATGAAACTTCCTGGCAAATTAAAACTGTGTGCCCGACCGAGACTCGAACTCGGGACCTTTGCCTTGCGCGGGCAAGTGCTCTACCAACTGAGCTACCGAAGTACGACTCACGCCCGGTACTCACAGCTTTACTTCTGCCAGTACAATCAATAATTGTTTTCCTGGTTGCAAATGTTATATGACCCAAGTTTGGTAGAAATACTTTGAGGCGTTTACAGGGTGGGCTGATATGTCACCTTCGCCCCTCCCCCCCTCAAAAAAAAAAAAAAAAATCACACAGAGCAGAGAAGTCATGTCGGTTGCCTATTTAATGGCACATACAATCAGGAAAAATTTAAACCTCCCTTAATCCACCTTCCACTTTCTCTCCTCTCTTCCATCTGCCTCCTCACGTGATACCCCTCTTCCACTCTGTCCTCACAACCTGCACCACTTCCTCCTACCTCCTCACATCTCCTCCCACTACTACACTATTCCACCGTTCCACCTTACACCCTCGCTCTATTCAAACGCTTCCTCACACTCTCTTCCATTTCACCTGCCCACTACCGCTCTTCACCTGTCTCCTACACCTCTACTCCTCAGCTTTCTATCCATTTCCTCCTCCCCTTCTCTCAGTCCCTCTTCTCCTCCCCCTCCCCCTGTCCATTTTCAGTCCTTGCAATACCACAACAGGAGGAAGGTGCTTCTTACCCCCATAGTGTTACAAAAGAATATGGGAGAGTAGATGAGTAGATCTGATAACTAATGAGGGGTACTGGATCTAAATGGTGGAAAGAAATTTGTGCCACAACTTGACTGGAAGCAAATAATGGTTGACATCACGTTCTGCACCATTAAGGAATCGTCAGTTCGATAATGGAGAAAAGCGTGTATGTGTATGTGTGTGTGTGTGTGTGTGTGTGTGTGTGTGTGTGTGCGTGTGTGTGTGTGATGGGGACGGGGTGACAGGGTTACGGTGTGTGTGTGGGGGGGGGGGGGGGGGGGGAGTGTAAACAGTACACCTGTGCAAATGGATGTAGATTGCAGGTAGAAATGTTGAGGACTGAACAGGATTTACCAGCATGGAGCGCAGCGTAGAATGAGTCTTCTACAGTTGCACTCTGCTGTAGATACATGACGTAGTAAATGACAGGATTACCGGTATTATTGGTAGCATTGGTAGGGAAAAAACACAAATGAATGTGTAAGAGAAAAATTTGAGTCTGGCGACTTTTCTTTATTTGTTTGGTTGTTTGTTTTGGACACAGTAAGAACCGCACGTCATTCAGTATTAGTCCAATGTGTATTTTATATCCTTACAGAATATAAAATTGATTTTGTAAGTGATACGAATTAGTTGGCTGCGTAAGGTCTGTGCTTTTATGTAACCAGAGCAATCCATTCTGATGTAAGTACAGTTTAAACCTACATATATATCTCTATATAGCTAACGTACTTTGTACTCAACAGAACATTCTTCAACATAACAGAAGGAAAGAGTTTCCTGTTATTATTGGTAAATGCGAAAGTTTATGAAATATGTAAACATGTTTCATAGAAGTTCAACGAAGTACTGAATTGATGTTTCAAATATTTTTGTTTTATTTTTTAAAATTTTACCTTTTGTTATGAGGAAATTGCGCTTTACAGAGCTATGTGGTAAATCTGTATTTTATTTTACAACATCCTTCCGTTTCACCTTAAAAATCAGTAATTTTCGGATAAAATCTAAATTAAACACTGACAATTTCAATTTTACTTTTTAATACTTTTTAAGTAACAGACAGGCGGATAACTATGTAGAACAAAAATGTCCTTGTAGGTTATGTGGCCCTTTATATATCCTCACTCAGTTTCTAAACGGTTCACTGTTTCTGGGGTGTAGGAGAAGCTAGTAAGACACTGATAAACAATGTGAACGATATAAGGTAGCACCCTGCAGGTATGCAACACAGCTAACGTACTGGTAACGCAGGTACAACCTTAACTGACCAAGGCTACTAGGAAAGCTACCATGTCTATACTTACTTATGATTAGTCTATAGTAGCCTACGGTAGTTTTACAACTCTACAGTCTTCAGACTCAGACCACTTACACAACATAAAGTTTATTTGCTTCTAACACAATCGTTATGTGACCGTTCCACATCTCCCGAACCTTCAGCTACCTCTAGCTGCCCTGACTTGCCACTAGCCACATGTACTTTCATGTCCACCTTTTTCTTCGTGATACAGCCCTCTTCAGAATCGTCGGTCAAATTATTTTTTGCTTTGAGAATTGTAACTTATTGGCATGGCTCACTTACGATCCATTCCGTGTTTTCGTCTAGGAGGGAACTAACACCTTTGGTTGCATAGTAACGCAGATCTGCAAGCTGTACTTTGAAAGCAAAGCCGTGCCGACGAATCAGGTGGCTAGACGGTGGGGTTTTTAGTTCGGACGGCCTATGCGGATGTGGAACAATCTGGTGCTGGACTCTCAAGCTTTTTATTGCCATGGTTCTTCGTGACGCCGCCATCTGCAGCAGCTGACATGTCCTACGTATTAAGTTTAGAACTTATGGTCTTCTGTATTTCTGAGATGAGCGTTTCTGAGCTGCAGTATTCAGAATTTCTGGTGAGAGCGGTACCTGCTAGCGTTGTATTGGCGTAACCCAATAGTGGATGATTTTTTAGCTTTGCAGATCTGTTCCCATTGCACACAAAGATCTCTTTGTTCCGATCGAGGTACTATCTAATATGAAAGGATCAATATTGGTCTATCATTAAGCAATATGTGGAAATATATCACGTTTCACGTAACGTTCCCTCACTCTTAATAGTAGCATATTATGCAGGTATCAGAATATAGAGGCTCTTTTCTGTTTTTGAGAATATCTGGTGATGTATTTAAAGGTGATCCCTTCAAGGGCATATGTGAACCGCTAAGTGCAGCAAGGAAATATGTCCAAAATTGTCGAAATTACTTTTATTTCATCAAATGGTTCAAATGGCTCTGAGCACTATGCGACTTAACTTCTGAGGTCATCAGTCGCCTAGAACTTAGAACTAATTAAACCTAACTAACCTAAGGACATCACACACATCCATGCCCGAGGCAGGATTCGAACCTGCGACCGTAGCGGTCACGCGGTTCCAGACTGAAGCGCCTTTAACCGCACGGCCACACCGGCCGGCTTATTTCTTCAAAGACGTCTAACTGGATAGGTGCATCGTCTACAGCTACGGAAGAAATTCCAATCGCTTGGTTTCTTTTTCCTCATTGTTTTCTTTCTTCTTCTTGGTCGGCTGGAGAGCATGCTTGCAGTCAACGTTCTGGAGGTTCCATCTGTTATTAATGTACCAGCACTTGCAATGGCTTATCTCGCACTTACATCAGCCTATGATCCAGCTATGTTAATCATTGAAATATTTTACATAGAGAAAGATATTCCCGAAACTTCATTACCATACGTTAATTATGTTTTGGTGCTGTGACTATTTCTGTCGGTGTGTATTCTGATCTTTCCGTAAGAAGAATCAAGAGAGCAATCGCGGAACCCATCTTGCGGATAGCTTTCTCATGTCCAAATGTTTATGCAAAATATTAGTAACCGTTCATTCGAGATGGCCACAGCAGTAGAAATCTCACGCACCTTAACTCTTCTGACATCCATTATTATATCATGGATTTTATCAATGATTTCTGGAGTCGTAACCTCCACAGGGCGTCCAGAACGTTCAGCACCACTTGTGCCCATATGGCCACGCCGAAAATTTTGAAACCACTTATAAACCGTTCTAATCGAAGGTGCAGAATCACCGTAATGTTTATCAAGCTTCTCACAAGTCTCCAGAGGCGTTTTGCCTTTCATAAAGTAATGTTTAATCACCACACGAAATTCTTTTTCGTCCAATTTTTGACAGTAACTCGATTTCCTTGATTCACACGAATGCCAAACACAAAGAAATAGACTAATATGGATGAAACTTGGTGTGCGTTCTTTCTAAAGATGCTACTAACTAAACATGACCTCGACACGCGTCGGTGGTGCCATCTCTCGGACTTTTCAAACGCCCCTCGTAAGATTTTTTGTTGGTTAAGAAATCAAAATAGCGATGTATAATTTTTCTTATGTTTAGTTATGTAGTTAATTAAGAGTAACCGTAAACTGTATTAATATTAGATTGGTATATAAGTTCTAAGCGTTTTTGTTTTGCATGCTGGTATTCCGGTTGCTATGCGTTTACCTATCGATTGCCATTGTTGTCCACAGTGTAGTGTTGCTATTTGAGTTTACATTTTGTCACATTGTGATTTGGAGATGGACGCTAGAATATGGAGTGCCAAGTGGAGAAATTGGAACATTTCCACCATATTTTTCTGCTTAAGTTCATTAAAGCGATGACATCAGCGGAGGCAGCCATAATTATTTTGCGCCTGGTATAAGAATAGTGCTACTGGATAGAGCAGGCAATAAAACGGTTTTTTTCTTTCTAAGCAGGATCGTTTTGACATTAGTGACTCTCCATGTTCAGGAAGATCTTTGGGGTTTGATGAAGATCGTTCAAACGCATTAATTCACACTGAACCACGAAAAGTGGTAAATGTGATGGACTCTGATGATTCCACCGTCATGCGACATTTGCGTGCCATGTGGAAGGTTAAAAAATCGGGTGTATCGGTACCACATGCTCTAAGCCAAAATCACAAAACCAGCGTCTGCCCATATGTCCAGCTCTGTTTTTCTCCTCGTTGACTGGCTTGAGAATAGCACCGACCATTCCTACACTGTATCGTTACTGTCTATGAGAAATGGTGATTTTACGCCAGTATAAGGAAAAGAAAGGAATGGTTGAGCCCAAACAAAACAACAGCTCCCCGTACAAAGACCTGTGCGCATCCTCAAATGATGATATTGTACATCTGGTGGAAGTGCGAGGATGTGCTCTACAAATTGCTTCCACAAGGTGTAACCATTTTCAGCAAATCATCTTCCAAACGCAGTCCACGAACAATGACTAGGAAGACTGCATGAAGCCCGCCCGCATTCTGCTGGACTGACAAAAACTACTATACAATTTTGTTGGGAAGTCATTCCGCACCCACCTGATCTTGCGGCCTTAGATTTTCACCTTTTCCTCATTACTAATCAACCGTCAAGTAACAACCTACACGGATGAACACGCGCTTCGAATATAGCTCGACGAGTTCTTCGCCTCAAAGACACGTGATTTCTACAGCTGCGGAATCGAAAACCTATTCCAGCGTGCAGACTGCTTTAAATAGTGAAGGAGGATTTATTTTTGATAACTAAAGTCTCTGTTACGTGTATCTGCTGTGTTTATTTAACTTATCGGTAAACGCTACGAACTTATGCACTAACCTAACATATAAACAAATCAAAAACTAAGTACCACAGTAGAAGCCTGGGGATGCCACGTAAAAGCTAGTGAAATCTTATTCATGGTTGGTAAGTAGAGGTACATTTCAATACACTTTTTCCATTGGAAAGTTCACGTACGACAGATGCTAGATAATATGCAGGATTTGCCTGCGAGTCACCATGAAACCAAAGCATTTTAGCTAGTGAGATGAATTACTTGTGCAGTACATTTAAGTGTGCAGTTTTAGCTGCTGTATGTATGATTACTGCATTTTTCCAACGGCACATTGACGACCGTGTAAGGGCCTCGAGTGCGTGGCCATCGATGTTAGACGTGTGATTAAGCGACAACTTATAGATGTGCGGCGTAATAGTTGCTTCTGAAACTGTTCAGAATGTTTGATTACACAGTTCTATGTACTTTTAAAATTTCTTCGTGAGCTCGCACATTCACAAAATGTTTCTACAGCACATTTTATGGACTATCTCTGAACTGCAACGATGTGTTGAAGACTTAGTAAATTCTTGCAGTCGTATTAGTGCGAAGAAATATTGATAATTTCTTCACTGAATTTAAGGGGTATAAAACTGTTTCATGAAACACTACAAGTGAACAGACCTACAACACTCTTCATAAAGTATCGCCCTTATAACTTGAACGCTGAACTATAAATAATAAGGACGTAGAGGGTGAATCGGATCTCCAAACTTTCAGGGGTGGTGGTGTGGACTAGAACAAGGAAAAAAATGTCAAGTAAATGTGGGCTATAAAGTTCATACCTTAGGAGCTATGAACAATTGTCGCCTCCGATTCTATGAAACATATCTCTTCTACTGCAAGCTTTTTTTCCATATTTTGGGAGGATTTAGCATGGACCAAACCAAAAAAACTACAGTTTACATGTGCTCTAAAATGCATACTTAAGAGCTATGTGTACTTGTTAAGTAGAGGAGATGTGTTACACAGTATTGAAGATGAAGAAGATCTCGTCGCTCTTAAGGTACGCATGTTAGAGGCCAGGTGTACTACATACTTTTTTCTTGTTTTGGCCCATACTTCTGAAAGTTTGTCGATGACGTACTGCTTCACCGTGTGTAGCTTTCACTGAAGGCACGAGTTATAAATTAACAATTTTTATTTTGTAGTCGGTAGCTCCATTGTGCTGTTGGTAATCATTTCTCGTCAGCCATATCCAGCGGGTAATTTAATTTCCAGTAAATAGGAAAACTGTAACCCGGCAATGTGTCGCGTGTATTTTTTCCCCATAGACTCCAACAACGTGACCGGACTTTAAAGTATGTCACATACATTTCGCAGGCCTTTAAATCCAACGCTTATTATTCATATTATTATTATTGTTGCTATATGTACGGTTTCAGCTGTCTATGCAAAAATGTTTGCTGTTCAAATTACGTATGTAACACCAATTTATATTACGAAATAGTTTCCCATGCATTTTTTAGAAGCTAAATTGCTACTGGTTTTTCAGCTTTGCGACTGTTGAACTTCATACAGACAGAACATCGGCGGACGCAGGACTAATCTGCAATGCTGCTGCCTGTGTCAGCGTTTCGTGCTGCAGACAACTGCGAGACAGGCGAACAAAAGACGTCGTTCGACACATAATTAAACACAAGCGTCAGATACAGTAGCTAAAATATGGCCCTGTTCAATTGACGACGACAGCTGAATGAAATAATAGATGCTAGATAAGACGTAGGAGATAGCATTGATGTGCGTTACGCGGCGCACCTTAACCACGCATGCATATTGACAGTAGCTCTAACAGGTCTCGTATATCTGATAAAGCAATATGCCAGCCGCTTCTGAATTCATTTGTTCACATTGTAAGCACCGTTACAGCATAATCGCTTCGCCGAGTGTCAAAACACGAGCGTCGAAAACGGATAAGGCCCGGGCATGATGTATTGATCTAAAGGTTAATCTGTCCGTATAACCTTGAGAACAGTTACTCAGTTAATGCCACGCGGTTTCAATTACAGAAACCTATTTACGACTAGCTTATCGTGCCGTATAATACATCACGCAGCCACGCTGGGGCGTTTATAGCTCACAGTAGAGCGCCCAAATGACACAGTGGTTCCACTACAAGTACGTATCAACGCCAGTCCATCTTGTTTGATAGTTCATAAAAAAATCGTTTCTCTGCATGGAATTCCTTCAAGTAGAGACTGATTTATATTCACGGCAAAAAAATAGTAAGATACTGTTTTTGTAACATTCTAATGATTTTTTTGACAGTTGGTAGGTATAAAATGTTTGTACACACACTCTGTTACTTCATCGATATTTTTCTTTAGTTCGATGTGGTAGAGATCCCAAACAGTCGAGTAGATAGAATGGGTAGTATATATTTTCTGTACGTGGGCTCCTTTATAGACGCACTATACTTTCCAAGAATTCTGAAAATAAACAGATCATTCACATTTCCTGCAGCCGACCGAACGTACGTTCGTCGCATTTCATGTCCGTTTGTAACGTTGTGCCAAGGTATTTAATCGAAATGATAATGTTAAACAGCACATCGCTACTCTCTATTACAATATTACATGATTGTTTTTCCTACTCATCTGAATTAAATTAGATTTTTCTTCATTTAGAGCAACCAGCCATTCGTCACACCAAATAGAAATTATGTCCAAGGCATCGTGTACCCTCGTACAGTCACTCAAAGACGACACTTTCGCGTACATTACAGCTTCATCAGCTAACAGTTGCAGTCTTAAGTTCACTCTAATCTCTCATTTGAAAGCCTATACTATGAAGAATAGATCACTAGAGTCTGAAGTAGGCAGGAAAGGTCCAAAGAGTACTTAGAAACACTGCCTGTGGGAACGAACTGTCTTAAATCTCTTCTGGGGTGCCGTACCTAAATCAGTAGAAACGGAACTGTTATCATTGTCCTGTTCGTTTATCTGTCTGCCTGTCTACCTGGCTGTTAAAAATCATTTTTCTGAAGATCGTGTGGGTGTATCAAGATCACATTTATGTCACATACTGAGGTCTTCGGTCCCTTGGTGGTGCAAAAAATTGAAGCTTCTACGCCAACGCAGTCAAAAGAGATGGCCCTGTAAGTCACATATTTAGTCGCAAACTCACCCGTCAAAACGTATAGCGTACTTCTCGTTGGCCTAGAATCATGGAATTTGGCAAGAAGCAAGGTTTCACACCACACCTAAGGAAAAAAAAATCTGGAAATTAAATATCTCTGATTATATCACACACTTCTTTTCCAGTTGTTGTCTGACTGCCTGTCTGTCGATCCGTCTGTTAAGCCCCTTTTTTCTCAGGAACAAGTGGATATAACATGTTGAAATTTATGCCACATACTAAAATGTGATGTACCTTGGTGATGTAATAAATTTAAGCTTCTAAGTCAGTGCAATCGCAAGATACGACCATTTATGTCATACATTCTGATACTCATCAAAACACTTCCCGTTGGTCTAGGATCATAATATTTGGCAAAAAGAAAGATTTCACGGAATAAATAAACGAAAGAGTACGATATTGCTAATTTGTAATTATATTACACGAGAAAAAGTTTTTTTGACATTTTAGATCCGACTATTTCTCCGTACGCCCGTTCGTTAAGAACCCTTTTTCTTAGGAACGAGTAGACGTATCAAAACGAAATTTATATCACATACAAAGGTCTATGGTCCCTCGGCAATGCAAATACGTTAACCTTCAAAGTCAACGAATCATAATATACGGCTATTTACGTCACCTGGTTTGAAATCACAAACTCGCTCATTAGATCCTATAGATTGCTTACCATTGACGTAAAATTATGAAATCTGGGAAGAAGCAAGGTTTCGCAGTACAAGTAAAATGAAAACCGGAAAATTGTTAACTTTTATTAATCTAACGTGAAAATAATATTTATTTTGTCATTTGTTATGCGACTTCAAATTTCACACGTTCTCGAAACTCTTGGAATTCCCGGGACCCATATCTTGTGAGTATCGGTGTCTATAATAGGAAAAATCGTCGAAACGCTCGACTCCCCGAATGGTGAACTGTCTATATACATAATTAAGTTTGTGCGAATCCTAAAAGAGAAAGTCCTGCTCGCCTCTGGCCAATTTTTTTGTATTTTACTACACGAACTACTGCTTTAGGCACAACAGTTATGGAAGAGGTTCAACGAAGCTCCTGATTTTAAAGAGGGATATTTGTTTACTCTTCTTAAGAGTATGTCGATAAATAAACCTTTCTGCTCGGGAAATAGGAAAAGAGATGCAGCGATTTTCTAAATTTTTTATTCATGTATTTAAACCATATACTGTTTTAATATTTATCGAAGGTTTAACAGGTTAAAACATAGGGTCACACCGACATCTTTAATTATTTGTCCAGGCAGTACTCTAGCAAGAGAACCACCAGAACATTTCTCAAAAGCCAACTCAGATCTCTCTTCATTCCGTGTTTAATCCAAAGGATGGAAGAAGGACTTTTCTTTTGTATCCATCGTCTACTTAGAAAATGTACGCTGTTCGTTTAAGGCGCCATGAACAGACAAGGGCATTCGAGAGCTATGAAATTCACTAAAAAAATGTGACCACAATCTTTGATTTCGCTGAATCCCGAGGAACTGTAAAATCGCTCAGAAATCTAAAAATTACTCTCATTAATACGAGTTTATACGTATGTTACATGACATTTGTTATATTCAGTAGTTACAGCTTAGCAGCATTGAGTCACAGATAAGGAGCATTCACCAGGTTTCACGAAAATGTTGACTCAACGAGGTAACGCGTATCGAAAATCGGGTCTGTTTGCACGATGACAGCCCAATGAAGGAAACCTTCAATTCTGTATACATTACTATGTTGTGTCAATAGTGCTGTAAAGTTTGTTGAATGCCATAAAGTTATTGCGACTAAGTATATATTTCTGTTTCCACAGACAATAAGTACATTCGTTCTTAATATCAAATATTAGCAAGTTTTCGCTTTGCTAATAAGAAGGCTTTACTTTCTAATATTAAACACTCTATCACATTTATGTTGGTAGCTGTGTGAATAATTCGATTTGCTTTCTTGCCACGGAAATCATACGTCGGTCGACTTCAATGCATCGAGAAATCTAACTTGGTAAATGTAATGGGATAAAACACATTCTCATGGACAAAGAGAAAAAACTGAGAATACATTTGGTTTACGTTACGTCAACAGTGGAAGATACCGAGAATCAAAATGTGATCCTCCTTTTCCTAGGTTTATAAAGTGAGTTTAAACAATTGACGATTAGTTGTATTCAAAAACACGTTCATAATAAATTCTCCACTTGGTTAACGAAAAGCCAAAGGTTTGAAACGTCGATTGCGTGTTTCAAATGGTCCAAATGGCTCTGAGTACTATGGGACTTAACATCTGAGGTCATCAGCCCCTTAGACTTAGAACTACTTAAACCTATCTAACCAAAGGACATCACACACATCCATGCCCGAGGCAGGATTCGAACCTGCGACCTTAGCAGCAGCGTGGTTCCGGACTAAAACGCCTAGAACCGCTCGGCCACAATAGCCTGCTAATTACGTGTTTCGAATGTGTTTTATCTTAACTGAGAAACTATATAATTCACGTAAAATTATTTAAAAGTATAAATTACATTTACGAAAATTTTATCCATTAGTTTGAATCGCTGAGTTTATTGCATCGTAAGAAATGATCGTGATTTTGTAACGCATCTAAGAACTTGTTTCAGGCTATGCTATGTATGAAGTCAACATTGAGAAACAATTTGATTGCGGGTGCCTTTGGTATCTGTTTCACTCTTGCAAAATGTTGGGATAAGCGAGAATCAGCCTTGTCGTGAGAGAAAGCTGACTCCGAAAAGCTAATATTGTAGTCGTGTCTTCCGTGTGCTTGCCAAGTAGCAGAATTCCTTCTTCTGTATTCAGCCGCAGAGGAATTTGCATGTTTATATGGAAACAAAATTTGCTTCTGTCTCCGGCTTGATGCATATCGCGCAGCAGCATCGGTGAAATGTGCATTGTTTTGCTTAATTCCGGACTTGAAACGAAAATGTGAAAGCCGGATTATTGCGTACACGCACGAGAGCGACGAAACAGTACGCTGCAATTTTAAGAAATGTCGTGACTGATTTGATCTCTCACAATCCAGCAAGGAATAATTACTCTGAGGAAAGGCTGGGGGAAGGCGGACAGTTTATTCGGCATAGTAGGACGCGTGGTTGGTGGAGCAATACGAAGCGAAAGTGGCTCACATTGTGAAATTCCAGCAGATTTGATGCGGATATCAGAGTTCGGTCATTAGCTCTTTGTTTACGACTCCGTAAATACCAGTTATAATACGACTGGAACTATTGTCACTTTTTATTCTTGCGTAATACAGCGTGGACCCCTTTATTACGAGAGAGTGATACGAGAAACTACTTAGGTCAAAAAATGTCGGTTTCGTGAAATGCTCTGCGAAACCACTGATCAAATAATGTCACGCTAACTTATTAGCCAGGAATAACAGCAAGGTGTATTTATTTAGAATGGCAAGTGTAGCTCTTCCAGCGACAGCATGTAGTCGCATAGTCGCACGGTCGACTTCATCTGATATTCACACATATTGTAAGTCATACTGGTATACCAACAGCTTTTTTCAAGGATCGCTATGCTTAGAGAACCATTTTTGATCAGAAAAGATCACGGTCAGGCATTACTGTTTTGTCACATTACGTTGGAGTGTGTATTTCTGGGCATTATATAGCCTACTGTTGTACTTAAGTACGAGAGTAGCTTTCGCATGATGCATCACTGTCGAGTCACATAACGATGAAACTTGGCCCATAAACAGCAAGAACTGCTAAAATGCAGTACAGAAAGTCAACTGAGAAGAATACACAATGATACGAACACAAATAACACTTTTATTGAGAGACAATTATTACGCTGAAGTCATCGCAATTTATGATAGGCCGCGCGGAGTGGCCGCGCGGTTTGAGGCGCCATGAACATTGACTGCGCTGCCCCTCGCGCCAGAGGTCCGAGTCCTGCCTCGGGCATGGGTGTGTGTGTTGTTCTTAGAATAAGTTAAAGTTGGTATAAATAGTGTGTAGATGTAGGGACCGATGGCCTCAGCAGTTTTGTCCCTTATGAATTCACACTTACACTACTGGCCATTAAAATTCCTACACCAAGAAGAAATGCAGATGATAAACGGGCATTCATTGGACAAATATACTATACTAGAAATGACATGTGATTACATTTTCACGCAATTTGGGTGCATAGATCCTGAGAAATCAATACCCAGAACAACCACCTCTGGCCGTAATAACGGCCTTGATACGCCTCGGCATTGAGTCAAACAGAGCTTGGATGGCGTGTACAGGTACAGCTGCCCATGCAGCTTCAACACGATACCATAGTTCATCAAGAGTAGTGACTGGCGTATTGTCACCAGCCAGTTGCTCGACCACCATTGACCAGACGTTTTCAATTGGTGAGAGGTCTGGAGAATGTGCAGACCAGGGCAGCTTTCGAACATTTTCTGTATCCAGAAAGGCCCGTACAGGACCTGCAAAATGCGGTCGTGAATTATCCTGCTGAAATGTAGGGTTTCGCAGCGATCGAATGAAGGGTAGAGCCACGGGTCGTAACACATCTGAAATGTAACGTCCACTGTTCAAAGTGCCGTCATTGCGAACGAGAGGTGACCGAGACGTGTAACCAATGGTACCTCATACCATCACGCCGGGTGATACGCCAGTATAGCGATGACGAATACACGTTTCCAATGTGCGTTCACCGCGATGTCGCCAAACGCGGATGCGACCATCACGATGCTGTAATCAGAACCGGGATTCATCCGAAAAAATGACGTTTTGGCATTCGTGCACCCAGGTTCGTCGTTGAGTACACCATCGCAGGCGCTCCTGTCTGTGATGCAGCGTCAAGGGTAACCGCATCCATGGTCTCCGAGCTGATAGTCCATGCTGCTGCAAACGTCGTCGAACTGTTCGTGCAGATGGTTGTTGTCTTGCTAACGTCCCCATCTGTTGACTCAGGGATCGAGACGTGGCTGCACGATCCGTTACAGCCATGCGGATAAGATGCCTGTCATCTCTACTGCTAGTAATACGAGGGCGTTGGGATCCAGCATGGCGTTCCGTATTACCCTCCTGAACCTACCGATTTCATCTTCTCCTAACAGTCAATGGATTTCGATCAACGCGAGCAGCAATGTCGCGATACGATAAACCGCAGTCGCGATAGGCTACAATCCGACCTTTATCAAAGTCGGAAACGTGATGGTACGCAGTTCTCCTCCTTACACGAGGCATCACAACGTTTCACCAGGCAACGCCGGTCAACTGCTGTTTGTGTATGAGGAATTGGTTGGAAACTTTCCTCATGTCAGCACGTTGCAGGTGTTGCCACCGCCGCTCTGAAAACCTAATCATTTGCATATCACCGCATCTTCTTTCTGTCGGTTAAATTTCGCGTCTGTAGCACGTCATCATCGAGGTGTACCAATTTTAATGGCCAGTAGTGTATTTGAACATTTTTTATTTATGATAGCCCTCTGGATAGAAGACGGGGCATGGTTCTTAAAAGGGTGTGCGGCCATTTCAGATGGCAATGCATGCTCTGCAAGGCCCTCCCATGCTGGTCAGAAGGCTGCTGTGAAGTTCTTGAGGTAGGGCGCTCCATTCCTCCACCAGTGTAGTTGACAACTGTTGGATGGTCGATGGTCGTTGGTGCATGCGAATGTGCCCAACGCAACCAAATCGTGCTTTGTGGGATTTAAGTCGGGGAAACGGACAGGCCAGTCTATTCGCCGAATATCCGCACGTTCCAAGAGTTCCTGGACTTGCACAGTTCGATGCAGTCGCGCATTGTCATATTAAAAATGAAGTCATGGCCGAATATACCCATGAAAAGACGCACATTGTGAAGGATCCCAGTGTCACAATAACGTTGACGTAGGAGTGTACCGTTTTCAATTATTTGTTCAGAACATTCATGCAACATTATGCGTCCCCAAGCCATAACACCTGGACCATCGAAACTACCATGCTCGACATTGTTCCTTGGTCCTTTCCTTCTTCCCATCTGTCGTCGTATGGGAGTACCTCCACCGTTGTCGAACATGATCGTGGTCCAGATGTTATGATGTGGGCAGGGCTGCTTTAAGGTCCACACAACACAAGCGATGCTTGTGGTGAAAAGCTGATTTGCTCCTTGTACAATATTTGTACATACCGTATGTCATTACTATAAGCGGAAACAAGCAGTTTCTACAGTCACTACATTTAAATTTATTTTTGAAGGTCTTATCAAGAGTCCAAAAACGGAATCCAATGTACGTGGGTTGGAACTTAAAATAGTGGCAACTATTTTTTCACAATCGATACAAAAGAGTTATATGTTTGTACTTCTTACTGTCCAAAGTAGTCACCAGCGTTGTGTAGAACCCGTTGTCAGCGATGTGGATGGCGTAGTATACCGTCAGCAGAGCCTGTTCTGTTGATGGTGCGAATGGAGCCGTCTGCTGCCTGCCCAATCTCTGGAACAGTTCTGAAGCGAATGCCACGAAGTGGTTCCTTTGTCTTCGGAATAAAATCAGAGTCACAAGGACTTACGTCTGGGGAGTGTGGTGGATGGTACAGTACTTTCCAGTCCCATCGGCCGAACAGAGCAGCCACAGCTTGCACTGTATGCGCCCGCGCATTGTCGTGCAAAATTATGGGTGGGTTGCGCAGAAAGTGTCGCCGCTTCTTTCGCAAAGCTGGTCGCAGATGATGCTCCAAAAACGAACAGTACTGCTGTGCATTGACGGTCTGCGTGAAGGAACGTAATGCGTTCGGGTAACACCACCACTGTCGTATACGAGAATCACCATAACTTCCACCATACTGGGGCTCTGACGCACGTTCGACGTTCGCGGCGATCCATAATGACGCCATTCGTTGGATTAACGTTTGCCGGCCGCGGTGGCCGTGCGATTCTAGGCGCTGCAGTCCGGAACCGCGGGATTGCTACGGTCGCAGGTTCAAATCCTGCCTTGGGCATGAATGTGTGTGATGTCCTTAGGTAAGTCAAGTTTAAGTAGTTCTAAGTTCTAGGGGACTGATGACCTCAGATGTTAAGTCCCATAGTGCTCAGAGCCATTTTGATTGTAAAGCGACAGTTACTGAAAATTTGTTTACACATTCTGACCATTGTTATGCGTGCTTAATTCTGACCTTTGTTGCGTGTGCTTAACTACATGGTACATGTTGTAACGATAGAAGTCTCCCATGCATTTACAAGAGTAAGATATTCATCATGGAATTGTTTCAGCCAGCAAGACTTTTGAACCCGCCTTTCTTCCATTTCATTTATTTAGTCAGGTGAACAATATACACTGCCGGTGAAAAAAAACGTTAGTACACCAGCAAGATGACGTAGGTCTTGATCCTTTCATATATGCCAGTGGAGGGATAGTAGATGCACTGATAACGTTTTCAAAGTCGCCCACCAAAAGATATCATAGTGATATAGCTACCAAAGCGCCATGGTGTGTACCCTTTAACAGGTAACACCCACAGCCAGAAGTCTCAGTGTTTTGCAGACGGTGTAGTTCAAACGTATTAAGCAAGCAGGTAAAAATGCTATGGAGATGCACTCGTCCTTCCTACAGCCAAATCAGCTAGTTTGAAAGAGATCAAATTGTGGCGGGATAGTCCTTTCGGAGAAATGCTATACAAGTTGGACGTGCTACGTTAGTTGTGCAACGATGCTGGTAACAGTAGTCACGTGAACACTCTCATACCTGTAGACGAGGTTCTGGACGTCCACGCAGCACAGACGCCCGCCAGGATCGTTGTATTACAAGGGCAGCAGTGGCAGATCGTACAGCTACCACAGCACGGATAAGAGGGGTTGTTAGCCGAGACGTGTCAACACGAAATGTTGCTAACCGATTATTAGCTGTGGGACTATGGGCAAGCAACCCTCTAGGCTCTCTCTCACTCACGCTATAGTATCTACGTGCACGGCTCAACTGGTGCTGACAGAGAGTGCCTTGGAAAATGGAATGGTGCGCGCTGTTTTCAGCGATGAAAGCAGGTATGTGATACACGCAAGAGATGGTTGTTTGCGTGGACGACGTATACCTGTTGAGAAAAAAAAGGTTCAAATGGCTCTGAGCACTATGCGACTTAACTTCTGAGGTCATCAGTCGCCTAGACCTTAGAACTAATTAAACCTCACTAACCTAAGGACATCACACACATCCATGCCCGAGGCAGGATTCGAACCTGCAACCGTAGCGGTCGCTCGGCTCCAGACTGTAGCGCCTAGAACCGCACGGCCACTCCGGCCGGCTACCTGTTGAGAGCTGCCTCACAGAGTGCAATCATTTAAGACACACTGCCCCACCCCAGGCCTTACGGTCTGGGTTACGACAAGCTCGTTCACTTTGGTGTTACTGGAAGGGACGCTAGTCAGTGTTCAATACGTGAAAAATGTTTCTGGACTTGTTCTTTTGCATTCTTGCAACACAAGATAATGCTCGCCCATGCACCACTGCACCTGAAACTCAATGTGCAGCAAGTTCCTTGGCCAGCACGATCTCCGGACCTGTCTGTAATCGAGCACGTGTAGTATACGATGAAACGAGAAGTGACTCGTGCGACTCGTGAACAGATCAGGTGTGGCATAGTAATGTATCCCAGGACAGTATTCGCCACTCACAAGATCGACTGGATACCAGGGTTGCACCTGTGTTGATGCCCGCAGAGACTACACCACTTATCAATATACCGTTTCAGCATGAGTCGACAGTTAGTACCTCAGAACCGCTTGTGCTACTGATCTGCAAATGTAATCAGGTCATTTAATCCATATCCACTGCCGCAACAATAAATACTGAGCGATTTGGAAACTTCTAAAAGTGTGTACTAATTTTTTTTCTGGCAGCATAATTACGGCATTTTCATTAGGTTATGAATAATTTGTATCAATGATGCTTATTAAAGAGTGTTGTCAATTGTTATCATCCTAAATGCAATGAATGTTAGTTGCATGAAATAATTAGAAGTGGTGGAACTGAGCGCATGTTTTGTTGGACAGTCACGATTGCCGCCGGGTCGCTTTATTGGTGCCATTTCGGAGAACCAGGAGGGTATCGAATGTAACTGTATCAGCCGAGGCATGGGAATCCTGGACCCGGCGCTCTCATTCAATGAGAGGCAAGATGGAGGACATGGCCTGAGCCGAAGGGGTCCACCAGCCACAGGAAGAGAAGAGATCGTAGTGGGCTATGGTGCATTACCCTGAGGCCAATGGCAGAATGGCAGAATTTTTAATGGCTGCTTTTACTGACGAGTGTCGGACCGGTACCTGGGCAATTGTTCTCAGCTGAGGAGAGTGCAATCCTTTTATTCTGTAGGTGTCCTCGTCTCCTGTGGACCTTCCTTCGAGATCAGTATCTGTTAGGCTTGGGATGCCAGTCACAGTCGCGCCGGGATAGCTGCTGCATTTTTTCTGTGTCACGAAGGCACCCAAGCCGCACTGCTTCACTCCTGTGCAGAATCTACATCTACATACATACTCCGCAATCCACCATACGATGCGTGGCGGAGGGTACCTCGTACCACAACTAGCATCTTCTCTCCCTGTTAAACTCCCAAACAGAACGAGGGAAAAATGACTGCCTATATGCCTCTGTACGAGCCCTAATCTCTCTTATCTTATCTTTGTGGTCTTTCCGCGAAATGTAAGTTGGCGGCAGTAAAATTGTACTGCAGTCAGCCTCAAATTCTGGTTCTCTAAATTTCCTCAGTAGCGATTCACGAAAAGAACGCTTCCTTTCCTCTAGAGACTCCTACCCGAGTTCCTGAAGCATTTCCGTAACACTCGCGTGATGATCAAACCTACCAGTAACAAATCCAGCAGCCCGCCTCTGAATTGCTTGTATGTCCTCCCTCAATCTGACCTGATAGGGATTCGAAACGTTCGAGCAGTACTCAAGAATAGGTCGTATTAGTGATTTATAAGCGGTCTTCTTTACAGATGAACCACATCTTCCCAAAATTCTACGAATAAACCGAAGACGACTATCCGCCTTCCCCACAACTGCCATTACATGCTTGTCCCACTTCATATCGCTCTGCAATGTTACGCCCAAATATTCAATCGACGTGACTGTGTCAAGCGCTACACTACTAATGGAGTATTCAAACATTACAGGAATCATTTTCCTATTCATCTGCGTTAATTTACATTTATCTATATTTAGAGTTAGCTGCCATTCTTTACACCAGTCACAAATCCTGTCCAAGTCATCTTGTATCCTCCTACAGTCACTCAACGACGACACCTTCCCGTGCGCCACACCATCATCAGCAAACAGCCGCACGTTGCTATCCACCCTATCCAAAAGATGATTTATGTAGATAGAAAACAACAGCGGACCTACCACGCTTCCCTGGGGCACTCCAGATGATACCCTCACCTCCGATGAACACTCACCATCGAGGACAACGTACCGGGATATATTACTTATTACTTAATAAGTGTTTTATTTCGGATGCAGTCTGCGACGTCAGAGAGCGTACGCGAGGACGCCTGTCTGATGCCATGAGATGTGTTATGATTTTGCCCGTCTTCGGGAGGGAACTTGTACGATACGCAGACAAGTATGCAATAAGTACATGAGAGCGCTACCGGTTTTGTTTATTGGTTGTTAGATTTTGACGCATACTCTGTGTGATTGTTTTACGTACTTGAGTGGAGAAAGCTTGGATTCACGTGATGACCGCAAAGGATTGTCGGAAAGTAAGTTTTGGCGGTGGCTGCCCAAGGAGAGTCCGATTCGGTATCAAAGGAACAAAGGTGCCTCCAGATGAGAGAAGGAAATTAAGATCATCCCTTCGAGCCAAAGCAGTGGCGCACTGGTCTACATCTACATCTATATCTACGTGGATACTCTGCAAATCACACTTCAGTGCCTGGTAGAGTCTTCATCGAACCACCTCCTCAGGACTTTTTTTTTCTTTAAAGTCAGTACCGCCATTGGACTGTTGTTTATTTACCGTGTTACATTTACACTTACACAATCATGATTTCGGCTTCATAACGCCATTATTAAGTGTTTCATGTGTTATAAATTACCTAGCATGGCATACTGGCGTATTAAAATACACTATTAGACACATTATCTGAGAGTCGATATTTCTGGCAGAGCCTACAGCTTTGTTTCATTACTGTGTACACCATCTTGACTCAAGATGGTGTACTCAGTACTGAAACAAATCTTGACTCAAGATGGTGTACTCAGTAATGAAACAAACCAGTAGGCTCTGCTCTTTATTGAACTTTCTCGATGTAAGGGTCCCACACCGCGCAGCAGTACGCCAAAAGTCCACGGACAAGGATAATGTAGGCATTATCCTTAGTACATTTGTTGCATCTTCCAAGTGTTCTGCCAATAAACCTCTGTCTTTGGTTCGCCTTCTCAGCAACATTTTTTATGTGTTCTTTCCAATTTAAGTTGTTGGTAATTTTATTTCCTACGTATTTAGTTGAATTTATGGACTTTAGACTTAATTGATGGATCTTGTAAACGAAGTTTAACGGATTCCTTTTAGCACTCATGTGACATCACACTTTACAATATTTAGGGTCAATTGCCAAGTTTCGAACTATACAGACCTCTTTTCTAAGTCGCTTTCAATTTGTTTTAATCTTCTGATAACTTCACGAAACGATAAACAAGAGCATCATCTGCATACAAGGTAAGACGTCTCATCGAATTGTCTCCTAAATCGTTTGTATAAATAAGGAACAGCAGAGGGCCTATCTCACTATCTTGGGGGACGCCAGAAATCACTACTGTTCTCTTCGACGACTTTCCGTCAATTACTTTGAACTGTGACCTCACTGACAGAAAATCAAGAATCCAGTCGCACACCTGCGACGATTTTCCATAAGCACGCAATTTGATTTCAAGCCGTTTGTGAAGTACAATGTCAAAAGCCTTCTTTAAATCTAGAAATACGGAATCAATTTGAAATCCTTTTGTCAATATCACTCAACACTTCGTGTGAGTAAAGAGCTAGTTGTGTTTCATGAGGACGATGCTTTCTAAATCCGTGTAGACTGTCTGTCAATAGACCGTTCTCTTCGAGGTAGTTCTAAATGTTCGAACACAATATACTTTCTGAAATCCTGCTGCATAACTATGTGGCATGTAATTTCGTGGATTATTCCCATTGCCCTCCACAGACATTGGTGTGACTTGTGCAACATTCCAGTCGTTGGATATGGATCTGTAGTCGAGCAAGCGGTTATATATGATTGTTATGTATGAGGCTATTGTATCAACATACTCTGAAAGGAACCTAATTGGTACACTGTGTGCACTGGAAGACTTACTTTTATTAAGTGATTCAAATTGCTTTACTACTCCGAGGTTATCTACTTTTTAAGTTACTTGTGTAGGCAGCTGTTCTTGTTTCGAATTGTGGAATATTTCCTCGTCTTCTTTGATGAAGGAATATGGGAAGACTGTGTTTCGTGTCTCTGCTTCAGTGCACTACTATCAACAGTATTTCCATTTCTATGGCGCAGAGAAGCACTGACCTTGTCTTGTCGCCAGCGTACTTTACATACAAACAGAATCTCTTTGGATTTTCTGCAGGTTTCGAGAAAAAGTTTTGTTGTGGAAACTATTATAAGTATCTCGTATTGATATCCGCGCTAAATTTCGTGCTTCTGTAAAAGATCGCCAATCTTGGGGATTTTGCGTTCGTTTAAATTAGGCATGCTTTTTTCGTTGTTTCTGCAACAGTGTTGTGACCCGTTTTGTGTACCAAGGGGGTTCAGCTCCGTCGTTTGTTAATTTATTTGATATAAGTCTCTCAATTCTTTGAATTGAAGGCACGTTTGGTCTACACTTGACCTGATAATTTGGAAGAATTGGAGACTGTCTCTCATGACGGTTTTTTGAATACGCATTTTTCCTTTTTTTAAGTATTTGGGAGATGAGGTATTCAGTGTCGCTACGACAACTCTGTGTTCACTAACCTTTATATCCGTTTTAATTCTCATTATAAGCTCAGATTTATTGATGCTAAGAGGTCAAACGTTTTTTTACAACCGTTTATCATTCGACTGGGCTCATGAACTAACTACTCGAAATAATTTTCAGGGAATGGGTTTAGTACAGCTTTTGATGATGTTTTATTCGTACCTACGAATTTAAAAATGTATCTTCACCAACATATCGAGGGTAAATTGAAGTCACGATCATCTACAATTGTATATGTCATTTACGTTTTTGAAATTAGACTCAAGTTATCGTTGAACCTTTAAGCAACTGTATCACCTGAGTTGCGATCGAGTTATTATTTTATTCCTGTTGCCAAGAATGACCTGTAGCCGTAATAACTCACAGGAAATATCTACTTAAATTTCGCTACAAGATAAATCACTTCTAACAGCAAGAAACACGCCACCGCCAACTGTGTTCCTTTCTGAAACCGTTACGTCCTTTGCGAAAAATTCGACTGGTCTTATCTACGGCTGTAGCCAGCTTTCCGTGCCTGAAAAGACTTGAGCATCATTTCTTTCTACTAGCGCTTAGAGCTCAGGTACTTTTCCAACATAGCTACGACAATGTACAACTGTCATACTGATAGATCTACGTTCTTCCTGTGTTCGACCCGCACCCTTTGAAACAGGAGCCCGTTCTGTGTTTTTCCGGGACCCTCTGGCCTAAAGAAACCGCCCAGTTCACACCACACAGCCCCGCATTCTAGACTCCTACGAAAGTATGGTGACATTTCGCAGCATCGACATTAGGAATCTTTAAGATGAAATTCACCAACTGCAGCGTCGCTCTCTGATTCAAGGATATTGTGGTAGCTTTCCGATTAGCTGTTCACAGTTAGAGGATTTTGTTAGTCAGCTCGTAATATCCACAATGAAAGTGAGAGTGTCAATGTTCCGTTCATTTCCAACTTTGCCAACCATACGTTAGTAAAGACTTCATTCTATTAAACAGGAGCAATTATAATCGATGTGTTATGTCTATCTACACTACTGGACATTAAAATTGCTACACCTCGAAGATGACGCGCTACGGACGCGAAATTTAACCGACAGGAAGAAGATGCTGTGATGTGCAAATGAGTAGCTTTTCAGAGCATTCACACAAGGTTGGCACCGGTGGCGACACCTACAACGTGCTGATATGAGGAAAGTTTCCAACCAATTTCTCATACACAAACAGCAGTTGACCGGCGTTGCCTGGTGAAACGTTGTGATGCCTCGTGTAAGGAGGAGAAATGCGTACCATCACGTTTCCGACTTTGATAAAGGTCGGGCTGTAGCCTATCGCGATTGCGGTTTATCGTATCGCGACATTGCTGCTCGCGTTGGTCGACATCCAATGACTGTTAGCAGAATATGGAACCGGTGGGTTCAGGAGGGTAATTCGGAACGCCGTGCTGGATCCCAACGGCTTCGTATCACTAGCAGTCGAGATGACAGGCATCTTATCCGCATGGACATAACGGATCGTGCAGCCACGTCTCGATCCCTGACTCAACAGATGGGGTCGTTTCCAAGACAACAACCGTCTGCACGAACAGTTCGATGACGTTTGCAGCAGCATGGTCTATCAGCTCGGAGACCATGGCTGCGGTTACCCTTGACGCTGCATCACAGACAGGAGCGCCTGCGATGGTGTACTCAACGACGAACCTGGGTGCACGAATGGCAAAATGTCATTTTTTCGGATGAATCCAGGTTCTGATTACAGCCTCATGATTGTCGCATCCGTGTTTGGCGACATCGCGGTGAACGCACATTGCAAGCGTGTATTCGTCATCGCCATACTGGCGTATCACCCGGCGTGATGGTAGGAGGTGCCACTGGTTACACGTCTCGGTCACCTCTCGTTCGCATTGACGGCAATTTGAACAGTGGACGTTACATTTCAGATGTGTTACGACCCGTGGCTCTACCCTTCATTCGTACCCTGCGAAACCCTACATTTCAGCAGGATAATGCACGACCGCATTTTGCAGGTCCTGTACGGGCCTTTCTGGATACAGAAAATGTTCGACTGCTGCCCTGGCCAGCACATTCTCCAGATCTCTCACCAATTGAAAATGTTTGGTCAATGGTGGCCGAGCAACTGGCTCGTCACAATACGCCAGTCTCTACTCTTGATGAACTGTAATATCGTGTCGAAGCTGCATGGGCAGCTGTACCTGTACACGCCATCCTAGCTCTGTTTGACTCAATGCCGAGGCGTATCAAGGCTGTTATTACGGCCAGAGGTGGTTGTTCTGGGTACTGATTTCTCAGGATCTATGCACCCAAACTGCGTGAAAATGTAATCACATGTCAGTTCTAGTATAATATATTTGTCGAATGAATATCCGTTTATCATCTGCATTTCTTCTTAGTGGAGCAATTTTAATGGCCAGTAGTGTATTTCCCAAGCGATTCATGTCTTTTGGAAATAAATATGTCGTTACTTTGAATGTCATCTGTATACAATTAGACGGAAGCCCTTGATCACTTTTCAGGAGTGATCTTGGAGTAGAAGATATCGTGTGAACTTCAGTTTCACTGCTTTGGGCCAAATACTTTAATCATTTTTTCATTCGTGTTTAGACTCCATTGCATTTAATTTTGCAGTAGTATTTCTGATAGGTGGTTCTGTGTCGTAGAAATATTCAGATGGAGAAGTTCATTAGGGGTACCTACATACCTGCCCACAGAACTGGATATGTTGTAAAGTGAATTTTATAGAGGCTGATTTTCAGTAAGTGAAGTGAGGATTACAAAAGTTTGCTGCCATACGAAAAGCGTGCGGCAATAATCCTCGTCAACATTCAGAGATTTCAACCCACGACGTGAGACACCAGGCGCTGGGAAGAACTCGGACAAGTGGATGATTATAACGGCTGTCTACGGGTGTGGGTAGCAAGAGGTGTGTGTCAAAATTATCACAGCAAATAACCGATTACAGAGAAACGTACTTTATTTATTTTTCGACTTATAATTAATAACAATAAAATGATAACAACTATGTAAGAGCTATAAAAGGGAGATCTATTTAGGAAAGCAGGAATTGCATCCAAACAATAAGGAAAAATATCACAAATGAGGAACATGGGATGATAGCAGTTCTGTGATATGCTGGCGCTCCTTGGTGGGGTGGTTGTTATCCTAGCAGGGCTGGATTTCTGTTCACTAGCATGTTCGACACAGACATATTTGCTTCTTTTCTGTGGAAGCTGGTGGACGGTGGAGACTAAATGGTAGGCCGCCTTGATAAATGAGTAGTGACGACGGAGACTGGCTATTTTCCTTTATGTGTTTCTTGTCAGGTGTCGCTGTTTCTTTAGCCAAAAAGAGAACAGAAGCTTAAGAAAAGTGACGTTACGGAAGAATGCTAAAGATTAGGTAGGTATATAGAATACCTAATGATGTACTGTATAGAACTGGGAAGAAAAGAAATTTATGGCATTTTGTTGTTGCGGTCTTCAGTCCGAGGACTGGTTTGAAGCAGCCTTCCAGCTGTGTGTGTGTGTGTGTGTGTGTGTGTGTGTGTGTGTGTGTGTGTGTGTGTTGTAAGGAGTGTGTCAGAACTCCAAATTACATAAAACAATACATACAACTCAAAGTTATTCTTTGAATTGTGTAAGCACTGAGATATCGATAGTAACAAATGGTTCAAATGGCTCTGAGCACAATGGGACTTAACTTCTGTGGTCATCAGTCCCCTAGAACTTAGAACTACTGAAACCTAACTAACCTAAGGACATCACACACATCCATGCCCGAGGCAGGATTCGAACCTGCGACCGTAGCAGTCCTGCGGTTCCGGACTGCGCGCCTAGAACCACTAGACCACCGCGGCCGGCGATAGTAACAATCTGAGGGCGAAACATGGGAGCGCGATTCCAAGCGATGTCGTGGAACGAAGTCAGTCTGCGCGGGTGGACGCAGTGGCGTCGGTCGAGAGCTCGGAGACAGAAGACGTGTTACGCTGCCCTCACATCGGTGATGACAGATCTTGCCACACTCAACGCCTGATTTCATTTATATAGCCATGAGAGATCCAGATGGTTTAACTACGCTTGAAGATGGAATTCAAGGTAAAATTCGCAAACATAGCGCAAAAGAAATTGCAGTGTTAGGCTCGTGATTGTCAGCCCGAGTTTGCAATAATCCCATGTTTTGCTTGTCGGTGAAAGAACCCTCCTTATCCTCCAAATAATAAAATTATTCTTCACATCTACATAATATGCTGTGATTACTAAATATTAGTGTAACTTTGAAATTGAAATAATTTGTTAATCTGGTACTCAGCCATTATTGACATATACGTCATTTGTCATTGTCATTATTAATACTTGTTCATGATGATTCGAAAGTTTTAAATAGACTTAATTAATGAAATCCCTTCTCAAAAGTTATTTATTAGTTAACAGGACTCAAGAAAACTCCTTTTTGTTAAATTCATTCTTAGTAACAATAACCTTTAGCCGCTGCTGCGCATTGATTTAAACCACATGGAAAAAGGTAATCATCCAAAGAGGCGAGTGCAAAACTTAGGGTCAAAACAAATGGTTCAAATGGCGCTGAGCACTATGCGACTTAACTTCTGAGGTCATCAGTCGCCTAGAACTTAGAACTAATTAAACCTAACTAACCTAAGGACATCACACACATCCATGCCCGAGGCAGGATTCGAACCTGCGACCGGAGCGGTCGCTCGGCTCCAGACTGTAGCGCCTAGAACCGCACGGCCACTCCGACCGGCAGAGTCAAAACAGAGGCACTGACACGCCACCACGTATCATGTACTCTACTCCAGTAAATTCTGTTGCACAAGTCAGATTCTGTATCACTTGTAAATTCTTGTTCAAAAACGCAGTCAGAAAGCTTAGGTATTCATTGTGACGGGTTCATTTTTTGCTGTAGTTTTTCATATTCAAATACGCAGTCAGATAGCTTATCCTAATGTCAATTTTAAGTTTTTCGTGTAACTACCTGTTGAGGGCTTAAATGACTGTGAAACTAACACTCATACAACATGCACTCAGTTATGCACGTTGCATTCAGTTTCCTGATAGCTCAGGTTGCTTATCGGTTACAATTTCAAGGACGAACATAGATATACTGGCAGAAGCTACGTTACGTATTAGTTGTGTATACCTTACTTTAGCTGCTGTTGCTGCGGTTTAGCCTCTGTTGCTGCGGAATTGGTTGCTTATACATTACAGTGTATGTGTGTGCGCGCGTGTGTGGGTGTAAGTGAAACATGTTGTAAATACACACACACACACACACACACACACACACACACACGCACACACAACACTGCCTCACACATAGAATTGGGTAATGGTAGGCAAAATCATAAAATTCCCCACCGTATAACTTCGAAGTAAATAACTGTTCTACATTAAATTCTGTATGGTTGGAGGTGACAAACTGTGAAACAAAATAGCTGCAATAAAAAACATAAAGATCCAGGAAAACAGCAGCATGTGGTAGCAACGTATGTATATAAAACTTCGTCTGTTTTTCAAATATGTAAATATTGTATTTAAAACTCTAATTTGTATTTGTATAAGTAGTGAAGAGGATTGTTCCTCTTTTTTATTTTTTTAAATTTTTTATACAGATAATAAAAAATCGACTGATGCTGCTGAAGTTTCAGCGAAACACGTCTGGGAAATAAAAGGAAAATAATAAAATCTAACCTAGATTGTGTTATGGTCATAATAAGCAAATGGCGTGTTATATTTTACTATGTTAAGTATCTTGGCTTCAAACTTCATTAAATCTAATGATGATCTTAGCGTTTGGAGCCAGTAGTAAATACACATTTTGTTCAACTACTTGCTTACGTTGGCGACTACGACGTTATTATTTAATTCCCATGTCCTTCACATGCAAGTCACTGATTCGTCACTCGAGTAAAGATGCGTACATGTTTGGTGTGGGAATGACTTTGGCCAGTGGCTCTGATAGAGAATAATGATCCCGTCGGCATGAAAGATTGTGCGTCGATCCCATGCCCACCTTCGCTGTCCCACACATATTTTTCTGTACAGAAATTACAATATCGGAAAATAAATGTCTCCACGAGACATCGCATTCAAAGCAGAATAACTACGAATATCACCAGGGTTCAACAAGTTCAACGTGTTACATCTTGACTGGCAATCATGTAGAGTGCTCCGTAAAATAGGCACTGATGAAGGATGGTCGTACGTTGCGCTCTAGATTGGGATCTTTTTGATGATTTCGGAAAACTGACTACATGAAGTATGAGCATGTGTTCCTTCATAGTAATCGGCTTGCACATTTTGCAGAATTGAAACAAATTTCTTGATCAACGGTTCATTCGAATTGACAAGATAAGTACTTAGGTACCACATTTCGCCTGTAAAATGGCGGCACGTCTCAAACTTCATCCTCTCCCCGAGTTTCTCACTCTGTCCACTCGCCTTCTGCAGTACGTACACTGCATTATAGGTGTTGGAGAAACCTTACTTTTGGGGTGTCCCTTTGAACATAGATCCGAACATTGGGATTAGCCACATGGAGGACATAAAACAACATTCCTGTTGTGATTCGTTCCCTGTGACCAAAATGTCACAAGCAAACGGCTAGAAAGGGGACAAGATTTTTGCTTTATTTGGCTGTGCTGGAGGACAGAGAGATGGTTCACGAATTAGACGTGTTCCTGACACAAGTGGTAGTCTGCTATTTGGTCGCTGTGAAACCGGCGAGATCGGCGAGGTAGTGCTAACAACTTGAGCCTAGCATAAACAGACATCTCCCCAAGAGGTCTACTTGGCAGAACCATACCCCTTGCCAACGGCGACAGACAATTTCTATCCACAAAAATTTAGCTCCTAAGCCCAACTTCGAATCAGCAATGAGCTGCATATTAAGTTATTTTTGAGGTATTAAATGGAGCAAGAAATTATATTAGACAAGGAATGACAGACTGACAGTAATCAATCCCAGACCTATGAGTGTAAGAATATTACTTTAAGAAATGACGATTAATACCTTACTGATCAGTGATAAAAATGTACTACAGGTCTTGCAACACATTTTCTTCATCAGTGGCATTTATATCTACAGCTGTATTAGGCAAAATACAGTGTGCCGCATAATAGTTGATAGAAAGTTTTTTTTCTTTTATAACATAATATAGGGCGTTAGATTATTATTGTCATATGTAAGCTGCAACAGACAACCTGAAATTTGATATAGAATGTTTAGGAAGTGCATTCCTTCTGCAGCAATGTGTATCTGTAAAGCCTTGAACTGACTTACATGATGAATATCCAGAGAACATTTTCTTAGACTGCATGAATCTCTATGGAAATTGCAGTACCAAGATCCCGGAGTGTTGTAGGTGCATCTTTGAAGACACTGTCCTTCAGATAATGCGCATTAGAAATAATAACATCAGTTGAGAATGGGAGTATAAGGAGGCCATTCCACACCATCTGCTATGAATCCTAATGTATCTGGGGTAACGATCTAATCTCTGAACGTCTCCAGAAAGAAAATGGAGAATTCCGTTGTGTGGTGTGGGCGTTTTCCATCCTGAACGAACCAATCGTTTTGGAGCATTCGGCTGCACCGTGCAGCCGGTACAAATTCATGTTCTAGAAACTGTTTGTACTTGACTTCTGTGACAGGGCCGTCAATAAAACTGGACCCAATAATGCACTGTGAACTGATTTTCGCACCAAATAGTGAAGTATTGTTCATAAGGTGGAGCAGCAGCTTGAACGGCAGCTTGAACATGTGTGTTCTGAGTAGTCCAGTGGCACCATTTCTGTTTGTTTACGAACCACTGAAGATGGACGTGTGCCTCACACCACTAAACTGGATATGATGCGTATCGACTGTTCAATTTTCAAAGGCCTCAGTCACCTCGTCTTCAAAAGAATACCACGGCTCCACATCCCTGTACTTGAGTTTTATGAGGGGTAAAGGTTAAATTTCTCTTTCATTATCCACTGAAGAGACCATGTTAATGCAGTGGACTCCTCACTGAACAAGTCCCACACTCGTTCCACATTCTCCTGAATTATAAATGAAGCTGGTCCTCCTAGCTGGCCCTTCCCGAAATTATGTAGGGATCCAGTCCATTCAAAACAGTCCAAGAAACTGTTAAAAACAGGAAGAACATTACACAATATCTGTATCAGAGGATGCTTAAATTTTATCATCACAAATTCACTTCAGTTCTGCTCCGTAATCTCATCGACAAATGGTCATTTCCGATGGTGCTGTTCTTGGACCAACTGTGTCTCTGAATGGGCGTCTCACTACAACAATTTGTCCACAATGTCCTTAGGATCAAAAAACGCTGTTCTAATATTAATTATTCCGTTCCTAAATGTGAACTGAGACGTCCGTGAGTGAGCTATAGAATTTTCGGAGCTACAAAACAAGAGTATCACAAGGAGAATTACCTACGGAATACAATCAACCAATGGTAGACAAATACTTTCTAACATCTATTTTGCTCCACCTGTGCTATGAATAGCATGTCAGAGTGTACTACCCCTGTAGTCACTGATGGAGTAATGCGTAGGTTGTTGTGTACTCATAGGCTCTTGAATACTGATTCCTGAAATCATATAAGTAGAGTGAAAGAAAGTTAGATTTTGTCGTAGGAGAAGACAGTGATCTGTTCAATTACTTAATGAACTTGGAAACGAATGCATACGCTAACAAAAACTATTCCTACGTCAGAACCCGATATCTTTAAGTTTCATCATCGCAAGTCACTTTCCTCGCGAACTTCCCGGCCCTACATACAGAGTAGAAGGAACGAATTCGTTAACAAGGTAGAGGCAGAATGTCAGTGATCTGAATCAATCGGAGTAAATTCATCGTTAAAGGTAGAGCTCCACGCATAATCTGTTCCCCTTACTCTTGGAGCACCTCGTAAATTCCAATTAGGCTGCTGTTGAAGCACAATCATGGAACATTATGTAATTGTGATTCTCAGTTGTTACTTATTTATGGACTCAGAAGGCGAGCAGCACAAAAAAAGGCCCTTAAAGCAGTATGGAACGTATAATACAGCGAAATGAGGTATTTGGTGCTTTACGCTGTCAAATTATGCTTTAAAAGGAATATCGATAAAACAATATGAATGCATCAGAGGCTATTAATGATCAGAAGCGATGAATTATTGAATAAGATTTCGTGCAACGGTGTATTTTCGGCAGGATATAATTAGAATTATGACAAGTTAAGAAAACAAAGAAAGTGTCGAGCACTTACTTTTCTCATCCGTATTACGGAAAGTCACCGAAAACAGTATTTCTTTTTTCTTTAACACACAACTCATTGTTCAGTACTTTTGAATTTTAATTGTGTCTTGTGACAAATTTTGAGTTACGGTCACTCCAAAGATTTTGACGTTATTGCTGCTTCAGATCATTAACGTTTCATTAAAGACTATTGCTCGTGAAAACTGATTCCCTTTACTAGAGTTATTTGGCTGAAAATTTTGCATGGGCAGTTCTCAGTACCTTTATCGTTACTGTATTTGAAAAATGCGTTCGTGGTACGTCCCCATGTCTTAAATATTAGCAACAATTTTCGGCCATTATTTGGCTACCGTACATGTAAAAAATGCGTGAAAGAAATTTAAACCGAACATTAAACTAGTATTGGAAAACGTAGAGTTGGAGTATATGTAATTACAGCAAATGATTTCATAAAAAATTCCATGACAGCAAATAAATAATCATGACGTTTCGTACTGTCATGCATTATTACACAAATTATTATTATCACAGTTTCCCGATATCAGAGACATGTTCTATAACTTATTTTCAATTCGAAACAAATGCCAGTGTGTCTCATTCATGGAGGTACATAAAGAATGTAACTGTCAATACGTCACAAACTTCAAGCCGACGTCCGCCATCATAAGTGACCAAACATTAGGCTGACCGCTTTCATAGCTCCATGGTTCAATTCGGTTATACTTCCCCGTGACATCACTCAGACAGTGTTGGGTGATTTGAATGTGTGGAGACGTAGTTGTTTCACCAAAAAGGCCAGCCTGCGTTGTTTACGGGTGTACTAGTCGATCTGATCGTAATCTAAAGTTTAAAGGAATCACTTTTTATTCACAAGTGGAGCTGTTCAAACAATATTTCCTTTTGAATACATAAATTATTGTTGCATGTTTACTGTAATTCTTTTATTTCTGTAATTTCATTTTATATTTGCCTTACTTTACTCAATGTCCGCCTTTTCCCTTCTTTCTTGTGCTTCTCATTGCCTTCCAAATCGCAAACGCTCCGACGTCCTAGACACACTGTATCAACGGTCTCGTCCTCGCCAGCACACAGCTACGTAACAGCGTAGATCGTTGGGTCAGCATCTTATGCCCACAATTTCCCTCGTCGATGATTATTGCCCCTTGCTCACATTTACTCCTCTTTTAAAAAAGCTTCTGGTTATAACGGCGGGAAACAGTGGTCATGTGTGCGTGAGTTTTGTGTATATGGTTGTAAGAATGTGTTTGCTTCCTTTCTGAAGAGGGTTTTGGCTGAAAATTTATGTGAACACTCTTCCTGATGTGACTGTCCTCTGCTCCGCGCGTGAGTAGCATTCTATCCGCTTCACAGTATAATTATTCCCTCATGAAGTTTGTTGTAAAGAATTCACCGCATTTCAACAGAAGCAATGATGTACACAATCACAATGGCAGAAGAAAAAAGTGACATTCATTGCGACACATTCAATTTGTCTGTAGCACACACAGTGGTTCACAATATTTGCAACCAAAAGTTTGTCACTTGTAATCGATATAAAATGTCTCATACACAGTAAAGTAACATTTGAAACTAAACTGAAAACGTTTCTCTTTGACTACTCCTCCTATTCCGCATAAGATTATCTATTATTATAGTGTGTGAATAGCGATGGGTAGAAACTGCTTACTAGCATGTCTATCTTTAATTAAAAAACGTAAAAACTAGTAAATCATTAGTATGGAGGCATCTTTACAAAACAAATGATGTCAACATATAATTACTCGTTCCATATCATCATGACTTATCATGCAAGTGATACATGGAACATGAAACTAACTAATTAACTAACTATTGGTACATCACAAAGCACATATACTTTGAAAACTTCAAAAAGAAAGTGAAAAGTAAAATCCGGAAGATGATAAAAGTAGACGTACATTCCAATCGTGCATTGTTTGGTTATTCCTGAAAAACTGACAGAGTTACTGGCGAGAAACATTCCGGGAAAATAAGAAAATTAGCTACTGTTGGAAAGGTAGTCCTTCATCATATATAGGTTAGGCTATCATTACTAAAAAGTTACTTACAAACGTGTTAAAGCAAAATAGCCATTTGAAGAGGTCTTAAGCGTTTGAGACCATTCCATTAATCACATTTATAGCATTTCGCATTGCTGGAAGATTTAAAAAAATCAAAATGTGTAAACTACAGTGAACTAATGCACTGATTATCTGACATAACAGGAACTCTATTCTGCATCGAAGTATACCTCTATGCAGTTCGATTTCTTTAACATTTCAGTAATCGATCACTTTGCTGACATGCACAAGGCACGTTAGCATGCCTTACTTTTTCCTCGTTGTACACGTTTATGGGCTAACAAAGAACACACAGGTAAGTTTTTTGCAAACGCGAACATTAAAAGTGTCGTGCGTACTAGCTGAAAGCTGAACATAAGGATCCTACATAGAAGGTTGGGCCAACGTGTTCGGCAGCGATCGCGCCCTTCCACGTAACGTCACTGTCGAGAAGCGTGAGCAGCGCGAGATGAATTCTCACGTTCGCGTATGGTGCTATGTCGCTCATACTACCATTAATTTACGAAAACTGAAGGGCAATGTAACCAGTCATGAGTTCGATAGAAGTTTGCCTATACAGGGACTGAATGTTACTACCTACTACGACTACGAAACTCCCATATCGTCTTTCTAGTAATGTGAAAACTATTGATAGTGACCATCTTAACATGTATATTCTGTTTTTCAATATTTTCTATTAGATAATTCACAACCTTGCATCCTTCGGTCTGCTTTCAAATATTACACAATTTTCAATCGTATTTAAACGCAACAACCAAACGAGCTTTCAATTTACTAAACATATTTTTTGCATTTTAGACTTAAATTGTTCATAACACTTTTCTCGTGCAGATATTACATAGTACGGAAACGCTGTAAGCCCAGTTACTTGATAAATTACCACGCATGATGACACAGAAGCTGATTTTCAACAACTCGAAGAAGATTTTAAATACCTTAACCCGATCTGTAGTGAACCGCTGAAGCTCTCCACCTGCGTGCTGTTTTCTGCTCGTGCTGTTTGGCCCTCTGTGCATTTGTTGAGTTGCTGAGGCGTCTTATTCGGATAAAGGTTGTGGTCTTAGCATACAATGTGACCACCCTTTGATAAAAGTTTCGTCAGGTTTCTAATCACATTGGCGTCTTTACACACACTACTACCATGAAAATTAAAAAAAAAAAAACCTCTAACTCCTTAAAAACTTCAAACCACTCATCTGAACGGACGATTAAGCCACCACGAGGGAGTTTCTCAATCCACACAGAACTTGTAGATTCTTCTGACACTTCCATTATCTTTCAAGTAGGGTGGCCAAGAGGTTTGTTTTTGGGGCGCGTCTGAAAGCAATATATCCAGCGACGAGCGGTGGCCTTCTAGAGAACACTGAAACTTCTATCAACGGCGAAATACTTAAATCATCTAGTGTAATGTCTCTCATTTGTTGCCGATCTTCTATCATTGAAAACGCTTCCTCAATGCCCGGCACAAGTTCTGTAAACGACATGGAAGTCAGATAGTTTTTATCAGTTTACGCTACCACTGGTGAAGAATTAGATAACTGAATTTCAGTAATACCTTTGTTCAGAACTAAGATACGCAAATGGCTTTTAAACTCCACTGGTAAGGGATGATCATAGGCCCTGCAAATTGCTCTTAAAAACACTAAACTCTGCCCGAACAGGCCATGAAGGACCAACGGTACCCACCGGCAACCGTGTCATCCTCGGACCAAACGCGTCACTAGATGCACAGATGGAGGAGGATGTAGTCAGCACACTGCTCTTCTAGCTGTATGTCAGTTTACGAGACCGGAGCCGCTACTTCTCCATCAAGTAGCTCCTCAGTTTGCTTCACAAGGGCTGAGTGCACCCGGCTTGCCAACAGCGCTCGGCAGACCGGATGGTCACCCTTCCAAGTGCTAGCCCAGCCCGACAGCTCTTAACTTCGTTGATCTGACGGGAACCGGCGTTATCACTGCGACAAGGCCGTTGCTCATATTTTGGAAAATAAGTTTCCCAGGCAGTCTTGGTTGTACCTTGAGGTTCAAATCGTAGCTATGTTTCGAGTATGAGAAACAACCCAATAGTGACCGTGTGGAGATGTAACCGCTTTTGGAAAGGAAATAAAGTTTTATGATTTCTTACTCTCATTTTTTTCACATATGGAATAGAATCTGCGGAGAACTTCTTCTTGTGTCTCCATACACAATCCAAGAGCGCTTGAAATAGGTCGCCTGCCAACAGGTACCCTAGAATTCTGAAGTATTTTTCTACTTGAGGCATTACGAAAGAAATTGCCTGAGACACAGTGTTGGAAAAGATGAATACGCTGTCGATCCCTTCCGAAAACTGTCAGATGATGAGCAGTAAGTTTAGGGCACAGTTTTAACTCGCCATTATCTTTCAACAGCAGCTTCTCGATTACGCGTTTTGTTATTGCTTTCCCATCGCTTAATGAAAAACCATCCTCCAAAAAGTTATTTCACAATAGTTTCACCAAATGTGGCACATCAGCAAATACCCAAACACGTCTCGTTTCATCGTAAAGGTTGATGAAGCACGTGTTTGTGTAGTCGACACTTTCCCATTTTACCTCCCAAATCAAATACGGCACCAACTACAACAAATGCTACTTTATGCGTCTCTTTGATGACACTGACCAGCAAATCCCGATTCATCATAGAATCAAAATTATGATACACAGGCTGCTTCCAGGTTCCACACAAATCATGTGCCATAACAACCTGTACCTGGCTGTGGCCCGTATGCGGTATCGCTTTCTTCGTCGTAACATACGCGACTGTCCACATTTATTTCATCAAAACTCGACACGCACAGTCTCTGTGTTTCGCTTGAGCTTGTTGCTTGCTTACTCATTAAGTGCAGCACATCCGTCGAAAGGGCAGGAAGACTGTGAAAAGAATTAGAAATCAGTCTTTTTAAAGTAGAAAATCCCAGTAATGGTATACTCATTACGTTCCTCAAATAAACGTAACTTTTTCTGGACAGAGAGCGCAGAAGCAAGGCTTTGCTTACATCTTCCTGTCTCCATCGTGTACTCTTCTTGGACCTCATGAAGCATTTAGTTCGTATGTCCGGAAACACTTTTTGTAAAATTTTAGCACTTCGTCGAAACAGAAGGCTTTGGCTCTGCTTGCTCTGTTTGCTTAATGCATGAGACAGTAATTTGTTTTTCGTCCGCAACGTATTGTTTGCAGCTATTAAACGCTGTTCTTTTCTCTCAGTAGTGATATTTCTTTTTCAGGTCTGTTCATTTCATCCTCGATACGGTTTTTTTTGTTTCTGTTGTTTGATCCACTTTCTTTTTCTTCATTGACACAGAAGCTGGCGTCTTACGTGCACGTTTACGTGTTTCACGATCTTTTCTTTCGTCACTTCTTTGTTGGACAACAGCAGCAGCAGCAGCTGCTGCAGCATTAGTGGCTTTAGTAAGATGCAGTGTAGGAAATGCAGTCGTCTTTAAGATCATCTTTGGCTGAAGTTTCAATAATTCGGCTTGGAGATCACGTAAATTATCGTCTTCTTTAAAATGTTTTAATGACAACACTATCAATTCTTCTACAGAGCTGAACCCACCGATCGCTTGTTTCAGTTTCATTGGGGAACTTATGATAGGCAACATTACTACATTTAATGTTCGTACATCCATAGTTGAAATGGAAGACACTGGGACGCCAGCTGGTAAAAATTTATATTAAAAATGAAGAAATTCCTCTAGTTGTATTTAGGGTGTTGATTTTATTTTGGCAACTAGTTTCAACGTTGTAACAACGTATTACCAGAGCAAATACGCATTTAGGAACAGGAAAACGTTCGAAATTTCCTTCCTGACACTCTATTATTCACGTAGCATGCAATGCTTCGTATTTAAAGCAGTCGTTACGTCCACACACGAAAAATAATAAACAAGAAGCAATCGTAAACAGTAGTCTGCTAAAGTTTAGGGCTGCTTAAAATGGCGGCAGGCCCCATCCACTCTGACTTCGAAACAACGTTGTAACCACCTTAGTGGGCGGATGGAAAGAAGGTAGTATCTTATATTAAATAGCTTGAATAATTTTAATCTGAAGATTTACTTTATTCATTTGTATTATTGAATTCATTCCTTTTCCGCATCTCACAATTTTTTTTTCAGCGTCTATACATCGTTGGTTGTCTTAATACGATATTTCAATGGTTCCACCGGCACTGATTTAGTCTGCTCTGTGCATGTTCCAGAAAACGAACCTATCTTCATTCATTTGAATGATAACGAATTCCGACGCCGATTTATAAGCGTTATTTTATTGCCAAGTTTTTCTGACGATCAAAACTGATGAATTATCTTTCCACAATCAGGCATCATCGTATTAAAGTTAGACCTACAACAAAGGCTTTGCCGATTTTCGTCATTCACCACATCGATATAATGGCCCTTTCTCTCTTCTGACTTTTATATTCATTTTAACAAATATTTACAACTTACTAAACGGAAAGAGACATTATACATGGCATACAGGATCTTTCTACAGAATAGAATTGTAATTCACCCTGAGACGTACGAGTACCGTAGTAATTTTTCCGATGCTCCTTCCGCAAACGGAATAGGATGAAGTGCTTATGTATGTTAAAATAAAAAGTGATTAGCAGAGAATTGACGTAAGCGTTTTCCAGGAGGAAACTGGCATAATTCTTCATCTCCCTCACGACAGAAGTGCGTCAGAGGGTATTTTGTGTCCGTTTTACACGTCAGCATATTTTGTAGCATCTATTACTTTTTGCTGTAGGCCTATTTCCATTTCTTCCCTTTGTGTATTTTCGAAGTGATAATTAGGAGAACGGTGGCTAATACGGTCCACATATTCCAATATTTGTATAAAACTGTCTTGTTTTGAAGCGTATAACTGTATACAACCTTCACTGGAGCATTTGTTTTCGTGTAAATGGTGGAAAAAATATTTCTAACCGAAGCAACAAACAGTAAGAAAAGACTTTCTAAGACTTACAGTTAAAGATGTTACGAAGTATGGTATGGCCCATACAAGGAAATGTATGTTTTTAAATAAAAAAAGATGTTTTTTTGGTTCACATTCAAATTAAGCTGTTTACACACCAGAAGTTTGAGATAATAATAGTTCATCCATCCTGAGAATCGCAAATCTCAACAATTTTTTGCTGTTATTGATATCGATACTGGAAAGATACTGACCCCGGGAATTCCAAGATCATATCAAAATGTCTCCTATGTTTCCTCAGGCAAGGCCGGGCATAGTAACAGAAACGAGCAGGAGTCTTTAGTTCATATACGTAGAGAAATGAAATGAAATGATCGTATGGCATTTATTGGCCGGCATATCCCCTTCGGGGTTCGGACACCGTATTGCAAGTCTTTTTAGTTGACGCGACTTCGGCGACTTACGTGTCAATGATGATGAAATAATGATGAACGACACACAACACCCAGTCCCCTACCAGGAATCGAACACGGGCCCCCTTGCGCGGTGGCCGGTAACGCTACCGCTGCCCAAAGGAAGCGTACATAACCATAGAGGGAGAAGATCAATTAAAACATTTTTAGTTACTTATTAAAACATGATTCAAACTTACATTTTATTTTCGCAATGTAGGAATATTCGTCTAGTATGGTTCAAATGGCTCTGAGCACTATGGGACTTAACTTCTGAGGTCATCAATCCCCTAGAACTTAGAACTACTTAAACTAACTAACCTAAGGACATCACACACATCCATGCCCGAGGCAGGATTCGAACCTGCGACCGTAGCGGTCACGTGGTTCCAGACTGTAGCGCCTAGAACCGCTCGGCCACTCTGGCCGGCCATCTAGTATGCTTTTGACGGATGACGAATGCAATATACGGTCAAATGACAAATGATATTTTTATGTGATATAATTACGATTCAACAAGTTTCAGATATTTTGCTTTACTTGTATTGTGAGACCATGCTTCTTGCCGAATCTCATTATTCTACTTCAACGGGAAGTACGCTATAGGTTACGATGAGTGTATCTGCGAGTACTGATACATTTGACGTAAGTGGCCGAATCTTTTGACTGCAATGACTTATCTTAAATGTTTTACACCACCGAGGGACCGTATATCTTACAAGGGGAGGCCGCCAATTGTGAAATTCAGATTCGATTCATATTGCGCGTAATAAAAGCTCATGGCCACAGGTGTAATGTGGCGAAGCACCAAGATGCACTTCTCAGCCGTTGTCCAGAAAATCGACAGTTAAAAGAAACCGTTGCAGTGAAATACCCTCTACGATTAATAATTTTCTGCAGCGTCGTGGTGCAGCGGTAAGCGCTCGGGTTCGTAATCCGAAGGTCGCCGGATCGAATCTCGCGCCACGTTTTAAACAAGCGGAAAAATGGAGGCGGTACAATTGGAGAGCGATCCGCCTTCACCAACATGCATAAGCAATTCATTAATAGTATATATATATATATATATATATATATATATATATATATATATATATATATATATATATATATGAATTGCAAAAAACTAATAATAAAAAAAAAATCGCATGGCTCGAGTTTCGATCCGGCGACCTTCGGATTACTAACCCGAGATCTTACCGCTGCGCCACGACGCTGTGGAAAGGAGTTAATCGTAGAGAGTATTTCACCGCAACGGTTTCTTTTAACTGTCGATTTTCTCGACAACGGCTGAGAAGTGCATCTTGGTGCTTTGCCACACTACACCTCTGGCCATGAGCTTTTATTATGCGCAGTATGAATCGAATCTGAATTTCACAATTGGCGGCCTCCCCTTGTTAGTGACATAAATTTGAATTTGATACGCCAACCTTTTTAAGAGTAAAAGGTGACTTAGCCGGAGAGACAGACGGATAAAAAATGATAATAAAATATTTTTTCTTGTTATATAATTAATAATCAACAATTTTAAGATTTATCTCTTATCTGTGCTCTGAAACCTTACTTCTTGCCGGATTTCATGATTCCAGATCAGTGGGAGGTACCCTACACGTTTTGATGAGTGGGTCTGCGAGTTTCATAATACGTGACATAAGCGGCCAAATCCTTTGACAGAACTGACTTAAAAGCTTAACTCTATTAAAACCGCCAAGGCATAACAGATTTCAGTATGTAACATAAATTTGAACTTCATATACCTACGTGTTCCAGACAAAAAGGGGTCTTAACAGACGGGGAGACAAACAGATAGATGGATAAAAATATTCTCTCCATGTGACATAATTACAAATTGATAAATTTTGGATTTTTTCTTTTAGTTGTACTGTGAAATTGTGCGTCTTTGCAGTTTACATGATTCTACGTAACAAGAGGTACCCTACAGGTTTTGATGACTATTTTAGTATCAAAATACACTGAAGCTGCAAAGAAACTGGCATAGGCATGCGTATTCAAATATTGAGGTATGTAAACAGGCAAAATACGGCGCAGCGGTCGGCGACACATATAAACAAGTCTGGCGCAATTGTTAGAACGGTTACTGCTGCTACAATGGCAGGTTATCAAGATTTAAGTGAATTTGAACGTGGTGTTACAGTCGGCTCAGGAGCGATGGGACACAACTTCTCCGAGATAGCGATGAAGTGGGGATTTTCCCATACGACTATTTCACGAGTGTGTCGTGAATATGAAGAATCCGGTAAAATATCAAATCTCCGACATCGCTGCGGCCAGAAAAAGATCCTGCAAGAATTGGATGAACGACGACTGAAGAGAATCGTTCAACGGGACAGAAGTGCAACCCTTCTCAAATTTCTGCACATTGCAATGCTGGGACACCAACATGTGTCAGCGCGCGAAGCATTCAACGAAACGTCGTCGATGCAGGATTTCGGAGCCGAAGGACCAATCGTGTACTCTTGATGACTGCACGAAACAAAGCTTTAAGCCTCGCCTGGGCCCATCAACACCAACATTGGACTGTTGATGCCTGGAAAGCCGCGCGGGATTAGCCGAGCGGTCTAGGGCACTGCAAACGGTGCGGCTGGTCCCGGCGGAGGTTCGAGTCCTCCCTCGGGCATGGGTGTGTGTGTTTGTCCTTAGGACAATTTAGATTAAGTAGTGTGTAAGCTTAGGGACTGATGACCTTAGCAGTTGAGTCCCATACCATTTCACACACATTTGAACATTTGTTGCCTGGAAACATGTTGCGTGTTCGGACGAGTGTCGCTTCAAATTGTATGTACCGGATGGACGTGTAGGGTATGGAGATAACCCCATGAATCCGTGGACCCTGCATGTCAGGATGGGAATGTTCAAGCTGGTTGAGGCTCTATAATGGTATGGGGCGGGTGCAATTGGAGTGATATGGGACCCCTGCTACTTCTAGATACGACTCTGACAGGTGACACGTACGCAAGCATCCTATCACCTGCATCCATTCATGTCCGACGGACTTCGGCAGCTCCAGCAGGACAATGTGATACCTCACACGTCCAGAATTGCTACAGAGTGGTTCGAGGAACAGTCTTCTGAGTTTAAACACTTCCGCTGGTCACCAAATTCTCCAGACATGAATATCACTGAGCGTATCTGGGATGCCTTGCAACATGCTGTTCGGAGGAGATCTCCAGCCCTTCGTACTCTTATGGATTTACGGATATTCTTGGTGTCAGTTCCCTCCAGCACTACTTTAGAAATTAGTCGAGTCCATGCCACGTCGTGTTGCAACACGTCGACACGTCTGCGTGTTCGCAGGGGCCCTACACGATGTTGTTGTTGTTGTGGTATTCAGTCCTGAGACTGGTTTGATGCAGCTCTCCATGCTACTCTATCCTGTGCAAACTTCTTCATCTCCTAGTACTTAATGCAACCTACATCCTTCTGAACCTGTTTAGTGTATTCATCTCTTGCTCTCCTTCTAAGATTTTTACCCTCCACACTGCCCTCTCATACTAAATTGGTGATCCCTTGATGCCTCAGAACATGTCCTACCAAGCGATCCCTTCTTCTAGTCAACTTGTGCCATAAATTTTTCTTCTCCCCAAATTCTATTCAATACCTCCTCATTAGTTACGTGATCTACCCATCTAATCTTCAGCATTCTTCTGTAGCACCACATTCCGAAAGTTTCTATTCTCTTCTTGTCTAAACTATTTATCGCCCACGTTTCACTTCAATACATGGCTACACTCCAAACAAATACTTTCAGAAACGACTTCCTGACACTTAAATCTATACTCGATGTTAACAAATTTCTCTTCTTCAGAAACGCTTTCCTTGCAATTGTCAGTCTACATTTTATATCCTATCTACATCGACCATCATCAGTTATTTTGGTTCCCAAATAGCAAAACTCATTTACTACTTTAAGCGTCTCATTTCCTAATCTAATTCCCTCAGCTTCACCCAATGGAATTCGACTACATTCTCGTTTTGCTTTTGTTGATGTTCATCTTATATCCTCCTTTCAACAAACTGTCCATTCCGTTCAGCTGCTCTTCCAGATCCTTTGCTGTCTCTGAAGTTTTTATTTCTTGTCATGGATTTTAATTCCTACTCCGAATTTTTCTTTTGTTTCCTTTACTGCTTGCTCAATATACAGATTGAATAACATCGGGGAGAGGCTACAACCCTGTCTCTTTCCCTTCCAAACCACTGTTTCCCTTTCATGCCCCTCTACTCTTATAACTGCCATCTGGTTTCTATACAAATTGTAAATAGGCTTTCGCTCCCTGTATTTTACCCCAGCCACCTTCAAAATTTGAAAGAGAATATTCCAGTCAACATTGTCAAAAGATGTCCCTAAATCTACAAATGCTAGAAACGTAGGTTTGCCTTTCCTTAATCTATTTTCTAAGATAAGTCGTAGGGTCAGTATTGCTTCACGTGTTCCATCATTTCTACGGAATGGACACTGATCTTCCCTGAGGTCGGCTGCGACCAGTTTTTCCATTCGTCTGAAAAGAATTCGAGTTAGTATTTTGCAGCCGTGGCTTATTAAACTGAGAGTTCGGTAATTTTCACATCTGTCAAACACGAAGTCAAAATCAGTATATAATGTGGAAACTGAATCAACGTTTCTCACGGTCATTTGGTTCATCGGACAATGGTCCGAGCAGCGGTACCCACGGCCTGGTACACCCATAAATCAGATGAGCGTTGGCTGTATTAGTTTCACGGAAGGAAGCTACTAATTCACTAAATAATTTAATATTTTCATGTGTGTATTTAAATTCAATACGTCATACCATCGCCTTTGTGATGTATTCTTTTGACGGGAAATCTCTACATATGCACTGCATACTGTCGAGCAAATTATAATTATCTTCTTCACTTTTGTTTACTATTTGCTCGCAGACAAAGGATACATTACAGTGATAGAGGAGATAATCAGAATTATGGCTGTTGTGTATAGTGATGTGAAGTGAAACAGCATTAAGAGATATATTATGGTACACACGACTGGCTGTCATAATTAAATCAGCCGAAAAACTGAAACTTTACGGAAAGAACAAAAAAAAAAAAAACAAGAATAGAGGGAGAGCGCTGTCGATATGAATATTCAGCGGAGCATACTAATCACACGAGCACAGCTTCCCACTCACTTTGTTGCCTTATCGAGAAGATTATCGCATATTTACCTTCAGAGTGAAAGCTGCACGCAAATTTCCCCCACAGTTTTCTGCATCTTTCCGTTCACTGAACACCGTAGCTAACAAAGTGAAACTGTTTTCGGTTGCATATTTCCTCGTATTTCATTAACTTCTGCAACACCGTTAACCCGAAGTGAGAAAAAAAGACAGCGGAGAAGTTTTCTCATTTGCAGAATGGCGATAGATCCATTTCGCTGCTGGAAGGGTGAAAACGCCCGCGATAGCAATCGGCGATTGTTGAACTGCGCGACCGTCAGCTGTTCGGCCGGCTGTTCGCGTCGCTTCGCTTTCCCTAGGACAACCTGGCGACGCCACCGGGTCGCCCGCTCTGCGCATGCGCCACACTTTCTTGACGCCGACGCCGCGCGGTCAGCTTTCGTCCGCCGCGCATAATTAGCGGAAATCTCGCGCGCAGGTGCGAGCGGCGACAGCCGGGAGGCGGGGCCACGGCAGCTCGCGGAACCAGTTGGCGCTGGGATGTAGGAAGAGGGTGGGGCGCCTGGTAACAATTTACTGACGCATAGGGCGCAGACGTTCGTTGTGAAATTCTTTTCCTTACTCGCAGTTTTGTTGCCACCGTTATACTGTAACTGTAATTTTTTCAGGTGTGAAATCTCGTTTCAATAGCAATCTGAATTACTTGTGACAGCGAAACAGTTGTCTTCAGTCCGAAGACAGGTTCGATGGAACTCTCCGTGCTGTCAATCCTGTGCAAGCCTCTTCATCTCCGAATAACTACTGCAACCTACATCCTTCTGTATCTGCTTACCGTATTTAACTCTTGGTCTCCCTCTACGATTTTCACTTCCCTCCAGTACTAAATTGGTGATCCATTTATTTAACAGAATATACCCAATCAACTGATCCCTTCTTCCACTCAGATTGTGCCATAAATTATTTTCCTCCCAGGTCTATTCAGTTCCTCCTCATTACTTACTTGATCTACCCATCTAATCTTCAGCATTTTCCTGCAGTACCAAATTTCAAAAGCTTCTATTCTCGTCTTGTCTAAACTGCTTATCGTCCATATTTCCCTTCCATACATTCCTGCACTCTAGACAAATACCTTCAGAAACGACTGCCTAACACTTAAGTCTATACTCGATTTTAACAAGTTTCTCTTCTTAGGAGAAGCTTTTTCTTGCGATTGACAGTCTACATGTTATAACCTCTGTTCTTCGGCCATCATCAGTGACTTTGCTGCGAAAATATCAGAACTCATCTACTTCTTTGTCTCGTTTCCTTATCTAATTCCCTGAGCACCACATGATTTAATACTGCTATCTTCCATTATTCTTATTTTGCTTTTGTTTTCGTTCAACTGCCCTTGCAAGTCGTTTGTTGTCTCTGACAGAATTACAACGTCATCGGCAAACCGCAAACTTTTTATTTCTTCTCCATGTATTTTAATTTCTACTCCATGTTTTTCTTTGATTTCCGTTATTGCTTGCTCACTATGAAGATAGAATAACGCTGGCGATTGGCAACAATCCTGTCTCACTCCCCTCTCAACCACTGCTTCCCTTTCGTGCCCCCTCGACTCTTATAACTGCCATCTGGTTTATGTATAAGATGTAAAAACCCTTTCTCTTCCTATATCTTACCCCTGCTACCATCAGAATTCCAAGGACAGAATTCCAGTCAACATTGTCAAAAGCGTTCTCTATGTCTATAAATGCTATAAACATAGGTTTGCCTCTCCTTAACCTGTCTTCTAAGATAAGTCGTACGGTCAGCACTGCCTTGCATGTTCCTACATTTCTCAGAAATCCAAATCGATCTACCACGATGTCGGTTTCGACCAGTTTTCCCAGTATTCTGTAAAGAATTAGTGTTAGTATTTTGGAAAATGGCTCTAAGCCAGGACCGGGCAAACGTTGCACGCGGCTCATGAGCGCACAGCGCTGCACGTGTGCTGCTCGCGTGCAGTCGTCGACCGGGGCTGTGGCGACAGCCGGCAGGTTGCTGCAGTGTAGTGCCAGGCTAAACTGCTGACGTTGATGCGAAGCGACCACTACGTAGTGAACGTTGTATTTCAAGAACCGGAAAATGCAGAGTGAAACAAGGAAACGGAGAAGTGGAGATACTAAATGAATCTGTCGTAGTTGCTGTGGTCACGAGAGATCTGCAACTTTCATCATGTCTCTCATCTAACTGATTTAACATTTTATGGAGCACTGTTTTCAATTTTTCAGGACGACAACAATAATAGCCCAGCGGTACGTGCAAGTTATAAGATTGCGCTTAGTATAGCGAGAGCTGGAAAACCATTTGCTGAAGTAGTAAGTCTCGGTTAAGAGCAAACATCAGTGATGAAAATTTAAGTAACTGTCTGCATTTGTCTGTATGTAGAGATTTTGTTCCACTCCACCTATGGCCGGCCGCGGTGGCCGTGCGGTTCTGGCGCTGCAGTCCGGAACCGCGGGACTGCTACGGTCGCAGGTTCGAATCCTGCCTCGGGCATGGGTGTGTGTGAAGTCTTTACGTTAGTTAGGTTTAAGTAGTTCTAAGTTCTAGGGGACTTATGACCTAAGATATTGAGTCCCATAGTGCTCAGAGCCATTTGAACCATTTTGATCCACCTATGACAATTAAATAAAACGTAACGTAGGTAATACGTACTCTTTCAAACCACGATATCTTTCAAGCACTCCTACTAACCTTATTCCTTCTTTCAATAAAGCAAACTAGGAAACAAAACGCATTGCAGAGGAAGGAGCGGACAGAAGGCATGGCGGGGAGGGGAGATAAGCGGGTGGCCAGCTTGCCCCTGTGTGCACGCAGAACACCTGTTAACTGCACGCGTGCAAGTGCACCGCACACGTGCAGGATTCCTGCCCGCCCCTGCTCTAAGCACTACCGGACTTAACTTCTGAGGTCATCAGTCCCCTAGACTTAGAACTGCTTAAACCTACCTAACCTAAGGACATCGCACACATCCATGCCCGAGGCAGGACTCGAACCTGCGACCGTAGCAGCAGCGCGGTTTCGGACTGAAGCGCCTAGAACCGCCCGGCCACAACGGTCGGCTAGCATTTTGTAACCGTGACTTATTAAACTGTTAGTTCGGTAATACACCCCCCCCCCCCCCCCCCTCTACGAAAGAGTATTCACTTTAATATTAAGTTTACCAGAAATGATCATATTCCTGTGAAAACTCAATAATAAGAAGATGCTCCTTCATACCGAAGCAGATATTTACAAAATAGTTGAGAGGAAGAGATCACCATACATATTACTATTGGATTGAGTATACGACCCCCGGTAAGCAATCGTGGAATAAATGAGACTAGAAATAACAATATAAAAAGTGTACCTGTTCCAGAATTCATAGAATATTACTCTCGCCTTGAATAAAACTATTATTTGTGTTGGCCGTTATAATAATCCTCAAATTAATATTTCAGATGTACGTAACCAAACAACAATAGCAAGTGAGACTTATTTGTAGTATTTTTGGTGTGTCTAGTTTCTGAGACCTGAAGAGACCAATCTGTTCAGGCTAAACAATAAATAAATAAATATTACTGGTATTCACCAAAATAGGTAATGAAGTTCTCAGGTCGGGTTTGGAATACTGCTATACAAAAATTTCGGAGAAGCTAACTGCTGAGTAGCCAATATGTGTCTGTCCAATATAAAGTTATCCGAAATTTAAAAACATCAGCAATGAAAATACATTTGTTCTCTCCTGGCTGGCCAGTTTCAGCTGACTTAGCGGTGAAATTTATGACACGCGTATTTACCAATACATAGCACAAAATACCACATACATCAACATGAACTTCGTATAAACACACAAATACTGCAAACAGCCATTTACGTATTGTAAAAGCTAACGAAAAGATGAAGTAGCAGGTTATTTTTTCCTTCAGAAAGTTTTACAAAATTGTGAAACACATAAATGTCACAAAAATGGAAGCAATATAAGAAGGTCATTCGCACATTGATATTATATTTCCGCATCTTTCTAGTTCACAATCTTTAGGGTGGCTGACTCATTACTTCGTATGCTATGGAGTCTACGAGAAAGAACTTACTGAGAAATGATACCAACGTTACCGTAATATACAAAATAAACATTAATAATAAAAATAGTCCTTCTAACCACAGAATGTTCATAGCAAAGGACACAGCGTACAAACATTCAGTTTGTGCAGAACGTTTCAATTTCGTGATTGAGCCCTATAAACGGACCTAGAAATTTTCTAATCAAGATTCCACGTCTGGTACGATATTCACAGTCAAGATGCCCATCAAGAACGGAACCAACCATTCCATGTACTGGTCTGCGTACAGAAACTTGCCCGCCTTTTATTACAATTTCCAGCAGATTGTAAAAGTGTATACTCCTTACATCAACCATGTTACGCAACATGAGTGGCAGCACTAGTTTGTTGCTCACTGGTACCATACTTCTGGAACAAGAAAATATTTGATTTTGGCCAACGAATGCTATCCTGAATGATGTACCTAGGGATGCCCTTCCAAATTGTAAAAAAATTGGAGTTTCAAGAAATTGTTTCTTTGCGATCCTGATTCCTACCTGTGTGTAACGATAACATCTAACTGTCGCTTCTCCATGAATATTACGTTATTTGCTAATTTTTTTCCTTGAAACTGTGTTCACAGTTATTATTTTCTGTATTGTTGCTCACTGTTGGCTCTAGGCCATTTTCAAGTAGCTAAATACAATTGTTGAGAATATGATCATCAACATCTGTGATGGTAAATATTGTCATGCTGTTCTCTTGCACATGTTGCTTATCAATCATATCTGCAACTTTGTCGTCCTTAATGCAGTTATCATATGTAGTCTATAATACAAATTGTACAGCTAATGTTAGTATTGTGCCAGATATACAGTGTTAATTGTACGTATGACACGTGTACCAACAATTATAAGACTGTTGAGATGATTTGTACGAAACATGTGCCACCTTCACTCAGGGCAGCAATGTTTCAGTGAATGTTATTATTAATATCCTTTCATCCTGAATTTTAACGCCTCATTGCTTCCTAGATGTACAGATTGAACAGTGGGGACAAAAGACTCCACCTCTGTCTTACCACCTATTTAATCTGAGCAGTTCCTTCTTGGGCTTCCAGTCTTCTTGTTCCCTCTTAGAACACATAGACAAACTTAAAAATTGTCTCACAAGGGATGCTACGTCCTCAGTAATTGGTGACAAATACTTCGCTTTGCGTAAGTTAATCCATGAAACCAACGTGCTGAACCATATCCAGTCATCGGACGCTGTACTTACATCCAACTCGGTGCTCTCGTAATCATGCTACAGCTTGATCTAAAAATCTGACGTTCTGTTCTGCCATTACAAATCTATGACTGTACGTTGGCACGACAGAGTGTCACATTATTTATCCACCCAGATTTACCTGAAAAAAGCGAGAGACAAACAAAATAAAGTTACGTAAAGAGGTCAAGGATCAGTGCTACTTCCTACAAGATTTCATTTCACTGTCGCCTACCCTATGGGAGTTAGACTGGGTGATATTAATGCATCAGCGAAATTCTGCGGGGCCAAGAGAACAGTCTCCACTGAGAGAACCAAGTGAAAAATGAATTTAAAAACCAGCTAATAAAAATACTTGTGGCCAGAGAAAAACACCCATTCTGCCCATACTGTATAAATTTCAGAACTTCTAAATTTCATTATTTTATAAAAAAAAATATTTGAAATTTTTTCTTTCACAGATATCCTCTGTACTAGCGGAGAGTGTTATTTGGTAACAATAACATATATCGACTCATAACTTCAAGAATTTCTGTTGCTTTCAGACGGAATGATTATTGTTTCATCCTTTCGTTATTAGCACCGCGTCTGCAAGAAGAAAAATGTGTACAAATAACACGTGTTCCTGTGTACGATTTGCTAAGAAACAGTTTTTTCTCTGCGTACTCCCAGAAAATCCCCTCCGCTCAAGTCGGCGATAGCCACTTCGAAACCTGTTCGTGGAAGGAAGTTTCATCTCTGTATTTTTCCGGCTACTTGAGCAGATATGTATGTATAACCGTTCAACATGGTGGAGACAATAACACACCGCAAAGCAAAAATTCATCTGAATAGTGCATCAAAGTAAGAAAACAAACACGAATTATAATAAACCAGATAATACAAGACAAAAAATATTACGTAGATAGGAAAAGATACTACACACAATGAAAACATCGAACTGAAAAACACAAAACATCACGAATATAAATATATTGTTTTAAGAAAAGGTCTAATAATGAGGTAAAATATACATTATACAATCAACAGTCAAAAGGCATACTGAAGATTACTCAGCCGCTGGAGAGACTCTCCAGAGACATTGTCAATGTCTTAAATTCCTTCCCTTTGAAACGTGAATCACAAAATTTAAAATATGGTCCATAGTTCAACGTTCACCGCAGTCACAGAAAGGATCATTTGCACGATGCTACTTTGTCATTAAGGTTTTACTGCAAGCTGATCCAGTTCTTATTCTATTCAATCTTGCCCATTCTTGCAAGCTCAAAACCGGGAACTCGGTTGGTCACGTAAGCAACGAGGAATCCATTCTGGGGGCTGTTTCTTTTCCAGCGTTCCCGTTCGATTCTATTCTTCGTCAAAAACTTATAATGTTTGGATTGTTTTCCAGAGAGGTTTCCTCGACTGCAGTCCATCATTCGTGCGTAGATGAAGGTGAACTATTTTTCCACTCCATTTTTATCGCATCTTTTCGTCTGACGTTTGGTGGCTGGTTATTGGTTGACACTGCTAGCCACGTTGTGTGGGTCGGTTTCAGTGAGGCTCTTATGATCCTCATCCATTCAACATTTCAGGGTGGGTGCTCAATGCCCATACTCAGGCACAGTTTTCTGCAGTACTATACACCAGTGACAATGCTGATGCGCGCAGCGTCTTTCAGTCGCTTCTCTATGGGTCGCCTGCTGACGTGGCTAGTATAGAGTTTCTGTACTTCAGTTTTTTCTTCACTTGCTCTAGGTGGTGCATGTTGAAAAGTGTACGATCAGGTTTAACTCCCAAGTGTGAAAAGATGTTTTTATGTTTAATTGGCTCTCCGTTGAGTATAGGGCTCAACTTTCTGTTAGCGTCTGTATTGTTGAGATGCATAGTGATGCATATCTGGAAGGATTTGGTTTCAAATTAGCTGAGGAAGTGGCGTACGGTACGGTACTTTATCGTCAGACTTTGTGCCAATGTTCTGCACTTAACTCTGAACCTCATCACAAAGGCTGAGGGTATGTGAAACTGTCGATGGTGAGATGTTAGTAGGAAGCTGAGTTTCTCCTGGCGTATACAATTTTCAAACAACTTACTGGAATTTAGCCAGTTTGTGCCTTGAAAATATCGGCGGTCGCTGTAAATATTACCTGGCTGAATTCCCGTAAGTTGTTTGAAAACGACAATATAAACGTGACATCATTACATTAACACTTACTTCAGCTATCTTACGACACAGGTACCCTCTTCACACTTCTTAACAGGTAGGAAGAGGAAACCCACGACACTCGCATCCACTCGGATCTTGCCCAGGAGCGCAATGTGCGATTCCCGGATCTGCTTCCAACACTAATCTTCAGAGTATGGAAGTCACCTCTATTTCTTTGGGATCAAGAAAACTTACTATTTTTTTCCAAATTCGTCTACTTGAGATTAATTTTTCTTAGTTTCCGAAGAATTCATTTTACAGAACTGATACACGAGGGCCGTTCAATAAGTAATGCAACACTTTTTTTTCTGAAAGCAGGTTGATTGCATTCAGGATTCCAACACGTCGTATTATTTCCAACTGTTTTGGCTAAAAATCCTTGTTTTTCAACATAATCCCCGTTTAATGAGATGGCCTTACGTCTCGTTACTGCCAACGCCGGGGTACCCGCGTGGTACCACCCTACTGGTGAACGCCGGAGCCAACCTCTACAGCCCAGCTCAGTGCGTCCCTCATTAGGCCAAACAGACGGAGTAACATAAAAGTAGATGTCGTAAGTGTTGCGAAACAACTCAGATCACTAAGAAAGGCAACTGTTCCACTCCAGATGGTACACCAATCAGGTTACTTTCAGAGTATGCAGACACAATAGCGCCTTTCTTAACAACCATATACAACCGCTCACTTGACGAAAGGTCTGTTCTTAAAGACAGGAAAGTAGCACAGGTCACACCAATATTCAAGAAAGGAAATAGGAGTAACCCATTGAATTACAGACCCATATCACTGACCTCAATTTGCAGTAGGTTAGGTTAGGTTACGTTAGTGTTGTTTAACGTCCCGTCGACAACGTGGTCATTAGAGACGGAGCGCAAGCTCGCGTTAGGGAAGGATGGGGAAGGAAATCGGCCGTGCCCTTTCAAAGGAACCATCCCGTCATTTGCCTGAAACGATTTAGGGAAATCACGGAAAACCTAAATCAGGATGGCTGGAGACGGGATTGAACCGTCGTCCTCCCGAATGCGAGTCCAGTGTGCTAACCACTGCGCCACCTCGCTAGGTTTTGCAGTAGGATTTTAGAGCATATACAGTACTAGAAAAATATGAATCACCTCGAAGAAAATGTCTTATTGATAAATAACCAATACGGATTCCGAAAATATCGTTCTTGTGCATTCCAATGAAGTAATGAATGCTGTCGACAAGGGATCTCAGATCGATTCCATATTCCTAGATTTTCAGAAGGCTGTTGACACCGTTCCTCACAAGTGACTATTAATCAAATTGCGTACATATGGAGTATCGTCTCAGTTGTGTGACTGGATTCGTAATTTCCTCCCAGAGAGGTCACGGTTCGTAGTGACAGACGGTAAATCATCGAGTAGAACAGAATTGATATCTGGCGTTCCGCAAGATAGTGTCATAGGCCCTCTGCTGTTCGTGATTTACATAAATGATCTAGGTGATAATCTGAACAGCCCCCTTAGATTGTTTGCAGATGACGCTGTAATTTACCGTCTAGTAAAATCATCAGACGATCAATTCCAATTACAAAATGAGCTAGAGAGAATTTCTGTATGGTGCGAAAAGTGGCAATTGGCACTAAACAAAGAAAAGTGCGAGGTCATCCACATTGGTACTGAAAGAAATCCGATAAATTTTGGGTATACGATAAATCACACAAATCTAAGGGCTGTCAATTCGACTAAATACCAAGGAATTACAAATACGAGCAACTTAAATTGGAAAGACCACATAGATAATATTGTGGGGAAGGCGAAACAAAGAATGTGCTTTGTTGGCAGAGCACTTAGAAGATGCGACAAACCCACTAAAGATACAGCCTACATTACACTTGTCCGTCCTCTGCTGGAATATTGCTGCGCGGTGAGAAATCCTTATCACGTTGGATTGACGGAGGATATCGAAAAAGTGCAAAGAAGGGTAGCTCGTTTCGTGTTATTGCGCAATAGGGGTGTGAGTGTCACTGATATGACACGCGAGTTGGGGTGGCAGTTACTGAAACACTTTGGCGGTTTTCTTTGCGGCGAGATATATTTACGAAATTTCAATCGCCAACTTTCTCTTCCGAATGCGTAAATATTTTGTTGACATCCACCTACGTAGGGAGAAATGATCATCATAATAAAATAAGAGAAATCAGAGTTCGAACGGAAAGATTTCGGTGTTCCTTTTTCCCACGCGCCATTCGAGAGAGGAATGGTAGAGTAGTATTACGAAAATGGTTCGATGAACCCTCTACCAGGCACTTAAGTGTGAATTACAGATTAACTATGTAGATGTAGATGTACATGTAGACGGAAGTCGAAATGTGCGACACCAGGGCTGTAGGCTGAATGAGGAAGAAGAGTCCAATGAAGTTTAGTGAGTTCCTCTCCGGGGCACAAACTTGTGTTTGGCCTTGCGTTGTCATGGAGAATGAGAGGTTCGTTTGCATTTTTGTGGCAGTGAACAAGCTGAAATCGTTTCCTCAATATCTTGAGGGTAGCAAAATACACAGAGTTGATCATTGCATCATGAATGGGAGCACCAAACACAATAACCCATTCAGAGTGCCAGAAGACCGTCCCTATGATTTCACCGGCTGAGGGTGCAGCTTTGAACTTTTTCTTCGGCGAAGAGGTGATGTACGGCACTCCGTGGATTGCCGTTTTCGTTTCCGAGGGAAAAAAAGAGGAAGAAAGTTTGGGTTTAACGGCCGGTCGACATCGAGTTCCTTAGAGACGGAACACAAGCTCGGATTGTGACAGGGATGGGGAAGGAAATCGGCCGTGCCCTTTCAAACGAACCATCCCGACATTTACCTGGGGCGATTTAGACAAATCATTGAAAACATAAATTTGTATGGCCGGATGCGTGTCTGAACTGTCGTCCTCCCAAATGCAACTCCAGTGTGCTAACCACTGCGTCACCTCGCTCGGTCTACCATTTTGTTTCCAGTCCGAACTGATGAACTCATATTCCATCTCCTGTGATCATGTTCGACAAAAAATTGTCACGATCAACCTTGCAACACGCAATGAGTTCCTCATAGGCGGTCCTTCGTTGCTCTTTATGATCTACTGCTAGACGATGGAGACTCTAGTGGGTACCACTTTTGAGTACCCCAACTGGTGGACGAGTGTGTCCGTGCTACCATCGCAGACGACCAGTTGTATAGTGATGTGTTTGACTGTGATCCGTCGATCACCTCTAATGAGAGGTCTGGGACGGAGGGTAAAAATTATTAACTTAATGCCGTCTTAATCACGCGAGTCTGGTAACTAATTTTGTGGTCAGACAGAAAGCGAAGGGAAACATACTGACCTTAGTTTCTAGCCTGCACGGCCACATTCTGCGAAGGGAAACATAGTGGCCTTAGTTTCTAGTCTGCACGGCCACATTCTGGTCCAGCTCACTTCAACAAAAGTTCTATTCTCCTATTTCTTTGCGGGATCGGGACTATAATCTCAAATTAAAATATAAAGTTACAGTCAAAATTTATATTACGTAAAGTTTCGCGCACACAGCACTTAGAAATTTATTATTGTCAATTGAAAGACAGTCTTTCTATTCAAACAACACATTTAGCAGGTCAGAGGCGCCCTCTACGGTACGTTCCTACTAGATTGTCTTTCGCTCCGACTAAAATTATTCATTGAAAGTTTGCAATAAATGCTCCAAATTAATGCTCGCCATAACATCGACTATAGATTTAAGTGTCAGGAAGTCATTTCTGAAAGCATTTGTATGGAGTGTAGCCATGTATGGAAGTGAAACATGGACGATAAATAGTTTGGACAAGAAGAGAATAGAAGCATTCGAAATGTGGTGCTACAGAAGAATGCTGAAGATTAGATGGGTAGATCACATAACTAATGAGGAAGTATTGAATAGGATTGGGGAGAAGAGAAGTTTGTGGCACAACTTGACCAGAAGACGGGATCGGTTGGTGGGACATGTTCTGAGGCATCAAGGGATCACCAATTTAGTATTGGAGGGCAGCGTGGAGGGTAAAAATCGTAGAGGGAGACCAAGAGATAAATACACTAAGCAGATTCAGAAGGATGTAGATTGCAGTAGGTACTGGGAGATGAAGAAGCTTGCACAGGATAGAGTAGCATGGAGAGCTGCATCAAACCAGTCTCAGGAGTGAAGACCACAACAACAACAACAACATAAAAGTGGAAATAAGTCACCACTTGCCACTTGGCACGCGGAATTGTAATTCACACAGACGGCAGACTAACAGTTACTTTGGTGAATTCTAAGCGATCCAGGACGGTGTACAGTCCTCGCGAGTTCACTATCCGTTTTCACCGCAAAATACGCGCTTTGACACAGTTCGGCTCTGGCGTCATCCGGCGCCGAGCGAGATCCGACGTTTGACAGACGTGGGACCCACCGTACCTGAGTGCGAAGTGAACCTTGCTACTGCCTCTCGGGCTGCATTTATATTGGTGCCGGAGAGGACGGCTGAGCGAACATCTGGTGTCTACAGCTATCTGCATACTGCAGCAGCCTCCGAACGACCGCTTTCTCGCGCACATAATCGTTAATAACATAGTCACAAATTACTTCAGAAAGTTCTTAATTCTTACTTTATACAGTTAAGCTGTTTGAAACCAACGAAAAAGTTTCAGTTCGCTAGAATGAAAACTTTGCCCTCTAGAAATTTCACAGTGGGACTTAACGGTAGATCGTTACCTCTGAACCATACTTTTACTAACACTTATATCGACTGTTATTAATACTACAACTCTCAAATGTGGTATAGCTTTATCATTTGGTATGTTTTATTATTCACTTTAACCAAATTCTCGTATCATTAATATTACAGGAACTTAATCTGCTAAGAGTGGGTATACTTTAGTTACAAAATTGGTTTTTACTTAATTACTCAAAACCTTTAAGAGGTACCTTAGCGTGGTCTCTCAGTTGTTATTTTTGGGGTGAACTGAAGCGGAAAACAAATTTTCATGTTTCTAAGTCCATTATTTAGCGCTTTTGATTTTTCCTAGAAACGTGGATTCCGGTGTTAATGTTTGTTTTATGGTTTTGGAAACTTGCACCACTTATTTATGAGCTCTAACTGCACCTTCTGACCAAATTTTGGCTTTCTAGCTTCATTATTTAGCGCCACTTATTTTTCACTTGAAACGGCATTTTTAAGTAAGCTGTTAGCTGTATAACATAAAGACTTTGTATTTGGAATATTATTACACTAAACCATATTTTAACAAAGTTTTTAGACATAAATTTTGATTTTTAATTTCATCTTCAACTGTGGTGCAATACTTGTGCGCTACGGGCAGATGCGTTGTGGTGACGTGGCGCTACTAGCAATGAACTGGGGTAAGTCCCAGCACACTTGCTCGCCTCTGCATCTCACACATGATACAGCGCGCTTGGCTTGCTTCAGTGTGTCCGCACATTCCAACGTCGCAGGAGTCATAGCTCTGTGTGGCCGGCCGGCAAGAGACAGATGGAACACTTTTGTGCTGATGACGGACGCTTCGTCCAACGACTGTCAGGTCTCCATAGACTTTCTTCAAGCGCCTATGAATATCTGTGAAGCTCTTGTTTTTCGCAAAAATAAACTCAATGATTGCGCTCTGCTTGGCACGTGCCACGTTACAGACTAAATTTGGAATGCAAAGTATAGCGTCACTACCTATCGGAACTTCACGAAGCTATAGAGGCTGAAGGGGGAATATTCAACGGTTTCCCACAGTAAATTCCTTTTTGCAACCGAAACTGGCCGAGAAAGAAAAGTGTAGCATTAATTACTGAACGCCCCCCGTACTCACGTTTCCAGCATCGGCACTTAAATTCCACTTATTTTTGTTCATATTTATAAATTTATAACTGATTTTGAAAATAATACCTCCTGAAGTGTGTTTCTGTGGACAGATCACGTACGAGTAACGTTACCCTTGCAATCTGCTTTTGGTCCCACATGATGTGCACTACATTCCGTATTAAGTTGCTTTACATATCAAAGGCAGCCGATAAACAACCGACGGAATACATTCTTCGAAATAGGTGGAATCCTTACGGTAGTGTACAGAGCTGATGTCAGTTGACAGGCCTTTCACTGTTTGCAGCAATCCCAGCAGCCACGTGCAACAATAAAAAACGTTAAGTATGCAGTGTAAGAGGAAGAAAGCACGCTCATAATACAGTGCAGACAGTAGCATTTTTCATATGCAAGCAACTTCTGAAATTGCAAATGGCTGAGGGTAATTTCGCTATATGTGCAGCGGCATAGACAACCCCCTTTCACTTTTATTACGGGAGAAGAAGGATGAAGCTCATAAAGAAATTAATGCCCCAATTTTATACGGTTGTCAGTCGCTGTGCTATATGACTCGTATATTAGTTCCCAGCGTGGCAGTAATATTCAACTTTACAGGCCATAACTTTTTCCAGCATAAGAGAAAGTGACACTGAGGGTTTGTCACATGTCGCCATAAGCTGGCCACAGAGCCCACAAGGAAACTTTAAAACCAGTTTGGTAAGAACATCGCGGAGCGTGAGTGTAACCAACGGCACAGCGCACTTCTAACGATGACATAAACGTCTGGAAGGACAACAGCCTGCTGATTTTCAAAAATATTGATGAATGATTTTCCCTTGTGGATTTAATCTCCAGTCAGTTCATTAATGTCTTTCGGAAAGTGCATACATTATAAATAAATAACATTAATAAAAAATATCATCAAGAAGCAATTATTCACTGATTTTAAATACGAGAAACACTTCGTTGCGACATGTTCTACTAACAGTTTGTATTATGGAACGATTTCCGACCTATTAATTTATTGCCATATGAAAACGAACTTCCACAATGATGTTGTTTGCAAGAGACCCTATGCAAACTACGAAAATATGGTGCTTCGAGGCAATAGCACATTTAACGTATATCATAAAGAGCCTCATTTACGGATAACTTTATTTTAACAAAGTATTTGGAAATGACACTTTAGTTTCGAAAATTGTCACCAATTACAAGCGCAAAATTGTTAATTCAAACACCTCTGTTTATTGTTCATAGGCAGGGAGATAAACGATAGAAGGTGGTACTATATCTGTTAAAGCGAACGGGACCATTGTAAAGGACAGTTGATATTTACCTGATACTTTTAATAATTACTTTTGAAAAATAGGTGAGAAGACTGGTGTACACGTTTCAGATGAGAAAGTACAGTGCTACAGTGAAGAAGTAATACAGAGGACAATTAGTGAAATAAAAACTAACCTAACATGCTTATATTAAATAAAAAATATCTATGTAAGTGTTCATACGGAGTGGATAATAGGCTACCTCCAACGAGACACGAAAACGTTATGGGCCTTTAATATGTTATGTTCTTAGTCATATAATGCGTCATTAATTCAGGATTTTTTCTCAGGGGGACTGAAATCTGCTATTGTTAGGCATCTCCTTAAGAACGGTTACTCCACAGATGTTAACAGCTACCAGTGAGTGTAACTCTTTACATGTTTTTCAAAAATTTGTTGAATACCTACGTGATAATGGGATTCTTTATTAATCACAGTTTGGATTTCAGACGGGAGCCTCTAATGAATCAGCTATTTCTACATTTACTGAGGATGTAATAAAACCTTTAAATGATGAAATATCATCAGTTACGATCTTTGATAAGACACCTGATGGGGTGAATGTTGGCAATTATTCCTAGGGCGGAAGTAACTAAACCTAAACGTTTTAGCAGGTATGTTGTATAGCCTCTCAACGTGTACAATTAAGAAGTTAGAATGTTGGTTTTGAATGCACAAAACTGAATGAGTTGTGATTTATCAAAGTTTAAAACTAGGACATTTGTGTAAAACTAGTCAATAACTTACTTAAAAATATCATTTACTATTTTCTCAGTTGATGTTTCTTTGCTCGGCTTCATAACAACGCTAGCATAATCTGCAAACAAGACTAACTATGTCACCTGATTCAAATAAAATGATAAATCATAAGGATAAACCAAGCATTGTAGTGAGCGAATGATCGAACACTGTTTTATTCCTATTGTAATATCTCCACTCGCAGATGATGTGCCAACAATCCTGCGAACTGCCTCGAGTAATTATCTGCACTCTGTCTTAATAAAGAACTAAACCAGGCGTGTGCTGAACTACGTATTCCAAAATAACTTCAGTAATAAGAAAGTTCAGATACTTCCGCCTTAGGAAGAACTGCTAACTTTGGGGATATACAGGGCGTAACAAAACTGTAGGGCATAAATTGCAGAACACATTCCCCACACGTAGACGAAGAAATTATGTTATGTGCACATGGGTCTAAAAGCGCTTTGTTTCCTTGTTACAACTCATTTTCTCCAACTCATTAGTCACGGGAAACGCACAATCGGCATGTACTGGCAGAAGTCATCAATAAAGATTTTCTGTCATATTTGGGCCCGAATTGTTGGTGACTGTTTGGTAGGGCCTCAATTTCTTCCAAGCAGGCTCAACGGACAAAGTTACCATAATTTCTTAGAGAATTTTCTACCTGATCTTTTAGCAGATATGCATTTAACTGTGCTACAAAACATGTACGTCATGAACGATGGAGCACTTCCTCATTTTAGTGCTCATGTCCGTTTGCTTCTAAATAACAGATTCGGTGTCAGATGGATAGGTAGAGATGGACCAACTGTCTGGCCTCGAGGCTCTCCGGACCTAACCCCACTAGACTTTAATCTGTGGGGGCATCTGAAAGCTCTGGTGTATAGTACCCCATTATAATATATTCAGTGCCTCCGTGCCCGTATTATGGAAGGCTGCGAAACCATACGCAATAATCCAGGGATACATTAGAGCATCCGAGATCCATACGCAAACAAGTGTAACCTCCCACCTATATTTGTACCTGTTTGAAATTTAGACCCGATTTACCTCCCACTCTATAAAATCTACGTATTACCAAAACAAGTTTTCACAAGCTTATGCAACTGAAACTCGTATGCTAACCTTAGACTAAATAGAACCTAGTTCGAACTGAACTGTAACTGGTCTAAATGCAATTGTCTTTATGTTAAATGAACAACTGAAGTAAACATTTATCTGGCTCTAATCAAAATTACCACTTACCTCTCGTCTGGACAACAGTGTTTCAGATTTCTCGAAAGCATAACAGCAAACAGCAGGATGGCAACGGCTAAGTTAGGTTTCTATTTCTAAATAAAATTTCCAAACTATTTTAATGATAAACAGTGGGGTGGGGATAGAAACTATTCATATGAAATGATATTCCAAGACAATTTAAAATGAAGTATGTATTCAAAAAGACAGAGTAAAACTTCGCCTGTTCTTCACACATAACATTGGTGTGAACAATACTATGCTTAACAAAGTGAACAATGATTTAAAAAGGGTACAATGTTAACAGAGAATTTCTATAAAAAAAACAGCTTAATCAGTAAATACGTTAGTTCAAAAAATGGCTCTGAGCACTATGAGACTTAACTTCTGAGGTCATCAGTCGCCTAGAACTTAGAACTAATTAAACCTAACTAACCTAAGGATATCACACACATCCATGCCTGAGGCAGGATTCGAACCTGCAACCGTAGCGGTCGCTCGGCTCCAGACTGTAGCGCCTAGAACCGCACGGCCACTCCTTCCGCCTACGTTAGCTCACGATTCAGGGAAGTGGGGTTGTCTTTTTCTCAGCAAGTTAACTAGCTGACAATAATCATTCCTAGCTGCGCAGTGGTTCTCTTCAAGAATAATAACATTATTCAAAATTTATGTTCTTTTCGCCTTCCAATATATACATAAAATTCATCCTTGCTGTCCTTTACAATAAATATGTCTTCATATAACGGCTACCATCACAAGTCAACATAGTACTACAGAATATGTCCACCACGTACCACACTTCAACTAGGAATGTATGAGACTGAACAGAAGCAAAGACTGTGCCACGACAAGACTAAAGATTAGCAGTAACTTGGTCTCTCTCTGACGTGCACATCGATGACATACAAAAACCAAAACGACATGACCACCTTAGACAAGAGTCAACAGAGTTAACGCAACACAATTATTTCAACTCCAGCTCTGAAATGCCTCTTGACTTCTAAACGGAAGTTACACAGGTGGGTCATATTCTGTCTAACACGGTCAAAGACTGCAGGACTCTCCTTCATCCCTTCTGCTGATGGTACTATCCGGCCAACCAGATCGTCTTCTTTTTCAACAGGGGTTTTTCAAATAAAGTGTCTCATGTCTCGTTACGCAAAAAAGTCTAGAGGGGTCAAATCAGGCAATCGAGTAGACCATGGTACAGGACCATCACTGCCAGTCCACTTTTCTGGAAACTGTCAGTTCACGAATCGTCGTCCAGAACAACTGAAATATGCCTGCGCCCCGTCATGCCGGTACTTTGGGAGTCCATGCAGTTGCTCAAACAACTCCCATGGCAGACCTCCCTCCTTAAATTCCCATTTAAGCCTCAGCCTATTGATGTTTCCCTTAAACTCTAACAGCATTGCAGAGGCTCTCCAACTAGGTTGAATAGAACATCAGTATCGAATGAATCTCGGGATCCTGCCTCACAGCCAGGTATAGGTGCTACAGTATAACGGAACTGTGTGGTTCCAAAGTTCCAGGGGCCGTTTCAATTTTCAAACATCTGTGATGTATATATGCTGTTCGGGATGGGGGGGAGAGGTTCCGGTGGGAGGGGGGGGGGGGAATGTCAAGCGGGCTAAGGCGTGGATTATGGAGGGAGGTGTACTAGGGTATTCTGTGGAGTCGCATCTACATAGTGAGCAGGAGACCCAGGTTCGTATCACAGCATTGGTACAAATTTTCATTCGTCACTTCAGTCTGCATGTATACATCAGAGAGGTCTGAGACTTGAAAAGGTCTCCGGAACTACACAGTTTCATTTGAAATTGAATACAAGTAAAATTTACTTGTTTTTGGGCATTTTAAGGTTGAAACCTGTTAAAGAAAAGTAAATTGTTAATATTCATCCTTTAAATTGAGGTTTTATTTTTACATGATTTAAGTTAACTTTTCAGGTAACGATAGAATTTGAAATCATAGCCCGGCCTCTGTGGCCGAGCGGTTCTAGGCGCTTCAGTTTGGAACCGCGCGACCACTACGGTTGCATGTTCGAATCCTGCCTCGGGCATGGATGTCTGTGATGTCCTTAGGTTAGTTGGGTTTAAGTAGTTCTAAGCTCTAGGGGACTGATGACATCAGATGTTAAGTCCCATAGTGTTCAGAGGCATTTGAAATCATTTTTACATTTTTTTATCAAATGTGAATTTGTCGATTTTAGAGAGTCCTATTTTTAAAGGACAATATAGTGCCGTTAATATTTTATTAAAGGAATTTCAAAAGTAAGATACAAAGTGTCTAGTATTGTTGTGTTGGTTGTCATATTTGAAGGGTGGTAACGTGTAACTGGGTCCTAGTTCTTATACTGTTCTCAGTCACAAAAGGCGTCTGTAGCTCTGTGGAATCAGTTATGCCTGATGTCATTTCGCGAACTGGTAGTTGCGCGAGACGAACTTTTCACTGTAACCACGGACATCACTGTCGCAAATTAATTCTTCAATAAATGCTATTCAGCTCAACCTCGTCAGTTCCTAAAATCCCAGCCAAGCACTCCCAACCGCCAAAATTTCAATGTCTACCTACCGCTTTGCTGGCACCATTCGCTCACTCACAAGGGAACCTCCCCATCGCACCCCCCTCAGATTTAGTTATAAGTTAGCACAGTGGATAGGCCTTGAAAAACTGAACACAGATCAATCGAGAAAACAGGAAGAAGTTGTGTGGAACTATGAAAAGAAAGAAGCAAAATATACAAACTGAGTAGTCCATGTGCAAGATATACAACAGCTAGGAAGGCGTGAGCTGATGATAGCCATGGTCCCGTGATTAGCGTGAGCAGTTGTGGAACGAGTGGTCCTTGGTTCAAGTCTTCCTGGAGCGAAAAGTTTAATTTTTTATATAATTAACTTCGCTCTCCAAAATTCCAGGACATGTTCAGATTTGCTTGGAAATATGCAGGATTTGACGGTCTACACATGGAAAAATCTGAAAACGTTAAAAACATATGTTTTGGCAGAGCACAGGGAAAACTGTGAAACTATTGCATTCACTTGTTGCAGTTTATGTGACAAACTCTTACGTTTTCATCACTTTTTTGGGAGTGATTATCACATCCACAAGAAAACCTAAATCGGGCAAGGTAGAAGAATCATTTTACCCATTCGCCAAGTGTACAAGTTACGTGGGTCGACAACATATTACTGTCATGTGACGCACATGCCGTCACCAGTGTCGTATAGAATATATCAGACGTGTTTTCCTGTGGAGGAATCGGTTGACCTATGACCTTGCGATCAAATGTTTTCGGTTCCCATTGGAGAGGCGCGTCCTTTCGTCTACTAATCGCACGGTTTTGCGGTGCGGTCGCAAAACACAGACACTAAACTCATTACAGTGAACAGAGACGTCAATAAAAGAACGGACAGATCATAACTTCGCGAAAATAAAGAAAGTAAACTTTTCATTCGAGGGAAGACTTGAACCAAGGACCTCTCGATCCGCAGCCGCTCACTCTAACCACGGGACCACGGCGCTCCTGAGTACATACCCTCCTAGATGTTGCCTACATTGCGCATGCACTACTCAGTTCGTATATTTTGCTTATTTTTTCATAGTTCCACACAACTTCTTCCTGTTTTCTCGATTCATCTGTGTTCAGTTTTTCAAGGACTATCGACTATGCCAAGTTATAATTAAATCCGAGGGGGGTGTGATGGGGAGGTTCCCTTGTCAGCAGCGCATGTCCCACTGCAGGGCACTGCGGCGAGCGAGGAGAAAAAAAAAACGTTCAAATGTGTGTGAAGTCTTATGGGACTTAACTGCGAAGGTCATCAGTCCCTAAGCATACACACCACTTAACCTAAATTATCCCAAGGACAAACAAACACATCCGTGCCCAAGGGAGGACTCGAACCTCCGCCGGGACCAGCTGCACAGTCCATGACTGCAGCGCCTGAGACCGCTCGGCTAATCCCGCGCGGCGAGCGAGGAGAGTCAATAACGCGATTGTCTTCCTGGATTTTCATACAGGGTGTGGTAGATAAGTAATGAGACTCAGTCTAGAAAAACAAATTTATTGATCCAATTTGTACAAAACGTTAATATTCTTCAAAGTACTCGCCTTGGGCGTCGACACAACGTTGCCAGCGCGTTTTCCAAGCTTCATAGGCCCCACTGTAGTCCGTTTGAGTCATCCCAGTTAGTGCCTTCGTGACAGCACGTTGGATGTTCGGAATATCGTCGAAACGATGACGCTTCAGGCATCTTTTGACCTTCGGAAATAGGAAGAAATCAGGAGGACTCAAGTCAGAGCTGTATGGTGGCTGTGGCAAAACTTCAACTCCAATTCGGGTCAAGAAGGAGGTCACGAGGAACGCTGTGTGCGCCGGAGCGTTGTCGTGGTGGAGACGCCAGCGTTGAGCAAGGTCCTGTCGCTTCCGTTTGACGGCTCTGTGCAATCGCTGAAGGACTTCTTTGTAGAATTCGGCGTTGACAGTCTTCCCCTGAGGGACAAACTCTTTGTGAATTAACCCCCGCTTGTCGAAAAACACAATCAGCATTGTCTCGATGCGGGACTTTGACATTCTTGCTTTCTTCGGCCGCGGGGATGCCGGTGTGTGCCACTCCGAGCTCTGGGCTTTCGTCTCCGGGTCGTACTGGAATGTCCACGATTCGTCGCCTGCTACTACGTTGTCTAAAAAGTGTGGATTATTTTCCAAATCATTCAACATCTCACGGCAAACGTCCACTCGTTGTTGCTTTTGTTCGGTGGTGAGCACTCGGGGAACCAATTTTGTGCAAACTTTCCTCATCATCAAATCTTGCGTAACAATTTGGTGAACCGTAAATTTATTCACGGAGACCTCATCGGCGATCATTTTGAGACTTAAACGACGGTCGGAGTCCAGGAGTTCTTTCACTTTGACCACCGTTTCATCCACACGACTCGTTGAAGGGCGTCCAGATCGTTCCATGTCTTCAACGGATTCCCTCCCGTTTTTAAATTCATTAAACCACCGGAACACTTGAGCTCTTGATAGGGAGTCTTCTTTGTAGGCCTCCGTAATCATAGCAAAAGTTTCCGAAGCAGTGTTGCCCAAGTGAAAGCAAAATTTGATTGCATACCGCTGTTCTATCGAGCGATCCATCTTCAGCGTTTTCACAAGTGTCACGGGCACACAAACAACGTAATACGCGAAGCTCGACCCTCACTGCACCAGAGCTCCGACGCGACTGCGAACCGGCTCTATTGTTAGCTCAGATCCCCCACCACGTGACGTACAGGTGGAGACCGCCCTGCGAGCGACTGGGGCGCCGCGCGGCGGCCAGTCTCATTACTTATCTACCACACCCTGTAGACCTCCACTGCTACCACTCTGGTGCCTTTCAAGGCCTAAGTTCCGCTACTGCTGCAGAACCTGGCGACTGCTCGTCTGTTATACCACTCAAAGTCCACGGTTGCGGAATTAACCCCGTGAGCGGATCTGGCAAAGATAGGCCAGCGTCACCAGCCCTCTGTCCCACACCGTGGTGAAGTCCCGCGTAACACTGGCATAGCGAACTGTGCTAGGATCAGAGGGTATCTATGGACCTACGGCGATTAGTGGCAAGTTTTCTGTGCCGATACCTGGCTTCTAGGCACGTCCAGATCAAGAGTGGCCCAATGCTCTGAAACCTCCCCTCAGGCCAGTTCGTAGTTGCACGTCATTTCTGTGACGTCGTCAAAATTGCGTGTCTGGCCCGCATTGTGGTAGGTAAACAATCTTATTTATGTAATCGCATACCAGCGCCTTTGCGCATTCTGTTCAAACGACACGCTGCTGCAGTACGGTTGCTTTTCTCAGAGTAACGGGCGAAACACTGGACAACAAAATTTAATTTTTTTCTTGCTTCAGAAACGAAAAGTGATTTTTCTTATGAAACCGAGGGTGCTGAATACGACAATGAAAACAAAAATGCTTAACTGGTTCAATTTTAAGGAGATTGTAAAGGGTCGGTGTTATCTAGTGTTAATGAGATACAAACACGAGAGCACACAATCGAAGTGATAAGAACACAACATATCTATACATTAAAAACGTCTTTTTGCCTTTCTCTTGTATTCCTGATCTGGAACATCTCTGAAGATCGCCAAGTAATAATCAGGAAGCACAGGTTTGTCCCACAGACCCTGATATCGTTTTTCCATTGCAGATATCACTCGGTGGTAGCGATTTCCTTGTTTATCTCAGACTGCTCCGCAATTTTCTGAGAAGAAGTGTAGCACACTTATTTGCTTGAGACGATGATACAAAGCTTCCCACTATGTCCATATAGTTCTGAACCAAGAAGTTTCCCAAGAAATTTTTGACCACGTTTCGGAATGACTCCCATGCAAAAAAATGGCTCTGAGCACTATGGGACTTAACTTCTGAGGTCATCAGTCCCCTAGAACTTAGAACTACTTAAACCTAACTAACCTAAACACATCACACACATCCATGCCCGAGGCAGGATTCGAACCTGCGACCGTAGCGGTCGCGCGGTTCCAGATTGTAGCGCTGAGAACCGCTCGGTCACCAGGCCGGCTACTCCCATGCAATCTTCTCCTTTTCTTGTAACATTGCATCCAGTTCAGGATCATGGAGGGCTACTCTCCCTGAACACAAAACTAAAACGCTAAATCGGATACAGAAAGCTCTATTGATCAACAGCTATGCCCTAAGCAAATTATATAACACTGCAGCGTTACCAGTACCCAAGGATATAGAGCACAAGATTTTAGCTACAGCGCATTGGTTCACCTGGAACGGAAATATCTTTAAAGTTACCATGCCAATCATAGTATTAACCCAACCCGCTTGTGGTTTGGGCGTGAAAGAGATCCAGAAACAATACACTGCCATATCCGTAAAATATTGCAGACACCCCATCCAACATTTAAGAAAACTTATTCAACAGGTTAGCCCCAACGAGCAAAAAGGCTCAAATCGATGTTGGTCACATCAGCGCTGAACTCGACTACGTCCGGACTTACTACCTGGAAATGAGCCATATTCAAGATACTCCACAGCAGCTTAACACCAGAAGGACCTATTACCACCTCACGAGTCACCATAGGCAAAACCCCGTGGAAGCGAAATATCCAGCGGTCAACTAGAGCAACGTTTGGAAAATTATTAACAATCCCATCCTACAATCCAAAATAGTGTCCACATGGTATGACATTGTAAACGAGAAGGTCCCCACAGGTGAGAAACTGCACAATATCAAATTGAAGCAGGGCCTGTACTGCGATCATTGCCATACTGTAGATACCTTGGCACATATCCTAATCTTCCGAGACCAATACCACATATGGAACAGGACTAGAAAAAAGCTCGCAAGAATTACTAGGACTACAGAATCTGCTACAACACTTAAAGAAGTACTCAAACAGACTGGCATTTCTGTCTTGAAACAAAAAACAGCAGCTACAGTTGGATTATCGGCCAGTTCGCATATTTTGCAGTTACGACTAAACAGGCGAGTATAGACGAGTATATACAGCATATTATGGAAGAGCACCATAATCTTAAAGAGTCTGAATTACAAAGCTTTGTTTCAAAATTTCTTACTTCACACTTTGCCATAATGAAGAGGTAATTTTGTGTTGGCGCACAACACTAAAGCGAGTCGCTAAAAAGTTTGTCGCTGCAAAATTTTTTGTTAGTAAGACAAGTCAACGTGCCCCAGGAAAACAAATTTTGGCAGAACCCATAACATGGAAAAAAATAAAATAAAATAAATAAATATACATAAAAAAATTTCCAGAAGTGTTTAATTGATTTTGTTTTATTCTATTTTACGGATATTGGACAGTTTGTTACGAAAATAAGATTTATTTAGTTTGTGTTAAAAAATAAAAACAGTAACAAAATGGCGGGTTGATTACTGCACCGGCCATTGGCGTCCAGCTTCCGTACCAGGTGGCGGTGGGGATTTTTTCCTCATTCCAGTCCCTCCAGGATGGTCCCAGGTATAACCAACGTGCTCCAAATCAGTACCTACGATCCATCACGGGGATGGGAAAATTGTGATATAATCAGGTATTGAGGGGAAACCGAGAACCCGTATATTTCTTTTTACGAGTTGGTAACGTTATTTCTTGGACGCTAGACCATGAAAATAGCCGAAAACATCAGTACCGCCATGTGGCTTGGTAATATCAGATGTGTTGTTGTTGAGAAAAATAAATTGTTAGTTTTTTGTGGTTTTGTATCCTACTTGTGATATTTTGTGTTGAATAAAGAACTTATACTGTCGTGTTACAAGATGAAACTAGTAATACAGTCAATAATACTATCAGCAGTATTTATGAATATATGCCATGTTAAATGATTCTTCACCTTCTTTCTTATGCTGAACGAATTTCACATATAAGGTGCGCCGCGCGGGATTAGCCGAGCGGTCTGGGGGGCTGTAGTCATGGACTGTGCGGCTGGTCCCGGCGGAGGTTCGAGCCTCCCTCAGGGATGGGTGTGTGTGTGTTTCTCCTTAGGATTATTTAGGTTAGGTAGTGTGTAAGCTTAGGGACTGATGACCTTAGCAGTTAAGTCACATAAGATTTCACAGATAAGGTACAGTGTAAAACTGGAAGTTCCTGATAGAACCCTACGACTTCCTTACAGACAACTTATAAGTGTGACGTAAGAAACATATGCTTTTTACGGTACGCTATTTGCGTGTACACGTTTTAATAACTGCAATTGAATAATTACATACTGAATTTATAAGTAGATTTAGATAAGATATCTGTAAGGGGCGAAAAGTGGCAATTGACCCTGAATAAAGAAAAGTGCGAAGTTATTCACATGAGTACTAAAAGAAATCAGCTAAATTTCGATTACGCGATAAGTCACACAAATCTGAGGGCTGTAAATTCAACTAAATACTTAAGGATTACAATTACAAGTAACCTAAATTGGAACGATCACATAGATAATATTGTGGGTAGAGCAAACCAAAGACTGCGATTCATTGGCAGAACACTTAGAAGGTGCAACAGGTCTACCAAAGAGACTGCTTACACTACGCTTGTCCGCCCTATTCTGGAGTACTGCTGTGCGGTGTGGGATCCGCATCAGGTGGGACTGGCGGATGACATGGAAAAAGTACAAAGAAGGGCAGGTCGTTTTGCATTATCGCGAAATAGGGGAGATGGTGTCACAGACATGATACGTGAATTGGAGTGGCAATCATTAAAACAAAGGCGTTTTTCGTTGCGACGGGATTTTCTCATGAAATTTCAATCACCAGTTTTCTCCTCCGATTGCGAAAACATTCTGTTGGCACCCACCTACATAGGGAGAAATGATCATCACGATAAAATAACAGACATCAGGGCTCGCACGGAAAATTTATGTGCTCGTTTTTCCCGCGTGTCGTTCGAGAGTGGAGCGGTACAGAGACAGCATGATGGTGATTCATTGAACCCTCTGCTAGGCACTTTATTGTGAACAGCAGAGTACTCACATAGATGTAGATTTTGCGTAACTTTTAGATTATCTTTGTAACTAATAATCTGATAAATTATTCCTTATTCAAGAGGTATGTTTTCATTTGAGATGGGATTATTAAACACTTTATACGGTCAGGGAATCAAGGCATGGGTTAACAGCGGTCTGGGGGTGCCAACCCAGTACGAATTCGCTCACTTGTTCGGACATTTGTACACTAGAACAGCTACTACGCAAAATGACCTGTTTGGCTTTAAAAAGATGGGTATGTTCCTGCTTAATGCACATGCGTCTGACGAAGAGGAATTCGCACCGTCATATACAACAGAAAGAATAATGCCAGTTTCCCAGAACTCAGCACGATTAGCTACTGCTTCTTCTCCACATCCTGGTCCGTCGACTGACGTCCAAACATAATCTTCATTCAATGTGGCGTGTAAAGCCAGTTCCTCTTTACGATAGCTATCAACCAGTATGGAAATAGGAAAATAAAAAACTCAGGAGCGGAATTGAAATTCAAGGTGAAAGGGTTTAAATGATACGATACGCTGATGAAATTGCTATCCTGAGTGAAAGTGAAGACGAATTACATGATGTGCTGAATGAAATGAGCAGTCTAATGAGTACAGAATATGAACTGAGAGTAAATCGAAGGAAGACGGAAGTAATTAGGTGTAGCAGAAATGAGAACAGAGAGAAACAATATCAGAATTGATGGTCACGAAGTAGATGAAGTTAAGGAGTTCTGTTACCTAGGCAGCAAAATAAATAATGACGGACGGAGCAAGGAGGACATCTACATCGGCATGTATGCTATGCAAATCACATTTAATTGCCTGGCAGAGGGTTCATCGAACCACCTTCACAATTCTCTATATTCCAGTCTCGTATAGAGTGCGGATAGAATGAACACCCATATCTTCTCGTACGAGCTCTTATTTCCCTTCTTTTATCGTGATGATCGATCCTCCCTATGTAGGTTGGTGTCAACAAAATATTTTCGCATTCGGAGGAGAAAGTTGGTGATTGGAATTTCGTGAGAAGACTCCGTCGCAACGAAAAACGCCTTTCTTTTAATGATGTCCACCCCAAATCCTGTATCATTTCTGTGACACTGTCTCCCATATTTCGCGATAATACAAAACGTGCTGCCTTTCTTTGAACTTCTTCGATGTACCCCGTCAGTCCTATCTGGTAAGAATCCCACACCACACAACAGTATTCTAAAAGAGGAAGGACAAGCGTAGTGTAGGCAGTCTCCTTAGTAGGTCTGTTAAATTTTCTAAGTGTCCTGCCAGTAAATCGCAGTCTATGGTTAGCCTTCCCCACAACATTTTCTGCGTGTTCCTTCCAATTTAAATTGTTCGCAATTGTAATATCTAGATGTTAAGCTGAATTTGCGGCTTTTAGAGTAGATTGATTTATCGTGTAACCGAAGTTCAACAAGTTCCTTTTCGCCCTCATGTGGATGACCTCACACTTTTCGTTATTTAGGGTCAACTGCCACTTTTCGCACCATTCAGATATCTTTTCTAAATAATTTTGCAGTTTTTTTTGATCTTATGAAGACTTAATTTGTCGATAAACGACGATTCACACCGTGTCGGAAAGGTAGAAAATTTAAGTGCCTGCGGAGAAATCACAAAGGGGATCACCCATGGTTATATTTTGGGTCCACTTATATCCCTGTAGCAGGAAGACATTCCGAGCAAAGAGGTTGAAAGCAAGGAGGTAGGAAGGGCTAGAATAAAACGTCGTAGAAGTTGGGTGGGTAAGACACACAGGTATGCATCACTAGCCCAAAGGCAAATGTACACCACTGGCCATTAAAATTGCTACACCAAGAAGAAATACAGATGATAAACGGATATTTATTGGACAAATATATAATACTATAACTGACATGTGATTACATTTTCACGCAATTTGGGTGCATAGATCCTGAGAAATCAGTACCCAGAACAACCACCTCTGGGCGTAATAACGGCGTTGATACGCCAGAGCATTGGGTCAAACAGAGCTTGGATGGCGTGTACAGGTACAGCTGCCCATGCAGCTTCAACACGATACCACCGTTCATCAAAAGAAGCGACTGGCGTATTGTGACGAGCCAGTTGCTCGGCCACGATTGACCAGATGTTTTCAATTGGTGAGAGAGTTGGAGAATGTGCTGGCCAGGGCAGCAGTCGAACATTTTCTGTTTCCAGAAACGCCCGTACAGGACCTGCAACATGCGGTCGTGCATTATCCTGCTGAAATTTAGGGTTTCGCGGGGATCGAATGAAGGATAGAGCCACGGGTCGTAACACATCTGAAATGTAACGTCCACTGTTCAAAGTGCCGTCAATGCGAACAAGAGGTGACGGAGACGTGTAACCAATGGCACCCCATACCATCACGCTGGGTGATACGCCAGTACGGCGATGACGAATACACGTTTCCAATGTGCGTTCACCGCAATGTCGCCGAACACGGATGCGACCATCATATAACAGAACCTGAATTCATCCGAAAAAATAACGTTTTGCCATTCGTGCACCCAGGTTTGTCGTTGAGTACACCAGGCGCTCCTGTCTGTGATGCTGCATAAAGGAGTAACCGCAGCCGTAGTATCAGAGCTGATAGTCCATGCTGCTGCAAACGTTGTCGAACTGTTCGTGCAGATGGCTGTTGTCTTGCAAACTTCCCCATCTGTTGACTCAGGGATCGAGACGTGGCTGCACGATCCTTTACAGCCATGCGGATAAGATGCCTGTCATCTCGACTGCTAGTGATACGAGGCCGTTGGTATCCAGCACGGCGTTCCGTATTACCCTCCTGAACCCACCGATTCCATATTCTGCCAACAGTCATTGGATCTCGACCAACGCGAGCAGCAATGTCACGATACGATAAACCGCAATCGCGATAGGCTACAATCCGACCTTTGTCAAAGTCGGAAAAGTGATGGTACGCATTTCTCCTCCTTACACGAGGCATCACAACAACGTTTCACTAGGCAACGCCGGTCAACTGCTGTTTGTGTACGAGAAACTTTCGTCATGTCAGCACGTTGTAGGTGTCGCCACCGGCGCCAACCCTGTGTGAATGCTCTGAAAAGCTAATCTTTTGCGTATCACTGCATCTTCTTCCTGTCGGTTGAACTTCGCGTCTGTAGCACGTCATCTTTTTGGTGTAGCATCTTTAATGGCCAGTAGTGTACATTAGATGTGGCCCATCTCGTGAACCATTCGGAATGAAACGTATGTCCATATGAAGCCTTTTGATTCAAATGAACGTTCTTCCTACATCCATGAATACCGACAATCCTCCTGGGACACACTTTGTATCGCCGATACGTTTTCCAGATCCAGATTTATGTTGTAAAGTTCCTGAAGCGATTGGAGGTCAGGGGCCCGCAGCGCGTGGTCTAGAAATGCGGCGTCGTCCGTCGCAGTCAGTATTGGGAACGTATTCTCGGAGACTGATCGTCTCGGTCGTAGCTAGCCAGACGCTGGACCCAGAGCAGCTGCCGGCAACGGTCGTGGAGGCAGTGCTTATCTGTCCCGAGTGACGGCCCCAACTAATTACGCCGGCCCCGTGCAGCGCTGTGCTGTTCCCTCCCTGCGGCCGCTTGCGCTGCCCCTGAATGGGCCGCCGCAGACACTCTGAGACTGCCGCCGCCCACGCCGCGCCGAGGATTCAATTGGAGGAGGCTGACTTACGCTGCCGCCATTAATAACGGCGCTCCGCATTAGGAGAGCCCGCCTCGTTCGCTGCAGCTGACGCGCATGCGCCGAAGGACAACGCTCCCGAGCCGCGCAGAATGCGAGCACTGAGACGCCTGCTCGTTTCACGGCCATAGGCGGGAGTCGTTAGCTTCCAACGAGGGACGCGAACGGGTGCGTGCGGCCGTCAGGGACGGCGCATCAGGAAGTAATAAAGCGTAGGGGACTGCTGGCGTCTGTGTGCAACCGAGCAGGCTGATAAGTGGAACGTGAGGAAAGGGGATCGTAAATGGTGGCTACCAAAAAATGACATGACTTTCTGAGTACAGGAAGCTTAGCAGTACACGGAGTACAATATTTTACACACTTATAAACTGAAAAGATTTTGGCAGACTGAGCAAAACTAAATAGTTCATAATGAGCTCCAGAGGATACCCCGACCATCTAATTCGAGTTATCAGACCGGCATGCACGATAAACATGCAGTATACAGTGTGGTCTATTGATGGTGACCGGGCCAAATATCTCACGAAATAAGAGTCAAACCAAAAAACTACAAAGAACGAAACTTGTCTAGCTTGAAGGGGGAAACCACATGGCGCTATGGTTGGCCCGCTACAAGGCGCTGCCATAGGTCAAACGAATATCAACTGCGTTTTTTTATTACATACTCATGTAGTACGTGAAGAAATGTGAATGTTTTAGTTGGACCACTTTCTTCGCTTTGTGATAGATGGCGCTGTAATAGTCACAAACATATGGCTCACAATTTTAGACGAACAGTTGGTAACAGATAGGTTTTTTAAATTAAAATACCGAACGTAGGTACGTTTGAACATTTTATTTCGGTTGTTCCAATGTGATACATGTACCATTCTGAACTTATCATTTCTGAGAACGCAGGCTGTTACAGCGTGATTACCTGTAAATAACACATTAATGCAATAAATGCTCAAAATGATGTCCGTCAACCTCAAAGCATTTGGCAATACGTGTAACGACATTCCTCTCAACAGCGAGTAGTTTCCCTTCCATAATGTTCGCACATGCATTGAAAATGCGCTGACGCATGCTGTCAGGCGTTGTCGGTGGATCACGATAGCAAATATCCTTCAACTTTCCCCACAGAAAGAGATCCGGGGACGTCAGATCCGGTGGACGTGCGGGCCATGGTATGGTGCTTCGAAGACCAATCCACCTGTCATGAAATATGCTATTCAATACCGCTTCAACCGCACGTGAGCTATGTGCCGGACATCCAGCATGGTGGAAGTACATCGCCATTGGCTCTCAGCACTATGGGACTTAACTTCTGAGATCATGAGTCCCCTATAACTTAGAACTACTTAAACCTATCTAACCTAAGGACGTCACACACATCCATGCCCGAGGCAGGATTCTAACCTGCGACCGTAGCGGTCGCGCGGTTCCAGACTGTAGCACCTAGAACCGCTCGGCCACTCTGGCGGGCTACATCGCCATTCTGTCATGCAGTGAAACATCTTGTAGTAACATCAGTAGAACATTACGTAGGAAATCATGATACACTGCACCATTTAGATAGCCATCGATAAAATGGGGGCCAATTATCCTTCCTCCCATAATGCCGCACCATACATTAACCCGCCAAGGTCGCTGATGTTCCACTTGTCGCAGCCATCGTGTATTTTCCGTTGCCCAATATTGCCGGTTTACGTTACCGCTGTTGGTGAATGACGCTTCGTCGCTAAATAGAACGCGTGCAAACAATCTGTCATCGTCCCGTTATTTCTCTTGTGCCCAGTGGCAGAACTGTACACGACGTTCAAAGTCGTCGCCATGCAATTCCTGATGCATAGAAATATGGTATGGGTGCAATCGATGTTGGTGTAGCATTCTCAACCCCGAAGTTTTTGAGATTCCCGATTCTCGCGCAATTTGTCTGCTACTGATGTGCGGATTAGCCGCGACGGAAGCTAAAACACCTACTTGTGCGTCATCATTTGTTGCAGGTCGTGGTTGATGTTTCACTTATGGCCGTACACTTCCTGTTTCCTTAAATAAGGTAACTATCCGGCGAACGGTCCGGACACTTACATGGTGTCGTCCAGGATGCCTAGCATAATGCCCGTTGGGCATTTTGATCACATTAGCCATACATCAACACGATATCGACCTTTTCCGCAATTGGTAAATGGTCCATTTTAACACGGGTAATGTATCACGAGGAAAATACCGTCCGCACTGGCGGAATGTTACGTGATACCACGTACTTATACTTTTGTGACTATTACAGCGCCATCTATCACAAAGCGAACAAAAGTGGTCCAATTAAAACATTCATATTTCTTTACGTACTACACGAATATGCAATAAAAAATGGGGGTTCCTATTTAAAGAACCGCAGTTGATATCCGTTTGACCTATGACAGCGGCATGTAGCGGGCAAACCATAGCGCCATCTGGTTTCCCACTTCAAGCTGGACGAGTTTCGTCCTTTTTAGTTTTTTTGTATGACGCTTATTTCGTGAGCTATTTGGCCCGGTCACTATCAGTGGACCACCCTGTATATCTTGTTTTTTTTTAAAAAAATACGTAAGCAGAACAATATCAAGAGATCACCAATTTAGTGCTGGATGGGAGCGTAGGTGGTAAAAATTGTAGAGGGAGGCCAAGAGATGAATACAGTAAGCAGATTCAGAAGAATGCAGTTTGCAGCTGTTACTCGGAGATGAAGAGGCTTGCACAGGATAGAGTAACGTAGAGAGCTGCATCAAACCAGTCTCTGAACTGAAGACCACAACAACAACAACAACAACAACAACAAGTATAACAGGAGACCTGATGTTTCCTGCCTAGGATGGGAACACTGCAACGTGCTACCGCAGGCACTGTGTCGCCTTCTTCTTTCCCCACCACTGTCGCAAGTAGCTGTATTTCAAGCAGGAGTAGGAGCTTGAAGAGCGGACTGTGTTTGCTCCTCGTCGCAATAATGGAATCTCGAAATATTACCTGTGTCTATGCCATAGCTTTCTGCGTGAAATTGTGTGAGAATGCCGCAGTTAACATACGGAAAGTTTCAGAAGGCTTCTTGAAATGCGTTTCTATCAAAGGCACAAGGGTTTCGTTGGCACAATATGTTTTCTGAAGGCAGAAGCAATGCCGAAGACGAACACGATAACGTGCGACCGTCACCAGGACGAACAGATATCAACATAGAGTGAATGAACATGTGCGAGCAAATCGAAGATTAACCATGATAATGATTACAAAAGAACTGGACTCTAATCGGAAAACAATTCGCCTCATGTTGATTGAAGATCTAGGAAAAGAGAACTTTTGGCCAAAATGATACCCAAAAATACAGAGGAACAAAAAGATCAACGGAGGACTGTGGCTTCTGATGTGTGTGGCTGGAATTAACAACCGAGTTTTTCCACTCAGAGCTCCAAATGATGTTCGAAGGAATCGTCAGGAGCCAAGAAAGTGTGTATGTCAAAGTGTGTTTTTTTTTTTTTTTATTTGATGCGTATTGTGCACAAGGAATTGTTAACTCCAAACCGGACAGTAAATACTACTGCCAAGAAATTCTGAAAACTGGTCTGTCGTGTTCGTCCACACACTGCTAACAACTGGACCCCGTACCACGATAAAGCAAATCACGATAACGCACCATTGTATACTGCATTGTCCGTTTGGGAGTTTGTGACTTCCGTTACGCTGCTGTAACAATCTCCTTAATCACTCTTCGTGACCACGCGCGATTTTTTTATTCCCAGATGTGAAGTTAGCAACGGTACAGGACATCCAAACAGTTGTAACAAGAGCTTCTGCTGTTATACTAGATGAGTTCCAGAGATGCTCCCAACATGGAAACACCGATGGAGTAAGTGTGTGCAGGCACTAGGGATTTAAATTGAAGGTAATACCAATGCAGTCGGTTAAAAATGTAAGTAAAGGTGTTTTTGTTCTCACCAGTCTCATTGCTTTCCTGTCGCACCTCGTAGAAGAAATATGTAACCGCAAGTACTAGTAAACGTTGAAGATTGTCACAGTTCTTTAAAAATGGCTGATGAGCACCAGTAGTCCGCTTTCAAATGAAGACCACAGAGCGAAGTTCACTTTTTTGTCAGAGACTTGTTATGCCCCATTCGTGTTTTTTAAGTTCTATGCATCGTAATGCACAAACGCTAGGAACGAAAAACGTTGACTGTTTTAAAATACATGTACCGGGGGAAAAGGTGGAATCCTGGAGGGAAAAGGTCTACGTTCGAAACATCCGACTAACACTTTAGTCTCTTTCCTTTTTTAAATTTCAAATTGGTTAATCTGCCTTTGGTTAACCATACAGCTGTTATATTCTACACTTCTCACCTTAAATCAGTTTCACTGTGTATGATACTTTGCCATAGATCATCATACAATCGACCCTGTGCCAACAGAACAGTCAAGAAGGTCTCTGTAATAAACCAGCAAACCTCTCCAAGAAGAAGAATTTCAGCATTCTCAAAGTGGTACGAAAGTAAGACTCATATGGAGAAACGTCTACGCCTGCCGTCTTTTACAGCTACCTCTGACATTTTATTTGGCATTACGCTGAATAGCATTTTTTCCAGACTTCTTCTCGATCTACTGACAGAAGTTAGTCGATTTAAAGGAAATTATATTTTGGGTACAAAGAAGCCCACATGAGTGACGCATTTTTCTCTCTACCATCCAAGTGAGGTATTATTACTTTCAAAATGTTTAATAATCATAATTGTTTCACCACAAGTACCAAAAATAATTATTCTGATGTCAAAAAATACTAGAACGAATAAAATGTTTATTGTATGTAAATTTCCTACTATCTCTTTCGCTCCTTAGAAGGATCATGTCTCACTAGTTCCCCTTGTGTTTTATTTTTATTGCAATAATTCTCTCATAATAACAAAAGGTGTCCAGTTACCACCAAATATTAAAACCAGGAACATCTGTGTTTGGCTTTTTTTTGTTTATTTTAAAAAAAATGGTTCAAATGGCTCTGAGCACTATGGGACTCAACTGCTGAGGTCATTAGTCCCCTAGAACTTAGAACTAGTTAAACCTAACTAACCTAAGGACATCACAAACATCCATGCCCGAGGCAGGATTCGAACCTGCGACCGTAGCGGTCTTGTGGTTCCAGACTGCAGCGCCTTTAACCGCACAGCCACTGCGGCCGGCGTTTATTTCTTTTTTTAAATTGCTGTTGCTGTAGAATTTGTTCACATGGATATACACCCTCTTCCTCGCGAATGATTTCCAAGGCAAGTACACGATGAAAGATACAGTCGGCTGCTAAGAAGAACACGCGCAGCACGAATGCAGCAGCGAGGTCGGCTTGCATCGTATCGATGCATAGACCAGAACAAGGCGCACCTTTCTTCAAACCATGTCATGAGAGCACTTATGTCAGCGAAACTGTGACTGATTTTGGAATACCGTAAAAATATTACATCTCACCTCTTCAGCATACTTATACTTGCGGAATATCAACGATGCAGCGGTATTTTTGTGTCTACTTGATATCAGCTGCTACTGTATAAATACAGTACATAGTCGGAAAAATGATCACAATACGAATTGTGTGATGTAAACTAAAGTTGCTATGCATATCTCTACAACTGAAAGATTAAGGCTATTCAAATTTCACGTTAGTCTCATACGAATGGCGGTAACAGCACCGCCATGAGGAAGCAGATCAGGTTTGCTTTAACTACACGCTTTAATGGTCGTGAACGTCAATTACTTTTTGGATTGAACGTGGTAAATAAATATCTTGTGACTAGGGCCTCCCGTCGGGTAGACCGTTCCCCGGGTGCAGGTCTTCGATTTGACGCCACTTCGTCGACTTGCGCATTGATGGGGATGAAATGATGATGATGAGGACAACACAACACTCAGTCCCTGAGCTGGGGAAATCTCCGACCCAACCGGGAATCAAACCCGGGACCTTTGCATTGACATTCTGTCACGCTGACCACTCAGCTACCGGGGGCGGACATTGAAGGTGGTGAGTTAATGTGAGTCAAGAGGCACTGGATCCACACCAGAAGTTATGGTCTGGGGTTCGATTTCGGATGCCACCAGGAGTACTCTCGTGGTTGCCCCACGCATCCTGCCTCCTAATTTGTACATTAGACTAGTGATTAGATGCCATTACCAATACCTCCTTCAATTTGAATAGGGTCGTGTAATATAGTTGTAAGAAGCTGGATGCACCCTCTGCGGTATTTCAGAAAGACTTGGCAGGAACGTAGCCACTGTACATGACTGCTCGCAGAGATGGTCACAGGAATGTACGGTCGCTAGAAGTCCGGGCTTGGGACGGTTAGGTGGCACTACTGAAAGGGAGGACTACAGTATTTGGCGTTTGGATCTGGCGCATCGTACTGCATCTGTAGCCACAATTTGAGGAGCAGTTGGTACCAGAGTGACTGAACGAACAGTCTCAAATCGGTTACTTCAGTGACATCTCCGAGCTCTGTAGTGCGCATTCCACTGACCCCAAAACCAGCGCCATTTGCGATTTCAATGGTGTCAAGCGAGGCTTCATTGGAGGCCAGGATGGAGGTCTGTTGTGTTATCCGATGAAAACTGGTTCTGACTCGGTGCCAGTGACGGCCGTGAGTTGGTTAGAAGGAGGCAAGTTGAGGGCCTGCGACCAATCCTTTTGCGTGCTAGACACACTGGATTATAGTCTGGGGTTCGATTTCGTATGCTAGCAGCAGTACCCTCGTGGTATTGCTAATTTGTATTTTAGACTTGTGATTCGACCCGCTGCCATACATGAACAACATTCCAACGAGTGTTTTCCAACAGTATAACGCTAGCTCACATACCACTCTTGAGCCGTGCACGGCTCGTGTTCGTGCCACTTACTGCTTGTCATCTTCTATTACCGTAGTGCCGCCTCGTTTTCTTATTCCTTTTACTGGTGTCACTAATTTCCTACCTCACTTACCCGTGAGCGGCAGCAGCAGCGCGTATCGATAAGTGCACTGCCGTATCATCTCTGGAGCGACCGATAGTATTTCCAGGTCGTCGTGTGTCTGGCAGTCAGTTGGAGACGGACCAGCAGTGCAGTCGGGACGCAGCAGCTGTGAAGTCGGGGACGGAGCGCCGGTGAGGTGCCGACAGCCAGTGCTCGCCGACCTCTGGCGACACACATGAACTGTCCGACGGAGGCAGATGGGAACGGGAAGATTGTTGATTGGTCGTTCGGTTGCTCGTCTCATCGGCCGACGTATATCTGGTCCTTTCACCGTTTCTGGGCCTGGGAGTTGGTCGGTTGGCGTGGAGCAGGGAGGAAGTCTCCGTGGCGCGTGTCTGGCCGGGGGCCGCTGGCGGCTCCACGCCCCGTCAAAGTGTGTGATGCTGTTCCAATTGCTACGAGGTCCGTGGCTCTCCGAACCCTGACACGAAAGTTCTTTACTTAATCTACCTGCCAGCCCTAACTGTGTCGTCTGAATTTCGTTGTGGGCTGTTGGAAGATTCTCGCGAGCAACAACGTGTGTTGTCAAGTTGCCGAAATCCTAGCCGCCCTCCAGTGGAGTTTAACTTGATTATTTTTGAATTGAAGTGTACCAGCGGAATTTTCTGCCTGGTGGCCGTTAACGTTCCGTTTACCTGCCCTGGCCGTTGACGTAACCTCAGGCAGTGTATTTTCCTCGTCGTGTTGTGGCTGTCCAGCACGGCGTGTAGTTTGACAGCTGAATGTGTAATTCGTTGTGGGCGCCGATACCTTGAGGGTTGTTCCGTTGAACTCCCTGTTGTGTGCTGGTTGGGTGGAGCTTAAGTTATCCTGTCGCTTGGTCCATTGACTGTCTGTCGGTTGGGTTGCCGTCGGATTGAGAATTGGGCCGACTGCCTGTCTCACCTAAGCGAGCGTTAGTGTTTGAATTCCAGGCCGACCCTTGGAAAATTCTGAGCGCCGTTTGATGTACTGCCTTTTCCTATTTGTCCTTGTTGTTTGTTCGATTTTAAATTAAAGTTGTTTTGTCCTTAAGGCGTGAGATTGTTTGGGCCTTCAGCCTAATTTAGAGAAATGTTATAACATGAGGCCTTCTGCCTTTTAAAATTCAATTTCTTGTTTTTGGGCTTTAAGTGATTGGCCTTCAGCCGGTTTTAAATTAAAGTTGTTTTGCCCTTGAGGCGTGAGACTGAATGGCGAATTTAGCCGTGGATTAAGTTTTAAAATTAATGTTTGGCTTGCTCTGTCTTTAGTGTTTTCTTTACTCTTGTAATGTTTGTCAAATGAATAAAGTAGTATGTTCGAGGGCAACTGACAGCCACTCATTTTGACCCCCTTACACAAATTAAACTATCTGTCCTGTCCTGCGGGTATAGCAGGGTATCTCAACTGTTGTAACCCGACAGGATCTACAGAGTATCGACATGTTGCCTTGGCCTTCTCGATCACCAGATCTGTCTCCAATTGAGCACATATGGGACGTAGTCGGACAACAACTCCATCATCGTCAACAAACATTATTAACCGTCTCTGTATTGACCGATCCAGTGCAACAGGCATGGAACTCCATTTCAAAAACTGACATCTAGCACAACACAATCCATGCACGTTTGCACGCTTGCATTCAAAATTCTGGCGGTTACATGGGTTATTAATGAACCAGCATTTCACATATGCAATAGCTTATCTCATATTTACGTTACCTTATGATCTTGGAATGTTGATCACTTCAGTATCTCACTCACCTAGACAAATGTACTCCCAAAATTTCATTACTCTGCATTGATTATTTTTTTGGTGTTGCGGCTTCTTCCGTCAGAGTAGTTAACTAATGCTACTACTATTGTATGCAACTACAGAAATGCGTTCCTTCTTCACCATTTACATTTCATTTTATTATATTAAAAATAGTTAATGACATTTAGTTCGTCAGCTTCTCCTTTGTAATGTGGAAATGAAAGTGTATGAACGTTTCGCTATAACTATTCCGCATTGACAATATTGCTGCAGGTAAAAGGTAAAGGAAACTTGGGGACCACAACGGGGACAACGGAAAGGACGACAACGGTGACGATGATCCCTCTAGAAAGGGAATTATTTCGGAGAGCTGATGAAACAGAGCATGGCAGCCGCGGGATGTGAGGAAGGAGGGCGAGGGGAATGACCGTTTGCCTGCTCTCTGCTTCACCGCTCGCGTGCGTTCTTCTCTGCTGCATACTATAGCCATCCGTGACACCACTGTTGAACAGATGTTACAGTTTTAGTACTTGGCTAGTGACGAATGTTCCAACAAGGACTGGAACGTAGAAACAGAGGTACAACACTCCGAACGTGCGTGTTGAACCACCATTAGGCAAATTTCACGAGGAAAGTAAGAAGAAAAAAATTGTAAAGCTATGTAGCACCAAGGTATGAAACAAAATGTAAAACATTCTCTATACTGGATAGGATACGTAATATAGCATTACAGTGAGGTGACAGAAGGCGTGGACTGATGACCACAATTGTTAAGTCCCATAGTACTCAGAGCTATTTCAACCGTTTCAACAGAAGGCGTGGTTATGTCCCCCAATATCATGTCGGACCTCATTTTGCACGGCATAGTTCAACAACTCGCTGTAAATCCCCGTGCAGGAATATTAGGCCATGTTGTCTCTATAGCCGTCGATAACTGTGAAACTGTTACGGTGCAAGATTATTTGCACAAATTGATTTCTCGATTATGTCTCATAATATGTTCGATGGGACTTACGTCGGGTGACATGGGCGACCGAATCATTCTCTCGAGTGCCCAGAATTTTCTTCAAACCAATCGCGAACCTCTGTGGCCCAGTAAATGGACGAAATAACACTCCGAAACTAATACGTGAGTGCAGGTAGAAAGGATTAAGAGACGTTGGAAATCTACGGAAATGTGGGAGGAACTCTGAACGAAACTGGAACAAGGATTTTGCCTCTTGAAACATCCCCTTAAAAAAAAAAATTATAAATGACAGTGCTGGTAAACCTCTTACGTTATTTGATTTTCAAACAGCTGAGCAAAACTGAACGTACTCAGACATTTCTCTCTTTACTTATTCTGATCATCACTAAACTGACACCCAATATTTTTAGCGTAACGCAATCTGACTTTCAATAATCCCTGCAAAAGAATGGACCTGACTAACAATAACCTATACCTTTCATGAAACACTTAACCTCACAAAAATCTTCGTTACTCGAACTACTGCAGTACAGCGAGCGCCAATAGTGCCAGCTAAATAAAAGATTCTAACTACTGAAGGCACTAACTACTGATAGGCGTAGTTAGCAAATGAAAGAAGTTGATAGAGAACAAACAATGTATTTACCTTAATAGTGCTCAAAAGTCATAATATATATATATATATATATATATATATATATATATATATATAATCATTTCATGACATCCAGTCTTACAAATTTCGTTTTTCTGATGAACACACGTCCAGATCGTCCGCTCTCAGAACTCCGCCATCTCTCTCCCCACATCCACCACTGCTGGCGGCTCACCTCCAACTGCGCAACGCTACGCGCTGTTCACATCCAACTGCCCAACACTACAATAGCGAATATTCCAACAATGCCAACCAGCCACAGATTGCACACAGCGCAGTCAGTGATTTTCATACAGAGCACTACGTGGCGTTACCAACATAAAAATCTAAATAGCCTACTTACACTATATACAAAGTGAAGATGAAATGGGGTGTACTGTAAGGGCAGTTCTATTGAAAATATTCCAAAACTACATAACACAGCTCCTAGTTTTTTTTTTTTTTAAAGAAAGAGAAACGTCACTTTTCAGATCGACACTGGTACATAATGGCAGATAAAGAATGCAACTGTACTTGAAAGACGATGAGGCATGATCACAATTGTCTCAGCTCAGACAGTATAACAGTTTAAAAGAAAATAAGCACATTCCTTCGTATGGTTCAAATGGCTCTGAGCACTATGGGACTTAACATCTATGGTCATCAGTCCCCTAGAACTTAGAACTACTTAAACCTAACTAACCTAAGGGCATTACACAACACCTTCCTTGGTATCATTACCTATTATTGCAAGACACTATTATATCATACGGGTATCTTCTTTATTTAACTTTAATCATTTAATGAGAAATTCTTTCCGATACCAATAAATTTAGTGACGTAATAGTTTGTACATTAATATTAGTCGTATTAGCTGCAACCGTTATACACTCTACAACAATACAAACATTCTGTTTTAACGGAGGTTCATTTCCTGCGGTAACTGGAAACAGGATAATGATTATAGGTTTCATATAATCCAGATACGTGGCGTTAAACGCTTCCATATACAGGCCGACTTAAGAGTACGTTATAATTTGAAAATTGAGTATTTCATGGAATAACGCAAATAGCGAGGTAAAAATTGACACATGTGCTTGAAATGATATGTGGTTTTATTGAAACAAAAAGAGTGCACAAAATGATCAACAGATGGCATTTCATATGATATAAAACCAATAATTAGCATAACAGTTGATTTTTACGAAAGATGATATTCTTTATAACAAATGCTTAAACATGTCGGCTATCATTCATCAACAATACCTGTAATAGAGGAAGAATGTGGTGAGCAGCACTGTACGGTATAATAGAGTGAAATTGTCGCCGGATGTTGTCTTTTAGTATCCCTTATGAGGTCAGACGATCGCGGTAGACTTGTGACTTCAGATAAGTCCACAACGAATAATCACATGAACTGAGATCTTGGGCTCAGGAGGCCAAGCATGAGAGACTGCTGTCGTTAAGCTTGTAAGAGTCCACGTCTACAGGATAGCTTCAGAAATCTACTCAAGTCAGTTGAAATCAGTGAACCTATAATAATGTGAACGTTTAGATTAGTGCATAGGGGACTGAAGATGGCGTCAATAAGGCACCGACAATGGTAGTTCTGCAAAGCCTCGTCGCCAGTCTTGTAAAGGTCTCGTCGGTACAGTTGTGGAGGCCGAGTTTGTGAGCTCATGAAACGGCTTCTGGTGCAGTACACCGCTAGGAATTTCTCCCTGCCACTGTTACACATCTATACCCCAGGGTGCGGTAACAGGATAGGAGCACGAAGGTTCTACAGCACTTCGACAAATTAGTAACAAAGTCACAGAAATTAGTTAAAAAGGTGTACTCATCTTTCCAACTTTTGAAGGATTAAGACTGCAAAACCGGTCGTAATATAACATAAAAAGGCCCTCAGTGGCTGAGTGCGGATAATGGTAGGTAAGCTTCAGGGTACTTAGCAAATGCAATTTACAACTGTCTGTTCACTTCTAAGACTTCGCTAAACGATGTTCCCTGTCTAAGTCAGCCCTGGATGAGGATCTACAACCAAGTGGGGCGAGAGGTGCTCTTCTGTCTTCCGAGCAGACTTCCGTTCGTTGTCGTCCTCTCACTGGCAGATTGCACTCGGCCGGCAATTGGCCGAGGCGAAGTCGATATCTTCATCCTCAGCGTCGCCCGTGGCGCTGGTGGAATTCGCGCTTGTGGCGAATCTCTATGACACTGACACCAGCTCGCATCTTTGCACCTGTTGTGTCTTGTTCGGACGACACAGCAGGTAGTCCAATATAATAATTACTAAAATTACGGTTGTCGGGATTTGTTACCTTCAGGCTTGACGTAAGTGGCTAAACAGCACGCGATCTTCACCAAACGATGTGCACAAGAGACGTTTCACGCGTTTAGCAAATATGGGGTGGGGCAGCACCTGCACGATAGCCGTACCTTCCAACAGGTGGTCATCAGTCCGGCTAGGGATGTTGCAGTTCTGTAGCATATCGGCATACCTCGCACCCGTCACGCTGGTAGTTTGAAAAGCAGCACCCCTCATTTCCTCGAAGAAAAAGGATCGTTTTACAACTGGTGGTGAATCCACGCAACACTGTGTTTTTCTCGTCGTGCACTGGGATTTCCAAAACAGTTCTAGGATTTTCGGTAGACCAAATTCAGTAGGTGTGGGTGTTCTCACGCGGTGTTACTGACGAGTTGCTGTCCAGAGCCATCTGTTGGCCGGTATTTGCATTTGTTTTTGGTTTCTATAAAACCTCATGTCATTTCAGGCATGTGAGTCAGGTTTTTCATCTCTACCTATATTATTCCGTAAATTACTGCATTTTCAAATGTTAACGCTCTTCGGGCCACCCTGTAAAAATTTAATTACTTATGGAGGCTTTAAAACACCGCTGTGGATGGTACAGTCGTGATTAGCTTTTTGGAGAGGTGAAATAACAATGCATCTATTTTATCTCGACGCAGTTATTACGGATTGCTGAGTCACTGACTTCCGTCAGTAGGGAGCTAATCGAGGCAGCTACGTTTTAGGCAGTTCTTTTTTCCACCAAGCAATGGAAATAATGTCTCCGTAGGATACCGACCATTTGACCCCACAAGACGTGGATCCTCTTCCAAAGCCTTCAGTGTACTTATGCAGAAAGTGTTAACTGGTGCAAGTTTGTAGTCAACGATGGCCGTATGAAATACTAACAACGTCTTGATATTAAACCTCACATTTTGATTCAGCATAGTCGCTTGTTACCTAATTGCAAAATTGTTTGGGACATATTAGTTTTCATATGATGTAAATTAAAAACAGTTTTTTAAACTTCGAACACAGATTATATATGTCGACATGTAACTTTACATTCGTTTTAGTGCCTAAGCCTTTCGCCGCAGATGTCAGCACCTACTAGACGCAATAGTTCGACACAGTGTTTGCACTTACACGATTTGTAAAGACCAATGATTACATACAGTGTGAAAATAGATCTGGAGACCAAAATATCAATAATTAAAATCCTCTATCTGAGCTCTGTTGAAAGGTAAGTTGGAGAATGGGGACGAAGGTACAAATGACACTATTAGAAGCCTTTGAAAGTTGGCGTGAAAGGTTGTTCAAGATACAATAGATTGATCTGGTAAGGATCAACGTTAAAGGAAAGACCTAATAAGAAACAAGAAATCGATTCCTTTGGCAGGGATTACGACAATAGTCGGTGCTTAAAACAGTGGCTGTAAGGATACGGGAAGGAAATAATCATTGGAGCAGGTGTGTACATACTCTCTTAGACGAAGAAAAACGACGCATCATGAAGGAATTATCCGAATAGGATGGAAATCGATAGATGGGACGTACACGTATAAACAAATGGTAATAATTTCGGGAAAGTGGATGATTTACTCAAAAGAAAGAGAGAAAGAGCTTCATAAACTGAGCAAGTAAATAAGTCATCGGTCCACCTCTATCCCCTACGCAAGCACTTACTTATTCGGCTTGGCATTGATTGAGAGAGGCCGGCCGGTGTGGCCGAGCGGTTGTAGGCGCTTCAGTCTGGAACCGCGCGATCGCTACGGTCGCAGATTCGAATCCTGATTCGCGCATGGATGTGTGTGATGTCCTTAGGATAGTTAGGTTTAAGTAGTTCTAAGTTCTAGGGGACTGATGACCTCAGATGTTAAGTCCCACGGTGCTCAGAGCCATTTGATTGAGGGAGTTATTGGAGATTGTAACCGCTCATTAGAGAGTGGGTATTCAGAAACGAATATTACATTAAATTCTGTAATACGAAATGACCCAAGAGCCAAAAAACGGTAGTTGTATTTCGAAGTAATAGTTAGTTAAAATTTTACAAAGAGTAGATATTTGAAATAGAGTAACTCAAAGTAGTACAAACGGAATCCAAGGTAGACATAACAGAGCTGCGTTTTGTTTTGAATATAATATATAAACTAAAGCACAGCATTGTTAGCTCTCTTGAATCTTCGTTTCCAATGGTGCATGTTCGCAATCTTCCGTGGTTGTCGAGAGTTAGGGATTATAAACCCAATATCATTCTTATAACTGGATTAGACATTGGAGCGGTGGATAATAGATTATTTTGAGATATTTGAACGGAAAATAGCTGGACCTTATCATACTAATATCTTTGCCGATCGTTGTCAAGGCGATTCTGCTAATAAACGAGACGTGAGATATAATGCCGTGAAAAGACTAAATTTTTGTTGAACAGACATTGAAAGTACTCGAACTTATGATTAATATCGTGTCGTAAGAATTAAGAAGCTTATGATTTATCAGATATTAATGTTAATGGACAGTTTCATGACAAATCATATCTTTGGTGATAGGGACGCGAAGGAATGTGGTACGGACTGACTTATTATACCGAGACGATACACACCAGGATCAACTCCTTTGCTGATTCCCCAGTGCCATCTCTCATTAATTTAAGAAGTGAATTGTGTCAATAAAACAGAATATATACGAGACTTTCTCCGTGTTTTCTAAATCCCAAAAATCAGCTAGTACATAGACAATTATATCTGTGAACATTCAAGGGTTATTGAGAAAAGCTGATCAACCTGTTACAAACAGATAATAGGATTTAACGAAGGCATATTGACTACGAAGGTAACTAAATCAAATTATTTGGGAAACAAAAATTAGAAAAATGGACTGGAAACCGATTGCTACATTATTCCCGAGTAAGAAATAAAATCACTGTCTTCGGATACGCCGTGGTTGAAAGTGTATGAAATATCTCCGGAAATAGAAAACGAGATTTAATTTTCAACGGCTAGTTCACACAATTAGATTCACAACGTGATTCGAAAGATGTTTTATGCCCGACCCACATGGCAGGGAATGGTCCTCTACTAGCCGCAACAATATATATACAGGGTGTTACAAAAAGGTACGGCCAAACTTTCAGGAAATACTCCTCACACACAAAGAAAGAAAATACGTTATGTGGACATGTGTCCGGAAACGCTTACTTTCTATGTTAGAGCTCATTTTATTACTTCTCTTCAAATCACATTAATCATGGAATGGAAACACACAGCAACAGAACGTACCAGCGTGACTTGAAACACTTTGTTACAGGAAATGTTCAAAATGTCCTCCGTTAGCGAGGATACATGCATCCACCCTCCGTCGCATGGAATCCCTGATGCGCTGATGCAGCCCTGGAGAATGGCGTATTGTATCACAGCCGTCCACACGAAAAGTCTCTACATTAGGTACCGGGGTTGCGTAGACAAGAGCTTTCAAATGCCCCCATAAATGAAAGTCAAGAGGGTTGAGGTCAGGAGAGCGTGGAGGCCATGGAATTGGTCCGCCTCTACCAATCCATCGGTCACCGAATCTGTTGTTGAGAAGCGAACGAACACTTCGACTGAAATGTGCAGGAGCTCCATCGTGCATGAACCACATGTTGAGTCGTACTTGTAAAGGCACATGTTCTAGCAGCACAGGTAGAGTATCCCGTATGAAATCATGATAACGTGCTCCATTGAGCGTAGGTGGAAGAAACTAAAATGAGCTCTAACATGGCCATTAAGCGTTTTCGGACACATGTCCACATGACATCTTTTCTTTATTTGTGTATGAGGAATGTTTCCTGAAGGTTTGGCCGTACCTTTTTGTAACACCCTGTATATATATATATATATATATATATATATATATATATATATATATACAAACTTGTGAGATCAGCCCCGCTGCCGAAGGGCGGAAACAAGGAGCGATATCTGTGCTGTCGCGGGGTGTGCGGGCATAATACCCTTCTGACGCTTATCGTGCCAAATCTTGTCCGGGGATGGTTGAAGGGCTCTGCCCATATTTCTCCTAACGTTCTCAACTGGGGAGAGATCCGGCGAACTTGCTGGCCAAGCGAGAAGACAAGCACTAGAAACTCTAAACGTGTGCATGAGGGCATCACCTTCCTGAATTGTAAGCCCAGGATGGCTTGCCATGAAGGGTAGCAAAACAGCACGCAGAATATCGTCGGGATTCCTCTGTGTCGTAAGCAAGCCGTGAATGACAACCAAAGGTGTCCTGCTGTGGAACGAAATAGAACCCCAGACCATCACTCCTGATTTTGGGGTTGTATGGCAGGTAACAGTTAGGTTGGTATCCCACCACTGTCCGTACGTCTCTACGCACTTCTTAGATGGTCGTTGGGAATAGGAAAGTCATTGACTGGAGTATTCTTCAGTTTGTCCCATCTCGAACTGAGCCCCTATGACTAGTGAAGTATCCCCCGACAGTGCTAGGATACCAGCTTGACTGAAGATTTATACCGGTTTTGGCTTAAATGGCTCTTACTAGAACCGTTTCCCTGTAACAGTGTCAAATGGACTTTGTGACACTAGAAAATTACTTTCGATCGCATTTACTGATTAACGTCTGTAGCAATTGCTGCTGTCGGCGAAGGCAAGTCGATTCCAACCAGTTTTCGAGCAGACACCTCGAAGAACACAGCATGCTATTGACAGCTGGAGTCTGGTACCTCGCAAATGGCCATTGCTTATAGTGACACATAAACTGCGTGTCTTCAGTACGACATAGAAACTGAATAGCAGCTGGAGACATGCAATCTGGTATAAGTAATGGCCATTTTGTCTCTTTCAAATTATACGAATATTGTGGACACTCTCGTCTCCTAAGCTGATGAGAGTCATGTTCACCTGGATGCATGGTTATGTTCCTGACTTAACGAACACTCAGGCATCTTGAATGAGATTTTCACTCTGCATTGGCGTGTGCGCTGATATGAAACTTCCTGGCAGGTTAAAACTGTGTGCCGGACCGAGACTCACTCGAACTCGGGACCTTTGCCTTTTACGGGCAAGTGCTCTACCATCTGAGTATCCAAGCTTGGGTAGCTCAGATGGTAGAGCACTTGCCTGCGAAAGGCAAAGGTCCCGACTTCGAGTCTCGGTCCGGCACACAGTTTTAATCTGCCAGGAAGTTTCATACTCAGGCGTCTTATTTCCCCTCAACTGGACAGCTATGTAACCGGATCTTCTTCTTCTGCTACTGCCTTTATTCCGCATTGTGCGCAGGGTCTGCAGGGTTAAGTACGGATGTGGCATGGTTAAGTTTAAGGGGTGGCCAGATGCTCTTCCTGCCGCCACCCCATACCCCCCGGGATGGAAGTAGTGTACCCCAGCTGTCTGTGTCTAGTGTAAATCGTGAAATAAGTGTGAATGTGTTTCGAATGTTTGCGAGTCGTGTAAATGAGGTAGGACGTGGGAACCAGCCCGGTATTCACCTAGTAGGATGTGGAAAACCACCTAAAAACCACATCTAGGCTGGCCGGCACACCTGCCGTCGTCGTTAATCCACCAGGCGGATTCGATCCGAGGCCGGCACGCTTACCCGAGTCCAGAAAGCAGCGCGTTAGCGCTCTCGGCTATCCTGGTGGGTCTATGTAATCGGATATTAATACGAATTAAATGTATGGGACTATTCTGAACAACGTGTCAGATGCACGTATCAACGTCCCTGAAGTTGGATAGATCTACAAGATCTAATCATAAACGAGTTGCTTCAGTTTTATATGGCGTACCTGTTGAAACTTCTTCGCCTTAAGTCTAGAGGTGACTTTCCATGCTATAAGCGTGATATCCCACTGGGAAAGCTTGTGAATCCGGCTTGCCACAATGGATACCCCGGTTCCCGTCAGATCACCGAAGTAAAGCGCTGTCGGGCGTGGCCGGCACTTGGATGGGTAACCATCCGGGCCGCCATATGCTGTTGCCATTTTTCGGGGTGCACTCAGCCTCGTGATGCCAATTGAGGAGCTACTCGACCGAATAGTAGCGGCTCAGGTCAAAGAAAACCATAGTAACGACCGGGAGAGCGGTGTGCTGACCACACGCCCCTCCTATCTGCATCCTCATCTGAGGATGACACAGCAGTCGGAATGTCCCGGTGGTCCACTTGTTGCCTGAAGACGGAGTGCTTGTTTATTCTTGCAGTTCGTACACAGCCAAGGAAAGGGAGGGCTGTCTTTAATTGCATCCAGAAGCTCACAATAAAACCAGTTGTAAGAGGACAGGAAATTAAGCGATATTGCCACCGTCATTAGCTCTCTAAGACATGTTTGGGTATCAATCGAATCAATATTAATCCCGATGAAGACGATGATTTTATGGCTATCTTGTCGAACGAACTTTTTGCTGTCTTGTTGAAGATAGCCTTCACACAATAAGGTAGTTAAAACGCCGTCAACTGACTTAAACAATGAAGAGATACCTGATTTGCTCTACGTAAGGTATGGTGGAATTATCTGATGATATGCTACTGATCATCAGCATACTTTACAATTCCCCTGTGAGATTTTCTAGTCTCACTCAAAGTCCACGGATTTGACACCATGATATATCTTCTCGTGCAGCTACATGGGGGGTCCAGATTAAGCAGTCGAATGAAGACCTGATTCTACAGTTTATATGTATAGAAGAAACGATTAATCAGATGCTGAATTTTAGCCTGGCCATTCTATACAACAGTACTGGAGGGACACATGGTGTTCCCTCTCGTAAGAGAATGTTCTCGTTCTAGTGTCTCCATATGAGATGCAAAGGATCTCGTTTGTGCACTCCAACGAAGGATATTTGTGGTTAGGCAATCACTGTGTGTCGCAGTTGGACACGATGACCACTCAGATATTGATGCGAACTACGTACCGCTTAGGTTCTAAAATAGGCAACAGGTTACGAGTAATGAGGTATGTAGGTTTTGCAAATATTTGTAGTAGGAAGAGAATCTGCGTCAGTTGCAAACTCTCCGTCTTCCTCCTTCTGCAGTCCTGTTGTTACGAAAGAGTCTTGCGATGTAATACACACTTTTACTTCCGCCTGCCAACAGATCCGACTGTGGACGCTGTCCACCTCTTCCCCTTCCTACTACCACAAGCGTGAAAGCCGCGCTATTGTGTTTACGGTACGACGAGCCACCTCTGACCAGGTCGTAGCCACGCGGAACGGCTGAGTAAGATTTTCTCAGCATCCGAGTCGTTAATTGCTGCCCAGTGTTGAACCCGCGACCAGTCTGACAGCGGTTGTGGGGTTACAGTCCCAGCTACGGAGGAGGAAAAGTCGGCGTTGTTTCGCCGACAGCCAGTCGTCAACGAGTCAGTTGTAAGGAACGTCATCCTGTTTCCATGTTTTTCTAAGCGTTATGAGAAATTACCATGCCTAGTCACGGTGAAATCCAAACTCACCCAACTTTACTTAAAGCAATGATTCAGAAAGAACATCACAGATTATCACCACGTTCAGATTGTGACAAAGCACTACATATCTCTGCCGAATTAGAACAATGGTTACATTTTAAATACATAAAACAAGTAACTAAGGAAATTTTATTTTCATTGCAAAGATTTCTTGTGTGTAAGCTTGGTCTACAGATACTAACCCGAATATTCCATAATTTATCCATGTAATTCCAGAATATTTATGTAGTAGACTGTTCTAAAAAAATGAAGAGAAATAGAAAAGTATAAAGGAAGTAAAGGTATATTTATAAAAACTAGAGATAAACATCTTGGGACGACTAACAGCAGCGATCAACGAATACGTATACAGAGTTATTGACAAGAAAGAAGGAAATGAAAGGAGAAAGCCGAGTTAGTGTATTCAACTCTGCACTGAGAGGTATGAGGAGGACACGAAGAAAATGCGTATAACTTACGACAAAAAAATTACGTGTATTACATAAATATTCTGTGATTCCCAGGAGAAGCAAAGAACAAAAAAACAACATTAGAGGACGGAGGGTAAGATGCGTACGATCAAACAGAAGGAAACTCTCTCTGAAATTGTTGAGAACGAAAATAAATTCATAGGGTTCCATTGCATTATTTCTAGGTTTATCCGTCGAATGGGGACATTAATCTGCAATATCCCCTTTGGTACTATTCGAAAAGGGTAAGCTATGTCGCAGCAAGGGGTTTCACCTTCTTCCTTCTCCCTTGTAGACATCAGCAGTACTACCCTCTACAGGCACTTACCTTTACTTAACGAGTACATTGAAAACACTCAATTCAACCTTTGCGAAGGAAGATTACCAACATGTAAGAGGGAAGGAAACCTTTGCAATTAACGCTAAACCTACCCCTCCGGTTATGCTACCCAGCAATGCCGCACGACTCTTTCCTCTCCTTATGCATTACAACGACTGCCGAATGAATTGCCGGAACTAATTCACAATTTGCTTCCTGTAATTACTAAATTTTCAATCAACTAACAGGTGAGGTAACGTAACGATAAGGCAAAACGAAAGTACAGTATTTACGTAAAACGCTATACAGTCTGTGCTTTCCTGCTTCTATGTCCAGTAAAGATATGATTTAAATGGTATAAGCTAGACTATTTCATCTTCGCTACTGTGAAACATCTCTTCTACTGAACGAGTTCTCGTAGGATAAAACTTTCCAAAGCCAATACCGCAAATATATTTCTTAATTTAGAACAACCGGTTTCGACAGATTTTTCTGTCATGTTCAGGTCTTCAAAAAAACTTTTTTTTTATGAAACGTGTTCATTTAGAGCCGGAACTTCACGCCAAGTTGTGCTGTTGGATAAAATGTACCTTATTACACGAAGGCTTGTCATAAATAAAACATTTAAAATCAAAAAGCACCTTGAGCAGATGGCCATATCCACATATATAACGCTCACAGACGATTGTTACGTCATAAAAAAATCACAGTACAGAATAAAATACACAGTAACACATCCGTTTACGTTAGTTATACATGTTCTAATCGTTAAAGATCCACCTTAAACGGTGTATAGGTACAACCTGGCTTTAGAAAGTTTTTACTAAGTAAAGCAGATGGCTCCTTCTAATTTATCAAGATGAGAGAATTCAGTCACTGGCTCATAGCTCTCAAGGTATGTATTTTAGTACCCATGTTTACTAGACCTTTCTGCTTCCATGGTTTGGTACAGCCCGCCACGAACTCCTCTCCTGTACCAAACTTTCATCTCAGACTAGCAATTTTAAATAACGTTTTGTTGAATGTATTCCAATCTCTGACTGCATCCGCAGTTTTTACCCTCTGCAGCTCCCTCTAGTCTGAACTGATGTTCTACAATCCTGTCACTTCGTGCTAATGTTTTCCATATCATCCTTCTTTCAATGATTCTGCTGAGAATCTCCCCATTCCTTACCTTGTCAGACCACCTCATTTTCAACATTTTTTTTGTAGCACCGCTTCAAAAATGCTTCGAGGCTCTTCTTTTCCGATTTTCCCACAGTCCATGTTTTACTACCATATAATGTAGTGCTCCAGAAATTTCTATGGTTCAAATGGCTCTGAGCACTATGGGACCAAACTTCTGTCATCAGTCCCCTAGAACCTAGAACTACTTAAACCTAACTAACCTAAGGACATCACACACATCCATGCCCGAGGCAGAATTCGAACCTGTGACCGTAGCTGTCGCGCGGTTCCAGACTGTAGCGCCTAGAAGCGCTCGGCCACCCCGGCCGGCCAGAAATTTCTTTCTTAAGTTAAAGTCTACGTTGAATACTAGTAGACTTGTCTTGGCCAGGAATGCCCATTTTGCCTGTGCTGATCTGCTTTTTACATGCTCCTTGCTCCGTCCGTAATGGATTATTTTGCTGCCTAGGTAGAACAATTCCTTAACTTACTCTACTTCAGATCACCAGTCATGATGTTTAGTTTCTCGCTGTTCTCATTTATGCTACTTCTCAGTACTTTCGTCCTTTTTGATTTCTTCTCAGTTCATTCCATTCAACATATCCTACAATTCTTCTTCAATTTCACTGAAAATAACAATGTCATTAGGGAATTGTATCATTGATATCTTTTCACTTTGAATTTTAATTCCAGTCTTAAAACTTTCTTTTATGTCCTTCATTGGTTCTTCGATGTATAGATTCAAATGGTTCAAATGGCTCTGAGCACTATGGGACTTAACTTCTCAAGTCATCAGTCCCCTAGAACTTAGAACTACTTAAACCTAACTAACCTAAGGACATCACACACATCCATGCCCGATGCAGGATTCGAACCTGCGACCGTAGCGGTAGCGCGGTCCCAGACTGTAGCGCCTACAACCGCTCTGCCACCCCGGCCGGCTCGATGTATAGACTGAACAGTAGATTCCTGTCTACAGCTCTTATAATCTGAGCAATTCGTTCTTGGCCTACCAATCGTATTCCCTCTTGTTTCTGTATGTAATATACTTTACCCGTCTTTTCCTATAGCTTACTAATTTTTCAGCGTTTCGAACATCTTGCACCATTTGGCACTGTCGAACTCTTTCTTCAGGTCGACAAATCCTATAAACGTGTCTTGATTATTCTTTACTCTTGCTTCCATTATCAATCACAACGTGAGAACTGCCTCTCTGGTGCCTTCACCTTTCCTAAATCCACACTGATCGTCATCCAACACATCCTCAATTATATTTTTCGTTCTCCTATATATTATTCTTGTCAGCAGCTTGGATGCATGAGCTGTTACGTTGATTATGCTATAATTCTCGCACTTGTCAGCGCTCGCTATCTTCGGGATTACGTGGATGATGTTCTTCCGAAAGTCAGATGGTATATCGCCAGAGTCATAAGTGAATAGTCGTTCTGTTGGCCCTTCCCCCAATGATTTTAGAAATTCCCGTTGAATGTTATCTGTCCTTTCTACATTATTTGATTGTAAGTGTTCCGGAGCTCTTTTAAATTCTGATTTAATACTGGATCCCCTATCTCTTCCCTGTCGACTCCTGTCCCTTCTTCTATCACGTCATCAGAGAAGTCCTCCCCCTCATAGATGTCTTCAATGTATTCTTTTAACCTACCCGCTCTCTCCTCACCATTTAACAGTAAAATTCCCGTTGTACTTATGATATTATCGCCCTTGCTTTTAGTTTCAGCGGAGGTTGTTTTGACTTTCCTATATGCTGAGTCAATCCTTTCGACAATCATTTCGTTTTCGATGTTTTCACTTTTTCATGCACCCATTTCACCATAGCCTCACTGAATTTCCTATTTCATTCCTCAGTGACTTGTATTGTTGTATTGCTGAATTCTGAATTTTCTTGAGTATTTTTGAACTTCCTTCTTTCATCGATCAACTAAAGTATTTCTCCTGCTATCCATGGTTTGTTCGCAGTTACTTTCTTTGTACCGATGATCTTCTTTCCAACTGTTATGATTGCCCATTTTAGAATGCCCGTTCATCGTAAAATAGCTACTGCCTACTCCTTATTGCAGTGTCTATAGCCTCAAAGAACGTCAAGCGTATGTATTCTTTCCACAGTACTCCCGTATCCCACTAATTTCATTGACTCTTCCTGACTAGCCTCTTAAACTTCAGCCTACTCTTTATCGCTGTTACATTCTGATCTGAGTCTATATCTGCTCCTGGGCACTCCTTAAAAACCATTATCTGACTTCGGAATCTCTGTCTGCCCATGACGTAATCTAAGTGAAATCTTTCCGTATCACGCGGTATTTTCTAAGTATACCTCCTCCTGTTGTGATTCTTGAACAGACTATTCGCTATTACTTGCTGAAATTTATTTCAGAACTCAATTAATCTTTCTCCTCTCTTTCCTGCAACCAGGTACATATTCTCCCGGAACCCTTTCTTCTAAACCTTCCTCTATAACCGCATTCCAATTCCCCATGAATATTAGATATTCATCTCCCTTTAAGTTCTAAATTAGCGTTCAATATCCTCCGGCTTGTGACGACGGCACATATATCTGAAATATCGAAGGCGATGTTGATTTGCTGTCGATTCTGATGAAAACCACCTTATCACTGAACTGTTCACAGTAACACACTCCCTGCCGTACTTTCCTATTCATAACGAATCCTACTCCCATTATACCATTTTCTTCCGCTGTTGGTATTACTCCATGCTTATCTCACCAGAAATCCTTGTCTTCTTTATACCTCACTTCACTGACCCACACTATACAGGGTCATTATAATCAAAGTTCAACTTTCAAAACGCTGTAGAAATAACACCACTGGTCGGAATGACGTCAAATTGCAACGGAATATTATCGAAGAAGGGGGTAAACGTATGGCAGAAGAAAACTAGTTGCCAAATATAGCAACAGATGGCGCTGTAAGCATCATAATTTAATAGTGGTCGACTACAAGTGACAAATGAATCATACAACAATGCCTACGGGATACGTTTGATATTAAACAAACTGTACTACTCAGTGTGCATGGGTGTACACGTGTGATACTGTTAGTCACTTAAGCCTATCCACCAGGGGAAGGTCAATCACATCGGATGGGAAAAATCTGTTTTTAATTGTCCTGAGGCCTAAAACCTCATAAAAAGCATCACTAACATCAGTTTTTAATTGTCCTGAGGTCAAAAACTGCATAAAAAACATAAGTCAAATCAAATCGGATTATTAATTTCCGTGTGGCTGGGGCAAAAAAGATTCAATATGCTGTCCACCATTTTCTGCAACAAGTTGAAATCGAGAAACAGCGTGTTCCCCAACTGATCGGTGTTTCCTGGGTCACGTTCTGAATGTGTTGCGCAGTGCTTGCCTTCAATGCAGTTAAGTTTTCAGTCGGAGCCCAACATCTCTCAGATAGCCCTACAGCGAGAAGTCACACAGATGAAAATCAGGCTGTAGGGAAATGGCGGCTGATAATTCTAGGATTTCGGAAATGGCGCTTCAGCAGCTGCTTAACTGAATTTGCAGTGTGCGGAGGTGTGCCATCTTGCATAAAAATGATCCCATCCGCACATCCACACTGTTGGAGAGCTAGAATTACGTGGTTGCGCAAAAGACACTCGTAGCGCTTACCAGTGACGGTACAGGTAACAGGACTGGAAGCACCTGTCTCTTCGAAAAAATATAACCCTATGATAAATGATGCCGTAAACCCACACCACACAGTGACTTTTCCGGGAAGAAGTGGTACTGGTTGATTTGCGTGTGAATTTTCCGTTTCCCATATTCGACAATAGTGTGTTTTGACATATCCTGTCAGAAGGAAGTCCGCAAAATCTTCTATGCGAGCAAGAAATTCTAAAGCAAAAGTCCCTCTTGCTGGCAGGTCGACAGGAAGCAACTAGTGAACATAGATCATTTTGAATGTATAGCAAAGAAGGATGATTCGTAGTATTTTACGCACAGTGCTCACTGATATGTCCAATGTTCGGGCAATTCTCCGTGCACTACACTTTTGCACACCACCACTCGTCTCTTGCTGCATTGCTGTGGCCACTGCTTCCACTTAAGTCGAATCAATTCGTTTGCTCCCTCTACCAGGTTGCACACCAAAAGAACACGCCTTTTCGAATTTCCGAATCATTTTCTCCAGACCCACGGCAGTCATCAGACCAACGTCTTTTTTCAGACCCTTCAGTGTCCGGAACTTCTGCAGAGCGACGTGTGCATGGTCATCATTCGTGTAATACATCTTTACAAGTAGAGCGCCATCCTGCATTGAGACAGTCATGGTGAACGTTGCAGGCGCGAAACGAGGATAAGCCGTGTACCAAGAAATGGTTCAAATGGCTCTGAGCACTATGGGACTTAACATCTGAGGTCATCAGTCCCCTAGAACTTAGAACTACTTAAACCTAACTAACCTAAGCACATCACAAAGATGAATGCCCGAGGCAGGATTCGAACCTGCGACCGTAGCAGTCGCGCGGTTCCGGACTGAAGCGCCTAGAACCGCTCGGCCAAAATCCCTGTACCCAGCGCGTTTATACCAACTTACAATGGGTCGTGCGCACAACAGGTGTTTCCATTTACTTATTCTGACACATACAGCGGCATCCATTGATCAATTTACACACTATTTTTTTTCTTCTGCCATACGTTTTCCACCTCTTCGATAATATTCCGTTGCAGTTTGACATCATTCTGACCAGTGCTATTATTTCTAGAGCGTTTTGAGAGTTTAATTATAATCACACTGTATCTAGACTGAGTCTTATCATTCCACTTTCAGATTTTCTGTTTTCTCTACCACATTGAAACTTCTGACGTTCCACTCCCTGACTCGTAGAACGTTATCCTTTCGTTGGTTATTCAATCTTTTTCACATGTCACGCCCCCTTCCCCCCCCCCCCCCCCTCCCATTCCCCTCCCGGTGATCGATGGACACAAAATTATCGCTAAAACTAGTTTGTGTTTAACAAATTGCTTACATCAAGCTGGACCCAAAAATTCCAAAAAGATACATCTGCAGTTACAAAGCAACCATGAGGTAAAGTGTGCAACATTTGCCTAAAGTAGGAAGTTAGAAAGAGTTCACAATGAAGAAAGCGCCTAACTGTTCAGATGAAATATTTATAGAAAATATTACTTACATACTGTTATAGACGATGAGACTTGTTCAAGGACAACTTCCTTTCGCCAAGATATTTTAAAATCACCGATACTTACTGAACAGTGCTCTCTTTATTTTTCATACAGCAGCGACGCTATAAAGAACGGAAACAGTTCATACATAGTTAAATTTCGTGTGATTCTAAGAACCTATTATTACTGAGCCTTGTTAGAGACAGCGAGGCATGATATATGCGACTACATAAAAAAGATAACTACATCGAGACAGGTAATTGTAAGGCATTTATCTTACGTTAAAGCGACAACTTACCTGTCATTAAGGACGTTGTGAACGGTGCTCGAGAAATCGAAGATCGTGCATCGTGTAATTTCGATCTGGAGTGGCAACTTGTGCAAGTGAAAGGACGCACGATGGCACACACACACACACACACACACACACACACACACACACTGAGAGAGAGAGAGAGAGAGACAACAAGCGATTTCGTGATAAGCGCAAGGACGTGACATTCCGGCGCCATGTCACTTTCCTCTGTTGGCGCCAAGTGTCCACTCGGAATGTGAGTCGCCCGTATAGATGGCGCGCTTTCCCCTAAAGTATGCACCAACAGGATCGCGAGTTCGCCTCCCGGCGTAGCATCTCATTACTTGTTGTCTCGTAAAGTGACCAAGTTTCTCCAGCCATGCGGGTGTACCACACAAGATTTATGACTCTGTGGCACTACCGGCGCAGTCCTACCAAGTTCGGTGAGAAGACACCACTACGTTGTCTGATCTTCTTCAGGCACATTTAGATACGGGATTACTTTGTTACGATGTTCTTAAAATTATTGCCAGACTTTGTCAGACTGAAGCCTTCTATGTTCTTCTTCTTCACTTCATATACTAGACAATTTGCCTGTTACGGTACGCCATCTCTCGTGCGGTCTTCCCACATTTCTCCTTCCATTGCATTTATAACTGAGAGACTTTAGCGGGAATTTTCTCCACCCACACGATTTAAATGTTGCTACCAATTTCTCATTTTTTTTTATCTTTCCGTCTAGGTTATATATTCCTAAATCTTCCCTTATATCTTCGTCCCTTTTCCGATCATCACTTGTATATCGTTCCACTCTTCTAATAGATCTGATTTCTTAAGCCTATATTGTACTTTCTTTCGCGTCTTGTTGCGGTCCACGCTTCGCTTCAATAAGTAAGGGCTGGTACTGCTATTGCTTCATAAAACTTCAGCTGGATTTCTTTCCTGGCTTTATTCTGCAAACTTTTTACGATGGGTCCACACATGAAAGTAAATTTGTTTGATTTCTAGCTTACGTTATGTTCATATTCGTAACGGATGTCGCATCCTAGATATTTAAAATGTTTTACTAGCTCCAAGATTTTATTATTCAAGATTTTATTAGATCTTGGTGGTTATCTGCCTTGAAATGACATCACTTTAGTTTTGCTTACCGATAGTGTTAGGTTGTAAAGTTATACACCGCAATTGGAGGTCATCTTCATTCTTTCTAATCAGCATCAGAACATCTGCACATGAAATTACAGTTAGTCTAGTGTTACGATCTAAAAGAACTCCATTTATTTTCAACATTTCAGTTTGCTGATAACTTTATCTACATAAATACAATGAAGAGTGTTGGACAAATACAGCATCCGTGTCGTACTCCTTTGTTTGTATTTATTGTTTTTATTGATATATTTCTCATATCTATAACAACTTCGGTGTTTGTGTACAGACTCTTAATAGCATTTAGGAGGTGAGACGCAGAACCACATTCAGCCATATTTCTGTATTATTAAGACGTATATGATCATTTTCTTGTCTGTTGAGTCACTTCACAACTTTATAAGCAATCGTTTGTCTATCATATAAATCATGATCTATATTCCTAATGAAGCGTTCCGATTTTATAAACAACTGTTTGTCTATCATATAAATCACGCGCTATATTGCTAATAAAGCGTTCCAGTGATTCTGCGAATTACTTTTGGATTATTTCTCTACTCTTTATATCAAATACAATTTTCATTAGGGGAATTATTTATATAGATCATGAAAGCTTCTTAGTTTTCCTTAATTGTTGTTTCCATCTGTTGTGTTCAAATCCTTACTCCTCTATGGTTCCTGTACTTCCATTTCTTCCTCGGAATCTCATTACCAATGTCTGATAGGGCTGTTTGTAAATTTTTCCATTTTTCTTCCAAGTTCTTTGCCGTTTCTCAATTTCTTAATGTTTTTGTATCTGCCTTCGGAAGAAATCTCTTGCGGTGCTATCTTCTAAAAGGTAAACCTCAAGAACTTCCCTTCTGATCCATAATTTGTTTCTTCGGTTTTCTCCATTTTGCATAGACGTCAATTATTAACTCTAATAAGAAATGATCTGATCCAAATACTCACATCTCTAACCTGTCCAGGAAATCCCTGATTTATTAATACACGTATAATCTGTAATAGGTCTATACCTCATTGATAGCCAGGTAAATATTTTTCCTATTGAAATTATTGATAATTTTTAATTGATTAAAGGTAGCAAAATTTCTGATAATTTTTCCGGTTACATTACATACGTTTTCCCCAAACGTGCCAGCTGTTTTTGGAATTGGTATGTTTCCAGTTCTATTACTGAGATCTCCCATTAATAAAATACCGTTTCTATTGTATCTGTATAAGATCACTTGTAATTGTTTGTAAAGGGCCATGGACTCGTAATTTTTTGCTTCTTCTAGGGTACAAGTTACCGCTATTCTGAGGATTCCACTTGGACCTTTCATTCCAATCACCACAATTTTTTCATTTACATAAAGTCAAGTATTTTTTATCTTCCCGTTTTATATGAATGTAGATGTAGATGTAGGTGGTCTTTGTTCCTACTTTATTCCACTATAGATCACAATATAGCCGTCTACATAGTTCGTTCTAGATGTTTTCTTCTTTGTTTCTGTAATTGGTGCAAAATCTATTTCCGTTTCTTTCAAATGTTTAGCTAATTCGTTTTCCTTAAGAGCAGTTCGCCTAACGTTCCAGGTGGCATCTTTCCAAGCTCCATTAAGCCATTTTCTCTTGTTCCTATTTCTTGCTCATGTCGTATCCCAGTAATACGTCCTGTTTCCGAGTCTAAATTGTGTACTGCAAATAGGTTTATTGAGTGTCTTAATTGGGTAATGGTCCACTACAGGTAAAACTGGTGACAGGATTGCCATCTTTAAGCTTTACCAGCCACAGTTAGTAACTCACATAAGTGAGTACGGTACAGCATATCCTCTGTACTCGATGTTACGTTTATATCACCAATACTTGGTCGTCAGAGCCATGTGGCAAGATACACCACTGTCTGGTGATGTTGACAGTTGGACGAGAGAGGCTGTATATTCGCGTCATCATCTCATTAGTACCCACGTCTCAAGCCATTGCAATATTTAAAGCAGATTTCATTTCGCTAGTCCTGACGATAGGTTTAAGCGAGATACCTGATTACGTTATGACTAAAAAAACAGCAAAAAAGTCAGCGATTTTACAACAAGGATCTAAAGAGTAAAGTGGAATTCAAAATCCAGTGAACTCTGACATACACTTTGTCTTCAAAGTTCTCTCACATCCCTAGAAAGTGTTCTGTGTGATGTAATGACATGAACAACAACTACACATTTCGCTTAATGCTCAGATAAACTGTTAAATGACTACACTTGTTTGAATACACAAGTAATTATCAATAGATCATCGCCCATAGCCAGTGGCTGTATCAGAGTGTGCTAGGAGTCAACATTTCAATGAGGGTCCTAGTAGAGGAGTTTAGCCATTATGTGAGAACAGACTAAAATAAAAGAAATTTTACACATTATGTGAGAACAGATTAAAACAAATATTGTAATGTGCTCACTAATGCTCTTTGTCGATAACATGGCCAATACGAAATTGCTGGTGATAACATCCAAAACGCGATATCAGCTGGATGGGAAGCCAGAGCGATTTCCAGCGGAACACCTTTTGAGACGATTCACAAGTCCCAGTACTCCACAGTACACGTTTTGAGGCCGCAATATATATTCAAGTCCACTGTTAGTGACGTGGACAAACCGGGAACGCATTAATACTAAATACCACAGAAAACACGTAAGAAATTATGCTCAAATTTGCAGTGTGAATTTTCCGTGCTGATAGGAATAGGGGCGGGTTATCAGAGGATAATTATTCGCTTCATGTTTTAGTTCAGATAGTATTGCACTAAAATAAAAATAAAATAAAATAAAATGACGCTCCACTAAGAAATTATCGAATGAGACAGAAATCAGTATCTGTGATGTATATGTATATCTACATCTACATCTACGTGATTACTCTGCTATTCACAATTAAGTGCCTGGCAGAGGGTTCAATACACCCTTTCAAGTTGTCGCTCTACCGTTCCACTCTCGAACGGCGCGTGGGATAAACGAACACTTAAATTTTTCTGTGCGAACCATGATTTCCCTCATTTTATCGTGATGATCACTTCTCCCTATGCAGGTGGGTGCCAACAGAATGTTTTCGCAATTGGAGGAGAAAACAGGTGATTGAAATTTCATGAGAAGATCCCTTCGCAACGAAAGCCGCCTTTGTTTTAATGACTGCCGCTTCGCGTATCATGTCTTTGGCAGTAAATCCCCTACTTCGCGATTATATCATCCGTCAGTCCCACCTGATGCGGATCCCACACCGCCCAGCAAGACTCCAGAACATGGCGGACAAGTGTAGTGTAAGCAGTCTCTTTTGTAGACCTGTTGCACCTTCTAAGTGTTCCGCCAATGAATCACAGTCTTTGGTTTGCTCTACCCACAATATTATCTATATGATTGTTCCAACTTAGGTTATTTTTAATTTTAATCCCTAAGTACTGAAGCGTCCTCTTTGAAATATTATACAAGACTGTGCTTCAACTGACACACAGTATTTTAGTCGCAACGCAATCTGACTTTCAAAAATCCCTACAAAAGAATGGCCCTGAATAACATTAACCTATACGTTTCACAAATCACTTACCTCACAAAAATCTTCGTTACTCGAACTACTGCAATACAGCGAGCGCCACTACTGCCAGCTAAATAAAAGATTCAAACTACTGAAGGCACTAACTACTGACAGGCATGGTTAGCAAATGAAAGATTTTAATAGAGAACAAACAATGTATTTACCTTAATAGTCATAATATATATAGCAGTTCATGACATCCAGTCTTACAAATTTCAAAACTCCGCCATTTCTCTCCCCAAATCCACCACTGCTGGCGGCCCACCTCCAACTGCGCAACGCTACGCGCTGTTAACAGCCAACAGCCCAACACTACAATAGCGAATATTACAACAATGCCACCCAGCCACAGACTGCCCACAGCACAGCCAGTTATTTTCATACAGAGCGCTACATGGGGTTACCAATATAAAAACCTAAATAGCCTACTTACAGTATTTAGCTGAATTTACAGCCTTCAGATTTGTGTGACTTATACCGTAATCGAAATTTAGCGGATTTATTTTAGTACTCGAGTGAATAACTTCACACTTTTCCTTATTCAGGGTCAATTACCACATATTGCACCATACATATATCTTCTCTAAATCATTTTGCAAGTCCTTTTTATCATCTGATGAGTTTACAAGACGGTAAATGACAGCATCATCTGGAAACAATCTAAGACAGCTACTCAGATTGTCTCCTATGTCGTTAAGATAGATCAGGAATAGTAGAGGGCCTATAATACTTCCTTGAGGAACGCCGGATATTATTTCTGTTTTACTCGATGAGTTTCCGTCTATTACTACGAACTGTGACCTTTCTCACAGGAAATCATGAATCCAGTCGCACAACTAAGGCGATATACCACATGCACACAGTTTGGTTAGAAGACGCTTGTAAGGAAAGGCGTCGAAAGCCTTCTGAAAATCTAAAAATATGGAGTCAATTTCACATCCCCTTCCGATAGCACTCATTACTTCATGAGTACAAAGAGCTAGTTGTGTTCCGCAAGAACGGTATTTTCTGAGTCCGTGCCGACTGTGTCAGTAAATCGTTTTCTTCGAGGTACTTCATAATGTCCGAATACAGTGTATGTTACAAAACCGTATTGCAAATCGACGTCAGTGATATGGGCCTGTAATTCAGCGGATTACTCCTATTTCCCTTTTTGGGTATTGGTGTGACTTGAGCACTGAACTTTGGGGGAGCGAGCGGTTGATAAACAAATGATTACAACTGCGGAAAAATCAGTTAAATTGAATCACTTATTCAAGAGAAAGAGCTTCACAAATTGAGCAGGTCAGTGTAGAGCAGGTCCACCTCTGGCACTTATGCAAGCATTATTTGGCTTGGTATTGGTTGATAGAGTTGTTGGATGTCCTCCTGAGAGTTATCACGCCAAATTCTGCCCAAGCGGGGCGTTAGATCGCCAAAATCCCAAGTTGGTTGTAGGTCCCTGCCCATAAAAGGCCAAACGTTCTCAGCTGGGAGAGATTTGGCGAACTTGCAGGCCACGGTTGGGTTTGGTAAGCACGAAGACAAGCGCCAGACACTCTCACCACGTCTGGGCCGGCATTACCTTGTTGAAATGTAAACACCGTATGGCTTGACACGAAGGGAAGCAAAACGATGCCGCGGATGAAAATCAAATGGGTTCTGCTATGAAAAGAAATGGCACCCTAGACCATCACATAAGCTCCCGTGTCGTACGGCGGACGACAGTCATATTGGTATCCCACTGCTCTTTGGGGCGTCTCCGGATACGTCTTCGGTTTGGAATCCCATTAGCTGGAATAGATCTGTCTTCAGTGATGAGTCCCGATTCGAACTGAACCCCAGTGACGGGCGAAAGACATGTCTAGGAGACTCCGCAGACTGTGGTGGTACACTAACCTGGCTGTCGGCCGTCATACCGCCCGAGACCCGTGAAGTAATTGTCTGGGTGCCCGCCCGGTTAGCCGAGTGATCTAACGCACGGCTTTCCGGAGTGGGTAGGAGCGCGTGGTCCCCGGCACGAATCCGCCCGGCAGACTTGTGTCGAGGTCCGGTGAGCCGGGCACTCTGTGAATGGTTTTTAGGCGGTTTTCCATCTGCCTCGGCGAATGCGGTCTGGTTCCCCCCTTATTCCGCCTCAGCTACACTATGTCGGCGGTTGCTGCACAAACAAGTTCTCCACGTACGCGTACACCGTTCCCTGGGGGGGGGGGGGGGGGGGGGGGGGAGCCCAACCGCACAATAACCCTAGCTAGGTTCGGTGTGGGGAGGCGGAGGGGTGAAGTGGATTGCGGTAGTCGTCGTGGGATTGTGGACCACTGCGGCTGCAGCAGGGGACGGAGCCTCTCCATCGTTTCTAGGTTCCCGGTTAACATACAACACAACAAATTGTTTGGGTTGCCATTTCATTTGATATCAGAAACACTTTGGTTGTCATCCACGGAATCTTTACAGCACAGCCGTACGTCAGCAATATTCTACGTCACGTTTCACTGTCCTCCTGAGCAAGCCATCCCAGGCTTACATTTCTACAAGATAGTTCCCGCCCGCACACTGCGAGAATTTCTACTCCATGTGTTCGTGCTTGCCAAACCCTGCCTCTCAGTTGAGAAGTCTGGTCCTTTTAGGGGCAAGGCCCTCCAACCAGCTCCGCATTTTGTCAATCAAACTCGCTAGTTGGACAGAATTTGGTACAATATCTCTCAGGAGGACATTCAACAACTCTGTCAATCAATGATTAGCCGAATGACTGTTTAAGTAAAGGCCAGAGGGTGAACAACGCTTTATTGACTTGTTCAATTCGTGAAGCACTTTCTCTTGTCTGTATGATTTAATTTTTCTGAAATTGTAATCATTTGTTTATCTGTATATGTACATCACATCTACCGATTTCCCCATTCCAATGATGCCTTCGTGTTGCATTACTATTTTTTTTCTTAGTGCGTATTACTTGCTTAAATGTCATTGAAGAGAGCACTGTAGCCTTCGATCCAAACCGCATAGAATCTAAAATTCATCGTCTGTTGACATGACAGCCTTAAGGGATGTTTTTCCAACTCTAGTGCAGTGTACCACCCAGGTTACCTTAATTTCAAGTAGTGTTCAAAGCAATTTCCATTGTGCGTAACTTGCTGGAGGGAAAGTCGGCAGATGACGGATGAAGTGATCACGGTAACAAATCTCTAGTAATACCAGTATTGAAACAGCCTGGCAGATTAAAACTGTGTGCCGGACCGAGACTCGAACTCGGGACCTTTGCCTTTCGCAGGCAAGTGCTCTACCATTCTGGAAATATCCCCCAGGCTGTGGCTAAGCCATGTCTCCGCAATATCCTTTCTTTCAGGAGTGCTAGTTCTGCAAGTTTCGCAGGAGAGTTTCTGTAAAGTTTGGAAGGTAGGAGACGAGGTACTGGCAGAAGTAAAGCTGTTAGGACGAGGCGTGATTCGTTCTTGGGTAGCTCAGTTGGTAAACACTTGCCCGCGAAAGGCAAAGATCCCGAGTTCGAGTTTCTGTCCGGTATACAGTTTTAATGTGCCAGGAAGTTTCATATCAGCGCACACTCCGCTGCAGAGTGAAAATCTCATTCTGGAAATACCAGTATTGCTGGCACCTGTTTTGATCACAAGCGAGGTAGATTACTGCTGCGCGGCGCTCAGGGGCCTCAAGATGGAGCAGTAAAATGCTGAAACTGGTGCCCAATAAAATAAGGTTGAAAATTGACGGCTGAGAAGTGTTTAATTTGATATCCTCTATCGAGCAGCCGAGTCCCGCGACCATCGCTAGAACGATTGACAAACAAAGAGGTGCTGGAAAGTTGGTTCGAATCTGGTGATCGAAAATTTTGCTCTCCGTATTTGGCCCGGTTTGGATTTAATTTCACGTCTCTTCGCAGGCATGTGGTATCTGTGTTTCGGATAGGGACGTTAAGTTCGGCGGCCCCCAAGGTGCTATTCGAGAAGAGCAGGAGGGTATGTGCCAGCACCAGGTTTCATCCACACCCTTCTCTTTATCTGTATCAAAACAAACTCAACTCCACAATTTACATGCAATCATCGTAGGCATCCACACAGACCAGAAGCACAGAAGTTCAAGACAGGTCGGAGAAAGGCAACGGAAAACCATCTCCATTAGCACCTTGCAACGAGCGGGGACACAGGATTCCTGGATATGACCCCTGAGCTCTTTTCCTGAGCAGAGTACTACTATGCCTTCCACTATGCATTTTTACTATAGCCGGAACGAAGTAGGGGACGTCGGATCGAACAATATGTTTCAGGTAACCATAGGTCGGAAATGTACGCTTGTGGAGTTACAGCTACAAAACGACAACCAATCCGACAGATTGCATTTCCGCAAAACAGCCTACCTTTACCGCAAAACATGCTACTTTCAGTACCACAAAATCTCCACCGCAAGATATTAGAAATCACAACCGCAAATCTAAAGTGTACAACAGCTTACCTTTGAAACTGGCAGAGGAACACACTTCTTGCCCCGGCGAAACACTTGTCCTAGAGTCGGATAGACTGGAACCGATGGGCTCTTTTTGTTACGTACTCCACTAACGATAATTCACCACGCTGATATTTGTCCCACAATTTAGTAGCAACAACACGATTTTCACGGTCACGTCTATTCATTTTTATTTTATGGTGCGCTATGTTAACGCACAGATAACTTTCATTTTACGAATTCTAATTTGAAGATTGGTATAAACAGAACGAAATCCAGGTTAGAATGTCTTTCGATACCATGCCTGGCCTAAATGAAAACTGCAGGCTTTAAGGTTAAAGCCTGGAAACAGTTTTAGTACCACCACATGAAATGCAACTTCAGAAGCTAAGGTTAACGTTTCAAGGGTAAAAGTTTTAGTGCAAAGATTAAAAATACCGTTTCACATCCATTCGTACACTGATAAGCAAGTTGGACATACCCCAAGAGGGTGTATGTGTGTGATGTGTAAAGCTGATGAACGTGTTTTGGCGAAACGTAAAATATCCCATCCGCTAATACAGCACGCGTACTACCACACAGAAATTGCAGATTCCACAAGTAAATATGTTGAATTAATTTCCAGCTCTACGAAGCAGAACCTTTCGTCTAGATTTATTAAAACAGCTAAATTGTTTAACTGCTCTTTGCAGTTCTAGAATGAATGGGTATCTGTTTTTTCTGGGCTCTGGACAATGATTAAACGAACGCTAGTTGTCTCTTTTTCCTGTGTTTCATAGGTAGCTGCCCTAGATAATTCTGATCGTATTACTTTACCACTGATCAGAATACACAGCCTTATATCTTGTCTACCCCCATCTACACTAACTTTCGCCTGTGGCCATAGAATGAGTATACAATCTTCGATCTAGGACCGTCTAAAAGCATCAATGCTGTATGCAGGATGGAGCAAAATAAACGAGCAGTTGCAAAACTCTACGTAGTACGTAATTATGAACTTAACATAGCGATACTGAAAATTTATACTTTGCGATAGTGGAAAAGTATCTTTGTGGTAATGAAAATTAATTTGTGCAGAATTTTTCTTACGCAATTGCGCATTTGTTCTCCAGCAAACCAATCAACGAGGAGCGCGTGGAAGTGGGGGTATTTAAACTAACTTACCCAAGCTAATAGCTGATATACTTAAGAGAGCAGTTACTGTAGTCCGATTAAAATTACTTGGCAGTTGACGTTTTTCACTTGCCGCTACAATGTTGCCACATCGGCTGCCGACTATCGCTCGGTTATAGCCGCACACAAATACGGCAGGTCACTTCACAAGTGCTTAATATGTAACTCGGAGCAGTGCTGGAAGTGGCCACCGGGAGGTATGACGATAACGCGAAATGTTCTGTCGACAGCTGATTCCAAGTGACCAATGAATGAACTGCGGCAGATGACGCGTTTTGTAGCCCTGAATTTAAACTCGCTTCCTATCACAAGTATAACCTTGTGATGTGCAATGCAAGTGAGAAAACGGTGGAACGGTGGTCAACAATCTATAGCGGAACTATTAATCACGCTCGTCTTGTTCATAGCAATGAACATTAACTTCTGCGAACAAACTCAAGTCAGAAAAATTCCACTTGCAGCACTAACAGCAAATTGTAATTACTTGCTTTCATTGGTTACCTGGGACTTTTCTCCCACTGGCTACACGAGCGGATACGTTACCAACCGATGAGCACTGCTGGCTGTGACTCGGTTACCGGTTATAGGCGACACAGGCAAACGGAAAAAAGAGAGACAGGAAAAAATTGAAATAAAATAAAACAGTCAGTTCTGTAATGAAAATGATGCAATAAAGGATTGGAAATACAAAAATACTTTTAAATTAGTTAACTAAATACAGATAATAATCAAAGTGCTTTTGATAAAAAATTTAAAACCGGAAGTCAACGTGGCTGACAACATTCGAACAATCATCCTTCTTCATTGATTTTCTTTATGCGGGAAATTCAAAGTCTACCCTAAATGCTATGGAATTTGATTCAATAAAAGTGACTCAGCTGAAAAACACAGCTCGCGTGTTCATGTGTACATCAGAGGGATTTGCATTCTCATGTTTCATGCGCTTAATATTCTATCCTGTTTGGTCAGAGAGCACTACAGATGTTTTCGTTAATTACATTGTAACGAAAACTGCAATAAGCTACAAGTTTCTTTCAAATGATTTTTGTCTACCATTACTAATTTATAGCCTGGGTCAATCATCAGATGGTAGCGTTGACTTCTTTGCAAGCTTTACATCAGCATCTTCACGAAAAGCCCTCCTTTACGTATTATAAGACAGAAGTTTGCTTTTCTTTTACAATCAGAACTGATTAATTAAATGAATTAAGTACAATATGACGGATACATTTGGACGCAAACAAATGCATCCGCCTTCTTGTGTTTAGTTCAGTTCGTTGATCAGTACGGATTGTAAAAAAAAGCATACCTCTGCTTTATGTAAAGGAGGGCCTTTCATGAAGACACAAATGTAAAATTTTGAGAAGAAGTCAACCCTACCAGCTGACGATCGCTAAAGCCTGAAACTAATACTGGTAAATAAAACCTTTTCAAAAAGAACTTGTGGCTCGTTGCAGTATTTTCTACAGCGTACTTTAAGTGGTTATATTGGTCAGTAATCCAGTCGTTGTCAGCGTTTCATATTTTCTTTCATTTCGTACAGATTTTTTTCAAATTAAATTTGGAAAAATAAATGTGCAGTCATTGGACGCCTAAGGTAAAACTGATCGGAAATTTTTCTTCATAGTAACCACCGTCTTGAAATCCGCTTAACATATCTGCTATGAGCAGAGGCGGTGTTCATTTTGTGTGTTTTTGATATAAGGCTCACCCTCGGTAACCTGAGAATCTGAACAACACTCTGGCGATCGGTAAAGAAAAGAATTTTGTTTTCAGATAATTATTTTTCAGCTGATACGGGTAGTTTTCAGCCGCAGATCACTGTCGCCGGTGGAGCCATTGCAGGGAGCTGGAGCTACACTATTTTTTGTGACAAGGTCACATTAATTCACTCTTCCATTTATAAATTTGAGTTACTTCGAGGTATTTTTCAGGACTTTGTCTCAAAATATTCTTCACTTTATGATACACTTATTTATCTAGACAGTTACTTACTCTAATGTGAAAGATTTGCTGTATGATTCCGTCTTGCAGAAGACCTCTTCCCTATTTCTCTTTGCACATTTATCAGAAACATGGTGTCCTATGAAACCAACTTCCAGTTCGGATTAGTGTTACATGATTATTATTATTATTATTACTACTGTACTGACTCAAAAAAACTCCACTGTTGGGATACATTCGAACTCCTACGTGCGCCTCAACTTTGACCCTTTAGCGACCATCGACGAAGGCCACCCGACTGGGACCATCGAGCCATCCAATAATATCTTAATGGTATCACGTTCGGGGCTGCAAGTCCTTGCTGGAGTAGAAGTGGTGGCTAGTCTTACGTATTATCTATAACGGATCTCGCCGCGATTCAGGAAACCATTGGTGTGGATGGCCAGATGAAAGATGGCTGTCTTAAGTTTATGGAGGTGGTGGCTCCACTCTTGTTACTTTTCTGTATTTATTCGGAGGTCACTCAATGGACACACCATACTGTGTTGTAAAATGTGGATGGTAGTTGTCTAGGCTTTATTTTGTTTTATTGAGGTTTCATGCCATTCCTGTCGCAGCAGTATTTACCATTCATGGATATGGGGAATTTATAAGTCTGTTTTATTAAACTTGTTTCATTATGGGGCCTTTTTTAAAAATTACTGTAGTTGCATTTTTTAACTGCTCAGGAAGTTTTAGAGATATGTCTGTTAACTGTTTAAAACTATCCATTGTCTTAAACTCATTTCGTGAGAGATATGGATATTGTTGTTTTTATTTAATGGGAGTTTTCTTAAATACAAGTGTAACGTATTTTAAGAAAAGTATCACACGCACCTAGCCCTTCCTGTCATTTGTTGTATAGCACTTATTATTATTGTTGTTGTTGTGGTCTTCAGTCCAGAGGTTGGTCTGATGCAGCTCTCCATGCTACTTTATCCTGTGCAAGGTTCTTCATCTCCAAGTACCTACTGCAACCTACATCCCTCTGAATCTGCTTAGTGTATTCATTTCTTGGTCTCCCTCTACGGTTCTTACCATCCACTCTGCCTTCCAATGGTAATTGTTGATCCCTTGATGTCTCGGAACATGTCCTACCAACCTATCTCTTCTTATAGATTCACAGTTCTATTTAGTACTTTCTCATTAGTTCCATCTAATCTTCAGCATTCTTCTACAGCACCGTATTTCGAAAGCTTGTATTCTCTTCTTCTCTATAATGTTTATCGTCCATGTTTCACTTCCATATATGGCTACACGTCATACAAAAATTTTCAGATAAGACTTCCTGACGCTTAAATCTATACTCGATGTTAACAAATTTCTCTTCATCACAAAATCTTTTCTTGCCATTGCCAGTCTACATTTTATATCGTCTCTACTCTGACCATCTTCACTCATCTTGTTTCCCAACCAGCAAAACTCATTTACTACATTAAGTATCACATTTTCTAATCTAATTCCCTGAGCATCACCTGACTTAATTCGGCTACATTCCAATACCCTCGTTTTGCTTTTGTTTATGTTCATCTTATATCCTCCTTTCAAGACACTGTCCATTCCGTTCAACTGCTCTTCCAGGTCCTTCACTATCTCTGACAGAATTACAATGTCATCGGCAAACGTCAAGGTTTTCATTTTTCGTCCATGGATTTTAATGCCAACTCCAAATTGTTCTTTTCTTTCCTCTACATCTTGCTCGACATATAGATTGAATAACATCGGGGATAGGCTACAACCATGTCTCATTCCCTTCCCAACCATTGCTTCAATTTCAAGCCCCTCGACTCTTATAACTGCCATCGGTTTCGTCTGTGTAATTCAGAAGCACTTCAGTAACCTGTACTTAATAATATGGTTGATAATAAGATCTAGAATAATTAGCGTATCAACATAATAATCCCCATGACCCATATGATGTTTCCTGCTGGGTAAACGCCTTTTACAGGCATCTGCATGCGTCATTGTCTTCAGTGAAACATCTCCACGTTGTTCCTGAATGTTGTTTAATGTGTTCTACCCGCCTCTATTAATCTGTCATCCTGGAGTTCCCTACATCTACATCTACGTGATTACTCTGGTATTCACAATAAAGTGCCTGGCAGAGGGTTCAATGAACCACCTTCAAGCTGTGTCTCTACCGTTCCACTCTCGAACGGCACGCGGGAAAAACGAGCACTTAAATTTTTCTGTGCGAGCCCTGATTTCTCTTATTGTATCGTGATGATAATTTGTCCCTATGTAGGTGGGTGCCAACAGAATGTTTTCGCAATCGGAGGAGAAAACTGGTGATTTAAATTTCATGAGAAGATCCCGTCGCAACGAAAACGCCACTCCAGTTCACGTATCATGTGTGTGACACTATCTCCCCTGTTTCGCGGTAATACAAAACGAGCTGCCCTTCTTTGTACTTTTCCGATGTCATCCGTCAGTCCCACTTGATACGGATCCCACATCGCTCAGCAACACTCCAGAATAGGGCGGACAAGTGTAGTGTAAGCAGTCTCTGTTGTTGACCTGTTGCACCTTCTAAGTATTCTGCCAATGAATCGCAGTCTTCGGTTTGCTCTACCCACAATATTAACTATGTGATCGTTCCAATTTAGTTTATTTGTAATTGTAATCCCTAAGTATTTAGTTGAATTTACAACCTTCACATTTGTGTGACTTACCGCAGATTGGAAATTTAACTGATTTCTTTCAGTACTTCAGTGAAAAACTTCACACTTTTCCTTATTCAGGTCAATTACCACTTATTGCACCATACATATATCTTCTCTAAATCATTTTGCAAGTCATTTTGATCATCCGATGAGTTTACAAGACGGTAAATGACAGCATCATCTGGAAACAATCTAAGACGGCTACTCAGATTGTCTCGTATGTCGTTAATATACACTCCTGGAAATGGAAAAAAGAACACATTGACACCGGTGTGTCAGACCCACCATACTTGCTCCGGACACTGCGAGAGGGCTGTACAAGCAATGATCACACGCACGGCACAGCGGACACACCAGGAACCGCGGTGTTGGCCGTCGAATGGCGCTAGCTGCGCAGCATTTGTGCACCGCCGCCGTCAGTGTCAGCCAGTTTGCCGTGGCATACGGAGCTCCATCGCAGTCTTTAACACTGGTAGCATGCCGCGACAGCGTGGACGTGAACCGTATGTGCAGTTAACGGACTTTGAGCGAGGGCGTATAGTGGGCATGCGGGAGGCCGGGTGGACGTACCGCCGAATTGCTCAACAGGTGGGGCGTGAGGACTCCACAGTACATCGATGTTGTCGCCAGTGGTCGGCGGAAGGTGCACGTGCCCGTCGACCTGGGACCGGACCGCAGCGACGCACGGATGCACGCCAAGACCGTAGGATCATACGCAGTGCCGTAGGGGACCGCACCGCCACTTCACAGCAAATTAGGGACACTGTTGCTCCTGGGGTTTCGGCGAGGACCATTCGCAACCGTCTCCATGAAGCTGGGCTACGGTCCCGCACACCGTTAGGCCGTCTTCCGCTCACGCCCCAACATCGTGCAGCCCGCCTCCAGTGGTGTCGCGACAGGCGTGAATGGAGGGACGAATGGAGACGTGTCGTCTTCAGCGATGAGAGTTGCTTCTGCCTTGGTGCCAATGATGGTCGTATGCGTGTTTGGCGCCGTGCAGGTGAGCGCCACAATCAGGACTGCATACGACCGAGGCACACAGGGCCAACACCCGGCATCATGGTGTGGGGAGCGATCTCCTACACTGGCCGTACACCACTGGTGATCGTCGAGGGGACACTGAATAGTGCACGGTACATCCAAACCGTCATCGAACCCATCGTTCTACCATTCCTAGACCGGCAAGGGAACTTGCTGTTCCAACAGGACAATGCACGTCCGCATGTATCCCGTGCCACCCAACGTGCTCTAGAAGGTGTAAGTCAACTACCCTGGCCAGCAAGATCTCCGGATCTGTCCCCCATTGAGCATGTTTGGGACTGGATGAAGCGTTGTCTCACGCGGTCTGCACGTCCAGCACGAACGCTGGTCCAACTGAGGCGCCAGGTGGAAATGGCATGGCAAGCCGTTCCACAGGACTACATCCAGCATCTCTACGATCGTCTCCATGGGAGAATAGCAGCCTGCATTGCTGCGAAAGGTGGATATACACTGTACTAGTGTCGACATTGTGCATGCTCTGTTGCCTGTGTCTATGTGCCTGTGGTTCTGTCAGTGTGATCATGTGATGTATCTGACCCCAGGAATGTGTCAATAAAGTTTCCCCTTCCTGGGACAATGAATTCACGGTGTTCTTATTTCAATTTCCAGGAGCGTAGATCAGGAATAGTAGAGGACCTATAATACTTCCTTGGGGAACGCCGGATACTATTTCTGTTTACTCGATGACTTTCCGTCTATTATTACGAACTGTGACCTTTCTCACAGGAAATCACGAATCCAGTTGCACAACTGAGGCGGTGCTCCGTAGGCACGCAGTTTGGTTGGAAGACGCTTATAAGGAACGGTGTCGAAAGCCTTCTAGATATCTAAAAATATGGAATCAATTTGACATCCCCTGTCGATAGCACTTATTACTTCATGAGTATAAAGACCTAGTTGTGTTTCACAAGAACGATATTTTATGAAACCGTGCTATGTGTCAATAAATCGTTTTCTTCGAGGTGCTTGATAATGTTCGAATACAGTATATGTTCCAAAACCCTACTGTAAATTGACGTTAGTGATATAGGCCTGTAATTCAGCGGATTACTCCTACTTTCCTTTTTGGGTATTGGTGTGACTTGAGCAATTTGCCAGTCTTGTGGTTTAAAAAATGCCTAATTTCGGCATACTATGCTACTATTCAAAATATTAGCAGATATGTTGGTGTCCGGACGTGCTAGGGAATTTCTCGAAATGAGAAAAATAAGAAGAACTTCATGGCCACGTAAGGAGTTCATTGCTCCAAGCTCTATTAAAAATGGTTCAAATGGCTCTGAGCACTATGGGACTTAACTTCTGTGGTCATCAGTCCGCTAGAACTTAGAACTACTTAAACCTAACTAACCTAAGGACATCACACACATCCATGCCCGAAGCAGGATTCGAACCTGCGACCGTAGCAGTCGCGCGGTTCCGGACTGAGCACCTTAACCGCGAGACCACCGCGGCCGGCCTTGTGGTTAAAAAAAAAAAAAAAAAAAAAAAAATGTTCAAATGTGTGTGAAATCTTATGGGACTTAATTGCTAAGGTCATCAGTCACTAAGCTTACACACTCTTTAACTTAAATTATCCTAAGTACATACTCACACACCCATGCCCGAGGGAGGACTTGAACCTCCGCCGGGACCAGCCGCGCAGTCCATGACTGTAGCGCCTGAGACCGCTCGGCTAATCCCGCGCGGCCAGGCATTTGGTACGGATGTTTCTGTGAGCGAGTGGTTGTATATAATTGCTAAATATGGAGCTATTTTATCAGCATACTCTGAGAGGTATGTGACTGGTATACAATCTGGACCGTAGGCCTTGCCTTTATTAAGTGATTTAAGCTGCTTCGTTACTCCGAGGATATCTACGTCTATGTTTGTCATCTTGGCAGTTGTTCTTGATAGGAATTCAGGAATATTTACTTCGTCTTCTTTGGTGAAGGAGTTTCGAAAAACCGTGTTTAATAACTCAGCTTTAGTGGCACTGTCATCAGTGACTTCACCGTTTTTATCGCGCAGTGAAGATATTGTTTGCGTCTTGCCATTGGTGTGCTTTATGTATGACGAGAATCTCTTTGGGCTTTCTGCCAGATTTCGATACAGAATTTCGTTGAGGAGATTATTAAAAGCATCTTGCATTGAAGTACGGGGCCATATTTCGAACTTCCGTAAAACTTTGCCAATCTTGGGGATTTTGCGTTCTTTTAAATTTGGCATGCTTTTTTCGTTTCTTCTGCAACAACGATCTGACCCGTTTTGTGTACCATGGGGGAACAGTACCACCACTTATTAATTTATGTGGTATATATCTCTCAATTGCTGCCGATACTATCTCTTTGAAAACATTTCACAACTTTTGTACACTTACATGATCAGATCGGAAGGAGTGAAGACTGTCTCTTAAAAAGGCGTTAAGAGCATTTTTATCCTCATCCCGTTGTATCAAGCCAGTACCTCCCTTTCATCAATTTCCAGGATAGATGTTCTCCAGCCATTTCAGCTTCATTCTTGTTGTACTAACTGACAAACCCGGCACTGCTTGGATATTCGTTTTGTCAGTTTTTTCTTAGAAATTAAAACAAAAAATGAACTGTGTTTGTTGTGAAATATTGAAAAAATTTCGTTTCCCTGTATTAGTGAAAATACTTTTGAACTTATGAAACAGTCGAACAAAGAAATACGCATAATCCACTAATACATAATTACAGTATCCAAATTAAGAAACATAATCCCAGACAGTCTGCTTCGCGTATCTACAACGCGATTTTGTAATCGTCTTTACAGCAACGCCTCTTCAAAGCTCTATAGACTGCCAATGTTTTCATCTAAAGCCATTTGCGCTCCGCAGCTGAAATCTGTCAAAAGCGTTGCCAGGTGTCAAGGAATTTCTTACTTTGATTCGTTTGTGCGAGTGTCTTAGTAGCAAAGAACAAGTGTATTAAAACTTCATGTATGGTGCGGCGATTTTTCACCCATCTCATAGTTTGCGACGTCGTATCTCCTGAACTGTTGTAGGCAAGTGATTCTTACCACCACAGCGATTGTTGCCTGATAGTAAATGAAATGTGTACCAAATTTGGTAGAATTCGCTCCAGTGGTTTAGGAGAAGTGAAACGCAACCACTCACCCACCCACCCTCCCACCCACACGAGGGTTCAGAAAGAAAAGTAGCGTAAAGCTATCGCAGATGCTTACAATAGTCTCCACACAATACAGAAAATTATTTTTCGCTACATGGTATATTTTACTTGGCAAGAAGACAGCTGCATGTGAAAACTGTGTTAAGTGCCAGAAAACTCATTATCGCTGAATGATGATCGTCCACAAACCTTTGGATTTATTGGCTACCACGCACGCAGCAACCACACTGAAATTCCGTATCATTATTGATGGGATTATGTGACGTAAACTGCAAGTCATATAAGTTATCAGCTCCATGACACTTGAAGTTTTCCATCGGTACCTAACTGGATAACTTTACACTGCAACAGTACCTATCTGTAGTGCTATGAATACTAAGCGTGTGAATTGTAAATGTGGTTTGCAGTTCCGAGTAGCTAGACATAAATCATATGGAGAATTACCTGCTGTTTTCCCATTTCATGCATGGATGAACAGCCGGAGGTGAATATAATTGAAGACAGACGTTTCTTGCAGTAATGGATTACATGGAATGGAACTCTGCGAAAATGATTTTTAGTGTGATACTATTTGTCGTGAGTTGTATACAAAGGTTCATTTTGCTTTATATGACAATGTCACAGCAGTAACACTGAAGCGCCAAAGAAACCTGACCTAGTAGATAGTGTCGGAAGTTCCATGCGGCTTTTCGCGGATGATGCTGTAGTATACAGAGAAGTTGCAGCATTAGAAAATTGTAGCGAAATGCAGGAAGATCTGCAGCGGATAGGCACTTGGTGCAGGGAGTGGCAACTGACCCTTAACATAGACAAATGTAATGTATTGCGAATACATAGAAAGAAGGATCCTTTATTGTATGATTATATGATAGCGGAACAAACACTGGTAGCAGTTACTTCTGTAAAATATCTGGGAGTATGCGTGCGGAACGATTTGAAGTGGAATGATCATATAAAATTAATTGTTGGTAAGGGGGGTACCAGGTTGAGATTCATTGGGAGAGTGCTTAGAAAATGTAGTCCATCAACAAAGGAGGTGGCTTGCAAAACACTCGTTCGACCTATACTTAAGTATTGCTCATCAGTGTGGGATCCGTACCAGATCGGTCTGACGGAGGAGATAGAGAAGATCCAAAGAAGAGCGGCGCGTTTCGTCACAGGGTTATTTGGTAACCGTGATAGCGTTACGGAGATGTTTAATAAACTCAAGTGGCAGACTCTGCAAGAGAGGCGCTCTGCATCGCGGTGTAGCTTGCTCGCCAGGTTTCGAGAGGGTGCGTTTCTGGACGAGGTATCGAATATATTGCTTCCCCCTACTTATACCTCCCGAGGAGATCACGAATGTAAAATTAGAGAGATTAGAGCGCGCACGGAGGCTTTCAGACAGTCGTTCTTCCCGCGAACCATACGCGACTGGAACAGGAAAGGGAGGTAATGACAGTGGCACGTAAAGTGCCCTCCGCCACACACCGTTGGGTGGCTTGCGGAGTACCAATGTAGATGTAGATGTAGATGTAGAAACTGGTATAGGCATGCGTATTCAAAATAGAGATATGTAAACAGGCAGAATACGGCAATGCCTACATTAGGCAACAAGAGTCCGGCGCAGTTGTTAGATTGGTTACTGCTGCTACAGTGGCAGGATATCAAGGATTAAGTGAGTTTGTACGTGGTGTTATAGTCGGCGCACGAGCGATAGGACACATCACCTCCGAGGTAGCGATGAACTGAGGATTTTCTCGTACGACCGTTTCACGAGTGTACTGAGAATATCATGAATCCGGTGAAACTTCATCTCTCCGACGTTCGCAGCTGCTGGAAAAAGACACTGCAAGAACGGGACCAACGACGGCTGAAGAGAGTCGTACAACATGACAGAAGTGCAACCCTTCCGGAAATTGTTGCAGATTTCAGTGATGGGCCTTCAAAAAGTGTCAGAATGCGAACCATTCTGCGAAATATCATCGACATGGGCTTTCGGAGCCGAAGGCCCACTCGTGTACCCTTGATGACTGCACAACACAATGCTTTACGGCTCGCCTCGGTCCGTCAACACCGACATTGGTCTGTTGAGATTGGATAAATGTTGCTTGGCTGGACGAGTATCGTTTCAAACTGTATCGAGTGGATGGATGTGTAAGGGTATGCAGACAACCTCATAAATCCATGGACCCTGCATGTCGGCAGGGAACTGTTCAAGCTGGTGGAGGGTCTGTAATGGTGTGGGGCATGTGTATTTGGAGTGATACAAGCCGCCTGATACGTTTAGATACGATTCTGACAGGTGACACATACGTAAGCACTCTGTCTGATCACCTGCGTCCATTCATGCCCGTTGTTCATTTCGATGGACTTGGGTAATTCCAGCAGGACAATACGACACCCTACACGTCTAGAATTGCTACAGAGTGGCTGCACAAACACTCTTCTCAGTTTAAAAACTTCCGCTGGCCTCCAAACTCCGCAGATACGAACATGATTTAGCATATCTGGGATGCCTTGCAACGTGCTGCTCAGAAGAGATCTCCACGCCGTCGTATTTTTACGGATTTTTGGACAGCCCTGCAGGATTCACGGTGTCAGTTCCCTCCAGCACTACTTCAGACAGTAGTTGAGTCTATGTCACGTCGCGTTGCGGCACTTCTGCATGCTCGTGGGGGGCTCTGCACGATATACGTGTCATACGTCTATACGCGAGATTTCCACACTCCTGAACATCCCTAGATCCACTGTTTCCGATGTGATAGTGAAGTGGGAACGTGAAATTACACGTACAGCACAAAAACGTACAGGCCGACCTCGTCTGGTGACTGACAGAGACCGCCGACAGTTGAAGAGGGTCGTAATGTGTAATAAGTAGACATCTATCCAGACCATCATAGTGCAATTCCAACTGCAGCAGGATCCACTGAGAATACTATGACAGGCAAGAGGTGAGAAAACTTTGAGTCCATGGTCGAGCGGCTGCTAATAAGCCACCCATCACGCTGGTAAATGCGAAACGACGCCTCGCTTGGTTTAATGAGCGTAAACATTGGATGATTGAAATGTGGAAAAATGTTGTGTGGAGTGACGAATCACGATACACAATGTGTCGATCCGATGGGAGGGTCCGGGTATGGCGAATGTCCGGTGAACACCATCTGCCTGCGAGTGTAGTGCCAACAGTAAAATTCGTAGGCGGTGGTGTTATGGTGTGGTCGTGTTTTTCTTGGAGGGAGCTAGCACCTCTTGTTGTTTTGCGTGTCACTATCAAAGCACAGGCCTACGTTGATGTTTTAAGCACCTTCTTGCTTCCCGCTGTTGAAGAGCAATTCTGGGATGGCGATTGCATTTTTCAACACCAACGAACACCTGTTCATAATTCACGGCCTGTGGTGGGGTGGATACACTACAATAACATCCCTGTAATGGACTGGCCTGCTCAGAATGCTGACCTGAACCCTATAGAACACCTTTGGGATGTTTTGGAACGCCAACTTCGTGCAAGGCCTCACCGACCGACATCGATGCCCCTCCTCAGTGCAGCACTCCGTGAAGAATGGGCTGCCATTCCCCTGGAAAGCTTCCAGCACCTGATTGAACGTATGCCTGCGAGAGTGGAAGCTGTCATCAAGGCTGAGGGTGGGCCAATACCTTACTGAATTCCTGAATTACCAATATAGGGTGTCACGAACTTGTAAGTAAGTTTCAGCCAAGTGTCCGGATACTTTTGATCACAAAGAGTAACTTACAGTATTTCCGTTATGTATTATTTATGAAAACATTTAGTGTTTTGGAAAGAGTGCATTAAGCTGCACTTGGCAGTGAGTGAAGTTTGGTCATTGTACCACACTTGGTATAAGGCACACTACAGTCCAAAGTGAATCATTTCCACATTTAAATGGTTTGTCAAAAATACACAAATATATTAACAGCACTGACGGAACTTACAGTATTTTCACATCTGTAGCATCTGTGACACTAATGATTTAACTTAACCTACACTTGACATTGATCAAACTATCATCTTCAAACTACTTGATGAAATTCAAACAATTAAATTGTTTGCATTATTGTTCCAAAAAATACGTATTAGCTGAAGTAACTAGTCAGCTAATGGAATGGTCTAATTATTGTGTAACTTACAGGTTAATATACGCTTGTGCCTTAAACATGACTGTGGACTCACAAATTAAGTGCAAAAGTGCTTTTTGCAAATCTGTATTACTGTTCTGCAACAGCACAAAACACGTGTAGCTAAAAATAAGATGCTAAGAAGGCAATGCTGTAATAGTTTTTACTTTCCTTCAGGCCCAAATGGGGCTATGTTACTGGATGTACAAAAGTAGATGGACCAAGCATTATTTTAGGGGAGAAGACGATAACGCAAGATAAATGTTAGAAACGTTCTTAACTGACTAATAAAGGTTTAAATTTCGAACATTTTAGTCTTGAGTCTCAGGTCGCACCTGATGAAGGTTACGAGATGCGTTACCGAAATATCGTGCATAATGCCCCTGATATCTGGCAGAACATCCGGCAACCCAAGATGTCATTAGATCGCTGGGAAATCCTGAAGTGTTACATAAAATTCACTGTTGAATACCAAGCAATAACAACACATTCTACAATCCACAGTAACTATTGCCACCCCACAGCCTACAAAATGGCAGCATTTCGATGTGATCAATAGAGCTGAAGACAATTATGAACAAGAAATTGAAATGATAAAACAAAAAGCTATCGCATGTGGTTGTAACAGCTCCCATAGTAGATACCCCAAAACACTCAATAGTGGCAAAGTAATCACATTACAAAGAAATCACATTACAAAGAAATCAACATCTTCCATACAATCAACTTTCTAGGTAACATTTCATATCAGATTGCCAATCTCTTCAAACGGAAAAGCATAAACACATCCTTGACCACAGAAAACGAGATGGACAGAAGTTATCTTACAACATCAGCACACAAACCCACTTCATCTCACAGGTGTGTACAACATTAAATGTTTGGACTGTGACTGCTTCTAAATAGGCTGGGCAGGCAGATCATTTGAGATTAGATTCAAAGACCATATAGCAGCACTAAGAAACAAAAAATACCACACATCAGCAGTAGCCACCCATCTGTACGAAACAAAACACCATGTTTTACGACACAAGTATCAGCATCCTACACATACAACGTAAAGGCTAAAACTAGACATACTCTGAATTTACAAACACCATATAAAACAACCTGAATCGATCTTAAATGCCAAAAATGAAAATATTTACTACAATATCATCTCTGTTTTTCAGCAACTGCCTTTATTATTAAATTTGCAATGCACACAAAGGCACACACACCACCCATCCACCCACACAACCCCACCCACCCACCCACCCACCCACCCACACACACACACACACACACACACACACACTCTCTCTCTCTCTCTCTCTCACACACACACACCTTAATATTTACCATAAATATTTAGTTATGTTACCATTACGTCCCCAAAATTTACAAGGGATTGAACTCATATACAAATATATCATCACACCAACAACTTGTACCCCCTGTCAAGTTGAAAATATATGTTCATCAACTAACGGCACAAACTGTATATCCATCTACATTTTAAAGCATTGACCAATGTGTTACCCTGACCTTTAGTCAGTTATTACATGTAACAGATATAATCCTAAGAATCCCTCCTTTCGCAAGTTTGCTCTCATCCAATCACTCTTTTCACCCTCTCTCTCCCTCTCACTTTCTCTTTCTCTTCTTCTTGCTCTGCATCCACCTTTTCATTTCTGTCTGTGAATCTTAACCAAAATTGTTATACGTATAATTTCATCATTGTAGGCAACATAATTATTGTACTTAAAGGTCGCAACATGTCACCTTATTATGAAAACGAGGAAGAAGTTTAAGCTATATTAACTTGACAAAATCGGATTTATGTACCACCTGAAATATTTATTCCAACGCATGTGTATCAGAAACTGAGAATGATTGTAAATAATTCCGTGTAATTTCGGTAGGCAATGTTTCGCAACAACTGCAATCTGGTGTACCTATGGTGGTATCAGCAACGATCTTCGACAATCTTGTCATTTTTATAAAAAAAAAGTGGTTGAAATGGCTCTGAGCACTATGGGACTTAACAGCTATGTTCATCAGTCCCCTAGAACTTAGAACTACTTAACCTAACTAACCTAAGGACATCACACAACACCCAGTCATCACGAGGCAGATAAAATCCCTGGCCCCGCCGGGTCTGATTTATATATATCTTGCAATACGAACACAGTATACAAAGGGCGACGGATGTCTGTATTCCGTGACGTCTTTGACATTGCTAAGGGCTCGTCAACTTTGCCACACCTTGCAGCCATTCTTCTGGAATACCCAGCAACGAAAGGGTTTATGGGGCAGGAGGAGGAAAAGCAGAGATGCCAACAGCATACATATTTGGGAGCGAACGTGTTGGTGGGAGGTTCTGGGCGCTTCAGTCTGTAACCGCGCGACCGCTACGGTAGCTGGTTCGAATCCTGCCTCAGGCATGGATGTGTATGATGTCCTTAGGTTAGTTAGGTTTAAGTAGTTCTAAGTTCTAGGGGACTGACGACCTCAGATGTTAAGTCCCATAGTGCTCAGAGCCATTTGAACAATTTTTTTGGTTGGTGGGAGGAGTGAAGGAGGAGACGATGGGTACAGATGATAGATGGAATTACAGACCGGGGAGAGAGGGGGGAGAGATAAACATGTCACGCTGATGCCCAAGTGGTCATTTCATAAGCGCACCTGATGATGATAATATGGTAGAAAGCCGAAATACTGATCCCGTTGAACACTGACATCCGACCCCTCACCTGAGAGCTGTTTTGTTTAACTTACACTGCTGCTCATTATAGATTACATGACATGTTAATGAATTAACACACTCAACTGTAGTTGTAGTTTTAACATCAGAATCTAATAGTCATTCATAAAGGGAAGACGTTATGTTGAAATACTTTCAACTATCCACATTCAACTAGTTTTCCAAATCAGCGAAACATTGTAGTGACTCTATGATTTTGTACAGTTGCTATGCTCTCAAGCACCCACTTTAATTACCTCTTCAACGTCAGCCAAACATTATAGAGACTCCGTGCTGTGGTTGGCCAGGAATGCCCTTTTTGCCAGTGCTGTTCTGCTTTTGATGTCCTCCTTGCTCCGTCGGTCATTGGTTACTTTGCTACCCAGGTAGCAGAATTCCTTAAGTTCATCTACTTCGTGACCATCAATCCTAATTATAAGTTTCCCGCTGTTGTCATTTCTGCTGCTTCTCACGTAACGTCCCCTTAGAAAAATTTATGAATTACTATGCTGATAAACCTCTTACGTCATTTGACAGCTGAGCAGAACTGAACGTACTCAAACATTTCTCTCTTTGCTTATTCTGATCAACACTAAACTGACACACAATATTTTGAGCGCAACGCAATCTGACTTTCAATAGTCCCTACAAAAGAATGGCCCTGACTAACAATAACCTATACCTTCCATGAATCACTTACCTCACAAAAATCTTCGTTAAACTACTGCAATACAGCGAGAGCCAATACTGCCAGCTAAATAAAAGATACTAACTACTGAAGGGACTAACTACTGATAGGCATAGTTAGCAAATGTTAGATTTTGATAGAGAACAAACAGTGTGTTTACCTTAACAATATTCAAAAGTCATCATATATATATATATATATATATATATATATATATATATATATATCAGTTCATGATATACAATATTAAAAATTTACTCTTTCTGATAGACACACGTCCAGATAGTCCGCTCTCAAACTTGTGCCATCTCTCTCCCCACATCCACCACTGCTGGCGGGTCACCACCAACTGAGCAACGCTACGCGCTGTTCACATCCAACTGCCCAAAACTACACTAGCAAATATTCCAATAATGCAAACCAGCCACAGACTTCACACAGCACTGTCAGTGATTTTCATATAGAGCGTTACGTCGCGTTACTAACATAAAAAACCTAAAGGGAGCGCTACGTGGCTTTACTAACATAAAAAACCTAAACAACCTACTTACACTCACTACTTTGGTCTTTCTTCGATTTACTCTCAGTCCAAATTCTTTACTCATCAGATTGTTCATTCCATTCAGCATATCATGTAATTCTTCTTCACTCTCACTCAGTATCGTACTACCATCATCGAATCGTTTCATAGCTATCCTATCACCTTGAATTTTAATTCCCCTCTTCTGAAGCTTCTTATATTTCCATCACTGCTTCTTCGATGTACAGATTGAACAGTATTGGCGGAAGACTACATCCCTGTCTTACACCCTTTTTATATCGAGTACTTCGTTCTTGGTCGTCCACTCTTGTTACTCCTTCTTCGCTCTTGTACGTATTGTTGGCTACTACCCGTCTCTCCCTGTAGCTTACCCCTATTTTTCTCATAATTTCGAACAACTTGCGCCATTTCATATTGTCGAACGCTTTTTCTAGGTCTGCAAGCCCTATGAACGTGTCTTGACTTTACTTTAGTCTTGCTTTTGTTATCAACCACAACGTCAGAATTGCCTCTCTCGTTCGTTATCTTCTCTAAAGCAAAACTGGTCGTCATCTTGCACATCCAAAAATTTTCTTTACCATTCTTCTCCATATTATTCTTGTCAGCAACTTGGATGCATAAGCTGTCAAGCCGATTGTGCGATAATTCTCGCACATGTCAACGCTTGCAGTCTTCGGAATTTTTCCGAATGTCAGATGGCATGTTCCCTGACTCATACATTCTACGCACCAACGTGAATAGTCATGTTGATGCCACTTCCCCCAATGATTTAAGAAATTCTGATGGAATTCCTCCTTATTTGATCTTAAGTTATCCAAAGTACTCGTAAGTTCTGATTATAACAATGGATCCCCTATCTCTTCTAAATCCACCCCTGCTACTTCTATCACATCAGACAAATCTTCCCCCTCACAGAGGCCTTCAGTGTACTCTTTCCTCTCTTCTGCATTTAACAGTGGAATTCCTGTTGCACCCTTTATGCTACCAGCCGTGCTTTTAAGGTCGCCTAAGGTTGTTCTGACTTTCCTATATACTGAGTCAGTCCTTGCGACTATCATTTCTTTTTCGATTTCTTAACATTTTTTCTTGGATCCATTTCGTCTTAGCTTCCCTGCACTTCCTATTGATTTCGTTCCTCGGCCACTTACATTTCTGTATTGCTGAATTTCTCTGAATGTTTTTGTGCTTCCTTCTTTCATCGATCAACTGAAGTATTTCTTCTGTTACCCACTGTTTCTTTGTAGTTACCTTCTTTGTACCTAGGTTTTTCGTACCAACTTCTGCGATTGCCTGTTTTAGAAGTGTGCGTTCCACTTCAACTGTACTGCCTGTGAGTTATTCCTTATTGCTGAATCTATAGCCTTAGAGAACTTTAAGCTTGTCTCGTCATTCCTTAGCACTTCCGTATCCCACTTCTTTGCGAACTGATCCTTCTTTACTAATCTCTTAAACTTCAGCTCACTCTTCATCAGTACTGTATTGTGACCTGAGTCTATATTTGTTTCTCTGGGTAACTTTACAATCCAGCATCTGATTCCGAAATCTCTCTCTATGACGTAATTTAACTGAAATTTTCCCGTATCACCCGGTTTTTTCCCCAATATAGCTCCTCGTCCAGTGATTCTTGAACAGAGTATTCGCTATTACTAGCTGAAATTTAATACAGAGCTCAGACTTTATCCTCTATCATTCCTTGTCCTAAGCCCATATTGTCCTGCAACCCTTTCTTCTACTCCTTCCCCTACAACTGTATTCCACTCCTCCATGGGTATTAGATTTTCATCTCCCTTTACCTTCTGTATTACCCTTTCAACATCCTCATACACTTTCTCTATCTCTTCATCTTCAGCTTGCGACGTCGGCATGTATACATGAACTATCGTTATCGGTGTTGGTCTGCTATCGATTCTGATACGGAAAACCCTATCACTGGACTGTTCACTGTAGCACACTCTTTTCCCTACATTTCTATTCATAACGAATCCTATTCCCGTTATATCATTTTCTGCTGCTGTTGATATTACTCTATGCTCATCTGAACAGAAATCCTTGTCTTCTTTCTATTTCACAGCACTGACCCTTACTATATCTAGACTGATCCTTTGCATTTCCCTTTTCAGATTTTCTAGCTTTCCTACCCACAATCACGCTTGTGACATTCCACGTCCCGTTTCGTAAAACGTTATCCTTTCGTTGATTAGTCAAAATTTTTCTCATGGCCACCTCACCCTTGACAACGCCCTCCCAGATATCCGAAAGGGGTACTATTCCGGAATCTTTGGCCAACGGAGAGATCATCATGACACTTTTTCAATTACAGGCCACATGTGCTGTGGATACACGTTATGTACCTTTAATGCAGTGGTTGCCATTGCCTTCTGCATCCTCATGCTTTTGGTCATTACTGATTCTTTAGGGGAAGTTTTCCACCCCAAGGACAAGAGAGTGCCCTGAACCTCTGTCCGCTCCTCCACCGTCTTTGACAAGGCCGTTGGCAGAATGAGATTGAATTGTTAGGCAGGAAGTCTTCGGCCGCCAATGCTGATTATTAATCAAAATTTAAGCGGTGCTGGGTTTCGAAGCCGGGATCGAGGATATTTTGATTACTAATGAAAGACGCTACTTCTGCACCATGGGTCACTCTCATATGTGTCTTTAATGTACGCTTTCCATCCATCCGCTCTCTCTTACCAAGCAGTGGTTAGCACATTAGACACGTATTCGGAAAGACGGCGGTTCAAATCCGCGTCAGCCATCCTGATTTAAGTTTTCCATGATTTTTCTAACTCGCTTAAGGCAAAGTCCAGGAAGATTCCTTGAAAAGGGCACGGCCGCTTTCCTTCTCCATCCTTCCCTTATCCGAGCTGGTGCTCCGTCTCTAATGACCCCGTTGTCAATAGGACGTTAAACACTAATCTCCTCGTCTGCCCTCTCTTCTGCGTGTAATAGTGGGATTGCCATTGCATTCTTAATGTATGAACATTTTCTTTTAATTTCACCGAAGGTTGTTTTGACTTTTCCGAAGGTCATTTGGTTTCTTCGAATTTTTTCTACATCCATTTCATTTTGTCTACCCTCCACTTCCTAGATTTATATTTACATATCCCTGACTTTCCCTTTCACACACACACACACACACACACACACACACACACACACTCTTCATCATCTTGTTTTCACTGTTTTCTACATCACAAAATATTTATGTTAAATACTGTACTACCTCAGAAAATGTTCTCTCTCTCCGACTCTCTCGCTCTCTCTGTGACTGTCCATTCCTCATCTCTCTCTTTTTCGCTCTATCATTTTCGCTGTCTCTTTTTCTCTCCCTCTTTTTCTCTCTCTCTGTCTTTGTAATGCTATGTAATCGTTATTTTAATGAGGCAATCACATCGTAATGCAGTGCAGAGGGGATGACAAGAGAAAAATCATACCAAAATATTAGAGATATAAATTACATTGCAAATTATTTCTATATTTTCGTACAATAAATGACATTTCCACACATACACTAAAATTACAGTTAACTACGATTTGCAGTACAAATCCTTCAGAATTTCATGCTTTCACACAGCAGAAAAATACTAATTTAGTACACATTCTAATTCATTTTCTAAACCGATTAGAATATCACCTATTGCAAATAGCAGATTGTTACAATTTGAGTGACACATCTCCAGTCGATTATCAAGTTCTTACAACTACATTTGCCTTGATAAAATCGAAACTATACTGAAGCGCATTTTGCGGACCAACCGTGAACAATGTGAATAATATATCCTTTATGTATCAGTTAACTAGTTTTTTATATTGAACCAGAAACACTTCAGAGTTATAAGTACATTGACACCTACCACACACTTCAAAAACAACAAAGGGTCAAGAATTTGTAATGACTTTGTGTATGGAAACTAAACATTTTCGCCAATTAAACATAACTACTACAATTTTCTTTTCGGTAACGAATATTAATTTCTCTTGTAGATCTACTGCATTATGTTTTGTGAATAAGAAGTGACATTTTTATGTACACAGTTTTTCTACTACACACATAAGAAAAAAAATTATATTAGATCATGTGGCTATCTTCGAAGACAACTGTGCCCATGTTATTCACACACACAGTGTTGATGTTGAGAAAGTCAAGGTCTTCAGAACTGATAGCCGAGAGTCTTCACATTAGACGTGTTTTGCAGTCGTTCAGGTAAACCAGTATCGCAACTGCAAATTTGGTGTTGAGGGGTCTTGGACTGATTAAAGGTGACACTATCCCCTATCCAACATTGGTAGACTTTCAGTGCATGTTCTGCTCCAGCCTTCTCTCAGGCGCTTCAACTTCTGGAGCATGGGAGCAGAAGAATCCCGGAATCCTGGATTGTAACAAGTAACTGCTAAGCAAACTATACGTTAGTAGAGACATCATGTAATGCATGCAAGACATACATTTTGGACCAAAAATAAAAACATGTTGTACGTTGGCAGCTGCTGCAATGACTATAATGACAACGGTGTTTGTAATCGTCCAGCAATAATGACAAGCTACTCGTAGTGGACCTTCTGCTTTTATAACACACCATCATGCTAAGTCAACAAGTTCAAACCAGTTGCAGCTTGTTCCGACAGGCAAATAAATGTAAATTGTCAGGAAGTTGTGACATTTGTCAGCAAGTTCTGTCTTGTCGAAACATACATTCCCTTTTCTACATTTCAAAGAACATAATCTCGAAGCCATGCGTGCTTCAAGGTATGCGTAACCAAGGAAGGTCAGTCTGAAATCATTATGTTATATCTCTACATTTCAACCAACAGGAAATGGATACGCACATTTAACGGAACTTAAAGGCAGATGTTGCCTCTCTGCACCTCTGGGCTGCGTGGTTACATTGAGTGGTTTCTTAGGAATAATTGTATTTTCACAGTGAAATTAACTCACTCCAACTCTCGCGAGCGCGCTGTGATAAAAAAGTCTTATGAGCTCCGATAACAGGATCTCATTGTGCCATGCTGCTCCCCAGATCTCTGCTGCTCGCCACAGCAAGCATTCATTGCTTACATCTTCTCCCCAAATACTCGCAGTAGTTTTGTATTAACCGCTCAACAGAGTAATTCAGTCCGTGTGTTTTACAATTGTCAGTAGCGTTGCGTGTGTTACTAAAATGCTGGGAGCAGACACTTTGAGGGGTACATTGTTCTTAATCTGTAATATGTAATGTGTCTCTGAGGAGCATTGTCAAGTTGTTATCAGATCACTTAAACCTGTGGAAAACTACTGTGAGCTCTAGTAAAAACGATAAAACGATTTACAGTGTGTGAGTGTACAAGCTGTGGGGAGATTTGAGTGGCAATTTCTCGCTTCATAGCACGTGGCTGGCTGTTGCTTTGGGGCCGTGGCGAGCGGCTAGCGTTTACGCGGCCTTGGAAAAACCCGACCGCTTGGAAGGGGCGCGTATGGGCGTGTTTTCGCGCTTGGTGGAATTTATATTCCAGAAAAATATTGATAAAAACAAAACTAAGAGTGACACGGAGGTGCGAACTGGCACTCTTGGACAGAAAAATATGTAAAACTAAATTTTCTAGACGCACCACACAAATATATAATAGTTTACAAGTTATTGTTATCTTAAAAAATTTAAATTTATGAAAGTTCGAAAGCTAATATTTCAGCATTGTTTTGGCCAATTAATATTAACAAATTGTCTACGGAAGCAGCTAGCAGAACTGCATAGAGCAGTCATAGCCGATTTAGCAAAACATGTACCAGTTTTTAATGCGAGGTCAGAATATGGGATTCGACTGAGAGAAACTGTGTTTTTGGTAATAAATAAATTAAAGAGACGAAACTAGCGGCAGCATTCAAAGGTTAATAGAGGTAGATGAGTAATTAAGTATGTAATTTTATTTGTTTATTTATATTAGGTATCAGAAATCCAGGAAAAGCGAATCACGGCACAAGAACATTGTTTGTCAGAAACGGTGGCAGATACAGAAAAGTGGACTTTGATTCTTATTGCCCAAAAAATTTCCATATTTTTCAATACATATCATATGTGTTTTTGTGTTTAGTTTTAGAATATTCGTAATTGTTGTCAAACGTTATTTTGAGTTAGGTTGTCGTTTCGAGGGTGGATAGGGCTCCGCCGGCCGCTGTGGCCGAGCGGTTCTAGGCGCTTCAGTCCGGAACCGCGCGACCGCTACGGTCGCAGTTTCGAATCCTGCCTCGGGTATGGACGTGTGTGGTGTCCGTAGGTTAGTTAGGTTTAAGTAGTTCTAAGTCTAGGGGACTGATGACCTCAGATGTTGAGTCCCATAGTGCTTAGAGCCATTTCAACCATTTGATATGGCGGTCATCTTTGATGACAAGACTGTTGAGTTTCAGCGAGGCTAAGAGCCGGACGTGCTGCCCGTCTGGAGGTAGTATTGGGTTGATATACACGTTTCGGGACAAGTGTGTATGTAGTGACGTTCGAAAACGATCACGCAGAGAGTAATATAGTGGATTAGGACAGCAGACAACAGTGTATTTTGTGAACTTTGAACAGACTGTCGAGTGTCGTGATCGCGACATATGAATTTTATAGTGAACTGTTGTAGTGTCAGTTACTAATGGCCGCCCTTACGTAATAGCCTCTCAGACTGCATTTTAAGTGTTTAGTCAATTAATTGAAGACTATTCGTGAAAAAATTGAAATAAATCAACGAGAGTGACCAAAAAATTTGAAATTTCACGGCAATGCCTGCCTGCATTGGTTTTTTATATTTCATTTCAGCTTAAAAATTGAGTGTGAGCTGGTACCCTATGACTAAAAACGTAGCCAAACACTGAGACCAGCCACATCTCTGGGCCGCTCGATTAAGCTGAGTGTAACAACTATATATATTTCCGTGCCAAACGACGTGGGGGAGCTCGAGCCAAACTGTTCAAACTTCAATGTGAAGCGCGCAGTACAGTCGTAAGAAATTTAAAACGTGACGTATGTGCGTGTCTGCGTCTTCGCGGGAGCGCACCCCCGCGTGTTTGTGTGTGTGTGTGTGTGTGTGTGTGTGTGCTAGAAGATCTTAGAATTGCTTCCTGGGAATGCTGTATTTATCTTCATCTAAGCGCAACAGAATGGTTACATTCTGTCTAATGAAAAATACAAACTCATGTTTGACTTTATGACGTGTAATAGTTATGAAATTTCAATACAGTTTTCTCGCCAAACAGATATCACATAATGAAAATCCCATTTAAATTTTAATAAGAATACAATCATCGTCTGAATAATGGGTGACCAGCGCTATAAAGAAATCCGAGCTGTTATATACACTACTGGCCATTAAAATTGCGACACCACGAAGATGATGTACTACAGACGGGAAATTTAACCGACGGGAAGAAGACGCTGTGATATGCAAATGATTAGCTTTTCAGAGCATTCATACTAGGTTGGCGACACCTACAACGTGCTGACATGTGGAAAGTTTCCAACTGATTTCTCATACACAAACAGCAGTTGACCGGCGTTGTCTGGTGACACGTTGTTGTGATGCCTCGTGTAAGGAGGAGAAATACGCACCATCACGATTCCGACTTTGATAAAGGTCGGATTGTAGCCTATCGCGATTGCGATTTATCGTATCGCTACATTACTGCTCGCGTTGGTCGAGATCCAATGACTGTTAGCAGAATATGGAATCGGTGGGTTCAGGAGGGTAATACGGAACGCCGTGCAGGATCACAACGGCCTCGTATCACTAGCAGTCGAGATGACAGGCATCTTATCCGCATGGCTGTAACGGATCTTGCAGCCACGTCTCGAACCTTGCGTCAACAGATGGGGACGTTTGCAAGACAACTACCATCTGCACGAACAGTTCGACGACGTTTGCAGCAGCATGGACTATCAGCTCGGAGACCATGGCTGCGGTTACCCTTGACGCTGCATCACAGACAGGAGCGCCATACTGGCGTATCACCCGGCGTGATGGCATGGGGTACCATTGGTTACACGTGTCGGTCGCCTCTTGTTCGCATTGACGGCACTTTGAACAGTGGACGTTACATTTCAGTTGTGTTACGACCCGTGGCTCTACCCTTCACTCGATCACTGTCAAACCCTACATTTCAGCAGGATAATGCACGACCGCATGTTGCAGGTCCTGTATGGGCCTTTCTGGATACAGAAAATGTTCGATTGCTGCCCTCGCCAGCACATTCTCCAGATCTCTCACCAATTGAAAACGTCTGGTCAATAGTGCCCGAGCAACTGGTTCGTCACAATACGCCAGTCACTACTCTTGATGAACTGTGGTATCGTGTTGAAGCTGCATGGGGAGCTGTACCTATACACGCCATCCAACCTCTGTTTGACTCAATGCCCAGGCGTATGAAGGCAGATATTACGGCCAGAGGTGGTTGTTCTAGGTACTGATTTCTCAGGATCTATCACCCAAATTGCGTGAAAATGTAATCACATGTCAGTTCTAGTATAATATATTTGTCCAATGAATACCCGTTTAACATCTGCATTTCCTCTTGGTGTAGCAATTTTACTGGCCAGTAGTGTAGTCAAACAGCTGTGGGAATCTGTAATCGTGGCACTTGGTGTTGTAACGTCAACTCGCAGCATGTGTGCAACTGGTGCACGCAGTATGTTGTATAAAGATTGGCTGAGTTACGACTGTCTTTAAATAATGACAACTGATGTTTCCTCCAGTAAAATAGCAAATTGCTTATTCCATGACGTTTCGGGCTTGCAACCGGATGATGTTTACGTCTTGCCACTATATTTCGGCTGACAACCATTCAGTGCAGAATACTTACCTGTAGATGGTTGAACGGTTGTCAGTGGAGGTAACTTGGCAAGATATCGACGTCATCCGGCTGCAATTCGAAACTTCATGGAATACTCTTTACGTCGAGAAAATTTCAAGAATCACAAACTGTTTGCATTTTATTACATTTACCAGAGGGCAATCAGTCTTCTATAGCAATAAGATCTCCTACGTACAGAGATATGTTTCCTGGTCTAAGAGTAATAAAATTATCAGTGTTTTCAAGAAAGTGAGTTACAAGAAACTGCACTGACACGAGTGCCCGTGGCGGACAGATACAGCTAGTGGTATGGTAGTAAAATAATGCCACTGTAGTAATGAATGCAAAGAGACCATCGTAAATAGCAGCCTAACTGCGTGACTACTGTAATGATCGATAAAAAGAAAACAGCTACTAGCCACTGCGCCAGAAGGAAGTTTTATTTAAAGCCCGCCCGACTGGTTACCGATGCAAAACCCCTATCGTTAGCGGCAGTACTTATCATTAGTTACCGTGTTTGATATGTTATTACATGTTTCTTCTTGCTGATAATCTTAGAAGCGTTCTAGTGTTAATATTGTCTCTACAAAGTGTTTTAAGAAATGTATGTTCTACAAACAAAATACAAGATGATACTCTTTTACTCTTGGCAGAGTATAACCGGAGCTGATAATTTATGACGATTTGAAAAACGTGCTCGAATAACCACGATAATGTTCTCAATTCGTTACGCCATGCAATTAAAACATTAAAAATAATAAAAAAGTGCGACACTGATCCATCGTTTGTTTTCCATGTTGTATCAAGGCCTTTTCGTTAGCCATTTTAATTTTATTTCTTATTTTCGACATTTAATCAATGATGCAAGTTACCATAAGGCCGGTTAGAGTGGCCGATTCGTTTTATTCTCTTGGTGGCTGTTGCAGGCTAGTGGTGAACACTTACAACTATTCAAACTGCCTTTTTTGGTGTTATCAGAGTTTCGTGGCGATAATGGCGTGCACTCGTCTACGGCGAACTGTCTTGTTTTCCTAACGTCTAATATAACGTAAGTGGCAAAATCAAAAACGTATATCACAACAATTTATATTGTCACAGTTAATTGCTACATTGCTTGTAAAACGATATATTTTAAGCTTCAAAACCGTGTGTTTGGGGAATTTCTGGGTTACGTAATTTCGTATTAAGACAACATTTAGCATACGGTGTCCACTCAGGGACAGTGGCCAGTCGTCTGAAGGGGCAAGAGGACACTTCGCCGAAACTTACTTATGTAGTGTATTTACCTTGTTTCAAGACAACTAATAAACTTCATAAAAATAAATATACTAAGGCATTAGAGTATTAGTAACTTGGTGAAAAGCTATGTTGTCTGTTTAGAGTTTTAAGTTGAACGCCATCAAATTATTTAAGAAAATCGCTACAAAATCTTGGGAAAGAAAGTGATGCTACTGAAGACAAGAAGATTCATGGGAACGTCATTCGCGTATTCAACCAAGAGCGAGAGCAAAACTCCTTATCCTAATTTTTGACATGGAAGATATTGTGCCTTACCAGTAACTGATTCAAGGCAGCTGGGATTTCAGCTTTAATTTGCTGGGCGTAATAGTCTACCACACATATTAAAAAAATGTAGATGGCAGTCTAGTGTGTTCAGTTTATAAAAGAGACATCGAAACATAAGCCGTAGGAAACCAAAATCCACTTGAGTTGTTAGAGCACAGTGCTTTAATAAACATAGAAATGCCAGAAAAATCCATTCATTCTGCTCATAGGATCCACAATGTTGATAAAACTGGTCTAGCAACTGTTCAATGGAAAAACTTAAATTTTTCTCGCGGAAGGAGAAACGCGCCTTTGATGCAATTACATCAGCAGGAATAGGTTTCCTGTCAACAGTCGCTATAAGTTTGTCTACAGGAGGGGCATCTAATACTCGTCTTCTAATATTTGTCAGAGACAGAATGGAAATTGAATTACAAGATGGGGCTTCCACAAGAACTTCATTTGCCTGTCATCGCAGGGCGTGGATGCACATGGTTATTTTCATAAAATGTTTTGTTGATTTCTTGAACTGCATAATGACGAGTCGACGGAAGGACAAAGGAAAGTGAAAAAAACCGTTTTTTTGGAGAATCCAGTGAAGAAAAGAACACTGTTTATTTCTATTTTAAAAAAACTTCCGCCAACTCCAAGGACAATGAAAGTTAAACTAGCTGCTTTCATTGCAAGCAGTGGGCTCATGAAGGAATTGCTGGTTGTGCGAGTACGAAAACACGTTTATATGAGAATATTCTATTAATATTTAACTTTTTAACTTAATTTGACTTTTAACATATACAAGCCTTCCTGTGTAACTTGGAAAATGAACGTCTATTAACATTTTGTATTATCTGGCAAATTATTTTATATTCAGATTTTTTTCCTAAATTTAAATACATTTTATTCTATAGATGTGTATCTTCTTCATTTCACCATCTCTTCTAATTCACAGCGCACTTTCCTTTTTCTGTTCTCTGGCCACTTTATCCCACGTACGGGGCCAAGCACCATCTTGCAGCCTTTCAAGTAAGCTCAGTTTTCTAGTGCATAGGCAGGATTTGAATGGATTTTAATGTATAGGTTTTATAGTTACAGGAAGCGTACAGTATATGCAAATATAATTCGTATGCTTGGATATCGAATGAGGTCAGAGAAAAACATAATTGCCGGCCGAAGTGGCCGTGCGGTTAAAGGCGCTGCAGTCTGGAACGGCAAGACCGCTACGGTCGCAGGTTCGAATCCTGCCTCGGGCATGGATGTTTGTGATGTCTTTAGGTTAGTTAGGTTTAACTAGTTCTAAGTTCTAGGGGACTAATGACCTCAGCAGTTGAGTCCCATAGTGCTCAGAGCCATTTGAACCAAAAACATAATTTTCCTTAGGATGGCCACTTTATCCTGCTTTCCCCTATGTAGACGGAATTTAAAAAAAACATGTTACAGTAATCAATGAAAAGAATGAATATAATGTTTGTATCGTATAAGAACGAAAAATATCTGCCAGCAGCGGCACAACCGTGGTCTAATGAGGCTGCGTCTTATCGTACCGCGACACTGGTGCTCGAGCGAGTCCCAATACCAGGCTACCTCCAAAGAGGGCCGATGTTTATTGTTCAACCGGCCGTAAATATACACTACCAAAAAGAAGAACTACACACTTCTAAAGGTTTCCAATTTACTTTAGATTTATTGTTGCAACAGTATATATGGAGTACATGAAATGATTACATTTACAGATCTGTAGCACAAGCGCTTCTGATATACAGGTATCGAATTGCACTGAAACATCCATATTAGAACATGAAATGATAATTAAATCAAGACCCTAAGCTGTCGACAGGCGTTTATATACCGAGTGATCAAAAAGTCAGTATCAATTTGAAAACGGAATAAATCACGGAATAATGTAGACAGAGAGGTACAAATTGACACACATGTTTGGAATGACATGGGGTTTTATTAGAACCAAAAAAATACAAGAGTTCCAAAAATGTCCGACAGATGGCGCTTCATCTGATCAAAATAGCAATAATTAGCATAACAAAGTAAGACAAAGCAAAGATGATGTTCTTTACAGGAAATGTTCAACAATAGCTGTAGTCGAGGAATAATGTTGTGAACAACACTGTAAAGCATGTCCAGAGTTATGGTGAGGCATTGGCGTCGGATGTTGTCTTTCAGCATCCCTAGAGATGTCGGTCAACACGATACACTTGCGACTTCAGGTAACCCCAAGGCCAATAACCGCACGGACTGAGGTCTGGGGACCTGGGAGGCCAAGCATGACGAAAGTGGCGGCTGAGCACACGCGCGCGAGAGATCTTTCACGCGTCTAGAAATATGGGGTGGAGCGCCATCCTGCATAAACATCGTACGTTCCAGCAGGTGTTTATCAGCCCGGCTGGGGATGATGCGATTCTGTAACATATCGGCGTACCTCTCACCCGTCACGGTAGCAGTTACAAAACCAGAATCACGCATTTCCTCGAAGAAAAAAGGTCCGATAAAGGTAGATGTGGTAATTCCAACCCATACCGTGACTTTCTCGTCGTGCAGTGGAGTTTCCACGACAGTTCTAGGATTTTCGGTAGCCCAAATTCTGCAGTTGTTGGCGTTGACAGACCCTGGGGGCGTGAAATGAGCTTCGTCGGTCCACAACACGTTACTCAACCAATCGTCATCTTCCGCCATCTTTTGAAACGCCCATACCGCAAATGCCCTCCGCTTCACTAAATCGCCAGGTAACAGTTCATGATGCCGATGGATTTTGTACGGATAGTATCGGAGGGTACGCCTAAGTGCCAACCAAATAGTAGTGTATGGAATGCCGGTGCGACGTGCGACTGCACGAGCGCTGACTTCTCCGTGCATAGACGAACCCCCTACAGTCTCCATTTCTACCTGAACTGTCTCAGCAGCATTACACCTTGTGCTCGGTCGGCCACTACGGGGTCTATCGTCTAAACAACCCGTGGCTTCGAACTTCGAAATCATTCTCGCCACAGCTGCATTTGTCAACGGACCTTTATACGTCCGAATCCCCTTCCTATGGCGATAGGATCGTAACGCTGAACTAGCACATTCCCCCTTCTGATAATACAGCTTCACTAAAAGCGCCTTTTCAGGCAACGTCAACATACTGCAACTGCTGGCGCATCTGATTCTCTCTCTCATTACAGCTCCTCTTATACACGATTGTCATGCGCAGTCACTGACGTTTTCTGTCCAGCGCCATCTGTCGGACATTTTGTGAACTTTGATTTTTTTTTTTTTTTGTTTGTTCTGACAAAACCCCATGTCATTCCAAGCATGTGTGTCAACTTTTACCTCTCGATCTACATTATTCCGTGGTTTATTAAGTTTTCAAATTTATAATTACTTTTTGATCACCCGGTACAGGGACAGTTGAAAATGTGTGAACGAACCGAAACTCGAACGCAGGATCTCCTCCTTACATGGCAGACGCTCTATCCATCTGAGCCACCGACAGCACCGAGGATATTGCGACTGCAGGGATTTATCCCTTGCACGCTTCCCGTGAGGCCCACATTTCCAACCTAACGTCCACACACTACAATCGTTGTGCCCCTGCCCACTACACTCATTACTCGCGGCAGGCAATCTTACCGAGTCCCGTAAGAGTTCGGGCAATGCGTGTGTATCCAGCACACAAGAAGAAGGTCAAAGGCCAGTTAGCCTTAACTATATATGAAGACAGTATCTGTTCTTTCGGACATGTCCAAAAGAGGATATGTGGTGTAGCCTCCACGGGCTGCAATTGAGGCAATGACATTGTCATCCAGTTGATCGTTCAGACGGCGAAAATTGTCCTGGGATACATTATGCCTCGCCTGGTCGACCAGCCACGTAATTCTGTAAGAGTTGTTGGTTGACTAGTCACATAGGTCACTTCTCATTACACCACATCCCACACGTGCTCGATTGAAGACAAGTCTGGAGATGGTGTGATGGCCAGGGAAGTTGCTGCGCGTCTTGTAGAGTACATTGAGGTTCACGGGCGGAGTGATGGCGAGCATTATCCTACTGGAACAGTACACTAACTTCCTGTGGCAGGAACGGCAAATAAACGGGTCTAACAACAACACCCCTTCCAGATACACCAAAGGTGAACGAGAGTTGTAGCTTATC